>NC_084482.1:70812160-71456119 GCF_030035675.1 Rhineura floridana
GCACCAAACCATGATCAGGGGGAGTCTGCATCTGGCTAGATGCAAAATTGGATAGGGTCCCTGTCCTGTTAACAATTAGGTAGAAAAATGTATTTCAGACTATCTAAATTATCTCTCTCCTCTGCATGGAAAATGCACCTGCCAAAATGCCTTCACCCAGGTATGAACAGTGCAGGAATCATGTTCTCTTTTGCTTCCAGTCACCACAGCCTGAACATTTTGTGCTGCTTTTTATAATTCTGTGGCTTTTAGCTTATTTTTAAATTTACATTGTAATTGGGTTATGTATTTTGTAAAGTGCCCTGAGAATATGCTTGAAGAACAGTGTAAAAATGCTCATAATGAAGTCAGCTTGCCAGGCAGAATTCACTCCTCATCTGCATGACATGAATCAGATCAAAAGGGAAAGATGGATAATGACATTGGTTGAGGTTCTCCAGGTAAGCCCCACCCAAAGGAAACAAAAGGTCACCTAAAATAGGAAATGCTTCCAAGGCCCACAATGAATGGAACAACAACTCCATTCACATCATACCAATAGGAAATGGATGAGGGTTGAAGAGCCACTTTCTCCTACCTGGTCCAATCAAGGTATTCAGAAGCAGAATACAGGAGGAGTTAGGGGAGTGCATTGGACACTTTGTATCTGGAAAGTTTGTAACCTTTAAGGGCATGGTCTGAAGGCACATGAGGCCACCACCTTGCTGAAGTTAAGCAGATCTGAATCTGGTCAGTGCCTGGATGGGAAGCCTCCTGAGAACCACATGTATACCACTTTGGGTTTCTTGATGAAAGAAAGGCAGGATATAAATGTAAGAAAATAAACAAACAAATAATCTGCCCTGGGAATATGTTGAAGGCAGGGTATAAAAATGCCTATAATAAAACAATGCAAAACAAATAATATATCCCTCTAGAATAATCTTCACTTCAGTAGGAACACCCATCTCACACTACCAGAATCAGTCTTCAGAGGTCTCCACAGATATGAGCATGCTGTGGAAACAACACTGGATACCGACACACATACAAAACTAAGTTGAACACCAGATTCTAGAGAATTATCTCTCAGCCTCAGTTCCTCATCTGTAAAATGGGAATCATGATAATAATGAACAAAGAGTTGTACGGATGGCTGAAATGGTAAAGGATGCTTCAAACCAGAAATGCTAAGAATTTCTAATAATGCAAACCTTCTTAAACCCCATCCAGAGAGGGCAAAATATTTCAGGCACAGTGGCAACATGGCTTATACCGCAAAAAAATAAAAATAAAATTCTCCCAGGGATCTCCCACAGCAGAATTAATTTCGCTGGTATAGAGGAAATTCATTATGCAAAAATCCAAATCTGAAACTATTGAAGGTAGAGTAGAAAAGGGTTTGACTCCCCTCTAGTGGATACAGTGGCAGCTACTGTACAATGAATAGCAATAACCTTGTGCCTTTCTTTCTTAGAGGGTTCGGTTCTATAACTCGCTAGACAAAAAGAAAACATGAAGGGTGCTTTTCTAGTCATGGTTATGATGACTGTTTCAAGAAGTAAGAAAAAGCACTGAGGTGCAGTGGGAGGAAATTATGCTTCATGTTAGACCATGTGATCAAATTCTCCCCCCCCCAACCCCCTTTAGCCACACATGTCTTCCTGGAGTAGCAACAGTTTAAAGGATTTTTGGATTATGGGAGCTTTTAACCACTGGCTTCAATAAAACCACAATTTTGCCTAAAATTAGAGTTGGGAATTAATCTTGAATTAGTAAGCAAGAACATTGACTGGAAATCATTTTACCTCTCTCCACCCCCCCTTATGAACGATCCAAGAATGTCCTCAATGGCAGAACAGGCGGAGGATAACAATGTGTATGCTACAATGGCTGTGAAGGCGAATGAAGGCTGCAGCAGATAAAGACTTCAAATCGTCATGGTATCCATGCCATTGGATCAAAGCCTTTTTCTGTCAAGATTGTGTGATCGTTGTGCGCTGATCTTCCCACATAAAACAAATTCATGCACAGGGGTCTTCCAACCAAATTATCTTGGAAGATAATCTTACTCAGCCACAAGTGATCACCGCCGAGTGACTGCAAACCAAGAAGCTCAAGTCAATCCCATTTGCTTGAAAGTTAATGCTGTGATGTGATGCATGTGGGGGAAGGTGGATTAGGAAGACACTCTGAGGTTGAGAGACAAGGGGAAAACACAGAGCCAAAAATAAGGGACACCAGGAACATTTCACACATGCACCTCCGCTGAAATCTTGTTTGAGGTAATGCGAGATGACATGAGTGCTGCATCCATGTGCTTGATGTACAGCTCATTTGTACGTGGAAGCCATTTGAAGATACAGTCATCAAGTTATGAACACAGGTGTGTAAACCCACCCTCTCACCTTCAGTCAGTACTGTGAATCAGTTTGTGCAGAAGCTATTTGTGGGGAAATCCAGCTTTAAATATTTGTGCAGCTGAAGTATCAAAGTCAAAATCAACCACACGCTCATGCTTGGAACTCATGGAGGTCAGAAGAAGGAAAGTAGCACATTTTCCAAAATTTGCTGCCCCAAACAGACTGCTTTTTGTGCTGGCCCTAACTATGGGTGATGCATATGCCATATTCCCAAATCTATTTGGACTGGGGCAATGTCCCACTCAACTGCGGCCTACTTCTCACTACATTCCACTGGGGGAGAAAACATTCTTACAGGTGTAAAACTAGCATGTCAGGATGAAGGCAAGGCAATGCCCCTATCCCCTCACATCTAGTTTTCTGTATGCAGAGAGAAGCATCCAAAAGCCCTCACCCTCTGCAGCCTTACATGTTATAGCTCAGACGCAGGTTTGCCATCTTCCCTGCTATATGCAGTGCTGGAGGGGAACAGGAACAAACCACCACCACTTATTTCGCAGCAGGGACAATGAAACCATCTCCTGAGGTGCTATCTGCCAATCCTCTGAATGCCAATAAAGAAGCTTTTCTCAGAGAGAAACCTATCAAATAAGCTAAGCAAAGGAAGAGAGAGGTTACATGAGGGTGGTTAAGGGTTAAACTGCCTTTTTCGTTTTGAAAATGTCCAAAATCTTTTTATGGTGACCCATCAAACTCTCACAAAATAGTGAGAAAACGTTTGAGTCAATCAGAATTCTTCATCAGGCTGGATGTTCAGAAATGTTTGTATGTGAAGGGGGGCTGAGGGGGATAACTGCCTTGGTATTAAAGCCGCAATGTCTGAACTGTTCAAAAGTTGTTGCTGCTGTTGTTACTCTTTTCGTTGTTGTTATATAGTCTTAGAAGAGCATCGTTATTGGGGCTCCCATGAAGAGCACAATGCACTCTGGGCCACTAGCTATATGTGAAAACTAGGGCCCCCCATTTGTGGAGTGTGGCTGGAGCTTTGATCAAACACCCCAAATCATAGTTCCTGAGTCTCCACATGTATGAATGTATGCACATAGCTTCCCCATTCAGACCTCCTGACAAACACACAGAGGCCTGGGGCATGTTAATGTTGGAGGCACAGCTCCTTGGTTCCTCCTCCACATGTCGAACAAACCTCTGAATGGAGCTCCGCCTCTGTGTATGGTCACTGGTTTGACGGCCCATCTTAAGCTGCTTCAGTGGACCCTTTCCTCCTTTGGAGAAAACTACAGAAAGCATATACGGGAGAATCTAACTTAATGGTCTCCTATACACTCTCAAGGGAGGCAAGCAATCTGGAGTCGGATCTGGAACTCCTCCTGAACAGGGAAGAATAAAGGAAAGTGAACATGGTTATATCCTCTTGGCCCCTCATGTTTAAGCCTGCCAGAAGCAGACAGCCTATTTTGAAATCCAAAAGAAGTGGTAAAGATCATCTTCTTTGTTACTGGAGCAAAAGAAAAGCTCTGCATTATCTGTCTCCAACTGGCTCAACGTTGTTCACTTGCTGTTCAAAACCAAATGGCAAAACCAGCCCCCACTGTGGTTAATGTGCGTGCTGCAGTACAGGAAGGCAGGTCACGCGTAAAAACTGTGCAGAAACATGCTGCAGTGGGATGGATGTTCCTTCAAAAGTGGCAAGCAAGTAAGGATCCTTCAATGAATACCATTTATGTCAAAAGAAATAGGCTGATAGCCAGGTCCAAAACAGCGAGACATCGCAGGAATTTTGTTGGATTAACTCTGTCATTGGGAGGCATGCCCCTTGAAATGGCAGAGCTGGAGTCTGTGAAATGGGTTCAGCTGCTCTCATAGGCTCTGACTTAATGCCACAGGAAGGAACAGATACTGAGGATCAAGGATGGGAGAACTTTTTGAGCCCAACGGCCACATTCCCTTCTGGACAAACTTCTGGGGCCACATGCCAGCAGTGGCTGGGGGCAGAAGCAAAGCAGACTGAGCAACAAATGTGAATTTTGCCTTTGTACCATTTCTACACACACTCACACGCCCCTTGCTATAGAGCCTTCATCCAGGGAAGCAAGAAGCACAGTCCGAGTTCAAGGGGTCATTCCAGCTTGGCAAAAAAAAGCAGGGCTGGTAAGGGATGTGGCCTGAGGAGAGTCCCAGGGGCCAGCCAGAGGCCCTCCAGCCTGACATTCCCCATCTGTGCTACAAATGCAGCTAAATCTACACCCTGCACCACATCTGCCATCTTAGAGGAAACCTGGCATGCTTAGGAATAATTTCCAATACCCTTCACATTCAAAACAATGACATGCTGCAGTTTGGCACCAAGCCTGGCCCTTGTCTTGCATGGTCTTCCCTGTATTTTTCTTTTTAGCAGTACAGTAGAGCCCTGTCCATACGGCAGGTTCTGTTCCGGACCGCCGCTGTAAAGCGAAATCTGCTGTAATGCGGAACGCATTGACTGACATTGCCTAAAATGGTGCCCGACGCCCAAAACAAGCTGTAAAAGTGGAGCAAGCGCCGTAGGAGCAGGGCCTTTCTGCAATTGACAAACCACTGTATCAGTGGAACGCTGCAAAGCAGAGCGCTGCGAAGTGGGGCCCTACTGTAATACAAGTGCTTGTTGCTCTGTGTGTAATTTGTGTGCTTAATTTCGTTTAAAGCAACACCACAGCAGCAGAGTAACAACAGATGTTGAAATGCGAGTGTGCCAGCGTGTGCGTGCGTTTGCCTAAGAAAGCAGGCTTTTACCCTGCATCAGCATCACTGAGACTGGAGACTTAGTAAAATAAGAAAAGCTACTTTATTTATAGAAATACATAGTAGATAAAAAAGCATACCTAGTTCTAACTAACTAGCTAAGTTGGAGGCATAACGCCCAGGTGCGGGAGTTAGCCCCATGCTTGGAGAGAGCAGAGACAAAAAGGATGTCTCCTCTATCCTGGACAGCCGGAGAACAAAGGAGTGGAAAGGGCAGGACGGGCAGGTAAGCTTCCCTAAAGACGTCACAGTCTAGCGACAGAAGGAAGTCAGTCAGAGCATCACAGGAAAAAGGTAAACAAGCCTATCTATCTGGAGGATCCTAGCACTATCTTCCCACTGGAGCACAAACAAAAAGAACAAAACTGGAGTTGCTCTTCCCCCACTTCCAACAGTGCAGTCTGCAATTTTATTCCCCATTCAAGTTCTGTGCCTGAAGCTAGCCTGTTCACAGAGCTAATCTGCTCAGTGAGCATTAGCGGTGACCGTTGTAAAGCAGTTCAACGTTGCAGGGACAACAGAGCCAAAACACTGGTAGAACACCTGGGATGCCAGTACTGTACCTGGCCAGAGAACAGTGTTTCTCAGTCTCTGGGGCTGCTTGATCAGCACTGGACTTCCTGGAGTGGACTGTTCCTGCGGGATGAGGAACCACCTTCCTCAGCTTTTTAATGGCTACAGGTCACAGGAAAGTAACTTGCTGCAGCTTCCCATCACACCAGGCTCTAATAAGAACCAAGGAAGCTTGTTTGCTCCCCCTGTCAATAGCGGCATCGAGATGTGTTAACAGAAGAGAGGGGGAGGGCAAATCCTGGACAAAGTTGCTAGACCTGCTTTAGCACAGTCTCAGTAATACCTGTTCAGTACACTCTTTGTACCATGTTCACATCTGGCAAAACCCTCAGAATTCCTTTCACAGTATCGTCAGTTACTAGCTCATTCTACAGGTTCTGAAAGGTTGGTCAGTCCATAGTAGGTGAAACCACTGCCTGGAAAGCTGCTTATTCTAAAGCAGGGGTGGGGAACCCTGCATCTCCCATAATCCCTAACGCCTGGTCCCTGGGACGGATGGGAGTTGGAGTCCAACATCTGGAGGGCCACAGGTTAGTCACCTTTGGTCTAAAGAGAGCATTTCTTAGCTTTTAACGGAAATGCATGCTCCACGGTGATACAGAATCAAGCATGGTCATAAAGGGCTGAAGATGTGAAGGCCCAGAAAATCCCAGAAAATTGGCAGGGGGTGGGGTTTTTTTCAATTTTTTTTGGGGGGGGAAGACAAAAAAGGCTTCAGGGGAAAAAAACAGGAGGAAAACATCCCTGCCCCATTTTTCCATTGTTTTTCTGAATCTTCAATCTCTATAAAGGGCTACATGCACAATATGTCACAATAAAATATCACATTTAGAATGGCAACTAAGAACTTCCAGAGTCATGTGCAGTTTAAGATTTTCAAAGAGCCTGAAGCTGTAATCCCATACTCGCTTATTGGGGAGTAAGCCCCACTGAACACAATGGAGCTCACTTCTGAGCAGACATGTAAAGGACTGAGCTATTAGATGTCAAAGCAGATGCATCTGAAGTGCTCTGAGTGATGGCAAGGCAGGTTGGTCCAGTCCCCCCAATTAGCTTTCATATCCCATTGGCTTTCTGAATTAAACGTATGAGAATTAGATAGGGTGGTTTTAAGTAGATAATACAGTAGGGCCCCGCTTTTTAGCAGCCTGACTTTCGGCATTCTGCTAATATGGCGGTTTTCAATTAGAGTAAGGCCCCACTCATACAGCGCTTGTTCCACTTTTATGACATTTTTCAGGCAACGGGAGCCATTTTATTAACGGAGTTCCGGTTTTCGGTGGGTTTCGATTTTCGGCTGGGGTCTGGAATGTAACCCGCCGTGAGTGGGGCCCTACTGTAGTAGGAAACATAACTGTTCAGGTTTATGGCTATAATAAATAGACTTAGTAGTAACCGGTAAATGACATAATTTTCTGAAGGAAACACTGGACTTGTCTTCTCTTGAGATTTTGAGGAGGAGGCTGCTCAAGAAGTATCTAATCCAAGTGGAGGGAAGGACTGTAGCTCAACGGCAGAGTACATGCATTGTATGTAGAAGATTGCAAACAAGGCTGGGGAGGAGCCTTGTCTGAAACCTGGATGGCTGCTACTTCTCAGTGTAGACCTCCTGAGCTAGAGGAACAAACAGTTTGATTCAGTATAAGGCAGCGCTCTAGGCGCCCGTCTTGTCAGAGACTGCTGGGGTTACCAATCTATTGCACCTCTGCAATCTTGAATGCAATCGTTTTTGAGAGCCCTTCCAAATGTAGAATTACTGCTATGATTCTAAGGCCTTTGTCTTTTTAGCAGAGGACAATTAAAGATGCACACAGAGCAGCAGAGTTACACAACACAGAATTCATTTTGAAGGAGGGGGACAAGACAAAGTCTCTTAACTGAAATTTCAAAGAGAATACATCACAGACATAAATACCAATGTGCCATGCCTGAGGTTCACAGCGAGTACCAACTGAAACCAAGAACAACAATAGGCACTTGGATCTATGGACAATAATACTAGAGGAAGGTCTGATTATTTCAGGCCAGATCTCTTTACAAAACAAACTATTATCTCTCACAGAAGCAGCAAGAGTTTCTAAGCTTTAAAAACAGTGTCAACAAGAATAGTTCAAAACAGTAGCGGCAGCTGCTGTTAGGCATTAGTGGACATGAGGGTACTTCCAGCGAAGGATGGCGCCATCAGCACTTACGCTCACAATAAATTTGTTGTTAGGGCAGATCTTCAGGCGGGTGATGCTGCCACTGTGGCCAACCCCAACGTAAGTCACTTCACCCTCATTATAATCCCACACTTTCACTAGGTGGTCATCACCTCCTGTGGTGGAGAGAAGGAAGAAACGTTACTTTGTGAAAGAGTGCTAGTGCTCCATTTCAGGAGTAAACACAGAAAAGGGGGGCCTGCAGCAAAATGTTAGTGTGGAGAGGTTCCAGCCAGCCTGCCATGCCTTCTACCAGGATAAACTCTTTCTGGGGTGCCGAATGTGGCACCCATCAGCACCAGTGCCCTCAGACACCCCCTT
This sequence comes from Rhineura floridana, assembly GCF_030035675.1. Classification (NCBI taxonomy): domain Eukaryota; kingdom Metazoa; phylum Chordata; class Lepidosauria; order Squamata; family Rhineuridae; genus Rhineura; species Rhineura floridana. The sequence continues at coordinate 70,820,397 of NC_084482.1, forward strand.
ATGCCCACTAAAGCCTCTTGCATCTCCCAATCTTTTTTTTAAATGAGGGTTCGGGGTGCCGTAGTGGTTAGAGTGTTGGACTACGACCTGGGAGACCAGGGCTCGAATCCATACACAGCCATGAAGCTCACTGGGTGACCTTGGGCCAGTCACTGCCTCTCAGTCTCAGAGGAAGGCAATGGTAAACCTCCTCTGAATACCACTTACCATGAAAACCCTATTCATAGGGTCGCCATAAGTCAGAATCGACTTGAAGGCAGTTCATTCCCATTTTCCATTTTGGGGGGTGTTATTTGGCTGAGAGGGGAATGCCTGTTTTGGAGGGTGTTTCTTGCTGTTTTGTTGGTGTTTTATTAGTTTTGGGAGGGTGTGGGTGTTTTGCATTGGTTTTGAGGGGAGGAGGCAATTCTGAGCATTGCATTTTTCTTCTGTGAAATTGATATTTTGTGGTGCCCATGAGTTTCTTAGATTCCTAAATGTGCCCCGACCCCAAAAGGTTGGGGATCCACGATCTATTCCAAGACCACTCCAGCCCCCCACCCCATTTTCCCCCTGCTAGCAGTCAGCATTCTGTCCCAATTAAGTCTGCTCAGTCCTCACTGAGCTGTTTTGGGATTCCTCTCTCTTTAGGGCAGGAGTGGGGAGCCCTTGGCCCTCCAGATGTCGCTGAACTACAACTCTCATCAGCCCTAGCAAGCATGGCCAATGGCCAGGGATGATGTAACCTGTACTTCAGCAACATTTGGAGACCCAGAGGTTCCCCACAGCTGCCTTAGGGTATTTTTCCAAGAGTTTCTGTACTTATGCAAACCTTGGCCTACTACACCAAGACTCTGGGATGCAGAGGCTAGCAGTTCTTGACAACAGTCTTAAGGTTTCTTCTTTCAGAGTTTACTTGAATATTACCACCACTACCATTTTCAAAGCTGAATCTCGTTATCTTCCTGTGCAACTATTTGGCCTCTGCAGAGGATATCTGACTCTTTAGTTTCAGTTCTCAGTAGCACTAAATTAGCCAGCACATAGGAGTGAATGAAACAAGAGGCATCTCTTTAGAGGGAGAGCAATATATCTCTACTGCAAGACCCAGGTTTTGAAAGTCAGCTTACCAATGACAAAGTAGACTCCATCTGATGTAATATCCATCCCATTGATGGAACCAGACAGGGAGCCCTCTAGGTCTCTGATTGGGGACCCATCAAACACCTCCCAGTAACCAATCTAGAAGCCAGAGGAAAATCTGTGTGTGAGCCTTCCTTTGTTCAGCAACAGGTAACCTGTTTCACATTTACTATGAGAGATATTTAGGGCATGCAGCTGGGTCCTTAGGCAGTACCCAGTCTCATTGGACTGATGTCCAAATGTTTTCTTTACTCACCTTCCGGTCTGTGCCACTTGTGATAAGTTGGTGCTCATCAGGATGATAACACACACATTTGAACAAGGTGTTGGCCAAGATCATCTGACGTCTCATGAAGCGACTAGAGGTGAAAAAAATCCCCAGAGTTTCTGAGGTTACATACTGTCAAATTTAAGCAAAGTCCTCCACTAATCACTCTTATTTTTCAGACCCTGATCTACTGATCTGTGATTTAGAACGCTGTTCTTCAACGTGGGGTCCCCAGATGTTGTTATACAACAACTGCCATCATCCTTGGCCATTGGCTAAGCTGGCTGGGGTTGATGGGAGGTGTAGTCGATTGCAGTCTGACAACATCTGGGGACCCAAGGTTAAAGAACAGTGATTTAGAAAACAGCCAAGTCCCTTTTGGTTGCTGTGGTATGCAATGAAATCTCAGAAGTCCCTGGGATCTCCCTGCTTTTTTTTTTTTTTTACTACACAGCCAAACCTTGCTTCTTCAAGATAACCCTCTGAGTTGAAAGAAGAAATTAGCACAACGCTATGGCTTCAGACAGACATATTTCCAAAAAGAATGACATTACACAAGATCCCAGATAATGCATGTTCCATCGATACTGGCTGTGACACATTCCTGGTTATTCTTCTTTATCTTGATGCATGAAATAGAAGAGATGTGCTCCTTCATGACCTCTTCCAGTTTGCGTGTGTCCTTGCCAACTTCCCACACTCTCACCTGCAACCCAAAAACAGAACCTAATGAAACTGCATTTATATAGTGTTTTCTTCTAAGTGCACAATGTGCTTTATTTTGGCAATCCTCAAACATTCTATTTATTTTGGGGGCAGTATCATTATCCTCTTTTTATAACGGGGTCTATAGTGACCTTTCTCTCATTAAAAAGAAATGGGCTGTAGTAGGCATCGATTAATACAAAAGTTCTATGATGGCTCAATCATCACTTGATGCTATAATCAACGAGTGATAAACACACATGCTGGTGAAATCTGCAGAGCAAATCCATGGACTTTGAGGGCTCATTACCTGGCCTTCACCTCCTCCACTGATGATTCTTTTGCAGTCACTTGTGGTAGCCACAGCTGTCACGCCCATGCTATGAGCATGTTCTATCACGTACATTAGCCGCCCAGTTTCTGGGGTGAAGGCACGGATCTTCCCATCATTCCATGCTAATATAATACAAAAAGAGTTTGCCAAAGCTCTCTTCCACTTCTTCCTCCCTCACTTAACTAGTTTTTGCTACTTTTACAGTCAGCATGGCTGGCTGCAGCTAACAAATGCACAATTCCAATACAAAGCCCTCAAAAGAAAATACTTACGAGATGACATGGAGCATACCACATATCTCTTCAGCAAATGGTTTCTAGGTAAGAATCCACAGCAGCAGGGTTTAAGCCAGTGGGGATTCATCAACACTATTCCCTCTCTCTGCCATGATTCCAAATTTTGTAGCAGATGATCAGAGCTCACTTTGATAGTTCACCCAAATCTGGAAACCTCACTTTTGCATAATGCAACAGCACCACTTCTGTAGGTCTCAAAGATCTTAGGGAAACATTAATGGTCTAGCTAGTGATAGAAGCACCATTAAAACAGAGAGCAACCGGCAGTGGATACAATAATTTAATAAACCAGAGAATGAAAAATGCATTTACCTGAAATGATACTTTTGCCGTCCCTCATAAAATCTATGGCATGACATGTCATGTTAGGGACTGTTATCCGTAGCAGCTCCCTATTTTCAGGCGTATACCACACACGGATGTCGCTCTTGGAGCAGGTGGCAAACAAGTCAGATGTACCACTATGGGAAGCAGAGAATCAGGCTTAGGAAGGCCTGTATAACAAACAGACTTGCTGTCAAATCTCAACCCCTGATATTAGATGCTGGAGGCGAGCCACTGGGCCATATCCCTCTGAAGCCCCTTTCTCATTCAGAACATCCTGATACATTCTTTTGAGAAGAAACTTGAAAAGCCTGGCTCCAGATCAAAAGTGAATGCTATAATCACGTTTAAAGAAAGTCCCTGCAGTGATTATTAAGTGACCAATACTGGGGAATGAAATCTAACCATTTTAAGTGCATTCTGAGCCAAAACTTGCTCTCTAGGTAATTCAGAAATGGATAAGAGTTCAAATGTCACAGATCTGGAAATCTGCCCAGGGAGAGAAAACAATAGATATGGAGCATGCAGTACACCAGGAAGCACTCTGTGTGTGTTACTTGCTCCATTGTCTGGTGGCGCTGGTCTATTACTAGTCCCTGTAATTCTGATGCAAACCAGGGCAGCAACACAAAGCAGCAGGTGCATATAGGAAAAGGGGCTCACTCCAAGGTAAGGGATTTGTCACATTTTCCCCTTTCCATGTCCAAACCCTTCTCCAGGTTGACTGCTTGAAGGAGTTGTTGGATCTGGGGCAGGCAAACCCTGTCCCTAAAGCTGGACTCAGACTGGAAGCCTTTACAGCAGTGGTGGGGAATCTGTGGTCTTTCAGATGTTGTCAGAATCCAACTCCCTTCAGCCCCACCCAGCATGCCCAATGGTCATGGATGATGGGGGTTTTAGCGGAGCAACATCTGTATGGCCACAGGTTCTGCACCCTGGAGACCTGTGCCAATAATGTTTAAAAGTCCCAGCTTTGAGGACATTGCATTTCAGTGTCTTTCATAGCTACCTGTCACACCTTCTTAGCTTCCAGTCATGTTTTGCCACTCCTACTTGCTCTCATCTTCCATTCTGTTTAAAAATGCTAATGATTAAGCAGCATATAAATCCCTTATATAAAGAAATAATCCCCCTGCAAAAATAATCTTTGCTCAAAGAAAATTATTCTGTCAAACTCATATTAGTCATGCATTCCATCCTCTGTACATAGCAGAATAACACTAGCACTTTGAAGTATTTCAGAATAAGTCAAGACAGAACAGTTCACAGGTTCGACTGAATTCTGCTCAGGAGGAGAAGACTGACGAGTAATCCAAGTGAGAGCAAACAATAGCCATGCCATTATTATTATTATTATTTTATTATTTATTAAATTTATATACCGCCTGACTAGCAATAGCTCTCTGGGCGGTGAACATAAAATAGCATAAAAATACAATGAATAACAAAATAATACTAAAATACAATCATCAATCCAATACAATAAACATTTTAAAAAGTAAATCAGTGTAACTTAAAATGCTTCAGAGAATAGGAAGGTTTTGACCTGGCGCCGGAAGGAGAGCAGAGTCGGCGCCAGGCGTACTTCCTCGGGGAGACTGTTCCATAGTTCGGGGGCCACCACTGAGAAGGCCCTAGATCTTGTCATCACCCTCCGGGCCTCCCTGTGAGTTGGAACCCGGAGGAGGGCCTTCGTAGCAGAACGTAGTGCACGGGCCGGTTCATATCGGAAGAGGCGTTCCGCAAGGTATCGTGGTCCCGCACCGTATAAGGCTTTATAGGTTAATACCAACACTTTGAATCTAGCCCGGAAACATATTGGCAACCAGTGCAAGCTGGCCAGAACAGGTGTTATATGCTCGGACCGCTTGGTCCTTGTCAGCAATCTGGCCGCCGCATTTTGCACTAGTTGTAGCTTCCGAACTGTCTTCAAAGGTAGCCCTACGTAAAGCGCATTACAGTAATCCAAACGTGAGGTTACCAGAGCATGTACCACTGATGTAAGGTCCTCTTTACTCAAATAGGGACGTAGCTGGGCTACCAACCGAAGTTGGTAAAACGCATTCCTAACCACCGAGGCTACTTGAGCCTCAAGTGAGAGGGAAGAGTCTAAAAAGACTCCCAGACTACGAACCCGGTCCTTTAGGGGGAGTGTAACCCCGTCCAGGACAGGGTATATATCCACCATCCGATCAGAGAACCCGTCCACCAACAGCATCTCAGTCTTGTCTGGATTGAGCTTCAGTTTGTTCTCTCATCCAGTCCATTGTCGCGGCCAGGCAACGGTTCAGCAAATCAACTGCCTCACCTGAAGAAGATGAAAAGGAGAAGTAGAGCTGCGTGTCATCAGCATACTGATGACAACGCACTCCAAAACTCCTGATGACCTCTCCCAACGGCTTCATGTAGATATTAAAAAGCAGGGGGGACAAAACTGACCCCTGCGGGACCCCATATTGGAGAGCCCGTGGTGTCAAGCAATGTTCCCCAAGCACTACCTTCTGGAGACGACCCGCCAAGTAGGAGCGGAACCACTGCCAAGCAGTACCTCCAACTCCCAACTCCGCGAGCCTCTCCAGAAGGATACCATGGTCGATGGTATCAAAAGCCGCTGAGAGATCAAGGAGAATCAACAGAGTTACACTCCCTCTGTCTCTTTCCCGACATAGGTCATCGTACAGGGCAACCAAGGCTGTCTCAGTGCCAAAACCGGGCCTAAAACCCGATTGAAATGGATCTAGATAATCAGTTTCATCCAATAGCGCCTGGAGCTGGCCAGCAACCACCCGTTCCAAGACCTTGCCCAGGAATGGAACATTCGCCACTGGCCTGTAGCTGTTAAAATTGTCTGGGTCCAAGGAAGGCTTTTTCAGGAGTGGTCTCACCACTGCCTCTTTCAGACAGCCCGGGACCACTCCCTCTCGTAAAGAGGCATTTATCACTTCCTTGGCCCAGCTACCTGTTCCATTCCTGCTAGTTTTTATCAGCCAGGAGGGGCAAGGATCCAGTACCGAAGTGGTTGCACGTACCTGTCCAAGCACCTTGTCCACATCCTCGAGTTGAACCAACTGAAGCTCATCCAACAAAACAGGACAAGACTGTGCTCCGGACATCTCACTAGGATCTACTGCTATAACTTGAGAGTCTAGGTCCTGGCGGATACATGAGATCTTATTCTGGAAGTGATCGGCAAACTGATTACAGCAGGCCTCCGATGATTCCACCGTGTCCGGAGGGTTTGAATGGAGAAGCCCCCGGACAACTCGAAAGAGCTCCGCTGGGCGGCAAAGAGATGATTTAATAGTGGCAGCAAAATGATGTTTTTTAGCTGCCTTCACTGCTCCTACATAGAGCTTAGTCGAAGCACTAACCAGCGCATAATTGTATCCGTCGGGAGTTCGTCTCCATTTCCGCTCAAGCCGCCTCCTATCTTGCTTCATCGCTCTCAGCTCCGGAGTATACCATGGAGCTGTATGAGCTCTACACAGGAGGGGGTGTGCAGGAGCGATCGTGTTTACAGCCCGGGTCATCTCCGTATTCCACAGAGCGACCAGGGCTTCAGCAGGAGCGCCAGTTCTATCAGCCGGAAAATCCCCCAGAGCCCTTTGAAAACCTTCAGGATCCATTAGTCTCCGGGGGGCGGACCATTTTAATAGGTCCCCCACCCTTGCAGAGGGAAGAGGTTACTGAAAGTCTAAACTTCAGCAAGCAGTGGTCTGTCCATGACAAAGGGAGTGTTGTAAAACTCCCCACATCCAGATCACTTTCCCCATGCTCAGTAGCAAAAACAAGGTCTAGAGTGTGCCCCGATACATGTGTTGGACCACTAACATATTGAGATAGCCCCATGGCTGTCATGGAAGCCATGAAGTCCTGAGCCGCACCAGACAAAGTGGTCTCGGCATGAATGTTGAAATCCCCCAGTACTATTAGTCTGGGGGACCTCAACAATATATCCGAGACCACTTCCGCCAGCTCAGTTAGGGAAGCCATTGGGCAGCAAGGTGGGCGGTACACCAAAAGGATTCTCAGCCTGTCCCTCTGGCCCAACACAAGGTGCAAACACTCCAGGCCAGTAACTGAATGAACATGGTGCTTGGTGAGTGAGATGGAACTCTTATAGACGACAGCAACCCCACCTCCCCGACCCTCAGATCTACCATGATGCTGAACCGAGTACCCCGGTGGGCAGAGCTGAGAGAGACCAACTCCTCCCTGCTCACCCACCCAGGTCTCGGTTATACATGCCAGATCGGCTGCCTCATCCACAATCAAATCGTGGACGAGGGAGGTTTTATTATATACTGATCTGGCATTTAATAACAGCAACTGGAGATCTGAGAGTTGGCTGATAGGACTACCAACAACCTTGCGGGTGTGGGAAGGACCGGAACAAGGCACAGCCACAACATGTCTGGGCCGCGTTCCCCTTACCTGGCACGTCCTTCTCACAGCGCCATACCTCCCTTTGCCCGTCACTACGGTAATTGGGGCCCCCTCAAGTCTTTTATCAAGTCTGGATAAAACTCTCTCCGAAGCACATAATACAACTAAAATATACAACAATTAAACGTATAAAAACAGCCATATATACAGCCATATATACAGCCATATATACAGCATATAAACATACACACTCACTCAGACATACATTCATATAATCAGGCACCCATTCATCTCAAATTGCATCAACACACCAACAAAAAAGTAAAAAAAAGAAAAAGAAAGCAGCAGCACAGCAGCAGCACAGCAGCAGCACAGCAGCAAGAGCAGCAGCACAGCAGCAGCACAGCAGCAGCAAGAGCAGCAGCAAGAGCAGCAGCAAGAGCAGCAGCAAGAGCAGCAGCAAGAGCAGCAGCAAGAGCAGCAGCAAGAGCAGCAGCCTCTCCTTCCCTTGGGCGATGGTCTCTTCCTCCTGCAGGCACTGGGTCTCCCAGGCCACCTCAGCCAGCCGGCTTATGTATCCCTCCAGAGAGGGACAGGTGGTAAGAATCAGTCCTGGCTGGCTGGGTACCTGGGGCCTGGTCCTGCCAGGCAGAAGTCCCTCTGGGAAGGGTGGTGGAGGTGGTGGAGGTGGTGGTCCCACGGCAGCAGCAGCAGCAGCAGCAGCAGCAGCAAGAGCAGCAGCCTCTCCTTCCCTTGGGCGATGGTCTCTTCCTCCTGCAGGCACTGGGTCTCCCAGGCCACCTCAGCCAGCCAGCTTATGTATCCCTCCAAAGAGGGACAGGTGGTAAGAATCAGTCCTGGCTGGCTGGGTACCTGGGGCCTGGTCCTGCCAGGCAGAAGTCCCTCTGGGGAGCCATCAAGCTCATCCAAACAGTTCTCACACAGAAGGCATGAATCACACACAGGCATCGCATTACTGTAAACCTCACAGGACTGTCTCATTAAACAGAAGATATATCTGCTGGCACTCTGATGACAAGGGCGAACTGCAATTGTTTCCAGCACTCGTTTTGATGTAACTTAGCAAAATGTTTGACACTGCATGAAAGGTAGGGCAGGGGAGACAGCTGTGGCCTACAAAGCACACTGTGTTCTCCTGTCTCATGCTGCCAGGCTCCATTTGCAGGAGACAGTAACTGAACCACCGTCTTGAAGAAATGTCATGGTCTCAGGACTGGCAGCAAATGGGAATTCACCGGTCTATTCATGAGGAGAATGCAAACAGATGATGAACCAGAACAGACAGCATAGCATATGGCACACCCAGAGTCTAACAGAACAGAACAAGCCACCTTGTTAAACACTGCATTGCCACCGATGTGGGAAAGACCCTTCCAAAGGCAGTGCGAGCCATGGATTAGATAATGCTCAATGCTTTAGAGGTGGAAAAGAGTGAAGTCAGACTCACAACTATAAATAAAATGCCATTCAACTGAGTGTCCTTCAGCCATTGTCCCAGGCACATGGGAGCAGATTTTCCAACAGTGGCTCCCATATGTTCATGAGTGGATCTGCCATGGTGGGACCAATTAAATGGGTCCTATGGAATCAGTGCAACTCTGCTGAGCCATTTACATGCAACCACAATTACAAGGGATCTGTTGATGGGAAAATAAATCCCATGAAGTGGGGACTACATGTAAAGGACACTTTAGAAATGAGGGAGAAATGGAATCTTTTCACCTAAATGCTCCAAAGAAAAAAGTCCTTCCAGAACATGAAGCAGACTATGCATATTTTTGTTAACACTGCTTATAAACCTATTCGCAGTGCAGAATATGAAATCAGGTAAAGAACTTGGCAAGTATCTAGTCAACACAATTACATAGCAAATTCAGAAACGGAAGGATCAATGAGCGAAGTAAATTTTGGAGGGGAGTTCAAGCGAGAGTGCAAACTCTCCTAGCTCCTATTATGGATGTATCCAACTTTCCATTCTTCCTTGCCCAAAATGTTCTAAATGTCCTTCTTTTGCCCAGAATGCACCCACCCGAGAGCGCTGGGATTGATTAGACCTTGGGCATATTAGAAATAGCCATCAAGCACTTGATGGTTGCTTCCAGTATTGTTTCTTTAACAGGTCACACTTGTTTTCACTTCCTGGGAAAACAGATGTATGTATTACCTTTCTTACATTTTTTTCATGCATCTTGAGACATTGGTTTGTATGCCAATCTCTTTAAAAATAGCATCAGTGGAAATGATACAGACGTTTTTGTACAACGTAACATTGGGCATCTTATTCAAAACTCCAAGGCTGAGCTTATGTAACCATGCAGAGAAGGAGTGATACTGTTATACTAGGGAAGAAGAGGCACTGGACAATAAGCGAGCCTTCCCCAACCTGGTTTTGGACTAAAACTCTTCATTCTCATTCCACCACTTTCTTGCTTGTTCTGCTTCCTGGAATTTCCTACAGGCTAGAGCCTCAGAGTAGCTACAGTTCACTAGCTGATTTTGTTAATCCTAAGTAAGTGCTTCCTTTATAAATAAATAAATAAATAACCCTTCCAGATGTACAGCATTAAGACTGCTGCCTACCTAACCCACAATGCTTTTTCCATATATACAAGATAAAAGAGACTGGATCACACTTACAATGGGAAAATGATATCATGGATGGCCTCACTGTGGCAGGTGGCTATGAGTTCGTCCTTAAAGTCTGAATAGGAGAACCGATAAATCTGAGCCTCCTCGGTGCCCACAAAAAACTGGTGGCCCTGTCCTCTTGGCGTGATGGATGTGATGGCACCTTCCAACTGAACTTTTCTGTAAAGCCAAAGGAAAGTGTTGTACTGAAAATGACTGCTTTTCTGACTACTCATCCCTCCCAGGCCTTGCTTTTCTTTTTTCCTCTTTCTTTCTTTTTGCACTATTATCTTTTCTTCCACCAATAGCTCATGGCAGGACCTGGCTTCAGTACTCAGGAAACAGATTAAGTTGAGAGGCTAGGGATCATTTAATTTTCCTCTTTTTACTGCTGCTGCTATTATTATTATGATTCTTATCACTTCTTTTGTGAATTAAAGAAAAATCACATTCCAAGAAAGAAAAGTTGATATTTTCCTTAATCTATTTACTGACATTGGCTGAATTATTTTTGTAGTACAACTGGATAGCATCAATACACTTTAACACTTCAGTATGGAATTTTGTGAATTAAAAGCTATCACATTAACAACTCTTGTGTAAAGATCCATATTTAGTAATGCTGGTCTGAAGTTTTCCTGTTCGGAAACTACAGCTAGTCCAGAATGCAGCGGCCAGACTATTGACGCGGACCAGACGGTCTGCTCATATAACACCTGTTCTGGCCCATCTGCACTGGCTTCCTATTTGTTTCCAGGCTAAATTCAAAGTGCTGGTTTTGACCTATAAAGCCCTACACGGCATGGGACCGCAATACCTGGTGGAACGCCTCTCCCAATACGAAACTACCCGTACACTGCGCTCGACATCTAAGGCCCTCCTCCGAGTGCCATCACATCGAGAAGCTCGGAGAGCGGTGACTAGATCCAGGGCCTTTTCGGTGGTGGCCCCCGAATTGTGGAATAGTCTCCCCGATGAGGTACGCCTGGCGCCGACGCTGCTATCTTTTCGGCGCCAGGTGAAAACCTTTTTATACTCCCAGGCATTTAAAAAATTTTAAATATTCTTTTTAAAGAAATTGTTTTGTAGTGTATTTTAAAACAGTGTTTCATTGCTGGTATGTTTTGATGTTGTTTGGTTTCTGTTCTTTGTTTGTTTTGCTTTTTGCTTTTCTTATATTTGTTCTATTCATATATTTTCTTGTTTATCCTCTATGTACACCGCCCAGAGAGCCTTTTTGGCTTAGGGCGGTATATAAATTAAATAAAATAAATAAATAATAAATAAATAAAATGGATCATTTTTCAATCTTTTCTAGAGGTATAAACCAAGACCACCAACACTATTCCTGAGGTTCTCTGCTTGCAAACTAGCAGCAAAATGAATTTGGCATTCAGAATACAATTTAAAATTTGCTTTAATAAACTCAAAACTCGGTAGCAAAATAAAGAAAAGTGTACTCCTCTTGTACTAGACTCACTTTACCCAATGGAAGAAGTATGTATGGAAATGTTGGTAAAAGTATATAGGGATATGACATAATCATAACATTATTTCATCACACTCTAAATTCTGCCCTACTTGGAAGCAAGTTCCATTGAACTCAGTTGATCTCAAGTGCAGCACTTTGATTAAAACTTAATCAAAACAACTGTGCAATTGTTGTATCATTTCATGCTACGTACATGTTTTCATGATTTCCACACTGAATGTAATTACCTTGTACACTAATATCCTTGCCAATGAATGTTCAGAAACTCACTTTATTACTTTATAGTTGGATCCTGAGCAATGAGCTATAATTCCAGCTCCTGTGCCGATGACTAAGTCACCCGTCTTCAGCAAAAGCAAAGCTGTGACTCCCTAGCGGAAAAAAAGCAGGATTAAGACATGCTAGCCAAATCACTGTATTTGTGCAGGTTGACGAGACAGCTCAGACTAGTTGTCTTGCTCTCTGAGGTGGTGTGCATGCAATTAAGATTAGTATCTTATCAGTGCTTTCTGATCAAATCTATAGAAAAAGCAAAGTTGTTGTTGTCCAGCAGTGTGAAAAGAATAACCTTTTCAGAGCCCCATCCAGAGCAGCTTGAACACCACTTCCCTGGATAGACAAGCTATCACTGGCCCTCTTTCATTACTGATTCCAAGCACTGATTCACCACTTCTACAGCCTTATCTGAATCTGATGTATATACATAGACTGCTGTTAAGGGAAAGGCAAATTAGCAAGGGAGAAGTAAAGATAATGGCAATGCAAAATCCACATCCTGATAGTTGAATTAAAAAAATGAATTAAAAAAATGAATAAAAGCATGTCCCTGCAGGATCTCTGTATCCCAAACCTTGTCTCCCTCAGAGATAGTCACACCTTGCCTATTTTGAGGTGAAGCTGCTATCACTGGGGATGGGAGCCTATCAGTAGTAACATTCATTATTCAAAAATCTGTCAGTAACTAAGCAACTGAACTGGAGGTCAGGAAACCCCAGCTCTTTTCTGTTTGGTTATGAATTTCCTCTGTGTTCACGGGGAAATCAATTTTCAGTGCTTCAGTTTTCTAACCGGTTCAAGAGAGATATTGTTTACCTGCCTGTTTGGGTGACTCTGCATGTGCTTTGTTTTCATTCTCTGCACTACTACCCATCTCAAAGAGACTCTTATGTATCTATGATTATGTCAGTGCTAGAGAAGAGCAGCTGTGTGTGTGTGTTATGCAGAAGCATCTTGTTGGCATCCTATCTCGCCTGTATACTACCCTGCATGAAAGGGAGCACTAGGCATTGTGAACAAGTCACACAATGTACTTGTGAATCCACCCTGAAAACCACTTGCACTTTATGCGGTCCAGTAGCACTTGTGGTGAACACAGAAAGTGTGATGTGCATCCCCAAACTTACAGCACATACGCGTCAAAAGTCTGCAGGCAATGGAGCCTCCATGGTGCTCAGCTACAACATGATTCTCCTGAATATTTTGGGATGTGGTCTCCCCTTCACACTTCATGTGTTTCATTCAGACTTTTTCTCAGATACAACATAAAGTGTTAAGTGCCTCCTAGAGTTAGATCTTTAATACCTGAAGACATAAATTTCAGGTAAAGCAGATGAGAGGAAGATCATGACAAGGAGTCATTAAGATTATTTACATGGCAAGAGAGTGCTGTCTCTGAATGTTTCATTGCTCACTGAACATTCACATAAGAACTTTATTTCTGAATCAGATTTACAGTTCATGCAGCCCACTATCTTGTTTCCAACATGTCTCCATTTGTCATTTCTCCATTTGTCTCAGCACAGGGCACTAATGGATGGTCCTCCTCCTCCTCCCCGATTATTTCCCCTTTTTGATTGTCAAACGTTTTGGGACATCCTCAGGCATCTTAGGCCTACTTCATATATCAGGGTGGCAAACCAGAGGCCCTCCAGTTGTTGTTGGTGTGATGATCCATGACCCAAAAACCGTGCACTGTGCAAAGAACTTAGAGAACAATGCCCAACTCCACAGGAGCAAAAGACTGCAGAATGTGAGGACCCTTCAACAGTTAGCTAGCTCCTTGGGGGAGGCAGAACTTACTGCACAACAATCCAGCCAACATATATAAATTGGAGCAAAGCAGTTGCCAAAACGACCACAGCAGGATCCTAGAAGCTCTACAAGGTCCTGCAGGTTCTCCGAGTGCCTTGAACTCCTGCCTTGACCTTTTGATGGGACACTGCAGGGCTTCCTGTGAGCCCTGAACTCTTATAAAACAAGATAGTTGAACTCCAGCTGTCATCAGTCCCAGCCAGCATGGACAATGGTCAGGGATGATGAGAATTTGTAGTCCAACATCATCTGGAAGGTTGCAGGTTAGCCACCCTGTCATATATGAAGTCACTCAGATGAAAAGCATGGGCAGGGCTCCATAGGGTAAACCACAAAATGGTTTTCCCAAGAAGTCTGAATATATTTTAACCATGCAGAAATAGCCTCTTAGTCTTCCTCATCCTGGTAGTCCAAAATATCTGGAAGCCTCTTCTCCTATTATCCCCAACCATTAGATATGTTGGCTGTGGTTAATGGGAGTTGTATTTTATTTATTTATTTATTGTATTTATATACCGTCCCATAGCCGAAGCTCTCTGGGCAGTTTACAATGTAGTCAAAAAACATCTGGAGGGCACCATTGGATAATGTTGTAACTACATCCAGATCTGCTCACACAAGCTATTTCCCACCTATTCAGTTGTTTTGCAAGTGGCCACCTATAAGAGTGCTTGTGTGTATGAACTGAGCTATTGTTAATAGCTATATCCTATATTTAAATTTTTGCCAGATGTAGAAATGCTCTTCTAAAATAAGTAAGATTTCATGTCTGCATATGTGATACAAACATTAGTGAATAGTTGTTCAAATATAATTAGCCAAATAGCCACTGCAGAAATTATTATCCAGAAGTAGGATAATTTTTAAACCAAGAGCTTTCTGAAGGGGTGTCAGCAGGGCTATACATGTCTCCAGATATCAAATACTCATCAACTCTGTTTTTGATCTACTACAGCACTCTCCTAAAAGAGTACTTGGTTTGAAATAAAAAAAAAACCCACCTGGGCTTAGGCATATGACAGGTGGCACAATTACAAATAAACTCTCTTACATCTGAGAAGTTCCACTACCTTGCTAGGAAATGTATAGTGTTAACACAGTCCTGACAGTCCTGCTTTAATTTTCCTGCATAGACTGCTTACATCACCACCACCCATTCTAAACAACTTAACTTGGAAGCAAGTCCCATTTATTGCAGTAGAAATTAGAAGCCAACTAATAGATACAGAAAAAGAGAATCTTTAAATGGTCAAATCCTCTCTACTAAGACTGTCCTTTGAATCGCTGCGAAAAAAACAGACAGCCTTATAATACATGCTTGTTATTCATGATGCTCAGTGGTTCATATTAATGATGCAATACCCTGCTTTACACCCTACCATTTCCCTTGTGAGCTAAACACAAAGGCTGCTGGATGCTTTAACACTTCTTTTATTATTTACTGGCTACACAAAGAAATCACAGCCATGACTGATCCCGATTACAAAAGATAACTTCCAAGCCAAAAAAAGCTCAATTATTTCCCTGCAGAAAAATAACATTCTGCATCCCATCCTAATTGCTTTCACAAGTAAACAACCTAATATTTTTGATAACCCCTTTCCAAGACATACAACCCTACTTTTATTTGATCAACTAGGGCTGAAATGTATATATAAAGAAATGCCTTTTTCCTTACTTTACTTCCCAAAGTTCTTTAAATTAGCAGACTTTCACTTAGGCTGCAATCCAATACATATTTATTGAGAAGTAAGCTCCATTGGGTTCAATGGGAATAACTGTCAGGTAAGTGTGTATTGGATTGTAGCCCAAGAAACTACTTAAAAAGATACCATTTCCAAATAGTTACAGTATTGATCATCTGCAGGAGTGGCTTTGGTCATCCCCTGAGTTGGTGAGGCTCATTTAACACTGACACAAAATCAAGCCTTTAGTGTCATCTGCCCACTGCCAACAGAGATTCAGCAGGTGCCTTCTGTTCAAACTTTTAAACACCTGCTGAAAGCCTTTCTGTTCCACCAGGCTTATGGAGGCAATTAAGAAGAGGTCTTTTTGCAACAGGTGACCTCTGTTTTCACTGTATTTTAATAGTTTTTACTGTATGTTTTTTTAACTTGTAAACCTTTTTGATGAAAATGAAATAATAGTATACAAATATATTTATAAATAAATAAAATTGATAATTTAGTGGAGAAGTCTGTTGCTTCAAGTGATACATTTCTCATTAATGCCACTGTAAAGGTCCCAATGGTTTAAATGGAGGAGGATTGGGGTTTTTTACTTTATTTTATTTTAAAAATTGTAGCCCACCCTTCATCAATTAATGATCCCAATGCAGGTAGTAGCCTAAAAAGATAAAATAACATAATCCCAGTCAAACAAACAACAAAAGCAGATAAAAGATCACAATTAAAATCATCATATATAATTCTAAACTGCCTTAAACCTACTATAGGTGACCCCATCATTTAACGGATCAGATCAACTCCGTCAAACTCCCACACAGGCCTAAGTGAAGAGGCATATTTTCAGTTGGCACCATAAACAAGGTTGGTGCCAACTGTACTTCAGAAGAGAAACACATTCCATAAGTGGGGCATCACCACAAAGAAGGCACTTGCACACATTATTGCAAGATGCATCTCCCCTGGTATTGGGACCGTAAGAAGGGCTTCTCCCCTGAAGATCTTAAGGACTGGGCTCAGAATCTGGAAACAATCAGATAAATATTTGACTGAGGAACCTCAGTGATTGAAGTTACTTGCTCCAGATGTTGTTGGCCCCAGCCAACACAGCCAATGATTAGGAATTATGGGAGTTGTGATCCAGCAACTTCTGGAACCTCTTGCCCTCTAGATCAGCCTTTCCCAACCAGTGTGCCTCCAGATGTTGTTGGACTACAACTCCCATCTTCCTGACGATTGGCAATGCTTGCTGAAGCTGATGGGAGTTGTGGTCCAACAACATCTGGAGGCACACTGGTTGGGAAAGGCTGCTCTAGATGTTGTGGGACTTCATATCCCATCAGCCCAAGGCAGCATGCCAACAGTTTGGGATGATGGGAGCTGTAGACCAACAACATTTGAAGAGTTAATCTGCCACAGTTCTGTAATCTAGAGAAAGATGAATTGAAAATATAGCAAACAATCTGTAAGAGGTGTTTGGTGTCAGGGGATTTGCTTCACCTCAGGGATTTGGATTGTGTTATTCTGCTCCAGTTCTATAGATCTATGATATTAAATCAACTATTAACGTATGCATGTATTGCTTACAGAATATACTCTGGTCCATATGTGCTGTACATTAACCGGCAGCATCTTAGTGGCTATGTGCATATAAAATACCGTGAGTATACCAGAGAAAATACAGAATATACCTTCCTATTTAAGTGACCACTTCATGGGTCTAACAAAACTTGTCTACCCCACAAAAGCTTGTGCAAAAATATATGTTTAATCCTAAGTGGCTACAAGACTCGTATCTTGCCCACCCCTTCCCCCTCTCCACACTCACTCACTCTAGGAGCATGCATTGGACTTGGCCTAATCCCGAGGCAAAGTGGAGTGACTCGGGGATTTTGGGCCTGTCAGAGGCCAAGTGGGATGTGTACAAGGCCACACAAGTCAAGGAGGGAACCCTTGAAGGGCTTCATGGGCCTCAGTGCTCCATACATTTTAAAATGCTGCAGTAAGCATCTGCTGAAAATGAAAGCAACATCTCTAAACTTGTCGTAATGTCAGGGTAGGGTTATGGAGGAAAGGACAGCAAACACCAGAGTGGGGAGAGAGTTGAGGAAGAGCTCTAATGTGACTGACAAGTCAAACTTGTAATCCCAAGGAATCATTTTACCTGGAAAACGAATCCCTTTTAAAGGTGCCTGGCTATCATGACCAATGGTCAGGGATGGTGGAGGTTGTAGTCCAACAACATCCAAAACAGCACAGGTTTCCCACACCCCTGGTCCCGATGATCCAATGTCATAGCCTCAGTTCCAGTTATCAATAATCTCTATGGTTCTGTCTTGCTTTGTTTTCTTATCACTGTTTGTATTAGTTTTATTAAAATATTAACACTCAAATAATACGATAGCCTCAAAACCCAGCCACTCCCTTCCCCATTCTAGCCCACCCTTGCTCATCTTCACAGATACCTTTCAAAGTCTTCCAACACCCCAAAAGGCATCTAAGTTACATTATTTATTTATTTATTTATTTTATTTGTATCCTGCCTTTTCTCCCTGTAGGAGCCCAGGGCAGCATTAGCGCCAAAGTCAATGTTATGTGCAAGTGTGTGTAACATCACCACAACAGCCCTTTAAAAAGAGGAAGCATTGATTCCAGAGCCACTGTTGGGACTGGAGAAGCTGAGGTGGGCAAGGGGCACCTAACCCATTCCTGCCCACCATTTCTCCACTTTAAATTGCCCAGAGTCACACACATTCTGCCCAAGGGCCACATTCCCTCGTAGGCAAGCTTCTGGGGCTGCCTGGGATTGGTGGGCAGAGCCAGAGGCGAAAGCAGAGAGAATAATGGGCATGTCTTGCTTTTGTATGGTGTGCTACACTCCAGCCATGCACAGGTGACAGGTTTCTGCACACACACCTATCCAGTCTCTATCTGGGCAAGCAAGAGGCGTTTTCATAATTAAGCACTTGAGGAGGAGGTGGAGCAGGGTCAGTAAGAAGTGTGGCCTGGGGAGAGGTCATGACCTAAGGCAGTGATGGGAAACCTGTGGCCCTCCAGATGTTGTTGGATCACAGCTACCATCATCCTTGATTCTTGGCCATGCTACCTTGGGCTGATAGGAACTGTGTTCCAACAACATCTGGAGGGTATGAGGTTCACGTCCCTAGCCAAGGAAGACTCCTGAGGGCCAGATAGTCCCCCAGACCTGAGATTCCCCACCCCTGGCATGTAATATCTAATTTAATCTTCAGGAGTATTGAGATTTAAGATGGTCAGTCCCAGTTTAAATGCATGTTGTATCTGCCTGTAGCCCTAGAATATCTAGTACTAATGTCAGGATTCCCAAAAAGCAGCTCCTCAGCTAGCCTGTCTAACATGGCTAGTTTCTTACATCACTCCATAAGAACATACTTTTAAAGTGAAAAGCATTCAACGCTCATACAAAAAGATTTATGAGACTTGTCCATGGATAAATCTCTTGAACAAACTACATCCAAATTACATGCTTTTACCCAAGTATCAGCAAAAAAATGGAGAGTACACGTGTGGACAACAGGTAAGGTCAAAGGAATAACTGCTGCTTTTTCCACCATGCTTTGGAATTTTGCTTCAGTCCTCACTATTCTCATACTGTCTCAATTTTCAAGGTTTTTCTTCTCTAAGAATAGGCCAAGCACAGCATCCAAAACAGCACGGCACATTATCTGCATGTCTTCCCTTCCTGCTTGTCAATTCTCAGAGTTGCTCCCACCCAACAGTGTGCTACTTACACCATATCACTTATAAAGGAAATTACATGAAAGTAAACAGTTGTATTCTGTTTTTTTATTATTTCTCATTCTCTTCTAGGAGTATGTCTTTTATAGTCTTTTAAAAAAGAAAGGTTCATACTTATTTGGTCAAAAGCCTTACTTGACTTCACACCAAAACAGAACAGTCTCCTCTAAATGGGGACACGTTTGCTGCATTGGGAAAATCAAATACTCAGACATGGTAATGGCCATTATCATTTCCTTGGGCACTGTATGCCACAGAAAGTAGTGTGCTGCACCCACAACAACCAGATGGACTGATATGACTTAGAAGAATCTTTCATTTTTGTCACCCAGCTGAATCTGGCAAAGACTAGCAAATAAATATTTGCCATTAAGCACTTTAATATCTTCCTTCCGTATGTTACCATATAACAGGAATGGCTAACCTGTCGTCCTCCAGGTGTTGTTGGACTTAACTCCCATCATCCTTGACCATTGGCCATGGTAGTTGGGGCTGATGGGAGGTGCAGTCCAAAATCATCTGGAGGGCCACACATAGCCAGCTCTGCCAAACACTCTTTTATGGGAGGTTGCAGTTGGAGATGGCCTCTGTTCCAGTCATGACCCACTCCTACAGTTAAGTCTTTTGCTCATCTTCACTGCTCTTCTCTGAAGTCTCCTTACACCACTAATTCATGTGGATTATGTTAGCAAGACTCCCTAGATCAACTTTCCTCAGCCTGGTGCCCTACAGATGTTGTTGGGACTACAACTCCCATCAGTCCCAGCCAGCATGGCCAATGGTCAGAGCTGATGGAAGTTGTAGTCCAAGATTATCTGGAGGGCATGGGTTATGGGAAGGCTGCTCAAGGTAAGCAGTCCCCATCCAAATTCTTGTCATTATCCATTAGACTAGAATGCAGTGTAAAGAGAGTCACATTGTTTGCAAAGAGTATTTTCCTTCTCCTTTCTGCAGAGTTGAGAAGAGATGCTTCTACTCTCACCATTTAATATTTAGTACCTAGCGGTGCATGTGCTGTACAGACAGAGTTAGAATGTTTATAATCTCCAAAAGATACATGATGTAAAGGCAGGTATCATACAACAGTGAGTGAAATATATAGTGGTAAGTAAGGCAAGGCTAGAATTACTCAGGGAAAGTAATTCCCTGAGTAATTCCCTGAGCAAATAAGGCAAGGCTAGAATTACTCAGGGAAAGCATTGCTAAAGAAGGAGGCTTTCAGGAAAAACAGAGGAAAAGCTGTCCCTAAGCACAGGGATCAGCAAGTCGGAAAGCACAAAGACAGGAGTGGAAGAAGGAGGAAAGGGAAGCCAAAAGCAGATTTGGGGCAGTTCTGACTTAGGAAGAAGGGGACGTATAGAAAAAAGAAATGGAAGGGGGAATAGAATTGGGAAAACGAGTAAACAGACAACAAGTAATGACTAGAATTCTAATGCTGGTATAAACATAACAAAGACCTGGTGTACGGACTTGTTAAAAGGGGTGATATAATAATGACAGTTTTGGGAAGGAAATACAAATTTCACCAGGCATTCAGAATTACCCACACAGAGATGCTCTCATTCAGTCAGGAAGACAGACAGAGGAGCAGTTACTGCTAACAACTTGAAACATGAACCAGTCTACCACCTTACTAGATGTGATGTCAGGAAATCCATGAATGGTTTCCCTTCTTGTTGTTTTCAAAGCTAAAGGCTGCTACCAATGACCTTAATTGGAGTGGGGCCTCTCTTTCAGTGCCCTTCTCCCAAGCTACACCCCCCCCTCACACACTCACACACACACAGAGCTGCCATTTCTCCTATAGAAGAAAACATATGCACTATGTAGGTACCTGTATGTTTGTCCCCCACAGGGCGTATGGCAGCTAGAGGCAGGGTAATTCAGAATGCAAAGATAGGACATGGAGGGGGGAAAGGATTAACACCCTCCCTTCCCCAGTGCCCTAGCCCCAATTCAAATCAGCGCTCCCTAGAGCTGCTTTTACATTTTATGTACAAACACTGGAAAATTTACTCACAGATCTCTTGAGTCATGTCTAACTCCTGGACTCTGTAAAAATGAGTAAGCAAGACCTGACAGTGCCGACCATATAGTAAATGATATGTTTCACATTGAGGTCAAACTTTCCTTTGTTACCTAAGAAAACACAAATTAATCTGACCCTGTCATGTCTTCTTACTTGCATATAGAAAAGCTTCTCTTTGCATTTTTAACCCACAGTGGCAAATTTTGGAACGTCTGTATTTTATTTAGCCTGATTAGGCTACTATGATAACTGAATATTTTACAGATGACGGGAAAGAATCTGCCCAGTGGGATAGCAGCCAGTAGATAGACATGCGCTTGTAATAAACTGCAAAGCCTATAAGTGGAGTTTCTGAATTCTGGGCCAAGTCAATGAAGATTCATGAGGAGCCCAAAGCATGAAATTGACAATAGCTTCTGAATCAGCACAGCAAAGGGCCTCTTGGTAGAAGGAAAAATGCCTCCATATCAGATATGAAAGATGACAGAAGAGTTAGAGGGCAACACGTTATTCTCTTAAAAGACATTCCTGTATACTAAAATGCAGAGTACTTTGCAGAGTCTATGCCATACAACCTTACAAGAATTCTGAGATATAAACTTAAGAACAGAACCAATGTTTTGCATGCAGAAGGTCCCAAGTTCAATCCCTGGCATCTCTAATTAAACAAACTGATTGAGAGAGATGCATCCAGTCAGAGCTGACAATACTAGACTAGAATGACAAATAATCTGACCTGGTATGCTAATACTTATTAACTAATATTGTTAGGGATCTCATTTTACAGTGGGAAACTAAGGTTGAAAGTTGCCCAAAGATACACAGAAATATCATAGTCGATCAGAGATCTGAACAAGTCCATGCCTATCTATCAGCAACAGGAGTTTAGAGAAAAGAAGAAAGGCAAGTGGTTAAGCTTCCCAGCAGATACCCAATCTAATCAGAGAGCAGTTCAGTCTACCCCAAACAACATGTTGCTTATAGTGAAGGGTCCAGCCAGAGTCAGGAGCTTTACACAGGATGGGATGCAACCATAATAATAATAATGTACTGCCTTCAAGTTGATTCCAACTTATGGCGACCCTATGAATAGGGTTTTCATGAGGCTGAGAGGCAGTGACTGGCCCAAGGTCACCCAGTGAGCTTCATGGCTGTGTGGGGATTCGAACCGTGGTCTCCCAGGTCGCAGTCCAACACCTTAACCGCTACACCACATATTGGCACTTTAAGTCTCTTCACCCCTGATAAATGTTAGTTGCAATGTTATCTGCTTGACTATGCTGTCTATGCTGGTGAGAGGTACAGCATAGCAGCCACTTACCAGGCTGAATTTCTCCTTCAATGGACCATAGTCACTCATCAGTGTGCTTTTGGTATTGAGTTTCAGGACATCACCAGTGGATGTGCCAATATAGAAGTAACTGTCATCATCGGTCATCTGGGGGAGAATGAGGATGAGAAACATCAGGAGCACACACCACACCCTTTACGATGACAAGTAATCATAAATTCATTGTCAGATTTTCTTTTCAGTGGTATGGGATAAAGATTGGATGCCTTCCCACATAAAAGTACATGGAAACCATGGACAAGGGGAATACTGATGTCTCACTCTAGCCACACTGCTGTGCAGCTTATTTACTTACAGTGCAATCCAATACATGTTTACTCAGAAGTAAGCTCCACTGGGTTCCATGGGACTTACTTTCAGGTAAGTGTGTATTTGAGTACAGCCTTAATCGAATTGTACCCTACACTTTCTAAAAGTATCGTTACTTAGCGCCATTAAAAAAAGAAGTCTAAATTAATATAAAATAAAATCATCCAATGATTGAAGCCACAAAGGAAGAGTACAGGCAGGTATCATGGAATTGCAGAGATGGCGTCAGGAAGGCTAAAGATGAGAATGAGCTGAGGTTAGCGAGGGATGCTAAAAGCAACAAAAAAGCTTTCTTCAGGTACATCCATTGTAAAAGACAAAAAAAGAAATGGTGGCACAGCTACTCAATGAGGATGGCAAAATGACAACAGATGACAAAGAAAAGGCAGAAGTGCTCAATTCCTACTTTGGCTCAGTCTTCTCCCAAAAAAGGATCTATGACCCTCCGGGGAAACATGAAGTAGAAGGGGCAGGATTGGAGTTTGAGATTGATAGACAAACGGTCAAGAAATACCTAATCACTTTGAACGAGTTCAGATCGGCAGGGCCCGATAAACTGCATCCTAGAGTATTGAAGAAACTGACTGAAGAACTCTCAAAACTGCTATTATATTTGCGAAATCATGGAGGACTGGTGTAGTGCTGGATGACTGGAGGAGAGCTAATGTTGCCCTATCTACAAAAAGAGCAAAAAGGGGGAACCATTAACCCCTGGAAAAACTCTGGAGCAGATTATAGAACAGTCAATCTGTAAGCACCTTGAAAACAATGCAGTGAGTACTAGCAGCCAACATGGATTTATGAAGAACAAATCCTGCCAAACTAATCTTATCTCATTTTTTGATTGCGTAACCCCCCTTGTAGACTGTGGGAATGCTGTGGACATAATATATCTCGACTTCAGCAAAGCTTTTGACAAAGTGCCCCATGATATTGTGATTAGCAAGCTAGCTAAATGTGGGCTGGATGGAACAACTATCAGGTGGATCCACAGTTGGTTCCAGAATCATACTCAAAGAGTGCTTATCGATGGTTCCTTCTCAAACTAGGTGGAAGTAACGAGTGAGGTACTATAGGGCTAGGTCCTAGGCCCAGTGCTCTTCCAACATTTTTATTAACAACTTGGATGAGGAGGTACAGAGCATGCTTATCAAATTTGCAGATGATACAAAATTGGGGGTCATAGCTAATACCGTGGAAGACAGAAAGAAAATTCAAAGGGACCTTGATAGGCTGGAGCATTGGGCTGAAAACAACAGAATGAAATTCAACAGGGATAAATGCAAAGTTCTACACTTAGGAAAAAGAAACCAAAGGCATAGTTATAAGATGGGGAACACTTGGCTCAGCAATACGACATGTGAGAAGGATCTTGGAATTGTTGTTGATCACAAGCTGAATATGAGCCAACAGTGCGATGTCACTGCAAAAAAGGCAAATGCTATATTAGGTGGCATTAACAGAAGTATAGTTTCCAAATCGCGTGAAGTACTAGTTCCCCTCTATTCAGCACTGGTTAAGCCTCATCTTGAGTACCGTGTCCAGTTCTGGTCTCCGCACTTCAAGAAGGATGCAGACAAACTGGAACAGGTTCAGAGGAGGGCAACAAGGATGATCAGGGTACTAGAAACAAAGCCCTATGAGGAGAGACTGAAAGAACTGGGCATGTTTAGCCTGAAGAAGAGAAGACTGAGGGGAGATATGATAGCACTCTTCAAGTATATGAAAGGTTGTCACACACAGGAGGGCCGGGATCTCTTCTTGGTGTTGCCAGAGTGCAGGACACAGAATAATGGGCTCAAGCTGCAAGAAGCCAGATTTCGACTGGACATCAGGAAAAGCTTCCTAACTGTTAGAGCCATACGACAATGGAACCAATTACTAGAGAGGTAGTGGGCTCTCCAGCACTGGAGGCATTCAAGAGGCAGCTGGACAGCCATCTGTCGGGAATGCTTTGATTTGGATTCCTGCATTGAGCAGGGGGTTGTACTTGATGGCCTTATAGGCCCCTTCTAACTCTACTATTCTATGATTCTATGAAAACAAACACAATAATAAAGGTGACAGCAGAGTAAAACATAAGGGACCATATTCAACTAACTCATTGTACTAGAAGAAGCCAGCATAAGGATTCCTAATAGCACAACCAGACTGGAGGGTGGGGAGAATCCTCAGAATAGTGCGGGGGGGGGAAGAAGAGATAGTTCTGTTGGGCAAGCAGAAATGCTTGCGCTGATGGCACAATCTCCTTAGTGCTACACTGAATACAACCTAGAGGTAGCTAAAACAGTTTAAAGGATTCCTTAGAAGGAAAAATAAAAAGGTATTTGGCTACATAAAAAAGGTGCATGGCAAGGCAGCACTTCCAGAAAGCCCTCTCCACAATTGCCACCTGCTTAAGTTATTTATTATATTATTATATTTCCATTTATAGACCGCTTATTATCTGAAAGATCTCAAAGTGGTTTACAATGGAATACACAAGGTACAATAAAAACGCATCTAATTAATTTACAAAGCAAAATACATGAACAATATCCATATACATAAACACAGTATAAAAGCCAGAGTAGGCCACAAGGGACCCAAGTGCAAAAGATTCAACACTGGAATTCCTTGCATGGGCCTCAGAAAGAATGTATTTGCAGCTGATACTCTGAGCTCTGATAAACCAAGCAGGTGATGGGGATTTAGCACCCATTGGCAGCGCAAATGTGATCAGGGGGAAAAGTTCATAAGGTAGGGCACACAAAAGAGAAACATGTGGCTTGCATTTCTCATCTTTTCACGCAAAGCCAGAAAGGAAAGGGGTAGGTCCCTGGCAAAGCTGCTGAAGCAAGCAGGGAGCTGTCCAGCCACTATCTAGCCAGAGTCAGAATTAACAGCAGGACAGAATGAGGTGCTGTTCCAGCAACAGCAAGGCAGCCAATGAAAGTTTTTATAGGTAGCCACATTGCCCTAACCCTTCTGGGAGTATTACTGGAGCTCTGATTTGGGATATGCTTCAGTTTAGGGTTTCTCCTCCTGAGCATAAGTTCAGTAATGGAAAGCCACATGCTGCCAGATGTAAACTGAGCCTTTTGATCTGGACTTTGGCTCAAACATGTTGCTGTATCTGCTCCTAGGGTCACAGGGTTGACTGTGGAGGGTGAGGAGCTGAAGGGGAGGGTGGTAGATAGGGTACATCAGATCTCTAGACTTTGTAGAATAACTGGATAGGGAGCTCTCCAGGATGGCAATCTCAAGGTGTATGACAAGGTCTTCTCTTTGAACTCAACACATGCCAGTGATGGTGACTGGGCATCCTCTTCCAAGGAAATATCATTCACTTATGGATCTGGTCTGGTCCTGACAGGGAGGTGGTGGGGCACCACACTTGACACTCATCAGTATGGATTCTTCAGCCTCTTGAACCAAAAAGTATGAAAACTTCCCTTAAAATAACTAGTAATACTACAAATGGTTCTTTTCAGTTTAGAGTAGAGATGGCTAACCTGTGACCCTCCAGATATTGTTGGACTCCATCAGCCCATCCAATATGATCAATGGCCAGGAAAGATGGGAGTTGTACTGCAACAATATCTGGACAACCATAGGTTAGCCACTCCTAGCTTAGAGGCTTAACTTTTCTTTATGCTGTAGATGTCATATCAGCAGTCCTCTTACCACAGCACACGTAACTATTCTTTTCAGCTGCCCTGTTTGACACTCAGTTGGTCGGATTTTTCTGTTGGGTAAATCCAATTCCCATACACGAATGGTTCCACTGCAGTAAAAAAATGTATTTCAAAATCAATTCCAGATAGAGGCTTATACCACAAAAAAATCTTGATCACAGTACTCAAGGGTACGTTTACTCATTGTCTTCTCATCTACCATAGCAGGTTATGAATGGTATAAGGCAACTAGCTACAGTATATGTCACTCTGATACATTAAGAACCTAAACACTATCTCATTCTATTCTCTCATTATCCAATGAGGGGGATGGTGTTGGTTGGTTGATCAGATTATTTCAGAAAAGATCAAGATATATTCTGACCATAGGATCAAGAACTCACACACTACATTTTCTATGGAGGCTGTCTGCACCAAGTCCCAACGAAAACGCAGGTGACTGAGTCCTCTGCCTCACTCTCTATTAAAGCAGATGATTACATATCATGTGTGATGAAAGAAAGAAACTAGCCATTTAAAAATACCCTCCTTCCAGTATTAGAAAGCCACAGTGCAGAGCAATTTTACAATGCCTGGCCACTTGCGGACAACCATTGTAAATGTTATAGGATGAGTCTGATGTACAACTCCTTGTTAATCACAAAATTTGAGGATTTAGCTCTTTCTAAACATATTGGTAGGTTTAAAACCTGTGGAAACACCTGTGGGGAACACTGATGGGCAATCAAAAACCATTCCCCCACTACTACCACCCAGAAACACAGAGTGAAAAACCACTCCCTCATTCATTCATTGTTCTTGCCATTCATTTTTGGACAATGGAATAGATTTGTAGGGTTTGAAATATTAAAATGAAAAGCCATACTTTCCAGCACTAATGAACATTTCATCCCTGCAATTAGAATACACCAGTGTGGTCGGGTTCCCAGCGCTACGAGCAGAAGCAGGACTGCCACAAATGGCCTCTTTCTTTAGGACACTCCACACCACCATGCTGCCAGAACAGGGAGAGAATTTTCAGCCATCCATTCATTCATTTAAAATTCACTATATAAAGATCCCTGCTAACATTGTTCCCTGGGTAGCTTACAGCACAAAACGTTGTTATTATTATTATTCATTTAGGAAATTTATATCCCGCCCTTCCTCCCAGTAGGAGCCCATGTTTAAAATGTTAAAATACAATGAAAAACATTCCACTGAATTCAATGGAGATTGCTCCCAAATAAGTATGCACAGAATCAGAAACACAACACATGGAGTTGGGTTCAGGCATAACAACAAACCATGGTATGGCATTACAAAAACAAGACGTCTAGGAGACTCCGTCCTGCATGCTCCGTCTTCCTCCTCTTACATCTACTGATTCCCTGCCTTCAAACTCTGGTTTGCAGGGCAAGAGCAGACTATAGTTTGCCAGTTCAGATAAACCAGAAAGGTAGGCAGAGAATCACTAGATCCTTGACTGCTCATTCATTAAACACCAAACATGGCATTAGTTTGAACTGTTTCAAAGAAACTGATATTTGCATTTTGAAAGTGAATGCATTTTCCCCCAGTCTTGCTCTCACAAGATTGTCAGGTGAAAGTAAATCTCATATAGACTGTTTCTTGGGGTATCACAATCTTAGACTTGGACTATGAATTAAACTATGGCAATAAAGAGGATTGAAAATATCAACTGCAACATCAGCAGAATGTCAGAAAACATACCAATGCCAATATATTCAGGTGTTGCAAGCAGGTACAAGTAGGTACGCTATTGCCAGGACCCACGCATGATAGGGGAGGATACACTTTACTGGGACTCACAGATCAAAGGGGGGCCAGGTCCAGCCCAGGTTGCAATCTCATTAACAAGAGGAAAAATCTGAGGCCAAATTGTTAGATCTTGCTTGAGGATACTTATTAGCCTGATTCTGTGAGATTTGCTGGAACCAATCAGGAGTGTTAGAGCAGAATAAACAACACTGTGAACAGTGAGTGAAAGAATGTGGGTGTGTTGTGTGGGTGTACACACGCATGCATGTCCGGGCCACAGGCATTTGGCCCCCTAGAGCCCACCCATGACTGTATATTTGTATATTTGTTTTTAATGTTCAGTGTTTTTAATTTTTGTAAACTGCCCACAGAGCTTTGGCTATGGGGAGGTATATAAATGTAATAAATTAAATAAATAAATAAATTGGACCCCCAGGGGCAAAACAAGTTGCCCACCCCTGCTATCAAGACTCTAGGAATTAAGAGGCATGGCGTTTTAGTTTGTTTTATCACTTAAACTCACGAAAGATTTAGAGGTGATTCTCTGGATTCTTATTGGCATGTTTCCTTTACATTTGTGCACAGAGATAAGAAGAGAATAGGCAAAGACATAAATTGTAAAACTGGAACAGTCAAACATGATTCTGACACATTTAACGGATGGACCAACCTGGAGAAGCTTTGTTACTTGCGTATCAGACATGCATATACTTGTTTCAATATTACAAATACACCTTCTCCTGATTGCTCCTAGTTTCCACATGCACATCTTTGGGAAATGCATGAGTAGGGGAAAGTACTATTGGAATTATTCCTAAAAGATTTTTCAGGGTCAAACTCATCAGCAAAGGAATGGAAACAGATATGGATAGTCCTTTCCCTTGATCCAAGATGGGATTGTGATCTTCACATTTCACTCGTGGCTTATAAAATGGGAAAGGAAAAAGAAAGCCACTTTTCAAAGAATATTACCTTCCATCATCCTGACCTCCCAGAGATACCAGGTAAAGGTCATTTGGAGAGAATGCAAGATTTTCAATTTTACCCTTGTGAAGTGACAGCCGAGCCATCATCTCTTTTTTCTGGTAATCCCATAAAATGATATCAGCCTGGGGCACAAAAAACAAGGATCAGAATAAGGACAGGTCAGCTCCAAAAAGATACTTGGAACATAACATAACAAAAAGATGAAATTTTAAAAGCCATTAACAAGTCTTCTTGACAATCCATCAATATAGCTCCCTTTCGATTAGTTATAGCCTTACTGAGACAGAGAGCTTGATGAATCAGTTACAAATTAAACAAGAATCTACACATGCATATCTCACTTCAAAGACATGGCAAGGTCAAGAAGAATGTATCATCATAAGGCAGAAGTGTTAAAAACGTGAATGGCTTGGTGTGTTCCATATTTTTCAAGTATTGTAGAGCAGTTTGTCTTCTAACCAAGTGTGAACACAGTAAGTAATCAAGCATAGTTGGCTTCCATATAAGGAAGTAAATGTTTCTAAGTCAAAGGTGGCTAACCTGTGGGTCTCCCAATATTTTTTCAACTCCAGCTCTCATTAACTGCAGCCAGCATTGCTAACGGTCAGGAATGATGGTAGTCCAACAGCATGGAGAGCCACAAGTTAGCCACTCTTGCTTGAAGTTGCTTGAAGTCTAGGGCCACATATCCACAATGATATGAAATAATTCAGAAATTCAGCACTCATATTCCTCGTTGTTTTGAATATGTCTTGCAGCAACCCCTTTCACTACTTATGTTTTCTCTCCAACATATCCTTTGAAGTGAATATTAAAATTTGTGCTTAACCTACATGTAGGTAAATACAGCAGGACTGTTCACAGCGATCGCTTGTGGGTGTTATGGGACCTCAACCAGTAGCTGGTATAGCACAGTGGGGAGGAGAGCCTGGCTTGGAGTCCAGAGTCTGTGAGTTCAAATCCCCACTTGTGTCTCCTGGGTGTAAAGGGCCAGCTAAAGATCACCCGCACAGTGAGTGGTTCAGGGGTTAAGTGCCCTGCCACCTGTGCAGCCGTGGGCAAGCTACATAGTCCCAAGGAGCCCATTGCCCCTCAGCTGGCAGTTGCGGACAAGGAAGGGGCTTGCTTGTGCAGCTGTGGCAAGCTGAGCAGGCCCTAGCCATCTGGGGAGGACTAGCCACAGAGGGAGGCAATGGTAGACCCCCTCTGAATACTGCTTACCATGCACCCTATTCATAGGGTCGCCATAAGTTGGGATCGACTTGAAGGCAGTCCCCATTTCCCAGACATTACACAGCTGAACAATCAGACCACGACTGAGAAACTAGATTTCAGGGCCATGCTTTCCCTAGGTCTTTAACATCCACTAGGTATTAAATACATATTTAAAAGGGGCCCTTATCCACCTTGAAGCCCATGAATGTGATCTGACCAGAAGCCACATAGGATCCACTCGGAGAAACTGTAACACAGGAGACATTGTTGGTGTGACCGTGTAAAAAATCCTGGGTGCAAACATTTATGCCTTGGATAATGACTGTACATCCCAGAGGGTAGATGAGGTGCTCTCGATCTGGGTGGCAGATGAGGCCAGAGGGTACATGCCCTGAAAGCAAAAGGACATAAAAGAGAAAAGTCACTATCATGCTCTGGGCATTAGTTAGATACACTGAGGTGAAACTTACTATGTTGTTGTCCATGTGCATGAATTACAGCTGCTGATAAAGCCATCTGAGCATAGGATGTTTGTTCCATGCTGACCCGCAGGTGACAGCTCTGCACTTCCTTGTTTGATCTGTACTCCACAAGTGTTTGATAATTGCTTCCTGCCACTCAGATACTCTCCCAATCTCTCATTCTACTCTTCTCTTTCCAGACATTGGGGAATACACTGAACTGAATATCAAGTTTGATCTAGCCTGAAGTTTTAAGGCAAAACTCTGTGCTCAGACCCTTTTGATCCATACAGATTGGCTCCCAGTCCATTCTACCTTTGGGCAAAGATCTAAAAGATAAGAAAGAGTTGGTTCTCAACTGCTTTAAATATTTAACCTAAACTTTTTTTTCAGCTGTGTCTTCTGGGAGAATGTTCTACAGCCTGATCCACAGTGTGGGATTGCTGAATAACCCAAGGTAAACACTCAAACCTTCACCTCCAACTCTGTGTTTCCTCCAAATCAAAATTCACAAGTCCCACTGACTCTCAAACCTAAGCCCTACTTTTTATGACCTCACTAAGCACCTCAAACTGTAACTACTCGCTTTCCAAAAGAGGTGCTCAGTTCCCAATGCTGGTTTTCCATTGTTGGCTTTTCATGGAAAGCTCCAGAACTGAACCTCCCACTTGAACACAAATTAAAGACTTACAAAGAATGCCCTCAGCCAGAGACACCATCTGGTTTGCTTCCATGAAGACCCTAAAAAACTTCCAAATAAAACCTAGCAACTGCTGGGGAAGGGCTGTAGCTCAGTGGAAGAGCATCAGCCTTGCATGCAAAAGGTCCCGGGTTCAATCCCCAGCATCTCCACATAGGGCTGGGAGACAGACCTGTCTGAAATCTTGGGAGAGCCACTGCCAGTCAGTGTAGACCATGCTGAGCTAGATGGACCAATGGTCTGACTCAGTATAAGGCAGCTTCCCATGCTCATCCTTCCATACCCAGACCTTTGAACTAACTTGCCTGTTCTTTCTTAATATTGCATCCTACCACCCCCAAACAATTGCACACAGAGCTCACCAAGGCCAGACTTGGGAACATTATTTTATTTTACATACTTATTAGACTTGTCCCTTAGCATGCTCAAGACAACTAACAAAATAACCATTACACAAAACAGTTACAGCAGTTTGGCATACAAAATCTATGATTCAAAATGTATGAATCTATTATTCTATGGACATGCTTTAATCTGGATTCCTGCACTTAGCAGGGGGTTGGACTCGATGGCCTTATAGGCCCCTTCCAACTCTACTATTCTATTATTCCTTGAACCACAGCAAGCACAAGCTTTATCATAGGGAAGATTATTCTTGATTCAGATTTGCACAACTGGATCTGGCCACTTATCTTGACTGCTGTCAGTTAAAAACCTTGCAAGCAATGGAAATTGGAGAGGTAGATTTCTTAATATCACCTCAATTTGTGGGTGAATGTAAATGATAAACGTGTATAAAACATTTTAAATACTATATCCCACCTTTCTACAGTACAGTCTGAAAGGTGGTTTTGAAAGCCACAGCTAAGTGGCGAACTACACATATAACAAAGAGGGTGCCCATAAGCATGGACAGAGCGCATCGGTTTTACACTGAGCAGCCACAGACGAGTCTTTGCCAGCTTCCCGTTTCTCTAGGCGTGTTTTCCAGCCAATCTTGAGCCACAGGACCTTCCTTTCTTCCAGCAAGTGAGCACTGACTTCTCACTTATGTATACATTACACTTCCCGCCCCTCCAAGCGCCCTTTCCTCTCCTCGCGCACGGTACCATTGAACCCGATGATCGCCTCAAGTTGGAGGCCGGCCAGATCTTCGCCTACAGATTCGGTCTCCCCATTCGGGAAGGTCGCCATGCCTCGTCCCCGGCTTAGCACCTAGCTCAGCGGCTGTGTACCACCGTCGCTATGGAAACCGCGCAGGCAGCCCGGAGCTCTCACCCTCTCACACGCCCCCGTCCACGGCGCGTGCGGAGGAACGCTCGTTTGGTCAAAGAGGGAAATGGGGCGTGGCTTCGGCGGCAGGCGGTCCTTCCGAGCCAGGGGCGTGTATACGAGTGTCATTCCTTCTGAACCCGACCATAACGCAGACATGGGCTTTGCTCTAACAAGCCAAGGGTGGGGGACCTTGAGGTCCTCCGGTTGTGGTTGGACTCCAGTTCCCATCAGTCACAGTCAGTATGGCCAACGGAGGGAGATAATGGAGTCCAGCAACATCCATGTTCTAAGAGGCCACAAACTTCAGCGATGTAGACAGGATTCACAGAACGATTCAGACGTCTGCTCTTTACTGTATTCCCCTCAAATCCTCCCCTCAAAAGGATGTGATTGTTTGAACAGTGCGATTCTGGGCATGTTTACTCAGAAGGAAGTTGAATTGTGTTGACTGGGGCTTATGCAAGTCCTATATGGAAAGGTTGAAGGAACTAGGTGTGTTCGGCCCGGAGACGAGAAGACGGGGTGGGGGTGGGAAGAGACATGACAGCACTTTCTTCTTTGAATACCCAAAGAATTGTTGTTACGTATAAAAGGGCAAAGACTTGTTCTTTGCTGACATAGAGTGCAGTATTGGATCTAACGGGGAACTGGATCTTTGGGAGAAACGTCTTTTTGAGAAGGGCAGTTCAACAATAGAGACTATTACCTGGAGGAGTGGGGAGGCTTTCCCTCACTGGAGGTCTTCAAGCAGAGCCATCTATTTGGGGATGCTCTAGCTCTGGATTTCCTGCATCAAACAGTGTTGGATTAAATTGCCTACTAGCCACCCCCCTTCCAACTCTCTGGTTCTGTTTATTTATTTTGGCAGTTTATAATCAGTGCTAAAAACGTAATATTTAACAATCAAAATCAATAACAAACAAAATAGACATCCAATTATGAATGCAGCAGTTAAAACCATCAGACTCAAAAAAGGAGCACAGGATCCATTAAATGACTGCTTCAAAATAACTTTTTAAAAGGTTGCTTCCAAAATCTTTTTGAAAGGTTACCATGGTTACTTCTTTTTTTACACCACATAACAACCAGATATTCAAGTGCTCCTGAATACATACATGCAGTCTGAAATATGCGATGGATTTTTTGTTTCCTAAACAGTGCCCCTGACTTCACTGTACTGTGGCATTTGTTGACGTATGAAGCAGAAGGGCTCAGAGTCATGCTCCCCAATCACCTCTCCAATACAGAGAGAAATAAAGGTCTCTGCTTTTTTTAGCCATAATTGTGGCTAAATATTGATCAGCTGTACACACAGGGAGATATACGCTGCAATGAGTACATGTCTACCCAGAAGTAAGTGACTGCAGCCTTAGGGTGGACACTGTTCCAAGGGAAAAGGCTGGGGATCAAAACCTCCCACTCTTGCTTAAATTTAAAATCATCGGAGTTAGGAAAAAATAATACTTTCTGCAGCTAGGTTTCTTGACACCCTGTGAAAATCTTCTCTACATCACAATGTCTAGGCTTGGTGGGCTTTCATAATGCTTGGTGGGCTTTCATAATATGTGAAAATGTGGAGTAGAATATGTACTAATGCAAACTTCATGACTCCAAGAAATCATGGTTAGTCTGTGCTTCTCACCTATTCAGATTCACTTCTCATATTATGGAGGAACTTGGTCCCTTTGAAGAAATAGGGAATAAGAGCTACTTTCCCCCTCATCTCCCAAGAAGCTAGGATTCTGGGGCTTACAGTGTAATTCTGTGGGGTTTTTTACTCAGAAAAAAGTCTTAATGAGTTCAATGGGAACTTACTCCTATGTAAGTGGTAAAGGATTACAGTGTTAGAAACCTCATCCTCACTCTTCATGATACATGCCACTTGTCTGTCCATTCCAAATGTTTTTGAGACACTGGATAACTGAACAAAGCATTAACAGAGTATTCCAGATACTGATAACAAGATTAAGTTTCTGAGATAAGATTCCTGAATGTTAAATCTTGTCTTTCGGGGAAATCCCAGGGTCCCACCACCTACCTTCTACCACAGACAGAGAGAAGAACAATGAGGAGATAGAGAATTCCAATGTTGTTGCTGTAGTTATGTGTGTTCAAGTCAACTACGACTTATAGCGACCCTATGAATCAGCAATCTCCAAGAGCATCTGTCGTGAACCACCCTTTTCAGATCTTGTAAGTTCAGGTCTGTGGCTTCCTTTATGGAATCAGTCCATCTCTTGTTTGGCCTTCCTCTTTTTCTACTCCCTGCTGTTTTTCCCAGCATTATTGTCTTTTCTAGTGAATCATGTCTTCTCATGATGTGTCCAAAGTATGATAACCTCAGCTCTTTATATTTTTTTTCCTGTTCTGTTTTTTTTATATATGGATTTTGACTTCTTCTTATGTTGATGTTTTCATCTTAGTTGTATTAATAGAGTTTTCAAATATGCTTTTATGTGTTTGTATGCTCTTATACTGTATTGTTTTGTGAATTGCTCAGAGGCATTATTTTTGAATGAGTGGTATATAAATGTCAAAATTTACATTGAAAATAATGTAGAGCCTGACATGCTGGAAGCTAAATCCTGGCTGGAATCAGGCCCCAGACAAGTTTTTATTTTTGCTAACCTATGCAGCAGGACACCTGACTCACTCAGCCACTAGGTTAGAAAAATGCTCCAGTGTCAAGGAATGTTTTGGGGAGAACCCCTGTTTTCCTCTGGTTATAGCTAGGAGTGTTGGGATTGCTGCAGCTTCTTAGGGTTCCCGTTCCGCTCAAGCTGTAAATGGACAAAATTGTCCAGGCTGCTGTTTCATCCATATTTTCAGGATTCTGTTGAGAGAGTAACACCAGGATCAAATATTTATAGAGAGACTGCTATCAAATTCACTCAAAGTGCCACTAAGGGGAGCTGGAACGTGGCAAGGCTCTTAGCTGGATTTGGTGGTTCATTCTCAAGTTTACATTCTGGGTGCTTTTTCTTTCACTTGGAGCAAAGCAATCTTTTTTATAAACTAAAATGTCTTGAATAACTCTCTCTCTTTCACTTGACCTGTCTCCTTTTCTTCCAACTACAGTGGGAGAGAGAGTGCCGCTTTTGATAGGGGCTGTCCTACTTTCAGGCAAGCTGCCACTTTTTGCTTTTCCTAAGGTAGGACAGGCAGCCAATTATGCTATCTTTGGCATGTGCTGGGTGTGTGTATGCGTGTGTCCTACTTTATCAGGCATCTATACCAGCTCCAGCGAAAGGAACGCTTTCTCATCAGGAGTATCTGCGTGCTTTGCGGAGACTGAACAGCCTGCATCCTCCCTGACGATGCCTTCTAAGCCTAGTTAAGGAGCTGATGTGTTTCTCAATTCATGGAGCACTAGACATAACGTCTGTGAGAAATTGAGCAAGCTGCTATTAGGCAAGAAAGTGACAGACAATGGTCATGGAATACAACAGGCCACAATTGTTATTTGATTAACTACAGGCAAATCAATTCAAGTCAGTAGCAGTTAAAAAAAAAAGGGGGGGGAGAAGCAGCCTGCTGCCTGTGCTGTTAATCTACCTAGCTCCCCATGGCACAATTGCCCTGTCACCTCACACCTGAGCTCCTGCCTACATCAGCTGCTGGGAATCAAAATTGGGGAGAGTGCTGTTGTACTTAGGTCCTGCTTGCATGCTTCCCGCAGGCATCTGGTTGGCCCCCGTGAGGATAGAATGCTGGACTAGATAGGCCTTTGACCTAATCCAGCGGGGCTCTTCTGATGTTCATATGCTCAATGGTGAAGCTCTGTGTTGGGGAAGAGGCACACAATTCATTGGGCCCTCCAGTTCGCCAAGCCAAGTTCTGGCCCCCACAGTTGCCCAAAATCTGCAGGGTGGTCACCATCTATTATCGTTATCTCCCCTACCTGTTCTGCCTGTTCTATCTGTAATGAAATGATTGCGTCAGTAACAATAACTGCTAAATTTCATCCAAAGGCAGTACCACAAACAAGGTGAAAAACAAGTCTGTCCACCACCAGTCATGACAGCATGGAAAAGTTCCCTCCTGGCAGTTAGTAGAACAACCAGCTGCAGATTGGGGTAACCCTGACAATCACTGCCTACCTGGCCTGAATGCGGCCAAGCCACGTGTGGAAGACCTTATATAGTTGCACATTTCCTATATGTGTTGCTCAGTTAACAGAGCGCCGGACATAACATCTACAAGAAACTGTTTGCCTTCCTATATGCCTAATGTGAATGAGGCATCTCACCTACCTTAATAGAGCAAATTGTCCTGAAATGCAATGAACACAAGCAGAGCTGGATTGAGGTATTGTTCTTTTTGTCTACAGTTTGTTTGTCAGAATTGATTCTTACTTAAAAACAAGAACCAGAAACTAATGGTAGCTGAAAGTTAATAGGCAGTCATAATACCTGACCAAATGTAGGAACATAGGACTCTGCCCTATACCAGGTCAGACCATAGGTCTGTCTAGCTCAGTATTGCCTGTACTGACAGGCAGTGGCTCTCCGGAGTTTTCAGGCAGAACATTTTGAGCCCTACCTGAAGATGTCAGAGTTTGAACCAGGAACCTTTTGCTTGCAAAGCAGATGTTGTACCACTGAGTTATGACTATCGGCATCTGGTACATGCTTTGTAATTTATGTAAGGTGCCTGAACTTTCTATTTGCTCTGAGGATTTGGGCTGTTCTTTTAGGAAGCAACTAGGGGTACCTTCACATCAGTACAGCATTGCTGTTTTACACGCTCATCAAAGTCAAGAAAGGCAAAGGCTGGGTTCTTTTGTCAACCTTAACTTTCCCTCTTCAGTTATACAGAGTTTTGTGTCATTTTAGATTGCATGTTGTCAGTGTCGAGATGCAACAGTAATCAGCAATATGACAACAATGGTTAGGGGACTTCTGAAACAAAGCTTAAAGTCTAATCATCCTGAACGTCAACACATATTTTTTTTTTAAAAAGGCCACATTTACTGTTGGCCAACCCTCCAAAGGCTGCATGCCAGTGATGAGCATGGCCAAAGCAAAAGTGGGTGTAGCCAAGTTTGTGCATGTATGCATGCAGACACATGTACATACAAGCAGATAGATTCATATAGGCACCCCAGGTCAAATTGGAAGGAAAACTACTGTCGCTGCACCTCAGGACAGTGGCAAGGAAGGTGACCCACTCAGGATAGGGGCTCTCACTGAGGGCCTCTTGCCCAAGGGCCTACCAAAATCTAGAGCTGACACTGTCCAGGTGTTTCATCCATGTGCGTAACTGTCCAAGTGCTGCCCTTAACTTTGCTGGGCTCAGTTCACATCAAGTTAAATCAAGATAGTGTTGTTAATTCTTGGTTGATGGCCACTGCCTGACTCCCATCAATCTCTGGTATTGATTATGCCTTCTTTGTAAAGGACGAGTATTTTATTCCTACTAGTCTTTCAAAGGTTTTGCTACATTTATAACTAACATTTTCTCTAAAAAGCTTAAAGATTTCATTCATGGGATACCAACTCTGTGAGAGTTGAATTTACATTTTCATGGCTGTGCAGGCATTTAAACTTACATCCCCCACCCGCCCACCCAATACAGCACTCAAACTGGTCTAGCACACTGACACTCAAGAATTATACCTCTTAAGCATCTCTCTTGGGCAGGGACATTTACAATTTGCTTCCATTTTTAAAGAATCATGCTGCCTCTTCTAGCTATCATGGCAAAATCCTGGCTGCTCATCAAGAGTTTTTGGACCTTAAGATTTATTTTGAGAATCAATGTCTCACATTTTAGACATTGCTCCAGCATTAGAGAATGAATTTGGGCACCTGAAACCAACACCTGACCTAGGTAGTCTTGTTCCCCAAGCTGAATAAGTTGCCTTTATTCATCACATCTGATCTCTGGAGCCCACATGTGCCAATTTCTTCTGCTAGGCTAATGTTGCAGGTATTGGGGGTGCTTGCAAGAACAGCAATAGCTGGAGTATGCAAAATCAGCTTCGCAGTGTAGGTGGGGGGGTCTCTTGGGAGAAGAGGTACCTGTCTTTTCCAAGAACACCGCCTTCACTGCTAATGCTGTATAAAGTGTCAAAACATGAGCAGAGGAAGCTGGTGAACAGACACAGTCTGGAATAATTGTAACAGTGTGCATATAATTTGTGGAGTTCATCATTAGCAATGAGTGAGGAGGTTGCAGAAGAGATGGTTCTGGACAAATCAGTTTATTATATAACTCCCTTGGATTTTTGTTAGGATAAATTGTATACATTCCTTCTTACAGTTATACTGAATAAAAGGAAGGGAACAGGCTAACTCCCCCCAAACTATACTGGGCATACTGCTAAGCACGGGCAAGTCTCGTGGCCCTTTTCATCCTGCATTTGGGACATCCAGTAAGAGGGTCAAGTAATGTCAATTCTGCTGCTAGTCAATGTTTTTGATATAGTTCATTTGTCCCTCAGAGCCTGTACTGCAACCCACCAATTCCTAGGCATTAACTAAACATCTTTAGAACTTTATTCCCCCTAAATTCCTTACAACTATCCTGCTTTGTTTCTTTTTTAAATATTCTGAACTAGATCGATTTTATTTTAAGAAGTCTTTCTAGTACACCTAGAAAACACAACAATCTCCACACACACACTTTGGAAACAACCTCAGTCATCCATAACTTATGGCTACTCACAAAATTGTGCATTTTGGAAAGATCCCTTTAAAAAACTTGTTCCCAAAGCATTCAGACGCTGAGGCCATGTAGACACGTTTTTTGTTTGTTTGTATTAGAATGCACCGAAGTATTCCAATAGTACATTAAGTAGATAACACATGTTGTCTAAATTATAAAGTCTCCCAGGAGATGCAGTTTCTAGTTTACAATATACTCAATAATATTTTTGCACAGCTTAAATCTGGACTAAAATGATCATGTCAAACTTCACTTCTCACTATTGATTGCCATGCACATCCAATGTGAACCTTATTTTTTCCTGTCAGTATTTTCATGGCATTCCTCTACCATTTTGGTCCGTCGTTCAAATATATCCCCTCAAGAGATCTTCACCATACTATTCTGTCATTTTCCTCTCATTAACAGTGTGCTAGAGCTCCTTTTTTAGATCATCCATGTTGGAACTATTATATCTGCATCTGCCACTTGACCATAATCTCACAATTTTTTTTTTTTCAATAATTTTTATTCAGATTTTCATAAAACATACAAGACAAAATCATAAAACATTCAAAGACAAAAAACAAAATCAAAAATAGTTAAACAAAAAGAAAAAAAGAAAAGAAAAAAAACAAAAATAAAAAATAAAGAGTAAAATATTGACTTCCCATTTGTCAAAGATCAAATCAGTTATAAGTCTATAATATATAACAATCCTGTCTCTTAAGTCATATTATAAAATCACTTTCCTCCAGTAGTTATCTTACTTAATCATCAAATCTCATAAACATTACTTTATTCTTTCCACAAAAAGTCAAAGAGAGGTTTCAATTCTTTAAGAAATATATCTATCAATTTTTTTTTCCAGATAAGCATATCGATTAATCCATCTCATTACTAATTATGATAATCTTATTGTCATAACCATAGTCAAAATAAACATTTCAATTAATCCATCACATCAGAATCTGTTAGGTTCAATAATTTCAGTAGCCATTGTTCTATTATCTCTATTAGTTCCATTTTCCATCTTCCATCTTCAGTAGTCTTGTTAAGTCCAGTAATTTCAATATCCAATCTTCCATTATCAGTATTCCATAATAATCTTGCTGTCAAAGCCATAGTCATATAGTAAGAGTCTGATGGGGATTACCTCTATCCCAAATATTTTCTTGCCATCCATTCTGAATAGGTTGCTGAAATACTGCTGTAAAATCATATCTCTGTTCTTTTTTTCAAAATACACTGGGTCATCTCTTAAAAGTTTTTCCATTGTCACATGGCTGCAGTTAATTCCATAGATTTTCTCTATATTGGGCTCCATCACATCATTCCAGTCCAGAAGATTATCCATGCCATTGATAACTTTATCTCTAGAATCTTCATTCATTTCTTCAGAGATAACATTGAGTTCCAAACAATAGATTTTATTTCTAAAGTCCATAGACTCCAAATCTTGTTCCTGTTCCACGTTGGTTCCAATCTCCGGGATCTCCTCTCTCACAGGGACCCCTATTCCAGTCTCCAGGGTCACCTCTCTCACAGGGACCCCTGTTCCAATCTCCGGGGTCTCCTCTCTCACAGGGACCCCTTCCAGGGTCACCTCTCTCACAGGGACCCTTATATCTTTAATCTCCTGCTTCATTTTACTCAATTCAATTTTCATTATCTCAATCTCATCCATTATTTTCTGAAACATAGTTATTTCCAGATTTTCAGCCACTTTCTTAATTGCCATTTTAAAAGAAAAATATAGGAAAACCACTTCTTATTTCAGCAACAATTGGGTTAATACTCCAAACTTGGTGACATCACAGTATAAACAGAGCAGACAGCCTTATCTCTCCAATAGTTAAGTAAACAAAATGCAGTTCCCAGGATCGAAACAATTAATGGCAATCGTCAAGAAACAGATTCGTCAAAATAAAATAGACCAAAAAGAGAGTAGTCTCAAAACAGTATAATATTTTTCAAAATAAAAATCTGGAATAGAAATCCCTCTTCTGTGTATATCTTTAGAATGCAAATCCAGGACAGCTTTTTGCAACAAAAACAGAGATAAGCTATTAATTAGTGCGTAGCAGAGAGAAGTTATGGCTCCCCAGTGAGATGTCAAAAACTGATCAATCTGGCAAATCTCTTTTAAACAGCAACAATTTAAGTCAAGTAAAAGAAAAATATAGAAAGAAGGGTGCTTGCCTGTTAGTGCGTTCTCTCTTAGAAGATAAGGTGAACGTTCGCTTTATCAGATAGAGCTTGCTGTTAAAAATCCGTCCCACCTTCGTCGGCTGGACCTCGTCCCATAAATTAATGAGATCTGGTCGTCCCAACAAAAATAGGCTTTGAGGTTAATCTCTTCGTTTCTCCCTACCCGGGAGAAGTTTAATCAGTCAAAAAAAAAAAGAAAAAACTGACTGATATATCTGAATAAGCTTCTTTTGAGGCAGGAGCCCGTCTCAAAAGCAGGCACAGGCTAAGTCACCCTTCCCGGAAGTTCCTACCATAATCTCACAATTGTGAAAACTACATGGCCTTAGTTATGACTTCTGTGCACCATTGTTACATTTCTTTGTCCAACTTGCCATTTTCACCCTGTTCTGCCATAGCCTCTCTGTGTTACTTTTGAGGTGTATGGTCAGTTATGTGTTCAATAGATGAAGAAAATAAGAACAAGAAAAAAGAGCTGCTATCAAGAAAATAGGTATTGAACACATCTTCCAGAGGAGTAGTTGTACTAATCTCCTAAAACTAGAAAGAGTCCTATCACACCTTAAAGTCTAACCAATTTATTAAAAAATAGATATCTATGGAATGGAGTCCCCTCCATCAGATGCAACATTTACACCTCTTGTTTGACATTCCAGGATGCAATTGTTTTAACATATAGGCTCTAAAACCCATTGTTGTATGTTTCAACACTATCAACATATATAGACTCTGTACTTTAATCACAATGTATATGTAGTGCTTCTGTATTTTGAATACCAATAATATTTGTGGAAATCTGGTGACAACCATACTACCACTCTGTTATAAATGCTAAGTTGTCTTTGATGACAATGAGACAAGCCATAGCATTGTTTATTAATCAGTGCAGATTGAAATGTGGAATAATTGGCAACTCTGAAGGGCAGAGACAGTTTTATTTTCTTTCATCTTTAGCATGTAGGTGAATTAGGAAAGCAGGTTCTCTGTTCTCATCCCTAATCTACAAGTATTCACTCTTTCAGAGGAAGGGGCCTTTTTTTAAAAAAGGCAAATCTTTTGCTGACATTTCTTAATTATATCCAGTGAGATGCCCAGAGGGGCTGCAGAACTGGTTAGAAAAAATGTAGTCTAGAGAGCAGCCCAGTCACCAGATGTCTTCTGCCTTTTTTTTAGAAGGTCTATGGTGGCTCAAGGGCATTCTGAAATCTTGTTTTGAGCAGAGGGACAGGCTGACTGATTATCTGGCAGAGCCTGTCATGCAGATGCAGAGATACAGAAGTTTGCAGAACAAGTTCTGCTGAATGAAACAGCAGCTCTACAAAGGTGGCATTTATTCTCCAGTCTTGCATTTTAAAAGAGGTGCAAAAATTAACGGCCAGGAATGCCATGTTGGTAGCTTCCAGGGGGACAGTGGACATGATCTTCACTGCACGACAGCTTCAAGAAAAATGCAGGGAGCAAAACCGACCTCTGTATATGGCTTTTATTGATCTGACTAAGGCCTTTGATACTGTAAATCGAACCGCTCTCTGGACCATCCTTCTGAAAATTGGATGCCGATAAATTTGTGAATATTTTGCGACTCCTCCATGACAACATGACGGCAGCAATTTTGGATAGCAATGGCTCTCAGAGTGATCCATTCAAAGTGGGATCAGGTGTCAAACAGGGATGTGTCATTGCTCCGACCTTATTTGCTATTTTCATCG
The DNA here is from genome assembly GCF_030035675.1 of Rhineura floridana. Classification (NCBI taxonomy): domain Eukaryota; kingdom Metazoa; phylum Chordata; class Lepidosauria; order Squamata; family Rhineuridae; genus Rhineura; species Rhineura floridana. The sequence continues at coordinate 70,863,859 of NC_084482.1, forward strand.
CCATGATTCTACACCTTGTTGAGGGGAAACTTCCCACTGGCATGGAAATCACATATCGAACAGATAGAAAGGTTTTTAATCTCAGTAGGCTGAAAGCAAAAAGTAAGGTAATTACAACCTCTGTCACAGAACTTCAATATGCTGATGATAATATAGTCTTCACACATTCAGAGGAAGATCTTCAAACTATCCTAAATGTCTTTGCAGAAGCATATGAAAAGCTTGGCCTCTCACTTAACATAAAAAAAAAACCAAAGTGCTTCATCAGCAAGTGCAAACCAATCCCTCTGTAGCACCATCAATCCAGCTTAATGGTGCGACAGTGGAGAATGTCAATCACTTTTCTTATCTTGGCAGCCATCTCTCTGTAAAAGCTGACATTGATGCTGAAATTCAGCATTGTCTGAGCTCTGCGAGTGCCGCATTCTCCCGAATGAAGTGTAGAGTGTTCGAGGATTGGGATATTGGCAGGGAGACCAAAATGCTTATTTACAAAGCCATTGTACTACCGACCTTACTGTACGCCTGTGAAACATGGACCATCTATAAACGCCACTCCCAACTTCTTGAAAGATTCCACCAATGCTGCCTCTAGAAAATTCTGCAAATTACTTGGGAAGATAGGCGGACTAATGTTACCGTATTGGAAGAAGCAAAGACCACCAGTGTTGAAACAATGATCCTCCAACATCAACTTCGCTGGACCGGCCATATTGTTCGAATGCCTAATCACCGTCTTCCAAAGCAGCTACTTTACTCCCAACTTAAGGATGGAAAATGGAATATTGGTGGACAGCAAAAGAGGTTTAAAGATATTCTTAAAGCTAATCTAAAAAAATGTAACATAAGCATCGAGAACTGGGAAGTCTTGGCCCATGAGCGTCCCAATTGGAGGTCGGCTATTATCAAAGGTGCTATGGACTTTGAAGAAGCACGAGTACAGGGCGAACGGGACAAACGAGCTAAGCAGAAGACACGTCAAGCAAATCATCATCGTGACCATCTTCCATCTGGAAACCTATGTCCTCACTGTGGGAAGCTGTGTGGATCCAGAATTGGCCTCCACAGTCACTTACGGATCCACCCTTAAAGACCTTATCATGGAAGACAATCTTACTCGGCCACGAGTGATCGCCAATGAAATGAATGATACTAATTCTCATAGTGCCAGATTATTTTAAATAAGGAAGGATTATTTTGAAAGGAAGGGACTGTAAACATAGAGTTGCTATAATAAAGCTTATATGAGAGGACTGTCTGCAGTTGGGATGAGAAAGTTTGGAGGGTGACCAAAAACAATTAAGAATAAATAGTGGTGAAACATTAGATTTAGATTGAGTTGGAGATGAAGATTAGCTATTATCTCTAGAGCCCCCCCCCATTTTAACCTTTTCCATATATGGAGAATGAAAATGTAAACAAAGGAGATTGTCAGTGGAGCACATGGCATCAACATGACACACGAGAACATCCTTCAAAATTGGGCGTGTAATAATATTTTGATATTATTTATTATAACAAAATTAAAAGAAACAATACATATCTCAAATAATTAAAAGACACAATGAAAAATGTGTCATACAGGGGAAAATAAATTACATAGATATACATTATCTTGGAATTTATTGTTTTTATTATTTATACATTAAATCTGTATGTTGTTCTTTTGCTCTCATAGTATGTGACTTTTGATTTTTTTAAAAAGCTGGCATCTGTATTTGCCCATAACAATCATATATAAAAAGAGTTCTTGGAGATTTCCATTGGTTTCTCTTAACACAGTGGTTCCCAAACTTTTTTTCCCATGGACCACCTGAGAATTGCTGAGGGTCTTGACAGACCACGTAATGATTTTTCTTCCTGTTGTAGCAATTATAATGTGCTGTGCTAGATGCTGTATGATTTTTAATTGTATTTTACAGACATGCTGCAGACCACCTGAACACTCATGGACCACTGGTGGTCTGCGGACTGTCGTTTGGAAGCCCCTGCTGTAACAGAAAAGAGCAGAATGTGTCCACTTCTATACTTTCTTCAGAATTAAACCTAACAAAACATATAAGTAGAACAGTTTTTGGTAAAAGCAGGGGTAGGGAATCCGTGGCTCTCCAAATGTTGTTAAGAACATAAGAACATAAGAAAAGCCTGCTGGATCAGGCCAGTGGCCCATCTAGTCCAGCATCCTGTTCTCACAGTGGCCAACCAGGTGCCTGGGGGAAGCCCGCAAGCACGACCCGGGTGCAAGAACACTCTCCCCTCCTGAGGCTTCTGGCAACTAGTTTTCAGAAGCATGCTGCCTCTGACTAGGGTGGCAGAGCACAGCCATCATGGCTAGTAGCCATTGATAGCCCTGTCCTCCATGAATTTGTCTAATCTTCTTTTAAAGCCATCCAAGCTGGTGGCCATTACTGCATCTTGTGGGAGCAAATTCCATAGTTTAACTATGCGCTGAGTAAAGAAGTACTTCCTTTTGTCTGTCCTGAATCTTCCAACATTCAGCTTCTTTGAATGTCCACGAGTTCTAGTATTATGAGAGAGGGAGAAGAACTTTTCTCTATCCACTTTCTCAATGCCATGCATAATTTTATACACTTCTATCATGTCTCCTCTGACCCGCCTTTTCTCTAAACTAAAAAGCCCCAAATGCTGCAACCTTTCCTCGTAAGGGAGTCGCTCCATCCCCTTGATCATTCTGGTTGCCCTCTTCTGAACCTTTTCCAACTCTAGAATATCCTTTTTGAGATGAGGCGACCAGAACTGTACACAGTATTCCAAATGCGGCCGCACCATAGATTTATACAACGGCATTATGATATCGGCTGTTTTATTTTCAATACCTTTCCTAATTATTGCTAGCATGGAATTTGCCTTTTTCACAGCTGCTGCACACTGGGTCGACATTTTCATCGTGCTGTCCACTACAACCCCGAGGTCTCTCTCCTGGTCGGTCACCGCCAGTTCAGACCCCATGAGCGTATATGTGAAATGAAGATTTTGTGCTCCAATATGCATAATTTTACACTTGTTTATATTGAATTGCATTTGCCATTTTTCCGCCCATTCACTCAGTTTGGAGAGGTCTTTTTGGAGCTCTTCGCAATCCCTTTTTGTTTTAACAACCCTGAACAATTTAGTGTCGTCAGCAAACTTGGCCACTTCACTGCTCATTCCTAATTCTATGTCATTAATGAACAAGTTGAAAAGTACAGGTCCCAATACCGATCCTTGAGGGACTCCACTTTCTACAGCCCTCCATTGGGAGAACTGTCCGTTTATTCCTACTCTCTGCTTTCTGCTTCTTAACCAATTCCTTATCCACAAGAGGACCTCTCCTCTTATTCCATGACTGCTAAGCTTCCTCAGAAGCCTTTGGTGAGGTACCTTGTCAAACGCTTTTTGAAAGTCTAAGTACACTATGTCCACTGGATCACCTCTATCTATATGCTTGTTGACACTCTCAAAGAATTCTAATAGGTTACTGAGACAGGACTTTCCCTTGCAGAAGCCATGCTGGCTCTGCTTCAGCAAGGCTTGTTCTTCTATGTGCTAAGTTAATCTAGCTTTAATAATACTTTCTACCAGTTTTCCAGGGACAGAAGTTAAGCTAACTGACCTGTAATTTCCAGGATCCCCTCTGGATCCCTTTTTGAAGATTGGCATTACATTTGCCACTTTCCAGTCCTCAGACACGGAGGAGGACCCGAGGGACAAGTTACATATTTTAGTTAGCAGATCAGCAATTTCACCTTTGAGTTCTTTGAGAACTCTCGGGTGGATGCCATCCGGGCCCGGTGATTTGTCAGTTTTTATATTGTCCATTAAGCTTAGAACTTCCTCTCTCGTTACCACTATTTGTCTTAGTTCCTCAGAATCCCTTCCTGCAAATGTTAGTTCAGGTTCAGGGATCTGCCCTATATCTTCCACTGTGAAGACAGATGCAAAGAATTCATTTAGCTTCTCTGCAATCTCCTTATCGTTCTTTAGGACACCTTTGACTCCGTTATCATCCAAGGGTCCAATTGTCTCCCTAGATGGTCTCCTGCTTTGAATGTATTTATAGAATTTTTTGTTGTTGGTTTTTATGTTCTTAGCAATGTGCTCCTCAAATTCTTTTTTAGCATCCCTTATTGTCTTCTTGCATTTCTTTTGCCAGAGTTTGTGTTCTTTTTTATTTTCTTCATTCGGACAAGACTTCCATTTTCTGAAGGAAGACTTTTTGCCTCTAAGAGCTTCCTTGACTTTGCTCGTTAACCATGCTGGCATCTTCTTGGCCCTGGCGGTACCTTTTCTGATCTGCGGTATGCACTCCAGTTGAGCTTCTAATATAGTGTTTTTAAACAACTTCCAAGCATTTTCGAGTGATGTGACCCTCTGGACTTTGTTTTTCAGCTTTCTTTTTACCAATCCCCTCATTTTTGTGAAGTTTCCTCTTTTGAAGTCAAATGTGACCGTGTTGGATTTTCTTGGCAATTGGCCAGTTACATGTATGTTTAATTTAATAGCACTGTGGTCACTGCTCCCAATCGGTTCAACAACACTTACATCTCGCACCAGGTCCCGGTCCCCACTGAGGATTAAGTCCAGGGTTGCCGTCCCTCTGGTCGGTTCCATGACCAACTGGTCTAGGGAATAGTCATTTAGAATATCTAGAAACTTTGCTTCTTTGTCATGACTGGAACACATATGCAGCCAGTCTATGTCCGGGTAGTTGAAGTCACCCATTACTACCACATTTCCTAGTTTGGATGCTTCCTCAATTTCATATCTCATCTCCAGGTCTCCCTGAGCATTTTGATCAGGGGGACGATAGATCGTTCCCAGTATTAAGTCCCTCCTGGGGCACGGTATCACCACCCACAACGATTCTGTGGAGGAGTCTGCCTCTTTTGGGGTTTCGAGCTTGCTGGATTCAATGCCTTCTTTCACGTATAGAGCGACTCCGCCACCAATACGTCCTTCCCTGTCCTTCCGATATAGTTTATATCCAGGGATAACCGTATCCCACTGGTTTTCTCCATTCCACCAGGTCTCGGTTATGCTCACTATATCAATGCTCTTCTCTAAGACCAAGCACTCCAGTTCTCCCATCTTGGTTCGGAGGCTCCTAGCATTAGCGTACAGGCACTTGTAAGCAGTGTCTCTCTTCAAGTGTCTTTGGCACTTGTGGTTAGGCCTGTGGTAATTTTGCTCTTCTGAATTTATATCCTGTGCTCCTGCTCTCACAATGCCTACTTCTAGGCCTACCCCTTTTAAAATTTCATCATTTCTTTGGTTTTTATCCCAGGGGGGGAGGTTTATTCCGAACCGGACCTTTCTCAGCTCCTGTCGGGTTTCCCCCCTCAGTCAGTTTAAAAGCTGCTCTGCTACCTTTTTAATTTTAAGTGCCAGCAGTCTGGTTCCATTCTGGTTCAAGTGGAGCCCGTCCCTTTTGTACAGGCCCGGCTTGTCCCAAAATGTTCCCCAGTGCCTAACAAATCCGAACCCTTCCACCCGACACCATCGTCTCATCCACGCATTGAGACTGCGAAGCTGGTCCTGTCTGGCTGGTCCTGCGCGTGGAACTGGTAGCATTTCAGAGAAAGCCACCTTGGAGGTCCTGGCTTTCAGCATCCTACCTAGCAACCTAAATTTTGCTTCCAGGACCTCACGGCTGCATTTCCCCATGTCGTTGGTGCTAACGTGCACCACGACCACTGACTCCTTCCCAGCACTGTCTACCAAACTATCTAAACGACGGGCGATATCCGCAACCTTCGCACCAGGCAGGCAAAACACCTTGCGGTCTACACGCCCATCACACACCCCACTGTCTATGTTCCTAATGATCGAATCACCCACTACAAGGATCCCTCCACCCCCTGGAGATATATCCTCGGCACGAGAGGATAGCTGCTCATCCCCCAAGGAATGGGTCCCTTCTAAGGGATCGTTTCCCTCTTCCTCAGCTGGATGCTCCCCTTCCCCGAGACCATCGTTGTCTCGTTGGACTCCAACTCCCATCAGTCTGGTCAGCATGGCTAATAGTCAAGGATGGCAGGAGTTGTCCAGCAACATCTAAGAGCCACAGGTTCCCCATCCCTGTAGTAAATGATATCCTGTAACATCTATTTTTATTATCACTAGAAAGTCTTAAAATATTGTATTAATGGACAGTTCCCAAAATAAAAAGATCTGTTCCTGATGCTCAACATTACCAAATGTCATCTGATGTCTTTTATTTCTCTACCAGTTGTAATGCCCAGTGCTGTGAAGAGGAATCTCAGTCTGAAATATTGCATCTCATGGGCGTGATCAGGAGATCTGAAAGCCCCAGACTTCTAGAAGCTGCACCTGGAAGTTTTCTTGGCAGAGAGGTGGGTTGTCAAATGTTTCACAGTGTTCAGTTCTCCCATGATGTAGATTAGCATCAATATACAGAGCCTGACCTCCACCACCACCTGAGAAAAATGAACATAGATTGTTGAGGGCTCTTGCTCACTATGTTATCAAACACAACTCTAAATAGTACCCAGTATTGTATGATCTCTAACAGATTTAACTACTAGGAAGTTAAATCTTAAACAATTTGATTGGAGGTGAATGACATATGTAGGGCATAGAAAACAGATGTTTGTGTATATTGGCCCCAAATTTGTTATTTTGCAAAACTTGCTGCCATTTATCTTCTTTTCAAAATGAAGCACATGAACTGGTACAGTAGGGCCCCGCTTTTCGGCAGCGCGCTTTTCGATGTTCTGCTAATATGGTGGCTAAAATTAGAGTAATGTCCCACTCATACGGTGCTTGTTCCACTTTTATGGCGTTTTTGGGGCATCGGGTGCCATTTTATTGAAGGAGTTCCACTTTTTGGCGGGTTTTGCTTTTAGGCGGTGGTCTGGAACGTAACCTGCCGTATGAGTGGGGCCCTACTGTACTTTGTGAGAGAACCACCTGCCAAAGCATAGTAACACTTTTACTTAACACTTAACTTTTAAGACCCTATATGATGCTGGCCCAGTCTACCTAAAAGAACGCCTACAATAACACCAGGGGGGCCGTTTAACAAGATTGACCACGAAAGGCCTACTCGATATCCCACCAGTTAAAGCAGCTAGACTGGTGAGGACTAGGGCGAGAGCCTTTTCAGTTGTGGCCCCCACCTTTGGAATTCTTTACCAATTGACCTTCGCCAGGCCCCCTCTTTGATGTGCTTCTGCCGGGCCTTGAAGACCTGGCTCTTCAATCAGGCTGTCGAGGTGGGCTAAGTTTTATCAGGTTTGGCAGTTATTAGTTGTGATTTTAACCTTTCTGTATATGCTTTTATATTGAGTGTACTATATGTTTTCTTACTGTACGTCATCCAGAGTGGGGGGTCATCTTGCCAGATGGGCATCTAATAAATCTAATAAATAAATAAATAAATAAATAAAACACCTATTCAGATGGCTTCATCTAAATTTAACCGGTGAAAGACAGTGAAAGTATTAATCTTGCATTTACAGAGACTAAACCTGACCTAAATTTCAACACTGTTTGCAAAATGTTGCAAGAAGTTAAAAAAAAAAGCTTTTAAACTTGGAAGGTTTATGTCTATCATACACATATTTTCTGTGCTGATATGTAGCCTCCTAGTGGCTGTCTTCTCAGCAGCATAGTATTCTCAAGCTGCATGTGCTGCCAGATTGCTCACCTACAGCACAATATCACTGCAGTATATATAAGGACAAAGATCCCAGGGTAGATCAGTGCCTTATTTGGCATGCTCACAGCTTAGGTATATTGCTACATACAAGCAGTCAGGGTTCATTATATCATCACTAGTAGGCTGTCCAATTGATTTTCTTTCTGCTACCTTACATAGAGCTTTAGCTGATGTCATTGCAGGACTTCTTATCACTCATTTTCCTTATGAAAAACATTTCACTGATTTATGTCTGTACAAATGAGACCTGCAACAAAATGTTTCTGTGTATCCTCAATCCCTAAGAGGAATGTTGTTGTTAAGGGTTCTAGCCAGCCATGCCTTCCTCTAGGATACTAATAGCATTCTTCAATTAGAAGTACAAGTGTAGTTAGGCTACCCTTATAGTGCAGTTGCTGAACAACGTTGTTCCATACTCCTCTTACTCAACTCAACTGTTCCTCCCTATCAATAACAAACTTTATCAATGATTCACGTTGGTTAAACATGAAATATTGTATAGTTGTCATCAGCGCACTGAAGTAGACTGGTCAGTGTAAATGTACTGCCTTCAAGTCGATTTTGACTTACAGCGAACCTATGAATGGGGTTTTCAGTTTTGGAAGCAAAATCTGCAAGCATGGTGAAGCTGTGGAGTGGAATGGAAGAATAACTTTGATCAAGAAGCTCTGAATATTGGCTGAAGTAGGGCTGAATGTCTGTCCTGAGGGCAGAAACGTTTTTCTGTCCAGAGTGTGAGAAGCAGAAATGCTGACAAGCCCTTAGTTGAGCTAAGACTTTTTTTTTCATCTTTGTTTAATGCTATTTTTGCTTAACTCCAAGTTTTTCTAATATATTCATGCTTATTCTGAGGCCTTTGGATGTTTTTGGAGCCCAGTTTGCCTTTTGGCTTTCTCTTTTAGAGAAGAAGCTGCTCTTGACCAGTTTTTCTGAGCCAGCCTTTTTGGGCCTGGATATTTAACTCATGAACAGTTTTGAATAGATGCAGTTTTTATATATATTTTTTAAAACCTAAAAATATATTAATTTTTCTTTTACTTTCTGTTTATTCCTTTATAAGACTCAGACTTCTCCATTCTGATTTTAACCACTTCCCCTCTTTTTTTACCTGAACTTGTTTCCCATTTGGACCATGCTGGATCTTCTACACTGGAACATGGATATTCATCTGTCCCCCTGAGTTCACATAAGCCAGTTCCTTAGATTCATGCTTGGATTGATTGCCATAATTCACTAATAGGCAAAAAACCTTACGGTATAAGAACGTACCTATAGCCCACAGATATTTCTATCAAACTTTAAAAAGCAGGGAAATTGGGCAGCTATAGTGAATGCACCAGGGGAGCAGGACACCTAACCTCCTCTCTGAGATATTGGACTGCCCTACACATTTGTCAAAATCCAAACACCATTTGGGTTGGTCTTTCATGGTCCAATCCAACTTGCTGTGTAGCTTGGAAGAATTTGGTAACATGTGCCTCTGAGCCGTGAGTGGTGGCAACACCTGCCATCTCCAAAGATGGAGAATTATATTTTTGTATGTTTGTTGGTGGTGTTCTTACTTTGCTTCTTTCCTGTGTTACTAATGTTTCTACAGAGAATCTAATCTAGAAAATTTTATTTCTCTGTCTTAATAATGTTGCTTCCTCCCTGCTAAAACAAGTTCAGCACAGCACATGTCTTCTTTCTATTATTTGGGCTGATTGCAGGTATTGCCACCACTCACCATATGCTCAGAGGCACATGTTACCAAATTCTTGCAAGCTACACAGGAAGTGGATTGGACTGTAAAAGACCAATCCAAATGGTGTTTAACCATCATCATCAATCTTTATTTACAGTCAATTGACCACAAATATAAAACATAATGCTGGGAGTTATAAAACAAGATTACTTAGTAACACATGGTACAATGAGCAACAAACTGAATTATATAAACAACTCAAGTTATTTAATTACCATTGACAATCATACAGGGTCCAGTTCGGATGGCCAAGTTTAAGAATTTTGCCACTTGCTCAGTAATTGCCTTATCTGAACCCTCAAGTAAAACAGTCAAAAGGGACTCAACAGAACGGCCTGGGAAAGACTGCATAATAGGTTATACTGTATTAGGTCTTTTCTGGTTGTAATAGCTACAATTAAACAGGACATGTGAAAGAGACTCCACTTCGTCATTATCACAGGGGCAACATCTGTTTTTTCTTGGAGTTTTTTTATATCTGCCATCCAAAAGTTTAGAGCGTAGGACATTAAATTGAGCCAAAGAGAATGCCCTCCTATACTTGGGAATAAACAACCAGCTTAGGTAGGGCATCCTGTCTTTGCGAAGAAAACCTGATAGACCCAGTGACTGGGGAGAACAATGACCCTGTGCGGCTGCAGAGAGCTCTTGGTTATCAATATCCACTAGCCTCTGTTTGACAATCCCTTTGGCGCTTTCAGAATCCATAGAAAGCAGATTAAAAGGAGGGAGGGCTACTGAAGTAACTTTTTTCACCACTATCTTTGACCAAGATGACCCCGCATAATCTGTCATTGCCTGAGATGTAAGGGAGCTGTGAGTAAGCACCAGATAGCAGCAAAGCCAGAGATGAATAGCCTAAGTCCAGGCTAAGCATTTTAGGGAATTGAGGCCAGCCTCTAGATTACAGGTAGCTCCAGAGACACATCTTGGGACACCAAAGATGGACCTAAGAAAAAAGGATTGAATTCCTTTGAGTGAACCCTTGAAATATGGAAACCAAATTGGTGCCCCAAAAAGAATCAGAGGGACTATTTTAGTTTTTAAAACACAGATGGACGCTGCATTTTGACAAATTTGTAGGGCAGTTCAAAATCTCAGAGAGGAGATCAGGTCTTCTGCTTCCCTGGTGCATTCACTATAGCTGCCCAATTTCCCTGCTTTTTAAAGTTTGATAGAAATATCTGTGGGCTATAGGTACGTTCTTAAACCACAAGGTTTTTTGCCTGTTAGTGAGTTTCCCTGCTTTTTAATCCGGGAGGTAAGAAATGGGATCCTGTCCAAGTTTGCTGAGAATGGACTGATCATTTGCATGCTTATTGAGTTCAGTGGGATTTACTCCCCTGCAATCATGCTTAGGATAGGTGAAACTGACCACGGGATGGGGCGGAGGAGGAGGAGGAGGAGGAGGGAGGGGAGGAAGGGCAGAGGAGAGGAGGGGGAGGGGAGCAGGCAGGAGAGGGAGGGGAGGAGAAGGACAGGTTTGATCATTTGCATGTTTATTGAGTTCAGTGGGATTTACTCCCATGCAATCATGCTTAGGATAAGTAAAACTGACTGGGAGGGAGGGCTGGAGTAGGCTGGGGAGGAGGAAGGAAGAGGAGAGGGGAAGGAGGGGAAAGGCAGGTCTGATCATTTTCATGTTTGCTGAGTTCAATGGGATTTACTCCTGTGCAATCATGCTTAAGATAGGTAAAACTGACCATGGAGAGGAGGAAGGGGAGGGGAGGAGGGGGAAGGGGAAGAAGGGGATTGGAAGGGGATGGGGATGGGTAGGGAGGGGCAAAGGAAGGGGAAAGAGGGAGGGGATAGGAGGGAGGAGAAGGGAGGGTGGTTTGATTATTTGCATACTTTTTAAGTTCAGTGGGATTTATTTCTGTGCAATCAAGTTTGAAAATGGAAATGGACTGCCTTCAAGTCAATCCCGACTTATGGCGACCCTATGAATAGGGTTTTCATGGTAAACGGTATTCAGAGGTGGTTTACCATTGCCTTCCTCTGAGGCTAAGAGGTAGTGACTGGCCCAAGGTCACCCAGTGAGCTTTATGGCTGTGTGGGGATTCAAACCCTGGTCTCCCAGGTCGTAGTCCAGCACTGACCTGAGGGAGGGGCAGGGAGGGGAGGAGGAGGGGATGACATTGGGTGGGTGGGTGCTGGGCAGAGGGGAAGCCCCTTACCTTCCAAAAGGAAAACGTGAACAGTATCATTGCTTTTCAGCGTTTCCCCCACCTTTTTATTCTATAGCAGGCAGATGTAGCCTCCCGCCCAAATTTAAACCAAAGCTGTCTCTGGCCACATCCACACTAGGCCTTTATTTCACTTTGGAGAATCATGGCTTCTCTCAAAGAATCCTGGGAAGTGTAGTTAGTGAAGGATTCTGAGAGTTGCTAGGAGACGCCCTGTTCCCCTCACAGACCTTCAATCAGAGTGGCTGACTGTTAAACCAATGGCAAAACAAAAGTGTGAAGCATTCACTGGAGAGAGAAAAGTAAGAGGTCAAAAAACCAGAATGCTCAAGGGATGAAACTTTATTCTGTGCACCAAGGCACTATAGTAAAAAAATTCCTTTATAAAAAAAGTTCCTTTTGGAAATGCAAGAGCCCAATGCGTTTCAGCTTGTGGATTCAAGCCTTCATCAGGGGAGAAATTCACTCTTCAACAACATATAGAGACCAACTTTCATGCTAACAGCTATAAGGAAAACAACAGTGAAAGTTGGTCTCTATATGTTGTTGAAGAGTGAATTTCTCCCCTGATGAAGGCTTGAATCCACAAGCTGAAACGCGTTGGGCTCTTGCATTTCCAAAAGGAACTTTTTTTATAAAGGAATTTTTTTACTATAGTGCCTTGGTGCACAGAATAAAGTTTCATCCCTTGAGCATTCTGGTTTTTTGACCTCTTACTTTTCTCTGACTGTTAAACCAGTCTGGCCAGTGGAGCTCTGTCAGTGGAATCATTGGCGATCACTCGTGGCCAAGTAAGATTGTCTTCCAAGATAAGGTCTTTAACAGTGAGTCTGTAAGTGACTTGGAAGACGCCTGTGTGTGAATTTGTTTTATGTGGGGAGATTGGCCCACGACAATCAACACACAATCTTGACAGGAAAAGGCTTTGATCCAATGGCATGGATAACATGATGATTGGAAGTCTTTTATCTCATGCAGCCTTCATCCGCCTTCACAGGCATTATAACGTACACATTGTTATCCTCCGCCTGTTCTGCCATTGAGGACTTTCTTGGATCGTTCTTTGTCTGGTTCCTCTCCCTTGACCTTACCACCATGGGTGACCCTGCTGGGAGTACATGACTCCCGATGGCATCGCTCACAGGGTTCATTGGAACACGCAAGCCCACTCACCACTACAAGGTGATGATCCAGCGAGGGGAATAGGAGTCTCCTCTCAGCACCCTTCACAAACTACACTTCCTAGGATTCATTGCGGGAAGCCATGACTGTCTCAAGTGAAATCAAAGTCTGGTGTGGGTGCGGCCCCCTGATTAGCCAAGCCAAGCAGCTGTGAGTCTGGCTTTTAGAACACTGACAGTTGGTTCTTACTGAGATGCCTGACACTATCATTGGGTTCAAGCCAAACTTTCATAAATTAAAAATCGACCAGACATTTTTTAAACTTTTAAACTGCAGAAGATGAAGGTCAGATTATGGGGCAAGGTCTGTAAAAGGATTACAGGTACTCTGTGAACATGACTGATTTTTAATGAATTTCAACAGATTATGAGAACTCTGACAGAAAAGTCCAAAAAGGCTTTGGGTTTTTTTCTCTCTTTTTAGACTTTGAACTCTCTGTTCTCTCTTACTGTTTTGTGTATCGCCATGAAAATTTACAGGGTTGTTAAGCAAGCGTTTCTGAGTTCAGGACTATACGTTTTGTAAGGTTTTGTTTTGAAATGAGCTTATGGGAAGTATCAGAATGGCATGGGGGGTATTTTCAATTTAACATTGCGGAATGTGAAAAATCCACACTGGCTATAGTATACAGCCTATCTCGTGGCTGTATAATTCTCCCTCCTTAACCTTTAGGGTGAACTGCTATAAAGAAGGGAATTTAATAAGCCTTTAACTAGACTGGATTGGTGGAAGTTTTAGGAGGATGCAGTTGAGGACTTAGGACAATATATACATGCTTTACTGGCAGCTGTTTGGTTATTCTTATATTTCAGTTACTGCTGAGTTTGTGTATTTTTATCTCTTCTGTACTTCCTTAAAAATAAATCTTTCCAGTTTATTTTATTTTTAGTCCGACTCTGGTCTCTTTCTGATCACCACCACTAGCTTACTGGAACAACTTCAGTGGAGCAAACTTTTAAGAACCTATTTTCACCACAGAAATCCTTTTTATCTTATTTCTTATGCACTGTGAAGGGATCTGGGTTCAGGGCAGGCATGGCCGCAATTCACAGGGAAATAAAGGAAGGCAAGTCTGGTAAAGCCTGAGAGGAGATTTCTTGCATCCTGTGGTGGCTGAGGTCAGTGAGAGCAACTGTAAGTTCACTTATGTCAAAACTGGGGGGAAAGCTGAGTTTAGCTGAATCTGGGGTGCCAGCAGGGATGGCCCAAAACATTTTGCTGCCTGAGGCAAAGGACAAGATGGTGCACCCCCAATCCATATACAAAAGTCAATCAGACTGGCAGCTGAATCTTACTTCAGCCCTAGAGATGGGAGAGCATCTTCCACAGCACCTGAGGGCAACGGGCTTGCTGGGGGGGGCATCACTCAGCTCTGCCCCTCCTACACCTTGCCACTGCTGCCTCCCCTCCCTACCAACTTCTGCTGTTTGAGCCAGCTGCCTCACTCTGCCTAATGGTAGGGCTGATCCTGGGTGCCAGAAATGTTTGTGTCACAGTGACCTCTATGACAGCTATAGTAGTAGCATAATTACCTATGATGATTCCTTCCTGAGTTCCAGATATGAACATGGAGGCTGTTTTGGAAGGCAACTTGAAGTGTCGAACTGCCAAGAATGGAGAGAGGCGGTATTTAATCATGTCTAACTTTGGCACAGTGAGGTGGTTTGAGCTACTTGTTGAGTGACCCTCTGAAGAAAAGGGAGATGGAGAGCGCTGGCGTGGTGACCGAGACAGAGCTTTAGCTTGTTCTGGCTTCTTGATGAATACCCACTCATATCGCTCAATTTCAGGATGCACCTTTCAAAGAAAGATGACACAAGTCAAGTATATTCTAACGGTGTCCATTCTTGATGCTCTGCTAGGGCAATATATGAATAGGAGGCATATAGAATCATATGCCTCATATAGATTCATACCATTGGTCCATCTAGCTCAGTACTGTCTGCACTGACTGGCAGTGGGTCTCCAGGATTTCAGGCAGGGGTCTCTCCAAGGAGATGCCGAGGATTAAACCTGGGACCTTCTACATGCAAAGCAGGTGCACTACCATTGAGCTATGGCCTTTCCCCTATGAGATGACTTCTTACCGGAACTGATTCTGACAGAGCTCCTGGTGACCTTGATATGAACACATAGCACATAGAATGTTAGACTTGGAGCGGGTACCTTGGTGGTCATCTAGGCCAACTCCCTGCTCAGTGCAGAAATCTTGCATATCCAGATAGCCATCCAGCCTCGGCTTAAATACCTCCAGTGAAGGGGTTTTCATAACACACAGTTTCCCAAAGGATGCAGCAGAATTGATTGGTTTGCTGCTCAGGACAGTTGGCTTAGCAACTTATATTCATGCAGGAAGCTCAAAGTGTTCATATACCAAGCAACACCTTCAGAACAAGGTGGCAGTCTGGTTCAATTTGATGATGATTCTTATTAACACGAGGCAACTATGTAAAAGTAACCAGTGTGGTCTTCTCTTAGTACAATTGGTGGAGGAGATGGTGCTGGTGATATGGTGCCTAGATGTAAAGGAGAATGGGGTTCCTGCACCTTTCCATAGCTGCATAGAAGAGTGAATTTCAGAAGTGTAGCTTATATGGCAAGCTATACCTGCTGCTGAATATTCTTCTTCAGCACAACTACTAATGCAACAGGAATTCTGCCCGCTATTGCAGCTGGCCACCCTACCTGGTATAGTGGTGTTAAGGCACACCTCTATATTTCAGGATAGACCGAACCTTTTCAAGACCTAAGACTTACCTTTAGCCTCAAAATGCATTTTGAGGCCCACATCTTAGGATTGTTTTCAGCTAAATCCTACTCAGAGTAGGCCCACTGAAATAAATGAACCTAAGTTAGTCATGTCTGTGAATTTCGTTTAGTAGGACTAGCACTGAATGCCACCCTCAATTTTTACTGCATATTTCTGTGGTGAGGGTGTTGCTGGTGGACCTAGTTTAGGGTATTCTGGGATCCAGGAATGGCAAGACTGTCACCCACTGGTTAAAAACCAAATCTCCATTATGAAAGTGAATTGTGGACTCACTGTGAAAACAAAGCATTCTCCTGTTCCAAAGAAACTTGATGCTCCCCCACTTTTTTTTCTTTCACTCCAGTCGGAGGACAGGAATGCTCCACATACCTGTATGGGGGAAGAGATGAGAAGTGAGAAACTCTTTATCGTTTATGATTAGTAGATATCAGAAAGAGCTAAGGAGCCAAGGGAATATTTTATCACAGAAGATGGGTAAGTTCATCCTCCCTTTAAACGCTTTAATTTGAGCAGCACAGCCATAACTGGAAAATGGATATATACCAAAAGAGATACTGCCACAAAATATGGTATTATCACAGACTTTTAACCATTTTATGATAGCATCATAGGCACATAAACTGGAGCAAATCATTCAGATTGGGACTTTTGATAGAGTTTAAGAACTGCAGTTTATGGTCTCTCTCTGTTAATTAATTAAATTTTAAATGTGCCCTGCCTTTCAATTATGTGCATTTCTAGGGTGACTAACAAAGTAAGGAAACATAAATTATACACAACAATTTAAACTTTTTTTTTTTAGGGTGACTGCTACACAGCATAAAACCAACCTTAAAATGTTTAAAACTTTAAAGAGCACAAAAAAACAACACAGGAGTTTAAATGAAGAATGAAAAAGGTATTTATTAGTACTAAAAAGATGCAAGTAAAACATCAGGCAAGGCTCCTTGGGGAGAGCATTCTAGAGGCAAAGCACCATAACGGAAAAGGCCTCTCCTGAGTCACCACCAGTTACTCAGACAGAGGGAGGCCTCCACAAATTCCTAAAAAGTGCCTGGGCTGGTTGATGTGGAAATGGGTGTTCCTTCTGGTCAGATACCTAGCCATAAAGGTAAGCATCACCACTAAAAGGTTAATGTCCCTTTACTATAATTAAAAGCAAGTCTGCATCATTTCACATGTTACATTTTAAAGTGTACCCTTAAGATTGTGAGCGGAAAGAAATTCCAGTATGAGTGGAAGAAAATGCACTATCATACAGGCATTGGCTGCAGCTCCCTGTTCAGTATGTGAACAGGGTGGAACAGAACTTGAGTTAGGGTCCTTTTTGTTGCTCAGGAGTGAAACAGATACGCAGTTGGCATGCAACTGAAGTCTAAAGAAGTGTTGTTATGAATAAATTCACTTGTTCATTTGTGATGACAAAATTTGCCCAGTGCCCAGTATCACTGTCTTGGAGAGTGACTCAAGGGAAGTCCCAAAGGACAGTACTGTATGGAAGCATCTCTATCACAGGGGAAAAAAATCACTCTATACTTTCCTATATCCTCCCTCCCCCCAGTCTTTATAGTCTTACTAACCATTCTAATCCAGATCTCTATTTCCCTCCACCATCCCCATTCTTCCAAAAATATTTCTGATTTGGAAAGCACTAGCACACAGACATCAGAGTTAATTGCATATATAAATAAATGCCAGTTTGTGTTGGCTTTTCAGTGAGCACCCTTTAGCACAGAATTTCAGAGCTTGTTGCCAGTCCAGAATATTCTGCATATAGTGTCTTATTTTTGCATTTCCATCCTAGCCCCAGAGAAGAAAGGCCCCACTCACAGTTCTTTGGGATGCTCAAAAGACACTTACTTCCCCCAGTGTAGTTTTTAACAGAAATACTGTTGGTTCATAGCCTTCACAGCAGGAATAAAACCTGCAAGAAACAAAAAGGAGGAGCTGAGCCTGGTGCTAATGTCAGGGAAAGCAATTCCATCATAGCACTGAGGTGGGAGTGGAATGGACTGTGACCTGTCAACACAGCACATTCTGTTTTAGTGCATTATTAGGAAGCCTGGGGCAAGGAAAGCAGAGAGATGCAAGCAAAACAGGCCTGCCACATAATATGAAAGGCCCTTGATCATGCAGATCTCCTGCATGCTTTCCACATTAAGAGCAAAAAAGAGCCCTGCTGGATCAGAGCAAAGACCCATCTAGTCCGGGATCCTGTTCTCAGAGTGACCAACCAGATGCCTAAGGGAAGCCAGCCAGCAGGACTTGAAGAGTACAACAGCACTTTCCTCACTTGCAATCCCCAGCAAGCATACTGCCTCCATCCCTGGAGGCAGAGCATAGCCATCATGGTTAGTAGCTACTGATAGCCTTAACCTCTATGTATTTGTCTAATCTTTTAAAACCATCCAAGTTGCTGGCCATCGCTACATCTTGTGGGAGTAAATTCAACAGATTAATTAAGCTCCATAGTTTAACTATTGTCTCGTGTCCATGTAATACTACTACTAACACATGCTAGAGATATCCCCATTCATCTAAACTTTGGATCTTCTGATCCAAATGAATGTGCTCAGACAAATCACTATACCATTGTCTTCAGGCTATTCAGGAATTTTTCAGAATACCACTGTTTGGCTGCAAGCACACTAGTTGGCTAGAGCAAAGAGTTTCCATTGGCCACACCTGGAGGAGCAACTGGTTGATCTGCCGATGAATTGCAAAATCTATTTGAAGTGAATTGAAAATGCACTGCCAATCTGATCTGATCAGGTTTTACAGTAAAAAGGGAGCGGTTTGACCAGTATTGTGTGCCCTGTTTTCAGAAAAGAGAGGTGGAGATGCACTGGAACCAGCAGAACTGTGAGTGTGTCTCTACCCTTTGAGTCAGGATAGGACTACTAAGACACACCAGCAGAAGCTATTTCTCGTGTGTGTAGACCAGAGGTGGGAGAACCTGTGGGCCATCAATGTTGTTGGACTACAACTCCCATAATCCCTGACCATTGGTCATGCTGGTTAGGGCTGATGGGAGTTGGAGTCCAACAAATATATGGAGGACCACAGGCCCCACTGGCGTAGTCCAAGGAGCAGATTGTGCTTCTTTTGTACTGCTACAATGACCCTTTCGCAATTCTCATAGCCACATCACTCTGAATTTGTAATGTCCCTTCTCCTTTCTTTATGAGTAGTTTTGGATGGTGTTATATTTTCCACCTAAATGTCCATCACTACACTATGATTGACTGTCTCTCCTTGGGATAGACCTCATGATGCTTTACATCTTGCTGCCTGGGTTTGGGTGAAGATTTTCTGGATCAAGTCCACTGCTGTTGAAAGAAGGAGAAAAGCAGGATTATCTTCCAATTGCAGTATTAACATTGTAAGGCCTCTGCAAAACTCAGAACTTCATCTCTTTGGAGTTTACTTGCATCACAGAGAAATCTGTCAGAGCATCTCTTTCTTTGAGATGACTACTTAAAATACTGGGTGGAACAGTATCCTGCAGTGATTGTCAACAGTCACGCCACGCATACTAGTGCTATGTTAAGCAGGCTGCCTTTGCAAACTCATAAAGAAGAGATGGCAAAAACACTCCTTTGGTCATCCCCAGTATTGTTTAGAGTTGTGTAATAACTGAGATGGACTGCCTTCAAGTCAATCCCAATTTATGGCTACCCCATGAATAGGGTTTTCATGGTAAGAGGTATTCAGAGGGGGTTTACCATTGTCTTCCTCTGAGGCTAGTTCTCCCCAGCTGGCTAGGGCCTGCTCAGCTTGCCTCAGCTGCACAAGCCAGCCCCTTCCTTATCTGCAACTGCCAGCTGGGGGGCAACTGGCCTCCTTGGGACTATGCAGCTTGCCCACTGCTGCACAGGTGGCAGGGCACGTAAACCCTGAGCCACTCATTGTGGTGGTGATCTTTAGCTGGCCCTTTACACCCAGGAGACATGAGTGGGGATTTGAACTCACAGTCACTGGATTTCCAGCCAGGCTCTCCTCCCCACTGTGAAAGCAGGCAAGTTATGGGGATTTGGAAGCCATAATTTTTGCTTAGTGAAGCAGGCAATTGCTCAGATAAAACCTTAAACACAACATAATCTCAGTGGCACACACAGGATCTTGACATAGATTCCCACACCTGAAGTCAGACAACTTAATTATTATTGTGAAAGTGTATTTGTTTGGATGCGAGCGTGTCTTAAGTCTTTGATTTGCCCCAGGCTGCAGCAATGCAGGTCTCTGGTCAGATTCTACTATACATCTTCTGAGAGGGCTAGGGGAGTTTTCACACTTCTGCTACCAAGTAGACCCTCAGGGTTATTTCCTAACATGATTTGTTGTTGCTCTCTGCACCCCAGTGTGCGTGGCTGGACCTTAATATTTGCCTTCTTTCATTTTGGAAAAGCAGTTAGGAAAGTAGATAGAAAATTGCTGGAGGCACATCTCTTTGTAATGACAAAATGACTAGGTTCTAGTGCGAGATGCAAAAACTGTAGAACAGGTACTGGGAACTTTCCAAAGTGATCGTCACATATTCATGTTTGACCCTTTTGACATTACAAGCTTGGAAAAGTTACTTTTTTGATCTACAACTCCCATCAGCCCAATCCAGTGGCCATGCTGGCTGGGGCTGATGGGAGTTGTAGTTTAAAAAAGTAACTTTTCCAAGCTCTAACCAGAACACATCCCTTCAGCCAGATCCACATACACATTTTCAAAGCATAGCTGGGAAAATACAACACTGGCAGCAGTATCCAAAGACCTGTGGAGCAAATTTAAGCAATTTTCCCCCTCATTAATTTGTCTGTTGTATTGAAATCATAACATAATATCATGTGGCTTTTTTGCCTTTTGCCTTTTCTGGGTTTCTGCAAGTAGCAGTGTAAATGATATGGCTCAGAAGTATAGGAACATGCCCTTTCCATCATCCTGCAGCAGAGGAAGAGATGGGAAACAAGGCCTTTCCATTGACCCTGCAGAGAGATCAGCTCCATTTTGCTCCTCTCCTTGCACTGTTTCCATCCCAAATGATCCTTATAAAAGCTTTAAAAACTGCTTCTGGAGCTTGCATGTTTTCTACTTCCTTCCTCGTCCATTTTTCCTTTTGTGCCATTTTTTTAGATTGTAAGCCTGAGGGCAGGCACTGTTACTGATCTCACGAAAGCAGCTCTGGGAAGCTTTTTGGCTGAAGAGAGAGGTAGAAATATTTTAAAAAAACAAAAAACATTAGCCTTATGGCAATTCCTTTGCAAAAGGATCCTTGGGGCTCATTCTCAAACTACTGAAATCCTTCTTAAGCCTAGATAAATGTCCAGAAGAATAAGCAACAGCTGAAATTCTGCTGGTTGAAAATCTCATTGTCACAGGTCTCCAAAATCAGCCCACAACCTCTAAGACCGAGAAACCTCTGATCTCTTCCAACATCATATTTGCAGGCTTGCAGCTGCCAAACTGGCTGAAACCACCAAAGACCCTGGTCCTGCACGTTCACCATTGCTCTGGGCACATCTTTGGCTATATATCTGTTGAGTAGTAGAAGGAAGGAATGAGACCATGATGCCCTTTTATTGCATCAATAACAGCAACAGCATCAGGAAATATTGGCACCTTCTAGATGATATTCCAGAATGTAGGAAACAATCTGTATTTTCATTTAAACTGACAAAGAATTTGAAGGATTGGCGACTTGTACACAGTAATACAAGCCTTCCTTCTGGTCCTCAACAGTTAGTCCTAAGCTGTGCTTCTGCACCTATAGGGCACCAACCATGTGGTCATTTTACTTTCATTTTACTTTCTGTAAATACACCCACAGGTGCCTGTCTTTCCTAAATCCTGTTGACAACAGAGTTTGCCATTTTTCCACAGGTAGTAGTGCCTGGGTTGTGTACACAATTGAGTGCCCTTGTAAAAAACTTTACAAGGACAACCAAAAAGACCATTCTTCTTCTTGGCATTTAACTTTTTAATTCTATAAGGAATTATCTCTAAACCTTTCTAAAGTAAATGAGTTTTTCTTTTAAAACTGTCACCACTTTGGTTGTCTCTTCCAAAAGTTTTGTTTTACAATGAAGTGTGTTGTTTTGTGAGCATTTTTGAACCTAGCTTGCAATATACTAGCTTGCTAGCTTAATTATTTATATTTATTTTACTCTGATGTTGTACTCATTTACTTTTACATATTACCCTTGACAAAGGGTAATCACCCGAAACGTGTTGGGCCATAATAAATTGTCTTTATTACCTCATCAACCCTGCATTTTGTTTATTAGCTTGGCACCTCACCTCAAGGGCTCCCCTTTCCTTGACCTGCATCTCTTTGTGCCCCCCCCTCTCATATGCTCACAATATGAGTAATTAGCAAGCCATCCTGGTGGTATGTTTCCACAGCAGCTTGGCAATGCTATCAGTTGAGCACTATGGAGCACACGTTTGGAAACATGGGAATTGTCCTAGGCAGGCAGGCCCTCCCACACCAAAAGTGTGAAGTGGGTTGTACAGCTTCTATGCAGCCCACAATGGTCTACATCAGTCTGATGGGCAGACAGAGGACAAGCAGCAAGCATAGACCCATTCCCACATCTGCAGACTCTGTGCATCACATGCACTCTGTAAGGACATCTTATCTCCAAAATTAAGAATCCTAAAGCATGCCATAAAACCCATAAGCGATCTGTAGAGATAATATGCTGTTGAGCACACTTACAGTATGCCCTGTCTGCCATGCTTTCTTGGGCATCCCTCATGACTACTAGCCACTTTCAGTATAGGAGGGAGTTAAATGCAGCCTAACAGCACTCTCCCCACTTGTGATTCCCAGCAACTGGTATTCAGTGGCAGATTGCTTCCAACAGTGAAGTTATAGCCACTGTGGCTAGCAGTCATTGGTAGCCTTATCCTCCATGAATTTGTCTAATCTTCTTTTAAAGCCATGCACATCAGTGATCATTGCTTCATCTTGTGACAGAGAATGCCATAGTTTAACTAGACACCAAATGAAGAAGTATTTCCTTTTATCTGTCCGGAATCTTCCAACATTTGGCTTTATTGAATGGCCCAAGGTTCTAATATTACGAGATATTGAGAAAAAGTTATCTTTGTCAATTTTCTCCTCACCATGCATAATTTCATATAACTCAATTATCTTCCCCCTTACTCACCTTTTTCTAAACAAAAAAGCCCCAAATGTTATAATATTTCAGTTCATTTTCTTTATTCTGATGAGATTCTGATGGTTTGAGACTGATTTTGCAGATGCCACCTTACCTTTGCAAGCTGTAGCCATCTTCAGAAGTTGAGAATAAGAGGAGAGGTGAGAACAAAGAAAACCGTTCAGGGATCCAGGACCACACAATGCGCATTTCCTGAGCAGTGACAATGGTGGAAGTGAAATTATGTGCGTTCACAGTGAGGTGGAATGGTTGCCTGTGCAACAGAGGAAAGAATAATCAGTCCAGTACTGTAAGCGGCTCCATGGATCCTGATCTTTAGAGCAGATAAGGACTTTCTTGCAAACATACAACTAGCTGAACACACAGCCAGCTCTTGATGTCTTATGTCCAATGCTAGTAGGCATAAGAGATTATTGTGTTAGTTCCACAAAATGAGATCCAATTTAGCTACGGTGAAACCCTTTTCTTTTGTAGGAGAGAATGAAAGCAACAACCTGCATTGTGGTATAGATTCATTTATCTATAAAAGCTAATCCAAAAATATAACTTTACCACTGTCATAGTCATGGACCTATGCGTTTTCTAAACTTCTTTGTCACTGGGGCAATCCTGACCCCTTTTGCACTTTTATACTAAATTATAACTAAAGATGGAACAATGTGATGAATATCAGTACAAGATTAACCTATTATTATTACTCCAGTTCAGATCAATATGGTATCTACTTTTTTTTTTTTATAAAAGTGACAGAAAAGTCCTAAAGTGGGGGCAATCTCCTCAGACTTGTTTATGTTTGATAATGACACACAAAAACTGCCTTACACCAAACCAGACGATTAGTCCATCCGGCTAAATATTGTCTATGCTGACTTGCAGAGGAATTCAAACGGAGGCTGTTTCGTAGCTCTTCCTGGAGATGCCAGGGACTGAACTGGGACCTTTTGCATGCAAAGCATGTGCTGTACCACTGAGTTATGGCCCTTCCCCTGACATGAGATGCCAGTCATTTAATGTGTAGCTTTCCTCATTTTGATAAGCAAGTGAGCTGATGCTACACCAAACCAGACAGGGCTATAGCCAGCCTCCATTGCTAGATGGGGCAGCCACATTTCTGGGTAGGGCTTCAAATAAATTAACAGAAAATTGTTGATCTGTTCAGAACCAGCATAAACTTTTATAATGCTTCGCTAGTTTTCCAAACCCAAGAAAGTGCCTTGGATCCTAAGATAAGTTAACTTAAGGAAGCTCATGGAGGGAGAGTTTCCTGTCCCCTCTTCCCTCTGAAGCTACCTATGGCCTCGGGTGACCCTCCTGAACCATGTGGGATGGAACAATGGGGGGCTTATGGGGGCAGGGAGAACAATTGTTCAAGTTCTTAAAACAAATTTTATCCTTAAGTGGAGGCAGTTGTGCAACAAATTTTAAAAGCCAATTCCTCCCTCCCCCCCAAAAAATTAAGTGGGTCAAAGCTGTATTTTAGATGGAACAATGCACCCCCTGGCCCCACCCTGGCAGTGGTTACAGAACTGAAATGAGACTGAGTAATTTTTATAGGTCACACATGCCTTCTTGAATGAACAGATTCCAGAATCTGATACCGATGAGCTGATATTAAGCATTGAGGCCCATCCTTTAAATTGAACTTGCTACAGAATCGTATGTCGACATACACTTATCCGGAAGGCATGCATGCGTGTGATGTGGTGGGACACATACATTCAGACACACACTATACCCCCCTCAAGTGGGGACCAACCTGAAGACAGCAAGAAGATTCTGTTATGTAGCTCTGTATATTCCTGTAGAATAATAGCAGTCGAATCAGGAAATAGGGAAGAGCCTTGAAAGTTCAACCTCAACAGGAGAAACCTATGCATATTCCATTCCACACATTTTTGTAGCTCAGCCTTGGCAATGATAACACATTTTTGGAACATGGTAGCCAACACGGTGCCCACCAGATGTTGTGGACTACAGCTCCCATCAGCCTCAACCTGGCCAATAATCAGTGATGATGAGAATTGCAGTCTAAAAGTACCACATTGGCTACCCCTGCTCCAAGGTAGACTCCAGTGAACCTCGGCTCAAATTAAGCCCTGTTTGATCACACTTGCATTATCCTGGTTCAAAGCCTTCCCAGTGAGGCTCGAAGCACATATAATGGTGGGAGATGTGTGTACACGCACGCATGCGCACACACACACACACACACACACACACATACACATATAAAACATCTGAGTCTGCCTGATTTAAAGAGCAAAAGAGATGCACTGATTGGGGTGGATGGGTAGCTGAACCCTGCTACTTCCAGTAGCTTACCTCCCCACAGTCTGTCACCTTGGGCTCTTTTTCCATTCCACCAGGAGCAAAAGTAGTTCTGGCAATTGACCACAGAAATGTGAGCCTTTGGAGGAGTCAGTTCCCCTCACCTCTTTTGCTCTTTAGGTCCCAACCATCATTTTATACCAGATTGTTTAAACCCAGGTGCACCCCAGACACTCTTGCTGCTATCACATGTAGCTTGAGCAGAAACACATCTCTAGGAGCCATGCATGAGCTGTTGTCCTGTTAATTTCATTTTGGGTTGAGACCTAATTCACACTTTCTGAAACAATTAATCAACTGAAACATAGTCATGCTTTAGAATGTGCACATCTCCAAATTTTGCAGTGCAGTCCAGCCACCTAGAGTGTACAAAAATGCCTATACTGGGGTAAACTGTGCATAAAAATGTATATATTAGTGAAAGTAAAATACAAAAATGCATTATAATGGGTGAAATTGCTTTGCAAAAATGTGCATGTTAAGCAAAATGCATAAAAACGTGTATATTAGGAGAAATTTGCACTAAAATACTGATGAATTTTCATGTGGACTTTTTCTTTAAGAAGTTTCAAGCTAATGTGAAAATGTGGAGAACTGAATTTAAGCTGGGAAAAATGAGAAACCAAAATTGACAGATTTGTCCATCCCTAGGTATAAATGGCAGCTGTGAGAGAACTGGAAAAGATCCTCAAATGCAAAGATGTATCACTGAACACCAAAGTCAGGATCATTCAGACCATGGTATTTCCAATCTCTATGTATGGATGTGAAAGTTGGACAGTGAAAAAGGTGGATAAGAGAAAAAAAACTCATTTGAAATGTGGTGTTGGAGGAGAGCTTTGTGCATACCATGGACTGCGAAAAAGACAAATAATTGGGTGTTTGAACAAATTAAAGCAGAACTGTCACTTGAAGCTAAAATGTTGAAACTAAGGTTATCATACTTTGGACACATCATGAGAAGACATGATTCACTAGAAAAGACAATAATGCTGGGAAAAACAGAAGGGAGTAGAAAAAGAGGAAGGCCAAACAAGAGATGGATTGATTCCATAAAGGAAGCCACAGACCTGAACTTACAAGATCTGAACACAGTGGTTCATGACAGATGCTCTTGGAGGTCACTGATTCATAGGGTCGCTATAAGTCGTAATCGACTTGAAGGCACATAACAACAACAACAACAAGGTATAAATGAGATTCTTGTACCTGTGCTGCACTGTGGTTACTCCTTTCTCCACTAGGGCCTTCCTGTTCGCCATTTGAAGAAGCCAGATTTCTTTGCGAGAGAAAAGCCGAATGCCAAACGCCTTCTCTAGAAGCTTGTCAGCTGTCATGTGCTCATGAATGTCCCACATGAAAACCTGCAAGCTCCCCTTGATATCTGTCACCTCCAAGCCTTTTGAAGCCACGGAGAGCTGGTACTGCCTCAGCAGGGCCAGAGCAATTCGGTAAAGGACTTTCTGCCCCTCTAGAAGGTACACATCAAATATGCGGATAACATAATCAAATGGGAGGCCATCAAAGAGCCAGACCAGCCAATCAGAATACACTTCAAATATGTTATCCGATGAGCTCGCTATCAGTCGGTGGGCAGCTGGGCAGTGTTTGTTGGCTAAGTCACCAAAGGTCATGCATGAGGCCTCATAGGTGAGGAACGAGTGGTCTATGTAGGAGGTGTGGGGCGCATTGCAGTAGAGGAGCCGGCAAGTGTCCTCAAAACATTGGGCCTCATCTCGGCTGTAGTGGAGTATCAGGGCGGTCACAGCGGGAAGCAGGGGACAATAAGTGATGTCAGGATACAGGTTGGAAATGCAGATGAGTATCTTTTTCATAGCAGTTACCCCTTCTTTGGTGAGGCAGTATTCTGGCATGATGCTTCCTGTCAGGAATTCAGGCAAAGGATCAGTGCTCTCACTCTGGTTTCCAAACAGTTTGCTGGCAACATCATTGTAGACTTGGGCATCAGGGGTCATGAGCCGACATGGAATGTGCTGGACAATGTGCTGGTAAGCTTGTGCTCGTAGAGCATGACTTCTGGCCCAGTGTCCTTCCCTTGCCAACCTTTTAAGCTCCTTCATAGACTTGCCAAAGAGCTGCTCATTAATGTCCTGCTGCTCAGTCAACTTGGGAATCTTGTTCTGGTCCGCAAATTCACTGCATCCTAGGCAGGAGCTTGTGTCATTGTCCCACGGCTCAACCATGGAGGGGATTTGTAAGGGGAGTTTAGACGGATTGGCTGTCTCTGTAGAACCAAAACACCACTATATTTAGCACAATTTGTGTCACCATTTGACAGATTGCTTAAATCTTGCCTGAAAACTGTGAGTTAAAAGCAGTGGTATTTTAAATCAATCTCTCATGACTTGCACCCTCAGACAACTCCCTTTTAAAATTCAAACACAATCACCAATAATGTTATCGCTTGTCACGTCAAAGGCTTTCATTTAGCCCCCCTAAGTAACTCTTGACTATGCCTCTTGCTTACCTGGAGATGTGTGTGCGCGTGTGTGTATGTGTGTGTGTAAAATCTCCATTCATTGCCCAAGCCATTATTGCCTCTGTCCTCGCTCAGTACTGGCAGGTGATCACCCCCAAAGAGAATGTGGCCCTTGGGCTGAAAAAGGTTTCCCCACTCCTGGCACAGAGAGTTTAAATCCATAAACACAGTTTACAATAGACAAAAGTAGGTTCAATCATTAGGAAATCAAAATCATTAGGCATTTTTTTAAAAAGTATTCTAAAACTGGTTTATAAACCAAACTTCAGATGGTATGAAAAGACAAAAACAAATATTTGCAAAGTTACAAGTTTTTTCAGTGTCCATTTTTCAAAGCTAAAGCCTATCTAGAGCCTAAATTGCCAGCTTCCATTATGCCCATGTACATATTATTGAAGTGAATAAAGAGTTCAGAAACCTGAAACTTATTCCACAGCCATATTTTCTAATAGAAAGCTCCACCTCAAATTAAATATGAAATCTCCTGGATAGTAGAACCTTTTCTTTTAATGATGTGGCACTGCCAACACTGGGCAAAAAGGTATCCACCTGCTTGATTACATGGGCCAGGCAATTTTCCGGAGGATAGCTCATGAGAAGCCAATCAAGGCCTCAATAATATCATGTAGTGTAAGCTAGGCAACTGCATCTTCTCTAAGTAACAAGGTAGATTATCATTTAAATGAGACAGACTTGGGGACAGGCAGGCTGACACTGAATAGTCACTTCCTGGAAAGGCTGTGTCGGGAGAAAAGATATGCCCTGCCCATAGCTCCAAAATAAACAGATGGGTTACTTTGTTGATTCCCCAGGATGGAGTTTGGGCTTTCTAAAATAGAAGACAGAATGTAAAACTGGCCAAACTCAGAAATCAAGATGAATATAGGTCACATTAATAACTGCAGGTTTAATGTTTAATTGACCCTACTTTCTGATCTCCTAAAAAGTAAATGATAAAGTTATTTGTTAGTTAAATGAAATAGAATTTGGGTTGCACTGGAAAGCCCCATGCAAGTATTGTTAAATATACAGCTTTTCATTTCAGCTCTTCTGGCATCCTTCCCTAATTGCCATCATTCTTTATGGTCCCACCAATGCAGGGGACATGATCTGGTGCCAGAAACTTTTGGTCTGCACAGCTGGATCCTACACTGTGTGCCCATTGTTCTCTACATAGGGTTGCCAGGCTCAGGGCCTGAGACTGATCCTGTATCTTTAGGAGAAGAGAAAGTCAGCCAAGTGCAGGTGTTCTTGCAACACTGTAATGGGAAAAATCACAAGGTGGAATTCTCCCTTCCCCCTGCACAACTGTTAAAGATACGAAAGACCTCTTGGTTGCCAGGCCCAGCCTCCCATTTTTCCCATCACAGTGTAGCAAGAACACCTGCACTTGGCTGACTTTCTCTTCTCCTAAAGATACAGGATCAGGCCCTGAACCTGGCAACCCTATCTCTGCATTAATTCCCTTAGTACAGCTAGGAATGCAAACACCGTGTGCTCTATTTATGGAGTGAGGATATACATTAAAGGTGATCTACACCTAGGGTTCCCTAATGGTGGACCAGGTTGGCTCAGTGGAATGTACATAAGCCTTTTTGAAGATGCTCCTGCCAGTATTCACATAAGCAGTCAAAGACAGATTACTTCAGGATTAAGAGGCAGTTGCGTTTAGCACAAAGATAACATTCCATCACTTTGGCTCCTTATTTAAAAATTGGGGGGACTACAACTGAGACTTACAGAATGTTTTGCAAAAGAAACGTGAATGTTCCCTGCTAAGCCGTTCAAGGGGCTGCTATTCTTTTGACTTCCCAAACACAGTTGACTAGGTGTTCCCTCCCCTACATGTATATGATGTGACAGAGTAAGAACTGGTCCATCTTTACCAAAATATGCCAGATCTGTTTTACACAATATGCCTCTGAAATAGGGTTGCCAGGTTCAGGGCCTGAGACTGATCCTGTATCTTTAGGAGAAGAGAAAGTCAGCCAAGTGCAGGTGTTCTTGCTACACCATGATGGGAAAAATGGGAGGCTGGGCCTGGCAACCAAGAGGTCTTTTGTATCTTTAAAAGTTGTGCAGGGGGAAGGGAGGATTCCACCTTGTGGTTTTTCCCATTACAGTGTTGCAAGAACACCTGCACTTGGCTGACTTTCTCTTTTCCTAAAGATACAGGATCAGTCTCAGGCCCTGAACCTGGCAACCCTACTCTGAAACAAGGGGACTGGGTGCCCAAGTCCTAATGCTGTTTGTCTCTGCACAAGGCAAGATTCATTGGGAAGAGTAATTACTGAAGCCCTATAGAGGCCGAATAGTGAGAGCTGAAGCTGAAATACAAGAGGTGTGATTGTGCATGGTCCTGCAGGTGGAAGGAATAACAGATCAGCACGTTTGCTGTTGTAGGCTTGGAGATGATAGGGTTCAAAACTGTTTCCCCAGAATCTTTCATAATAGCTGCAAGTTAAATTATACTAAGCATTCAGTTAACACCTGTCGTCTAACAATTTATAGCATTGTTATATTATTAATTTGTACTGCAGAGATTCTACAGAAATAGAAATGCTGGAACAGAAACATGGGTGTCAGCTGCAATGGCTCAGTGCTGGGGGATGGGGAAAGAGGGAAGAGTAGCAAGTGGCAATCAAATGCAAAAACTATCTGGAAATTGTTACTTTCCTCAGACGTGAAGATGGTGTTGCGAGTCTGGAGATCTTGATTACTGTTAGCAAGTCTAGTTATAGTTTTCCCTAAAGTGTGGGCCTCATGCATTTAACAAAAGAATGTTAATATTCTTTGATAGCTGGGAATTTGTTTCCAGCCTTGCATTGTAATATTCATCAGAGTTTTGGAAGGTGACACATTCCAGTTCATTGGCATCTGCAGGCATTTGAGGGGGAGAATATATATGCATATATAACTAGCATCAGAGAACAGCTACAGTAGGACCCCACTTTACAGCGCTTCACTACAGCGTTCCGCTAATGCAGCGGTTGTCAATTGCAGAAAGGCCCCGCTCTTACAGTGCTTGTTCCGCTTTTACGGCTTTTTTTGCTGTCAGGCGCCATTTTGATCAATGTTAGTCAATGGGTTCCACTTTACAGCGGTTTTCGCTTTACAGCAGGGGTCTGGATCGTAACCCGCTGTATGAGTGGGGCCCTACTGTATACCATTTCTGGTAGATCTGGTGACTAAATAGTGGCAATGCCTAGGCACAAGGTCTACTAAGCTGAGTAGGCCTGGCCTTTGAGAAACTAGTTACCAGCTCTACCCTTTCACTGTCTCTCAATGGGTAGACCTGCTAGCCATCTAGATCTGGATAACATATTTCTGTCTACAACTCAATTTTTTCCCTGTCTCCCTTCACCCTTGCAGCCCTTAATCCGTTGCACTGCTGTTACATTCAACTTCCCAGCTCCCCCTCTGCATTTCCCTAAACCACAAACCAGGATAACAATACTGGTCTACACAGCATGGTTGTCCTACAGTACTCTTCCCCCAGTAAAACAGGTAAGCCAAGACTGGGTGCAGAGCTGGTATAATGCACACACTCTCAACCACCAGAACCCCAGACAATTTGGGTAATGTATAAAAGTGATGTGCTTTCTCTACATTGGGCTTTTTTTATGTTTACAAATTCAGGGGGAGGGAAGGCTCACATTAAAAAAGAAAAAGACTGGAGTTAGAAAATTCATGAACTGCTATCTATGTTGCTATCTTTTGTTTTTAGGTAGAAACACTACTGCTTGATTGCAGCTACACAGCATCTTGGATTCCTGAGTTGCTTTCTATGAGGCAGCAATTACTTCTCCCCCAGGAAAGACAGAGACAAAAAAAAGCCTTAACAAGGCTACATCACACTCACATTCTGTTTCTCTAATTGGCTGCATCTGCTTTGTGTAATGATAGGACTGACGCTGTGCTTATCACTTGGAAAGCAGGGAGCAGGTAAGAATATAGAAATCAATTAACTGAAAGCAAGCAACTGACCAAGCAGACTGACACC
The DNA here is from genome assembly GCF_030035675.1 of Rhineura floridana. Lineage (NCBI taxonomy): Eukaryota > Metazoa > Chordata > Lepidosauria > Squamata > Rhineuridae > Rhineura > Rhineura floridana. The sequence goes on from NC_084482.1 coordinate 70,895,428, forward strand.
TGGAGTGGAAAAGATCTAGATAGTGGGGGTCCCTATGTACCACTTCCATAAACCATATGGAAGTTCTTGGGAACAAAAAAGTTAGATGGCAAAGGAAAATTACTCAGAAGATGAGGTAGACAAAGCATGTTGGGAAAAACATGTTGAGATGTAAAATCAGGCCAAGGGTTTATTGATATAAATTTGGGAAGGCTAAACTATGCTGGGGAGACCATCATAGTTGTCTGCAGACCCAGGGTGCCATGTAAACCCTAATCTGCTAAACCCTAATCCTGCATCTGGAAAAAAAAACACTTGAAAGTTAAATGTGCTGTTGGCAAATTCTTCAGTCCTGAAGTTGAAATAGAGTTCCCCCTGGAGGTAATCCTATGCTATTGCTGAAAAGAGTTGTGACCTCATCAGTGCTGAATACTTGTGGATAAGTAGATAGATCTGTTTTAGATAACATTATGTTCTGCAGCTTGTGCACTTCTGTATTTAAGGATTTGCTAATTCAGATCATGTTTGGAAAGCTAGTTTATACAACATATGTTCCATATCTACATGCCTTGCCCGTGTTCAGAAAGAATGGTCAGGTTAGACTAAATCGCTGAACACTTTCCTTAGTACCATATAACCATATTATGCTAATAAAAATACGTATATTTGAATTGTGCTGGAATAGAAACAATCTGTAAATGCATGCACCTTGTATGGTTCTCTCTACTAAGCACATCTCTAGCAACATTCGGGAAGGCGGGTCTGGAGGTTTTGAAAGGAGCCACACTCTTGCTTGCCCTGCCCTGCCCTGGTGCTGTATGTAGTTCAGGGATGGGGGACTTATGGCTGTCCAGATGCTGTAGGATTCCAACACTCATCAGCCCCAGCCCACATGGCCAATAATGGTCAGAGATGATGGGAGGAACAGTCCAGCAACATCTGGATCGCCTATCATTTCTTTTATTTAAGTTATTCTGTAACATTTTATTTCAAACCACATCAACACCACCTAATTACATAAAAATCTCTAAGCAATGTTCAACAACACATATACAGTAAAACCATTAAAACAGCAGTAAAATACAATAAAATGTTGTAATATACAAAGATATAGGGTCCAGCTTATTTATCAGGGAAAGCCTGGAGGGATAAAATGAATTGTCTTCAAGATGCCTGAAGCAGGTAACTGATGGCACTTCCTGAATGGTGGCATTCTAAATAACAGGGACAACAGCAAAAAATGCCCTTTTATGGATCATTGCTGTATGGCATCGACATTTCTACAGATCCTTTTCTAAAATAATATATAATGTTTTACAGTTTTTGTCTCCTTTATCCTTAACACAGCCTTGTAAAGTAGGTACTTCACAGCTGAGTATCTACCCCAAAATAACAATTAGTTCAATCTTCTACATGCCTACTCAGAATTAGGCCCCACTGAGTTCGATGGGGCTTAATTCCAGGCAAGAGCATATAAGATTGCAGTCCAAGTGAGCTTCATGAATGGGGCAACTTAATACATTGTTTTTACATTGTTTTAAATGTACACATAAAATAATGTGTGCACGTAACAAACGTTGCAAAGGCATCCATGTATAAAGATGTAATGGATCCATATGTCAAGCATGTATTTGGAAACAGAGTATTACATGTGCCAGGAAACAAACATTGTCCTCTTTGCAGTGTCACAGAGGATCCTGCTTCTTTCAAGTTGTATGGAACAGGCACTGTGGAAGGCAAATGTCTCAGCTGTGGCTCTGCACCACCTGACAACACAGTAGCCAGCATGCACCCATTGCCTCACAATGTGTGCACCAGTCCCGGGAAAATAAGAGAACTTGTGTCTTCCTCATCCAAACACAAAACTCTGCAACACACAAGTTCTAATATACCATTACAATTAACCATCCACTAAGAGTAAGTAACAATCCCAGCCTGCCAGCCTGGACTGCTCAAGCCACCTTCTAACATATAGATGCTGTATGGTAAAATCTGGAGTGACTCTATATACTCTTTTCCTGATGATCTGAGGAAGCTGTGGGTGTGGCCCCTCCAGGAAATGCCTTACCTTGTGTGGCCTCCAGGTTGTCTTCATTGGCATTTGCTCTTTTCCTTGTCCCTGTTTTGTCCAAAGGGAAATCTGCTCTGTGACTCCCAGCAGGGCTGGGACAGCTCAACCCAATCTGTAGCATCCTTTGGCCTTGTTTGAATGAGCTGGCTTAAGCTCTTTTCCTGGGCCTAATTTATTGGACCAGAGGCCTCCTGTGCAGCCAATGCCTCCCCTAAAGGAGATACTTATTTGGTGTAAACAGTGGTAAAACGTTCCCCCACCTACTCACTCATCCATGCCTGCCATATGTCCCTCTGACAAGCAAGATGTAAATATGCAAGATACTGATCAAAATATCAACAGGACCATTAAAAACAATCATTTATTTTTCCAAGGGTAAACTTTATTTTCCTGTGTGCCCCTTGCAATGTCATAAGAAAACTAGTCCCATGTGTACCAGACAAACAAATACACATACTGTACATGGATGGAGGGGGAAGGGGGAGGGGGGGAAGAGGTGGTGTCTCGATTTCTGTTCTTTTGATGATTAAATGTCCTTGAACTAACAGAACGTAAACACAAAACCTGGCTCTCAAAACTGCTTCCCGCTGGTTCCTTTGTTTCTGCTCGAAGACAGAAATAGAATCATGTGAGCAGTGAATGCCAAGTGTTTTAACTGACAAAGCTGTGAGGTTCGGAGTCTATAAAATCAAAGGGGGAAGGGAGGAGCTGATATAAATGTAGAACAGGACTAGGCTGGGGAAGGCTTTTACTTAACAGGACATGGGCTTAACATGTAATTTTGAGAGGAATACAAGTGGGCCAACACATTGTCAGAAAGTGCAAGACTGTCATTTGAGCTTTATCTAACCTTGGAAAGCACAGCAAGTGCTGAAGTGACTGTAATACTTGCACTGGGAATAGGGATGGAAGCATATATCAGTTTTGGTTCTCCCAGGCCACATTCACACCATTATTTATTCACACCACTATTATTCTACTTTAAACAGTCATGGCTTCCCCTAAAGAATTCTGGGAAGTGTAGTTTGTGAAGGGTGTTGAGAGTTGTTAGGAGACTCCCTTTTCCCCCTCAGAGAGCTACAATTCTCAGTGTGGTTTAAATCAGTCCCTCTTCCCAGAGAACTCTGGAAATTGTAGCTCTGCCGAATCTATTTTAAAGAAGCGGTGGGCAACCTATGGCTATCCAGATGTTGTTGGGCTGTTCCTCCTTGGGAAGAGATTCCTGTTTCCCTTACAGAGGTACAATTCTCAGAGTTCCCTGGGGAAAGGGTTTGATTGTTAAACCACTCTGGAAACTGTAGCTCTCTGAGGGGAATAGAGGGCTTCTCTAAGCACTCTTAACAAACTACAGTTTCCAGGATTCTTTGGGGGAAGCCACGACTGTTGCTAGTGGTATCATGCTGTTATACATGTATAGCGTAGATGGGGCCTAAAATTCAAATATCCACATTTCTGCAGCAGTCAGCGATTTTGTAAAAAAAAATTCTCATGAAAATTCATCATTTTCATGCAAATTTCTCCTACATGCAGCTTTGACTCACGCACACATTTTTGCAAACAATTTATTCTAATAGAATGTATTTTTATGTTATTTTCACTGATATATTCATTTTAACACACGTTTTCCCCTAATATATGCAGTTTGGTAAACAACTTTGTTGGAGAACTGAATGACAAAATGTGTGCGAATTCTGAAGGATGGCTGTGTTTCGGTTCGCATAGTGTTTTGGAAAGTGCAAATTAGATAGATTCGGCTTTAAGTACTTGCTGAATTGAACCCCCCCCTCCCTAATTGGGAATGAAGGTGGGAATGTAAGATGGGAAAGGGAATATAATCACTGGGAATCATTCACTACTAGAGTGACCTCCTGCTGCTAATGCAATGTATAATCTGTGTAGTACATCAATCTGTGCAGAAACGATGGCATAGTTTTTTTTTTGTTAAGGGTGCAATGATTTTGCCTCTTTAAAAACCTTGCTAAACCAAACACAACCTTCAATTTGCCACAGACAATCCCCAAGGCATTCCAACCCTCCTAATCACAATATAATCTTCTCCCTACAAACTTTCTTAAAGCATTCATCCAAATCCTAGAGACAGGCCTGAAGCAGGGATGGATGCTTTACCCCCCCCCTTTTTTTTAAAAAAATGTGTTCTTTTTAATTTATGACATGATAAGCAATGACAACCTCTGTTTAAAGAAGGATAGCTTGTTTTAAGAACAGGAACAATTTAAGAATTAGGACCTCTGAAATATTTAGTGAATAAGGCAGGGCAAGTGCACAACAAAAGCCTCATCTGGAAGATTCCCCCCCAAAGTCTGCTCGCTCAAGACTTTACCTGACTGAGGGTGGATTTTTCATTATCACAATTACCCTGTAATTATTTAAGTGATCCTGAAAAAACAGTCTGTGTAGTAACATGATCCTTGAAGAGTTAAATATTAGAACTTTGTATTATGGGCTAGAGTTACACTCCACCCCTTCGACTTTCCTTTGCTTTTCAGTTTCAGTTGTGCTGTATGCCCAGCCCGCAATAAAGAAGCATGTTTGCTTGCAGAAAGAAGTAAGAGTTTGTTTATTTTGAAGTTATAATGAATAGAGCAGCATTGGGTGGTTATTGTTAATGGGTGTAATAAAGAAATAACTTAAAGTGATCTGAAAAAATGGCGACTCTTTACTCTTTTAAAGCACTCCCTATACTCACAATCATAGTGACAATTCTTTCCTTCTTTTTCTTGATTACTTGATGGCAAAGGATGAAACCAGCCCTAGAGGAATAGAAATATTGCTGTATACACTACAGTTAGCTAGCTAGGCTATAACTCAGACCTAATTTCTGATACTCCCAATATGTGAAGCTCAACATAAGGCCTTTTCACAATTTCACCTAGACAGAAAAACCAACCCAGATAGTAGGAGGGACTCTCAAGGAGGAGTTGAACACACCCTATAGTATTTATTTTCTCTCTGCCCTTCCATAAACTTGTAGTATGGACAAGTTTGTTTTTCAGATGGAATCTAAAACTGAGATACTTAATGCAGCATCAAAGCCAAGCTCAGGAGCACACTGTCTTTACCAAAGTAGTTCAGTTCACGAAGAATCAAAACACAGGGACAGATCAGAGGTGAAAGAGGACTGCAGCTATAAGCAAAGTCAATCTTTTGAGTCTGGTATTCCTGGGGATCTCTCAAAAAAGAGTAAGACAGACTTCATGCAAGTTAACACACTCTCTGGATGTAGGAGGAGCGCCGGGGAAGGTTACTGCCTTTCCCTTCCCCTGGCCTGGCTCTCACATTCTCTCCACCAGCGGGGACGGAGGGGTTGGCTGACGCTATGTGCCTCTCCCCCCCCCATGCTCCACCTAGAAATGTGGCTGCCCCACTTGACTAGGAAGGTTGCCTACAGGGCTGCTTAGAGGGCTGGCACTAGAGTTGCCAGCTGATCAGAAATACACAGCCTAGCATGCTCCTGTTCCTTTAACAGCATCTTAATCGACAGAAATCATCAGGTGGAGCTTTTCACAGCCTCTAGAGACAAGCTGATGTTAAGATTTCTGTAGGTCAAGCTGATGTTAAAAGAACAGGAAGAGAGACGTGTTTGGGTTTTTTTACATGGTACCTGTTGCCAGTGCCACACAACGGCCCCAAACAAACTACTTTCTTTTCCAGTCTTGCTTGCTGTTGTAGCCACACTCTAAGTTTGCATCATCATGACATGTTTGAATATCTACTCAGAAGTAAGTACCACTAATCAAACATACATAGAGAAGATTGCCAAATACATTCTTTCTTGTATATTCCTGACATGCAGCAATATGGAGGATCATTTCCTTGAGCTCTTCCAGATGAATTGGAGCAAGCCAAATGGAGGTAGATAAAAGGAACTAATTAAAGAATTGTGAGCAAGGGATCACTTTTTCATGAGATTTTAATGGGGAAGAAATGAAATATGCAGATGCCCCGTTCCCTCCAGATGAGGAATGCAGCTGAACATAATTAATATTTCACGATTACTTCACGTCAAATATCCAAAGAGAAGAACTGAGCCCTGCATCTTCTTAATCCACTTTGCTAAAGGGTTCCAAAAAAGTGAAGAGGGAAAAGAAAATTGTGATGCATGGTGTGTTGAGATCAATCTTGTTACAGGAGAATGAGAGAGAGAAAGAATAGATGCTACTGCCACTAGCAGAGTAATCAGTGTTCCATGTAGTATGTGCTCTGACAGTAGCATGGGGAACAAGGGCATTCAGTGGAGCACACTTTTGAGATTTAAGGGCATCATCTGAACACTTGGCTGAGCTCTGATTTCAGCTGGGGATTTCCAGCATGAAGTTGATGCTCTTGGCCACTACATTAGGATACAAAAAATAAATTAAAAAATCATGCTCAGCATGGATTCATTGGCTTGGTTCACACATAGTGCTAAACCATGACACATTAACAATTGTCAATAGGCCATAGTTAAAGCTGAGGCATTTGGCAGATTATCACTTAAACTTGGTTTTATTACATCACAGAATAGTTAAAGGTAGTGCTGGATCGGGCCAATTTGGGGGACCTATGTTGGGTGGGTGCAGCCCCAGAACAGTCAGGTTGGGCCTTCTAGAGTGATCTGGGGCTGACAGAGTATGGAGCAGGCAGAAAGAAGTAGGTTAGGCTGCAGGCATCTGTTCCCAGCAAGGGAATACATGCACACACACACATCATCAAACTGAGGAGGGTTGAACCCTCCACTCACTAGTTAGTGGGAGGAGGGTATAATCCTGCTGGCTGGAGGAGGGTGCTTTGCTAGTGTGTTCCCCCGCAGGGAATGCATTGTGGAAGCAGACCCCAGGATCATTGAAAAAGGGTGGCTGAGACTGCAGAGGTCCCAAGGTGGGAAGAGAAGACCTAACCCTGAGTCTGGGGGTTGGGAAGAGAAGGAGAGAAGAACTGGCTATACAAGGGCTGAAGTAAAAAGTGGGGAAGGGTAGAGACTGAGCATGATTGACAAAAAAGCCAGATTGGGAAGGTCCTACCTGGGAAGGGAGATCACAGGAAGGGTGCCCAGTCTGGAACCATCACAGGAAGTGGATGGGGAGAAGAATGGATGGAAGGACACAGCCCATGACTGCCCCCAGTGATGCAAGAGTTGGCTTGGGCAGCCACAGCAAGTGAGATAGGTCCACCTTAGATAACCACTTCCCACAACATGTTGTTTGCAGCAACAGTGACAGCAGCCAGGTAAGGGGCGACTTTGGAGTGGAAGGCGGTAGCATCATCAGTGGCGGTGGCAGCAGTGGGGATGGCTGGGGCCTGAACTGCACTGAGCTAGGACATGTTGGTAGCAGTGGCATGGGGAGGGGGGAAAGAGGGGAGGGCAAGCAGGGCAGGTATGGCAGCTGAGCACAGGCTGCAGCAGGCAGGAGCCACCTGCTAAGGGTAACATCCTGCTGGCTGCAGGAGTCTGCTTCACCAGCATGTTCCGCACAGTGAATGTACTGGTGAAGCAGCAGCCAGCAGGACTGAACCCTCTTGCTCTCTGCAGTGCAGTTGGGAGGGAAGGAGATGCAGTGTCTCCTTGCCCTGCCCCCTCTCAACCATATGTTTAATTAGGTCTGCTCCCCAATTGATTAGGGGCTAAATTCAGGTTGGATTGGGTACATTTGCACAGCCTGATTTAAAGCACCAGTGACAGCAGCTGAGACTGAAAAGTGGTGTGAATTTTATTTTTTTGCTACTTTTCATTCACGGCTCTGTAGCCTCTGGGCTGTCATAACCCCTAAATCTAGCAGTGATCTGGACACAGAGTCAGAGGCTGCAGGAGTGCCAGCTGAGGAGCTGAGTAAGGACTCAATGCTGACTGCTAAAGGTAGGGAGACCATTGTACTTGAGACACCGTGAGAGAGGCTATGCAGTGGAGAAGGAGTGCCTATCTTAAGACCAGAGGTTTGGCCCTTCAAGGTTCTGGTATTCTCTACAAGGGGTTGGAGCCTGGATTAGTAGTCTGGAGACTTGAAAGGGCTCAGTCTACTCCAAACCTTTGTTGGAGCAAGTTGCTCAGTTGGAGCTATCCATGGTCTGGTAGCCTTGCATCCACACCAGCCGCTTTCTCCATAGGATCCAGCAACAGACCAGAACATGATATAGGGAGTGATGGCTTCTTAACCGTAGTTAAAGAGGAGGTCTAAGTTCACATGGAATTTAAGCTATGATTAACTTTAATTAATGAAGGCTTATAAACCAGCTACAAAGCTTGGTTAACGAGCAACCCTAACCCCAGAAGCTACTTGGCTGGGTTCACATATAATGCTAAGCCTTGGTTTAATAAACCATAGATGAATAAATTATGGTTTAGTATTATGTGCAAACCATGTGTGACCTTGGGTGTATCATAATCTCTCAGGTTCAGCTTTCAAAGTTAAAATGGATGAGAAAAATAAATACTGCCATGTAACTTATAAAGAAGAGGGCACCATAGATTTTTCTTTTTGTGGTTGATGTGTCTGTTGTTACTGCTAAGTGAGCAAACACTCATTTGGGATTCATCCATCTCTCTCATCCTGCAAAGCTTAATCAGTGACCTACCCTTTGTTTACCAAGAGGAATCATTGAGCTCTCTAAAAATTATCATGGAGTAACATACAAAGGTAAAACCTCACTGTTTCTGTGATCCCAGGGTGTGAGTGCCAAGTAGAAACATTTACAAAAGAATTAACAAGGAAGGGCAGGGAAGTCCAAAAATAGAATGACCAGAAAAGAGCTCCTTGCCAAAGCTGACAAATGGTAATCTCCTACATTATGAGAACAAAAGAATTTTCATATCAGTATCCTATTTTGAATGTCTCCCCAGATAAATGTTAACCCCCCCCATGCTTTTAGTTTTTAGAACTATTTTGTCTTCCCCCTGCTGAGTGCTGCTTACTGATTTTATGCCACCGGATGGTTTCATGCTGCTTTTTATTAACTTTGTGCTGGTGTTGCTTTTCAACATTGATTGTTTTGAGTCCTGTGTTGATTGTTCTTGTATTCTATCTATTGGTTTTAATTTGTGAACCATCCAGAGGATACAGTTGATTGGGTGGTTCAGAAATGCCTAAATTAAAGCTGTTTGTGAATACATGGAAGAATAGGTGACAGTCATGAAATCAATGCACCTGGAGGATCAGGTCAGAGCAGTGGATTGGATTGCTGGGCTTGGATTGTCAAAATGGGAGATCTTTCTTCAAATCATTCATCCTCAGTCACAAGGTCAGTAGGTCTGGCCTACCTCATGGAAGAAGTGTTCTGAGGATAACTAAGCTGCTATTTGCATTTGAAAGGAGACTCACAGGAAGTCTTATAGGAAGCCATTGTATACACCTCCATTGGCCATTTAGTTCAGCATTGTCTGCACTAGTGGTGGGGAACCTGCGACCCTCAGCCTTATTTCAAGTGGCCCACCAGATGCTGTGGCCACACTCTTGTTCTCTGGACTGCCCCTTTGGGAATCACTTCAGGGGGAGGGAGAAATGGGGTGGCAAAGAGAGATAATAGTGCTGAAAGTTCTGCCCTTTTGGTTCTGGCTCTGCCCACCATTAGCTGTGGCCCCCAGTAGACTTACTCTGTTTGTCAATATCCCTTCATGGGGGAAAAAGGAGTTTTCTCATCCCTGGTCTTAACTGTGACTGGAAGATGCTCTCCTGGATTTCAGATAAGGTCTTTCCCAGTCCTACCTGGAAATATTAGAAATTGAACTTCCAATGTTCCGCTTGCAATATGAGTGCTCTACTAGTGAGTTACAGACTGGCCTCACAATACAAATAGTAGCTTCAGAGGGACAATTTTTGTTGATCCCATGATGGGACGGCAGAAGGAAGGAAGGATTAAGTTCTCCCTCCTTTTTCAGGTCATGATCCTGATCAGAGGTTCCCATGGCAGCTATTTTTTTAAAGCAGTCATGTTAAATGCAACAACTCATTTAATGTAACATGTAGTGTGGCCCTAAGTGTTCCGTACTTTCTGCACCTCCAAGCATTTGCTTTTACTTATTTCTTCAACATCACCAAAATAATGTAGATACGTTCCTACAGAACCTCCAGGGAAATTACCATTTTGGGCAGTATACAGTTGCACCACAGGGAATGAGCAATGGGGTGGGAATGTGGCAAGGAGAAGGAAGAGGCCAGAAGATATAATTAAGGATATAGTTTGCTTCTGTAAACGTTGCTGCTCTTAAACTCTTGACTGATTGCTTTCAAGTACAGGAGAGATGCCAAAACACCCTATTAATGATTATTAGCATCTTTGTCATGAATGTACTCAATGAATTTGTTGAATGAATGTATTCAAACAGACTGTCACATGACCTATCTGTTATGATCTATTTGAAACAGGCTTGCTGAGGGTAAGGTGAAAGAGTTCCAAGTACAAAGGGTATTTGGAGCCCATAGCTAATAGGTATCCATTTACGCTTGTTTAAGGTTGTTCTCGAGAGCCAGTGTGGTGTAGTGGTTAAGGTGTTGGACTACGACCTGGGAGACCAGGGTTCGAATCCCCACACAGCCATGAAGCTCACTGGGTGACCTTGGGCCAGTCACTGCCTCTCAGCCTCAGAGGAAGGCAATGGGAAACCACCTCTGAATACAACTTACCATGAAAACCCTATTCATAGGGTCGCCCATAAGTTGGAATCGACTTGAAGGCAATCCATTTCATTTTTCAAGGTTGTTCTCTGCTCAGCAACTGACACAATGCATCGGTTTCATCTACCACTTTCATCCACAACCTACTTTAAACAGATCCAACAGGAACCTTTTCTCCTCCAGGCCCTAGTCTCCCTTTTTGACTTGGAGTTAAGGTCATAGAATGGAACGTTTCTGCCACTGATGGTTATATGTGTTTAACTTATATGCAGGGGTGTAGTCATCTAGGGTCGAAGGAGTGTGTTCACCTCTGAGAAGGGCCCTTGTCCTTTTAGAGTGAAAGAAGGTAAGTCAGTTAGAAGACTCTTCTCAGTGGCTAACACACAGCCTCCACTTTCATGCTGATTGGCTCTTAGGGATGTCTGTTGTAGTGGAGTGAAGACTTGAAGACAACACAGAAAGCAAGGGAAAGTGGAAAGGGGGTGTAGCTGTGAGATGTGCTTGTGACTCTCATGAAGGGACCCTGCATTTCTGAATTTGCCACCACGCTACTGCTTATATGTGTTAAATTCTATCAGAAATGATTAAGGAATGTCAAAATTATTTATTAATTATTATTATTATATTTATATCCCACCCTTCCTCAATGGAACACAGAATGGCTTCCCCTTTTTATCCTCACAACAACCTTGCAATGCAGGGTGACAGAATAAGGCACCAAATTTAAAAAGCAGCAACTTTTTGATTCACAGGAAGTAAAGAGTGTGCTCCTGATTCTTCTTCATTTTAGATGGCTTGAAGTTTCCCACTGCTGATATACAAGACACCAAATGTGGGGAAAGGTTGGCATGGCTTGCCCACAATGGCCTGGTGGAACTAATTGCTGTAATGTAAGGCAGGGTGAAATATAGTCCATTCTTATAAGTGTTGTGGTTGTATGGAGATTCGCATCCAGGTCTCCCAGTCTAAGTCCAACACAGTAACTCTGATGCTTCAAGTGACTAGGCTAGGATATGCTATATGCAACTACTGTAAATAAAATGTGGTTGTATGAATCCTCTCTTCTCAATCCTTTGTAAAATTTTCATAGATGCAAGTTCCAGAGTTCAGTGGGATTTAATTCCAAGTAAGCATACAAAGGATTTTATCCTTCATTGATATCTGGATGTTAGCCACAGTTGACAATATATAACTTGGTAACATAGTGGCTGTGTCTGGAGCAATACATTTGTGTTTATTCTTTTTAAGCTTGAGGTTGGGAAATACCCCTCGTAAGCATTTCTTCTGCCTGGTATTATCATGTTAAACAAACCCACATACACACAAAAAACTCTGCACCTTTGATAACTGCTTGATGTACATAAATTTAAAAGTAATTAGAAAAGGTTCTTCTGCTAAATTTCCCCATGTCAGGTTATTGTCAAGAGTACTGAAGAAGGACCAGTGGGGGGAAAAGGGGGTGGGGGAGTAGCAACCCTATCCCCTTCCTGAAACTGTCAATCTCACTCCCTCTCCTCCTTTCTTCCATAAAACATTTTTGTACCTATCTCAAGTTACTCTTTATTCTTGTCTTCCTTTACTGACGTCTGTCCATTCCCTTAGTCTTTGTCCTGTCCATTTATCAACTCTGTTTTGTGCACTGCACCAGCCACACCATCTTCACAAAATAAATGATATCAATATATTTTTATTAATTGGCACAATAAATTTATCTTCATGCAGGGCTGGTTAGTAACAACGGTAGTAATCAATAAAATGTTTATTTTTAGGTTTCCGGCACACACACAAATTATTACATTTACTAATGAACATAATTTCCCCTCTGTACAGCACTTTCCCATTCACAATTATTATAGCAGCATAATTCAAACCATATTTATGATTTGGGATGCACTTTACATGGAATAACAACTTCTGCTGACAGGGCTCTTTCCTGTGCCATTGCTTGATCTCCATGCCAAGAAAAGCTTCACTGGCTAAATTTCCACATGCCAGGTTGCTATTAAAAGCACAGGACTGGGTCCACATAACACTATACATTTGCCGCAGTTATGGTGGCTGCAAGTTCAAAGATTAGCAGAGCTTAGCACATTATAATTTTAAAACAGCAATAACAATTAGTATAAAATAGCAATAAGAATCAGTAATCACAACATGGAGGAAAACAACACAATGCCTTACAACCAGGAGAGAGTAGAGTCATTTATAAAGGAGTGCCAGACTTGTCAAGAAGTAATGGATTAACAAAATTAAAAATAAAAGTGTGGTAACAATTTAACTGATCGCTCCCTTGCATGTTTGTGATCCAAACACTGATTACACAGGCACTGCATGCATGGATGCTCACTTTTCAGTCTCCTCAGAGACTGCACTCTAGGTTGTCAGTAAAAAAAAGTATAAAGGTAAAAGGTCATGAAATTAGATGGGTGCCTATCCTGCAGATAACTATGCTGAGGAGTTCTGAACTAAGAATCATTTACAGCAGAGGTGGGGAAGATGTGTTCTTCCAGATGCTGTTGGATTTAGGGTTGCCAGGTTCTTGGCCTGACACTGATCTTGTACCTTTAGGAGAAGAGAAAGTCAGCCAAGTGCAGGTGTTCTTGCAACTTTGTAATGGGAAAAACCACAAGGTGGAATTCTCCCTCCCCTCTCCACAACTTTTAAATATACAAAAGACCTCTTGGAGGCCAGGAGGTCAGAAGTGATCACAGGAGTAAGTTTTGCTCTGTTAGTTTGCCTAGTATAAGGATAGACCAATATTCTGGTTTAGTTTAGTGTGCAAATTATAGGCCAATATACTTAATGCAGATGCCAAGATTTTAACATTACTTGCAAACAGACCTCAGACTGTTATTAGAATGTTAGTACACCCAGATCAGGTGGGTTTTATTCAACAAAGGCAGGGATCAGATAATTTAAGGTTGGTAGCATATCTGGTTGCTTTGTATGATAAAAGAACTGATGTGGCTTCAATTATTTCTCTTAATACTGAAAAAGCATTTGACAAAATATATTGGCATTGACAGTTTATTTTGGTTACTTTGAAAAAATTTGGGTTTCTCAGCAATTTATGAATTGAAATAGAACCTTATGCCTTTTCCTCCAACCACAGGTGAGGACAAATTGAATTCTTTGGAGCGAGTCTGGTTTACAGCAGCGGTGGGGAATCTTTTTGGGCTGGTGGGCCAGATAGTTATATGTGCCCGGCTTCATGGGCCAACCTTGACAGGTGGGTGGGACAACCTACCTGCTGATCATATGACATCATTATGAGTGACAGATGGGTGTCCTGTCTACCTATCAAAGTCCCTTGTGCTCCACTTCCCATTCGCCCAACAGCAGCTGATTGCTGAGCACTTGGGAACCACAGCACAAGGAGCTTTGCCAGCCCTATGCTCAGCAACATATCAAGCAATTGGCTGGCAAAGCTGCTTTCTGCAGGGATCAGGTACGCGACTGAGCTCTCTGTGGGGAACCTGGACATGCAGCCAATCCAACAGGCTTTAACTCATTGCCCGTCAGTTGAGGAGTACTGACTTCAACCCAGCTTTCTGCAGGATTGGCTACATGTCTGAATTCTCCATGGGGAACTTGGTTGCACAGCTGATCCAGCCACATCTCTATCTACCCCACACCGATGTCACATATGATGTCAAGTGTGGGGCAGGTGGGCATGATTTGGGCAAAACCACTTTGCCGGACCAAATTTAGAGAGAGGTAGGACAGAGTGCTGCCCACTTTCTCCTTTGATATTTTTGTTTAGAGTCACTGGCATGTGCAATTAGACAAAACAGAGAGAGGCATGTTTTTGTGTTTGAACAAGTGGAATTTAAAATAGCTATGTATGCAGATGATTTGTTACTATTTATTAGTATGCCCTAATCAGGTATACTGGAACTATTAAAACTGATTAATAATGTTGGTGTGATTTCTGACTATGTGATTAATTGGTTAAAATCTGAATTAATGCCAGTGGGCACTATTAAGTTATCTAGTTTATACGCTAATTGGCAGTTTTGTTGGTACCCAGACATTCTAACATATTTATGTATTTTGGTTCCTAGAGATATTTCTCAAATGATTAAACTGAATTTAAATAGATTAATAACAGATGTCTCTTGATTTAGAAAGATGGACATTACTTGGATTTAGTATTTGGAGTAAGGTTAATACACTTAAGATGAATATTTTGTAACAGATAATTTATGTGCTTTATGGTATTTCTTTACATGTTCCCCAAGTGTATTTTCAAAACTTTAATACAGCATTTCAAAAGCTTGGGGGGGGAACTTTCCCACCTTGTTTTTTTCACTTTAATAAATGCAGTTGTCAATACTGGAAAATGAAATCCTTCTTCCAAATCTTAGTCCATGCCATAAGGCATACTTTCAGCCCATACAAATGACTGCCAACTTCTTTTTCTGCAAATACTCCCACATGGGTAATTTTGAAGATGATATATTTGGCACCCCTTTATGGATGGATGGTGGTAGGGCCCACATATATAAAAGGACTATTTCCACCTGCAATTTCAAGCGGCTGGAGAGGCATGGTGTATAATGCCTTGACCCATGCTAAATTAACTCTATGGGGTAACCCAGATTTGAAAATAGAGGGGCAATCCTTTTTGTAGAAGAAGTGGGCTGACAGTGGGATTTATGTTAGACCAGTTAATAGGATTTTTTTTATATAATAATTTTTTTATTATTCAAATTTTTATAAAAGCAAATACAAATACAACAAAAACAATACAACAGAAAAAAATAAAAGAAAAAGAAAAACTTGACTTCCGATTTGTTACAGATCAGCTATAAGTATATAATATATATCAAACCTGTCTCCTAGAACATACGAAATTCACTTTTTTCCAAAGTCTATCTTAATTAATCGTCAAATCCCATTATCATCATTTCATTTTTTTCTTTCAACAAAAAGTCCAAAAGAGGCTTCCATTCCTTAAGAAATGTATCTGTCATTTTTTCTCTAATAAGACATCTCAATTTGTCCATCTCAACTAAGTCCATTAATTTCAATAGCCATTCTTCCATTGTTGGTATCGATTCCATTTTCCACTTTTGTGCATATAGTAATCTTGCTGCCGTGATCATATATAATATTATTCTTCCATATTTCTTTTCCTTTTGTTTATCCATAAAACCCAATAAAAAAAATTCTGGTTTTGACTGAATATTTATCTTTAAGATTTTTTGCATCATCCTACCTATCTGTGCCCAAAATAATTTTGCCTGTTTACACAACCACCACATATGATAAAAAGATCCTTCTTGTTGTTTACATTTCCAACATACATTAGAAACATTACTATACATTTTTGACAACTTTTCTGGAGTCATATACCAACGATACATCATTTTATAAAAATTTTCTTTAAGATTATAACATAATGTAAATTTCAAACCTTTTTTCCACATATTTTCCCATTGATCCATTTGTATATTATAACCAAAATTTTTGCCCACTTAACCATACACTCTTTTACTTGTTCTTCTTCCATGTCCATTTTTAATAAAAAATTATACATTTTTGCAATTATGCATTCATCATTTGTACACAAACCTATTTCAAAATCAGATTTATTTATTTCAAACCCATACATTTTCTTGTCCATTTTAAATCTTTCTAACAATTGTAAATAGGCAAACCATTGTGAACTATATCCTTCCTTTATTAGTTGTTCTCTCTCTTTCATTATATATTCACCATGCACATTTTCTAATAGTTCTTGGTAAGTTAACCATTTCTCTTTTCCAGCCATTTCTCTTCGATAAAATGCTTCTTGACTTGAAACACATAGAGGTATTTTCGAAAAAAAACTTGTTTTGTATTTATTCCATATATTCAACAAAGGACGTCTTATAAAATGATTATTAAAATCCACATTAACTTTTACTTTATCATACCATAGATATCCATGCCATCCCCACTTCAGGTTGTGACCCTCCAAATCCAATAATCTTTTATTCCTCAATAGAATCCATTCCTTTATCCAGACTAAGCAACAAGCAGCAAAATAAAGTCTCAAATTTGGTAATCCCAGCCCTCCTCTTTCTTTGGCGTCTTGTAATAATTTAAATTTAACTCTTGGTTTTTTCCCCTGCCAAACAAATTTAGAAATATCTTTTTGCCATTGTTTGAAAGGTAGATCAGAGGATATGACATGTATTGTTTGAAATAGAAACATCATTCTCGGCAATACATTCATTTTTATTACAGATATTCTACCCATTAATGACAACTGTAATTTATCCCATTTTAACAAATCTTTCTTAATCTCTGTCCATAGTTTTTCATAATTATTATGAAACAACTTTGAATTTTTATTTGTCATAATAATACCTAAATATTTCACCTTTTCTTCTATTTTAAAATCTATCTTCTCCATTAACTCTTTTTGATCTCTTAAAGATAAATTTTTCACCAGCATCTTCGTTTTTTGATTATTGATCTTAGATCCTGCTAATGGTCCAAATTCTTCTAATTTATCCATCAATACTTTTGATTCCTTCCAAGGGATTTTCTAATACAATTATCAAGTCATCAGCAAATGCTCTCAATTTATATTCCTCTTTTTTTATCTTTATTCCCGAAATCCTTTTGTCTTGCCTTATGTCTCTAAGCAGCACTTCTAAAACCAGAATAAATAGAAGGGGGGACAATGGACATCCCTGTCTTGTACCCTTTTGTATTTCACATGAGTCCGTTAAATCCCCATTGACAATTATCTGTGCCTTCTGTGATGTATAAATCGATCTGATCCATTTTATAAAATTATCTCCAAAGTCCATTTGCTCTACAACCTTAAACATAAATTTCCAATTCAAATTATCAAATGCTTTCTCAGCATCCAAGAAAATCAAAGCAGCTTGTATGTCATTTCGTTGTTCTAGATATTCCAACACATTCAAAACATTCCTGACGTTATCACGTAATTGTCTTTTAGGTAAAAACCCCGCTTGATCTTCCTGAATAAATTGTTGCAATATTATTTTCATTCTTTCAGCCAAAATCATTGTAAAAATTTTATAGTCATTATTCAGTAAAGATATTGGCCGATAATTTTTTGTTTTAGTTAAATCCTGCTCCTCTTTAGGTATTAATGTTATATTGGCATTTTTCCAACTATCCGGTATCTTCCCCTCTTGTAAAATAGAATTCATTGTATACTGTAAAGGTAGTAAAAGTTCCTCCTCCAAGCATTTATAATACATTGCTGATAGTCCATCCGGTCCTGGCGCCTTTCCTAATTTAATTTTACTTATAGCCTCAGATATTTCTCTTGACGTAATAGGACCATTAATAGCTTGTCTCTGAAGATCTGTAATTTTGGGCAAATTCTGTTTGGATATATACTCTTCTATTTTTTCTGAGGGAATTTCCTGACACTTGTACAAAGTTGAATAATATTGATGGAAAACCCTTTGGATTTTTAAATTGTCTGTCAACATCTCATCTCCTTCTTGTATCTTTAAAATAAGATTTTTTTGTCGTTCTTTTCTTAATTTATATGCTAGCAATTTCCCCGGTTTATTTGCAAATTCAAAAGTCCTTTGTTTAGCAAAATTTAATTTCCTTTCAATTTCTCTAACTGTCAACATTGACACTTGTTTCTGTAACATTTTAATTTGATTTACAGTAGAAGCTTTAGTTGGATTCTTTTTCAATTCTTCCTCTTTTTGTTTTATTTCTTCCAAGATCAATTGCATTTTCTGTTGTTTCTTCTTTTTTAATTCAGAATTACATTTAATAAAATATCCCCTCATAAATGCTTTACTTGTATCCCAAACAATGTTTTCATCTGTTCCTTTATGTAAATTGTGTTCAAAAAACTCTTTTAATTTCTTCTTACATTCCTACACTATTTTATCATTCTGTAATAAAGATTCATTTAGTCTCCATCTAAATCCAAGATTTTTTTTTTAAAAGTCAATATCACTGGATTATGATCCGAAAAGGTTTTTGGTAACACATCCATCTTGGAAATATCTTTCACTAAATTTTTAGACATCCAAATCATATCAATCCTCGAAAATGTTTTATGTCTTTCTGAAAAGTAAGTAAATTCCTTTGCATTGTCATTTATATATCTCCAAGCATCCACCAATTCTAAATTTTCCATCAATTCGAAACAGATCTTCGGCAATTTGCCCTGTGTCTCTTTAATATTTTTCTCAGAAAGTCTATCCATTTTTGGTGAAATTACCCCATTCCAATCACCCATGACACACCAATGATCATATGCAAACTCAGATAGTTTTTCCATAAGTCCAGTATAAAACCTTGTTTTATCTTCATTAGGAGCATAAATGCCCACTATCAAAATTTTTGTACCCTGAATGGTGATTTCAACTCCCACAAATCTGCCACTATCATCCAATAATATCAATTTAGGAGACAATTGTGAATTAATATAAAGAACCACACCATTTTTTTTTTGAATCCTGCCGAAATAAATTCTTCACCCAAATTTTTACAAATTAAATATTTAGAATCTTTCTTCTTAATATGAGTTTCTTGTAATCAAATTATATCCAATTTTAATTTTTTCAAATAATGAAATACTTTCTCTTCTGCGACGAATTAGCTCCATTTATATTCCAAGTTAGATATTTGTAATCCATTTTTAAGCATGTATTTTAGAAAAGTCTGTGCCTGTTGCTCCCTTTGATCCATCATCATCCTTTTCTTCCTCTACCTGTTTCTGTTGACTTTGTTTCCCAGGAATTATATCCATATCTTTGAGTTTATCTTCTTCCATGTCTTTTGAAGCTTTTCTCAAGAAATCCCTTGCTTTTTGAACAGTATTTAATCGATACTTTTGTTGTCTAAGTGTAAAAATCACTCCCTCTGGAACATCCCATCTAAATTGAATTTTACATTGTTTAAGTTTTTCTGTGAAGAAAGCGTAATCTTTTCTCTTACGTAGAAGCCTAACAGGAATTTCCTTCATCACCTGTATTTCTTTACCGTCAATTTTGAAGACATTGTTAAAATGATGTTGCAAAACCATATCTCTGGTCCTCTTTTTTAAAAAATAAACAAGTACATCTCTTGGGATTTTTTTTATTGTTGCATATCTGGAATTAATTCTATAAACTTTGTCTATTTCAAATTCCATCCGATCTTCGTTCCTGTCGAAGGATTTTGCCAAAACATTAACAATTTTCTCTCTCATATCTTCACCTGTTTCCTCAGGAATTGCACGGAATCTCAAGCAATGTTCTTTATCTCTAAGTTCCATAACAGCAATATAGTCCAAATTTTTTTCCAATTCCATATTTGTAATATCTATTCTATTCTCTAAGGTTTGCACTGAACTGAACCCCGACAAGACCGAGATACTGCTCGTGGGGGACAAGAGAAGGTTGGGAACCGTTGACCTGAAGTTCAGTGGGGTGAGTTTACCCCTAAAGGACCAGGTCCGCAGCCTCGGGGTTGTACTTGATTCCAAGCTGTCCATGGAGGCTCAGATTTCGGCTGTGAGCCGGGCAGCTTGGTACCAACTACACCTTATACGTAGGCTGCAACCCTACCTTCCTGTTCATCAGCTCCCACTGGTAGTACATGCCCTGGTCACCTCTCGATTAGATTACTGTAATGCGCTCTACGTGGGGTTACCCTTGAAAACGGTCCAGAAACTACAACTTATTCAAAATGCGGCGGCTCGATTACTCACAAACAGTCGTCGCCGGGACCACATCACGCCAGTGTTGTTCGATCTACACTGGCTTCCAGTTGTTTTCCGGGCCCAATTCAAGGTGTTGGTTTTAACCTTTAAATCCCTACACGGTCTCGGCCCAGTTTATCTAAAGAAGCGCCTACAACGCCACCAATCATGCCGCCTGACAAGATCGGCCACACAAGGCCTTCTCTCAGTCCCGCCAGCCAAAGCAGCTAGGTTGGCGGGCACTAGAGAGAAGCCCTTTTCAGTGGCGGCCCCCACCCTCTGGAACTCCCTCCCACAAGATCTTCGGCACATCTCTTCCCTGAATATGTTCCGCAAGGCCTTAAAGACCTGGCTTTTTCAGCAGGCTTTCGGGACTTCTGGGGAGGCTTAATATTCTTCTGTTTTAAATGCCTCCTATTATGTATTGTTTGCTCTTATAATTTATATATTTCACTGTATTTTTATATTGTACTCTGCCATATTTATTGTATGTACGTCGCCTAGAGTGGCCATTGGCCAGATAGGCGACACATAAATTAAATTTATCATTATTATTATTATTATTATTATTATTATTATTATTATCTTTAACATTTTTCACATCCTGTGTTAATTGCCCAATGTTATTTTTAATCTCACCCACTTCTGTTTTAATATGATCTTGTAAATCTTTAAATCCTTTTTCATATTGCAAAATTCATCTTTAAGTTGTTGTCTGTCCTGTTTCATCTCTTGTTTCAACTCTTGTTTAAAATCACTAAATCCCTCCATAATTTTCTGGAACATGTCCATCCCTTCCTGTGTATCAATTGAAACTCTTCGCTCCAAAACTTTGGCTGTTTTCCTAGTTGTCATTCTTGAAAAAAAAAAAAACTTTTCTATTATTAGCCAATGTAGAGGCAAACAGTTTCTTTTCTCCCAGCAACAAAAAAGTTAATATTCCAGGCCTGTTTAACCAACACAGTTCTTATCTCCAGCACATTCAAGAATGTAAAACAAATCCAGTTCTCAGCATCCACCAGTTAGTAAGATACACGAACAGCAGATTCGTTAAAAAAAAATTTTTTTTAATCCAAAATAAAAAAAAATATTCTCAGATATATTTCCTTCAAATAATCAAATCATCTTATCTAATAAGTTGCCTCTTATCCGTTTAATCTTTGTAATTCCAGCTTTAAGCCAGCTTTTTGTCATAAAAAATAAAGCAGGTTCTTTGAATTGCTCCCTTCTTCCTTAGCTTTGTATAATACGAAAAAAGTGTGAGTCACCCAAGTTTCTGAGTTGCCGATTCGTAAACAAGTCTCTTTTACGATAGTAATTTAAGTTAGTTGATAAGATTTAGACAGAAGGAGGCTAGCTCGTTAAAAACGTTTTTCAAAGAGAAAGAAAAAAAGTCTCGCTTACTTTCAGCACAGCTTGTTGGAAATCCAGACTCAGTCTTCCGCTGCTAGAAAAAACTTCTTATCTCAGGGGGATTCCTGATCAAATCTAGCAATCTACAGCTCGACGGAGTTCCGTGGAAAATCTCTTCGGTTCCCCTTTTATCTTGGAGAACATTTACGCCAGTCAAAAATTCCTCTTGACTGGCTTTTAACTGAAATAAGCTTCCTCTGAGATAGAGCTCACTCAGAGACAATCACCAGCCAGCACTCCTTCCGGGAAGTCCCACAGACCTCCAGTTAATAGGATTTTTGATGGATAATTGTTGTCATTTGCAATATTGTAGTTTAAATACCACTTACCTGATAGTGCTGAATGGCAATATCTTGTTACAGCACCTTTTTGTGTCTATTTATGGGCAGTGAGGTTTGAGTGCCTCAGCATCTCCTGTATTGCTGGAGGGAAAAAATACATAAAGTTAAATCTGACATAATTGTTTATAAAATGCTTATTGGAATGTTGTAAATTGGATGTTCAGGATCTTAGAGACAAACAGAATGGGGAGCTTGAATGTTCTGTTCAGCTCTGCTCAATCAATGTAAAGTTGCTTTAGCATCTGTTAGAGTTACAATTGATATTCATTCAACAACATTTCATGTTCTGGGTCTATTGGACTCCACAGTGCCTTTATAGGAAGGAACTAGCTATTTCAGGTAGATGCTGGTGATATAATGCTGATAATGTCTCTTTGTGGTGTCTTCTTTCTAGTTAGAAATTGTTGTTTGTATTCTTTATTTTGGAAAAATCCTTGATGCAACCTTGGGCATTTTTTACTGGAAAGGGGGGATAATATACACACACAATCACACTTTTAAATTGTATTTCTGTAATGTGGGGGCTAACAGATGGACAACAAAAATGGATCCTGTGAGCCCTTATGGTTGTAAAGAGACTTGTACTTCCAAGGATGGAAGGATAAATTCTTAATAAGGAATTTATATTGTTAATAGAACCAATAACCATATGCAAGTTTCTGAATTGCATAGAATTCTTCATCAGACGATGCCCACATAAAAGGCAGCGTTCTCCGGTAGGCACAGAAGTACATGTGTATGAATGTACGTGCTTCAAATCTCTGAGCGCAGAAGAGGATGAGCGGTGCATCTCAAAACTCTAGTGCTCCTATCAACGTTCGTTGAAGAAGGCAGTCTACAAAACCCCAGCGCAGAGCGTTGGTTGGTGTGCAGGTATGCGCACGCGCTTTTTCAGTTTAAGCTACTCGGCCTCCTTCCTCCCTCCCCTTTCTCTTTAGCTTACTCCCCGCCCGTCGGCTCGAAATAAACCCGTCAGAGGGTCGCGCTTTCCGCCGTCTCTTTGGTTGTGTGAGCCTCTGCGCTCGCTGTAGTCAGGTGACTTGACTAGGAACTGTTGCCGGCAAAGAACCCGAAGTAGAAGATTTTTAAAGTCCACGGTTGCTGGGCGCCGCGATGGCTCCGGACCCTTGGTGAGCGAGCGAGCAGCAGCTGCTTGGGTGGGCCGGTTGAAGAGGCCGAGACTTTCCTTTTGGGGTGTTACCTTTAACTTAAGAGGGGCTGGCGGTGGAAGAAGAGTGGACTTTGGTCTGGGCCTGGTGTCAGCCAGCTGCTTCCTCCTCCTCCTCCTCCTTCAACGCAGCGTCGTGAATACCTCTTATTCTCTCCCCGCCCCCTTAATACACCTGCTTACCTTCACGAGGTGGCAGGCGGGGTGTGTGTGTTGTATACCGGCGCTCCCCCCCCTTATGGTAGGAATGGAGGAACTGTGGTCCCTCCAGATGTTGTTGGACTACAGCTCCCATCAGTCCGCACAACCATTGGTTAGGGATTATGGGAGTTGTAGCCTACGGAGCACCACAGGTCCCCCATTCCCGCTGTGTGGGGTCTGCCCCTCTCTGCCCTCACCATCACTACTCCAGTATGGGGTACTGCTGTATAGATGGGAGAATTTCTGTAGATGCAGCTTCATCCATCGTGGAACTGTAGCAATAAAGAAAAAAGTCTGCACCTAGTGCGATTGGAATAAAGAAAGGCAGGTCTCCTGTGTCTTGGATAGTTGCACAGGATTGCAGAGCTAAATTTAACAGGTTTTTCTTATGTGACAAACTGTCAAAATTCCTCCTTTGAAGTGTAATATATTTGTACTACTTGTCAATTGCTTATGACAAGATTCTTTTCCATTAAACACACATACAGATATTTGTGTTAGACTAAATCTATTTTGGGGGTTTACGTACCCATTTGCCTGTTATGCTGTGGAGACAGTTTTGCTCCTTGGTATACTGAGGAGCTGTGGTTGATGAAACAGACCGGGCAAGGATTAGATGATGTGAACAAGATACTTGCAGTGATGCGCCCAACCACTTGCTCATTAGATCCTTGTCCATTCTTGCTTATTAAAGCTAGCCGGAGTGGAGTGACTGAATGGGTCCCAGGTGTAGTAAACACATCTTTGTGTGATGCCCGCTGCCCTTAAAGGGGCGGTGGTCCATCCACTTCTTAAAAAGCCCACATTGGACCTAGTGGAGTATAACAACTATAGACCAGTTGCAAACACCCCTTTCTTGGCAAAGGTGGAGGAGAAGGTGGTTATAGAGCAATTTCAGGTATTCCTGGATGAGACTGATTATCTAGATCCATCACAGTCTGGATTCAGACCTGGTTTTAGAACAGAATCAGCCTTGATTGCCCTGATGGATGACCTTTATCATGAGAGAGACGGGGAGTACGACCCTGTTAGTTCTGCTCTGTCTCTCAGCGGCATTTGATACCATTGACCATGGTATCCTCTTAGACTGACTTAGTGGGATGAGTATTAGAGGCACTGTTTATGGTAGTTTCACTCTTACCTTCAGGGTCATGTTCAGAGAGTAACACTGGGTGAGTGTTTCTTGGCCCCCTGGTTCTTGCGCTACAGGGTTCTGCAGGGTATTAATCTCTCCCCAGTGCTATTCAACATCTATGTGAAGCCTTTGGGAGCAGTCATTAGGAGTTTTGGAGCAAGTTGTCAAAAATATGCTGATGACATGCAGCTTTATTTCTCCATAGCATCTGAATCAGGAAAGACTGAATGCTCTGGAACAGTGTCTGAATGCTGTAGTGGACTGGATCAGGGCCAATAAACTGTGCTTGAATCCTGGGAAGATGTAGGCTGTTGGGTATGGGTAGATGGTTCCCATGTCCTGCAGATTACCTGTTCTGGATGGGGTCATGATCCGTCTGAAGGACTAGGTCCGTAGCCTTGGTGTACTCCTGGATTCATGTTTGTCACGTGAGGCCCAAATATCCTCTGTGGCTAGGAGTGCCTTTTACCAGCTTTGTCTGGTTCATCAGCTACGGCTGTTCCTGGACAGGAAGAGCCTGACCTCTGTAGTCCATGTGTTGGTAACCTCGAGGCTGGATTACTGCAATGGACTCTTGGCTCTGGTTCGGAAGTTCCAGCTGGTGCAGAATGGAGTGGCCGGATTCCTGATGGGAGCACATGACTGACAATATGTGTCACCACTTTTAATACATCTGCACTGCCTGCCCATCCACTACTGAGCCAGGTTCAAGGTCCTTTTATTAATTTACAAAGCCGTGAATAATTTAAGTCCAGGGTATCTTAGGGACTGTCTGAACCCTTACATCCCAGCTTGATCATTTGAGATCATCTGCAGGAGTGGTTTGGTTATCCCCCAAGTTGGCAAGGCTCATTTAACATTGATACAAAATCAAGCCTTCAGTGTCATCGGCCCAGCTCTTTGGAATGCTCTGCCAACAGAGATTCAGCAAGTGCTTTCTGTTTTAACTTTTAAGTGCCTGCTGAAAACTTTTCTGTTCCTCCAGGCTTATGCAGGCAATTAAGAAGATGCTTTTTTTTTTTTGCAAAAGTTGACCTTTGTTTTTATTGTATTAATGTTTTTTTCTGTGGTGGTCGTTTTTTTCTTTAACGTTTTGTAAACTGCTTTGATGTTTTTAACGAAATAGTGGTATACAAATATTTTTATAGATAGATAAATAAATTAAATATTTAAGAACATAAGATGTGCCTCTGGATCAGGCCAGTGGCCCATCTAGTCTGGCATCCTGTTCTCACAGTGGCCAACCAGATGCCCATGGGAAGCCTGAGAGCAGGACCTGAATACAAGAGAACACTTTCCTCCTGCTGCTTCCAGCAACTAGTATTCAGAAGCATACTGCTTCTGACTCTGGAGGCAAAGCACAGGCATCATGGCTAGTAGCCACTGTTAGCCTTATCCTCCATGTATTTGTTTAATCCTTTTTTAAAGTCATCCAAGCTGGTTACTGCTTCCTGTAGGAGGGAGGTACTTTCTTTTGCTGTCCTGAATTTTCCAACATTCAGCTTCATTGGATGTCTTTATTTGGATAAAATGGATTAAAAATCTAAATAAATTATATGTTTTGTATGCTGAGTGAGACATTCTGGGCAGTTCTGGTTAGGACTTTTGTGACGGGGACTTAAATTGGGGAGTTTGGAATATTTAGTATATTTCCAAAAAATTCACACTGACTTTTAGTGTCACTGGCATTCCCAGGGTGGTTTAGAGAGAGAGGAATAAATACAGTGTTATAAAAATATCCAGAGTAATAATAAAATGGCTCAGAGCAGGATAAACCTTCAATTAAAAATTAAACTCACAAAAGCTAATAGGAGTAAAAGATTAAAAAGCCCAAGGAAAGAGAATGTGTTTGTTATTCAGGGCCAGGCATTGTGGGGTTGGACCAGGCAGCCCTCCCTGGGGAGCACTTTTCACAGGTCAGGAGCCACCGCTGAAAAGGCTGTCTCCCTGGTTTCCTCCTGTTTTCTTCACATGACAGGGCATTTGGATAAGAGCTGGGTGAACTCCTTCAGTTAAGAAGGCCTTACCCCATTGGGGTTAGAGGCCTAACCTCTTTGAAGACCCTGTGTGACAACGAGCAAGAGGCTGAAGCTCAATCAAGCAGGGCCAGTGAAACCTCGCCCCACAACAAGAAGAGAAGAGCAGGGCTGTGGAGTCAGTATGCCAAACCTTCGACTCCGACTCCTCTATTTTTCCACTGTCCGACTCCGACTCCTCTATTTTTCCACTGTCCGACTCCGACTCCACCCAAAATTGCTTCTTGTCAATCAAAATTTATTTGGAAGTCAGAGTTGGTACATTTCTACTGACTCCGACTCCACCCGAAATTGCTTCGAACTCCAACTCCACCCAAAATTGCTCCCGACTCCGACTCCACGACTCCGACTCCGACTCCACAGCCCTGGAGAAGAGTACTAGTAGTGGGAGACTCCCTACTATGTGGGATCAAAACCCAAGTATGCAGAGAAGATTTGTGGACTCGCTAGGTATGCTGTCTACCAGGAGGACGGATTAGAGATGTGACAGAAGGGTTGCCATCACTCATCAAGCCCACCGACAGGTATCCCTTTCTCCTCATCCATGTAGGAACAAATGATACTGCCAAATGGAGCTATGAAGAAATCACATCAGACTTCGAAGCTCTGGGAAGGAAACTCAAGGACTTTGGGGCCCAGATAGTTTTTTCATCCATCCTTCCAGTACTTAGAAGAGGAGTAGAAAGGGAAAGAAAAATATTCCATATGAATGAATGGCTAAGAAGGTGGTGCCAATGTGAGAGATTTGGATTCTGGGACCATGGGCTATGCTTCCTGGAAGATGGATTGCTGGCAAGTGATGGGGTTGCATCTCACAAGGACTGGGAAGAATGTGTTTGGCCACAGCATGGAGAAGTTCATCAGGAGGGCTTTAAACTGAATCCTAAGGGCGGAGGGAGAGGTAAACTTGGTGGTAACGACTGATGAAGGCTTGTGCACAGTAACAGGAACAGAGAGATCAGCTGTAATAGGGACCAGTAATAGTCCTCAGAAAAATGTAGTAAGGAAGCCAAGCTATAAATCACATGGTCTTCGATGTCTGTATACTAATGCGCAGAGCGTGGGAAACAAGCAGGATGAACTTGAATACAGGAGGGCTATTACGACTTGATAGGTATAACTGAAACTTGGTGGGATGACTCCCATGACTGGAATACAGCAATTGAAGGATATAACTTGTTCAAAAAGAACAGAAGGAATAAAAAGGGAGTTGGAGTCGCGCTATATGTTAAAATATATATATCCCTGCACAGAAATAAAGGAAGATGAGCTTGGTAGCTCCACCAAGAGTATCTGGATTAAAATTAACGGGGCAAGTAATAAAAGGAATGTGGTGCTTGGAGTCTACTACTACCAATCAAGGAGAAGATGAGACTGTAACTTTTGAAAAGCAAATTGCCAATGTTTCGAGGAGGCATGATGTAGTAGTAATGGGGGATTTTAATTATCCCTATATCTGTTGGGAGACAAATTCTGCCAAACATGCCCCCTCCAAGAAATGTCTGACTTGTGTTGGAGATAACTTTCTCCTACAGAAAGTGGAGGAAGCAACCAGAGGATCAGCTATCCTGGACTTGATTCTAACCAATAGAGATGATTTGGTGGATGAAGTGGCAGTTACGGGAACTCTGGGGGAAAGTGACCACACCATACTTGAATTCTTGATTTGAACAGAAGCAAAAGCTGAGAGTAGCCATACGAGCACCAGGACTTCAGGAAAACTGATTTTAATAAACTCAGAACAATTGTAAGTATGGTTCCATGACAAGCGACCCTAATGAGAAAAGGAGTCCAAGATGGGTGGGAATTTCTAAAAAAGGAAATTCTAAAAGCACAATGGCAAGCAATTCCAACAAGGAAAAAATGGGGGAAACAACAGAAGAAGCCAATGTGGCTTCACAAAAAGCTTAGAGCTGACCTGAAAACAAAAAAAGGACACATACAGGAAGTGGCAAGAAGGCCAGGCCACACAGGAAGAGTACAGGCAGGTATCACGGAATTGCAGGGATGGTGTCAGGAAGGCTAAAGCTGAGAATGAACTGAGGTTAGCGAGGGATGCTAAAAGCAACAAAAAAGCATTCTTCAGGTACATCCATAGTAAAATACCGAGAAAAGAAATGGTGGCACAGCTACTCAATGAGGAAGGCAAAATGATAACAGATGACAAAGAAAAGGCAGAAGTGCTCAATTCCCATTTTGGCTCAGTCTTCTCCCAAAAAAGGATCTGTGACCCTCCAGGGAAACATGAAGTAGAAGGGGCAGGATTGGAGCTTGAGATTGATAAACGGTCAAGGAATACCCAATCACTTTGAATGAGTTCAAAGCAGCAGGGCCCGATAAACTGCATCCTAGAGTATTGAAGGAACTGGCTGTAGACCTCTCAGAACCGCTGTCTATTCAAAATCGTGGAGGACTGGTGGAGTGCTGGATGACTGGAGGAGAGCTAATGTTGTCCCTATCTTCAAAAAGGAGGAACCGGGGAACTAGAGACCAGTCAGCCTAACATCAATCCCTGGAAAAACTCTAGATCAAATCATAAAGCAGTCAATCTGTAAGCACCTTGAAAACAATGCAGTGATTACTAGGAGCCAACACGGATTTATGAAGAACAAATCCTGCCAAACGAATCTTCTCTCATTTTTTGATCAGGTAACCTCCCTTGTAGATGGTGGGAATGCTGTGGACATAATATACCTCAAATTCAGCAAGGCTTTTGACAAAGTGCCCCAGGATATTCTGATTAGCAGGCTAGCTAAATGTGGGCTGCATGGAACAACTATCAGGTGGATCCACAGCTGGCTCCAGAATCGTACTCAAAGAGTGCTTATCAATGGTTCCTTCTCAAACTGGGTGGAAGTAACGAGAGGGGTACCACAGGGCTCGGTCCTGGGCCCAGTGCTCTTCAACATTTTTATTAACGACTTGGATGAGGAGGTACAGAGCATGCTTATCAAATTTGCAGATGATACAATATCTAATACTGTGGAAGACAGAAAGAAAATTCAAAGGGACCTTGATAGGCTGGAGCATTGCACTGAAAACAACAGAATGAAATTCAACAGGGATAAATGCAAAGTTCTACATGTAGGAAAAAGAAACCAAAGGCACAGTTATAAGATGGGGAATAGTTGGCTCGGCATTATGACATGTGAGAAGGATCTTGGAATTGTCATTGATCACAAGCTGAATATGAGCCAACAGTGTGATGTGGCTGCAAAAAAGGCAAATGCTATATTAGGCTGCATTAACAGAAGTGTAGTTTCTAAATTACGTGAAGTATTAATTCCTCTCTATTCAGCACTGGTTAGGCCTCATCTTGAATACTGCATCCAGTTTTGGACTCCACACATCAAAAAGGATGCAGACAAACGAACAGGTTCAGAGGAGGGCAGCAAGGATGATCAGGGGACTGGAAACAAAGCCCTATGAGGAGAGACTGAAAGAACTGGGCCTGTTTAGCCTGGAGAAGACTGAGGGGAGATAGGATAGCACTGTTCAAGTAAACGAAAGGTTGTCACATAGAGGAGGGCCGGGATCTCTTCTTGATTGTCCCAGAGTGCAGGACACAGAATAATGGGCTCAAGTTGCAGGAAGCCAGATTTCAACTGAACATCAGGAAAAACATCCTAACTGTTAGAGCCATACAACAATGGAACCAATTACCTAGAGTGGTAGTGGGCTCTCCAACACTGGAGGCATTCAAGAGGCAGCTGGATAGATATCTGTCGGGAATGCTTTGATTTGGATTCCTGCATTGAGCAAGGGGTTGGACTTGATGGCCTTATAGGCTCCTTCCAACTCTACAGTTCTATGATTCTATGATCTATGAATTCAGGTCTTGCTTGCTGTGGAGTTTGCGCTAGTTCCTCAAGTTGCTTTGCCAGCAATGCACCATTTCTTGTGGAAGGGGATGAGGATCACTCAGAAAGCTCAGAGTCATCCACTTATGGAGAAGCCAGCGGCAGCTTCTCTCCTGTGCTAAATAGGTCTGGGTGTTGGTGGAGTTTGATTTTTGTCAGGACAATTAAATGGGAAGAAAGAGTTAAATCTCCCCTGTAGCTGCTCTTTTAAAAGAAGAGAAACACTAACATGCATGAGCAAACTAAACAATTAATATACTATGTAGTTTGATCCTAATTCACTTATTTTTTCCCAAGCTCATCTTGCAAGTGTTCATAAGGACTTGAGACTCTTTTTCCCCTTGAGCTCTTGCAAAGAAAGTTGTTTTGGTGGGGGGTAGAAATTGAGGTAGTCAAGGCGAGTTTGTCTATCACTAGCCCTGTTGCATTTAATGGTAAGTCAAGCAAATTAGGACTAGTTCACATAACTACTCTACGCATCTCTTTTTGTTCAGCTAAAATCACAATATGTTACTGGCAGATTAGTTTTTTAAGTTTGTTGTCATGGGCACCAGTAACAATTTTTTATGTTTACTTTTCAGTCTATATTGTAGATTTTAGCAGGAAGTGTTTAAGACAGTTGCCCCATACTTTCATACAGCATGTATGAATTGACTCTTGGTTGCTTATAAAACCAAGGAACACAAAATGTTGATCCTTATTTATTTAAAATATTTCTAAAATGCTTAACAATAAAACATGTCTAAGTGGTGTACAAACACTACAGATCAATATTAAAACAGCAGAAGAAAATAGAAATCCAGTGATACAGGATTCAAAATTATGGATCAAAGAAAGCCTGTGCAAAAAGATTTGAGCAAATAATATAATTGATGGTCCTTCATGTATGGCAGAGGGAAGGACATTCCAAATTGTAGGGGCTACAGTGGAAAATGCCTGTTTTTAGTTCCTCCACTCTATGATATTCTGTAGGGTGCAGTGCCATGAGTATAATTTCCTTAGATGATCTAAGTGATCTTATTGGTCTATATAGGGGTAGGCGGTCCTTCAGGTAACCTCCTTCTGAGCTGTTTAATGTTTTATATGTTAGGAACAAGACCTTGATCTGAAGTGTCTGAAATGTGGTTATATTGCTGTACAATTTTATATATCCTTATGATGTTGTAGATAGCCGATGACTTTTATCATCCAGAGACTGTAAATGGGGCCTACACACATTGCAGTTAATATTCAGCTATAAATAAGCTTACTCTCCTTAACTTTGGCACAGTGTGTCATATAGAGCATTTCACAATATAGTGGTATTAGACTGCTAAAGTGCTTTACAAGCTTGCATATGTGGGAAAGAAAGAATCAAATGGGAAAATGGGCAGCGAGGCTTGAATTGATAAAATAACCTTAGCTGTAAACTAATGGGGGTTGTCTCTAGGTTTTGTGAGTCCTGAGCCAGAGATCTGTAGTATTCCCTTCTCCCACAGTTGTATGTGTGCTTGACCCAAGCCCACTGTCCTCAGTCAGCTCCCAAAAGACATCTTCACCACTGCTTGTCAGAGGTTCAGACCTTAGCACTGCCATTTCTCGGAGCAGCAGAAGGATGCAGGAGACTAATGCTAGAGTTTAGTGTGGCAGCAGCTGCTGCAAAAGTTGGACTGGCTTGTGCTTGACCAGCATCGCCATACCCCCATAATATCTGTGGTCTGGTGAAGCAAATAAGTGCTTTCAATGGTCAAAGATGCTGCCACAGCAAACTAGATCTCTCTTGTTCCATATTAGCCACCTGAGGCAGCCTACAGTCTTGTATATGTATCTGAGAATGCTCATGAGTCCTCTCAGAGGTGGTAGCGCATTAGTATTTCCCATTGTCTCTGTCTATGCCCCCCCTGCTGGTCCATGGACTCCAGTGGTGTCTGATCATGCTCATTGCTGACAACAAACCTGCATTCCCTTATTAAGCAACAATGATTGATACATGGCAGTAAAGCTGAGAGCATGAGTAATTGGGTCCTTAAGTATTGTTAAATCCTGCTGATTTCAGAAGAATTTGCCATTATTTTTCAATAAATTAGCTGAACAGGAGTATTAAATGAACACTGTGATTGATTTTTAAATATTTCACGATTAATAATACCATAAGTAGATGTGGACTCAAATGGATCAATTAACCAGATAATAATTTATCCTGATAAAAATGTAACTAATTTGATCCTTCTGTGGCCACCTTGAGCATTGTTTATTTGTTTTTTAATGGAAAGGCTGGGTATAAATATTTTACTAAACAAAATGGTATATGAAGTGCAGTGCAGATTATCTTCAAGTTAAATTACAAAAGTTACAATTTCTAGAGTAGCAAAAAGACGACTTGGTCAAATAAAGGTGAGTATGTTAAATCAGGTTCTACATTTGGGTGTTTAGGAAATAGTATAAAAATGCAAGTAGTAGTTTAATGAGTTCTGTTTATTGGGTTTTTTTTTTTTTTTTCAATAATTTTTATTCAGATTTTCATAAAACATACAAGACAAAATCATAAAACATTCAAAGACAAAAAACAAAATCAAAAATAGTTAAACAAAAAGAAAAAAAAGAAAAAAAAAAAAAACAAAAATAAAAAATAAAGAGTAAAATATTGACTTCCCATTTGTCAAAGATCAAATCAGTTATAAGTCTATAATATATAACAATCCTGTCTCTTAAGTCATATTATAAAATCACTTTCCTCCAGTAGTTATCTTACTTAATCATCAAATCTCATAAACATTACTTTATTCTTTCCACAAAAAGTCAAAGAGAGGTTTCAATTCTTTAAGAAATATATCTATCAATTTTTTTTTCCAGATAAGCATATCGATTAATCCATCTCATTACTAATTATGATAATCTTATTGTCATAACCATAGTCAAAATAAACATTTCAATTAATCCATCACATCAGAATCTGTTAGGTTCAATAATTTCAGTAGCCATTGTTCTATTATCTCTATTAGTTCCATTTTCCATCTTCCATCTTCAGTAGTCTTGTTAAGTCCAGTAATTTCAATATCCAATCTTCCATTATCAGTATTCCATAATAATCTTGCTGTCAAAGCCATAGTCATATAGTAAGAGTCTGATGGGGATTACCTCTATCCCAAATATTTTCTTGCCATCCATTCTGAATAGGTTGCTGAAATACTGCTGTAAAATCATATCTCTGTTCTTTTTTTCAAAATACACTGGGTCATCTCTTAAAAGTTTTTCCATTGTCACATGGCTGCAGTTAATTCCATAGATTTTCTCTATATTGGGCTCCATCACATCATTCCAGTCCAGAAGATTATCCATGCCATTGATAACTTTATCTCTAGAATCTTCATTCATTTCTTCAGAGATAACATTGAGTTCCAAACAATAGATTTTATTTCTAAAGTCCATAGACTCCAAATCTTGTTCCTGTTCCACGTTGGTTCCAATCTCCGGGATCTCCTCTCTCACAGGGACCCCTATTCCAGTCTCCAGGGTCACCTCTCTCACAGGGACCCCTGTTCCAATCTCCGGGGTCTCCTCTCTCACAGGGACCCCTTCCAGGGTCACCTCTCTCACAGGGACCCTTATATCTTTAATCTCCTGCTTCATTTTACTCAATTCAATTTTCATTATCTCAATCTCATCCATTATTTTCTGAAACATAGTTATTTCCAGATTTTCAGCCACTTTCTTAATTGCCATTTTAAAAGAAAAATATAGGAAAACCACTTCTTATTTCAGCAACAATTGGGTTAATACTCCAAACTTGGTGACATCACAGTATAAACAGAGCAGACAGCCTTATCTCTCCAATAGTTAAGTAAACAAAATGCAGTTCCCAGGATCGAAACAATTAATGGCAATCGTCAAGAAACAGATTCGTCAAAATAAAATAGACCAAAAAGAGAGTAGTCTCAAAACAGTATAATATTTTTCAAAATAAAAATCTGGAATAGAAATCCCTCTTCTGTGTATATCTTTAGAATGCAAATCCAGGACAGCTTTTTGCAACAAAAACAGAGATAAGCTATTAATTAGTGCGTAGCAGAGAGAAGTTATGGCTCCCCAGTGAGATGTCAAAAACTGATCAATCTGGCAAATCTCTTTTAAACAGCAACAATTTAAGTCAAGTAAAAGAAAAATATAGAAAGAAGGGTGCTTGCCTGTTAGTGCGTTCTCTCTTAGAAGATAAGGTGAACGTTCGCTTTATCAGATAGAGCTTGCTGTTAAAAATCCGTCCCACCTTCGTCGGCTGGACCTCGTCCCATAAATTAATGAGATCTGGTCGTCCCAACAAAAATAGGCTTTGAGGTTAATCTCTTCGTTTCTCCCTACCCGGGAGAAGTTTAATCAGTCAAAAAAAAAAGAAAAAACTGACTGATATATCTGAATAAGCTTCTTTTGAGGCAGGAGCCCGTCTCAAAAGCAGGCACAGGCTAAGTCACCCTTCCCGGAAGTGCTGTTTATTGGGTTTTAAGTATATATGTTATAATGTGTACTATTTACCCCACATGTTACATGAATAACTTTGGCCACATTCACACCATACATTTATTCCACTGTTATTCCACTTTCAACAGCCATGGCCTGAGACCCTTGTTCCCCTCACAGAGTTGCAATTGTCAGTCAGTTCCTCTTCCCAGAGAACTCAGGGAATTGTAACACATAGTGTTTGCATGTTGGAAGCAATTGGTATCTAGGATTATTTTTAACTTCATGCGTTACATGGGGAAACGGAGCACTGATCCACACTTCACAGCAGTCAGCATGTTTGCTATGTTTACGCCTATGTTTTCTATGGGGAATACTTAAAGCATTTAGGGGTGATGTACACCTTCAAGCACCTAGTAGATGTGTATAAACCATGACCATTCTCAGTGTTTGAAGATGCTACCCTGGGCTCCTTTGAGAGGAAAGGAGGGATAGGAAATAAATAAATACATATAATATCACCCCTTGCTGCCAATTGTGATAGTGTGCTGAAAACCCTCAAGTGTTTTTCAGTATCTTCTGTGTTGTGACTCCTTTAAACTTTGTGGCTGTTCAATGTCTTGGAGTCTCTATTGGGTATTTGTTCTGTTGGCTTTTTTAGCTATGTTCTAAATTAGAAGGATGTTCTTTTAAGTATAAGCTGTCCTTGACTTGAAGCAGCCATTTTTACTGGCCTGGGAGCCAGTAGTAAAAGACTGAATAAACTGGTTCTGATGAACAATAAAGATGAAATTATGAGTGAGAAGCATATGTGTATTTATCTAAAATGTATCATTTTTTTAGGTCATCGATGTATGATTCCACTTGCCACACTGCCCAAGAGGTTGCTGAAAAAATTCAAGAACGCAACAGATATCAGAGGAATGGTGAAAGTACAGTTAAGGTACTGCATACCTCAGGGACCATCCTCTCCCTTGCTTAACATTTGTCTTATATCCATTAAAATTAACAGTGAGTGTCCTCTTGATTAGCACACAGCTTGTTCAATTTCACAGCTGCAGCACGAGGGGACTGAGGAAGACCTCTAGTGTTCCTGCTCGGGACTTCATGGCCTCCATGACGACCATGGGGCTGTCTCAACTTGTTACTGGCCCAACACATAGGGCAGGGCACACCCTCAACTTGGTTTTTGCTCCAGATGGAGGAAGGGGTGGTCTGGAGATAGCGGGGGTGGATGTCACCCCATTGTCATGGTCAGATCACTTCCAGGTGAAGTTTAGACTTATGGCTCCGATCGTTCCTTGCAGGGGTGGTGGACAGATTAAGATGGTCTGCCCCTGGAGCCTAATGGAATCCACTGGATTCCTGAATGCCCTGGGGGAGTTCCCAGTAGATAGAGCAGGTGACCCTGTTGAAGCCCTGGTCACGCTGTGGAACAGCAAGGCGCGTTGGGCTCTCAACACGGTTGCCCCCGAGCGCTCTCTCCGGCACTGTGGAGCCCGGCGTGCACCTTGGTACACCAGTGAGCTAAGGGCAATGAAACAGGCTGGACAATGGCTAGAGTGCAAGTGGCGAAAGATGTGCTGTGAGGCTGATCGGGCACGAGTAGAACATCATAACCATGCCTACTGTGTGGCAGTGAGGGTGGCGAAGAAGGCCCACTTCTCTGCCTCCATCGCATCCTCAAGTAGCCGTCCGGTGGAGCTTTTCCGTATTGTTAGGGGTCTGTTGACATCAACTCCAGGAAATGGAGTCTTAGACCCTTCGGAGGCCCACTGTGAATTGTTTGCAAGGCACTTTGAGGGTAAAGTTGCTTGCCTCCGTAGCAGTCTTGATGCCCCATCCACATCTACTGTAGTCCCCAATGAGGTGTCCAGTGCAACGTCTACTGCAACTTCTTGGGAACGGTTTCCGTTGATGTGGCCTGATGACGTGGACAAGGGGGTCTGACTGAGTGGATCCAGGGTGTGGTCAACGCATCATTGCAAGAGGGAGTGGTTCCAGCCACCTTGAAAGAGGCGGTGATTCGACCACTCCTGAAAAAGCCCACCCTGGACCCATTAGTTTGTGACAACTACCAACCGGTTGCAAATACCCCCTTCTTAGGGAAGGTGATGGAAAGGGTTGTGGCGCAGCAATTGCAAGTACTCTTGGATGAAACAGATTATCTTGACCCATCCCAGTCTGGGTTCAGGCCTGGTTATGGGACTGAATCGGCCTTGGTCACCCTGATGGATGACCTTTATCGGGAGAAGGACAGGAGGAGTGCGACCCTGTTGTTCTTACTTGATCTCTCAGCGGCTTTTGATACCATTGACCATGGTACCCTTCTGGGCCGACTTGGTGAGATGGGTATTGGAGGCACTGTTTTACAGTGGTTCCGATCCTATCTCCAAGGTCATTCGCAGAGAATAGCATTGGGTGACTGTCTTTCAGCCCCCTGGCAGCTGTGCTGTGGGGTGCCGCAGGCTACCATCTTGTCCCCCATGCTGTTTAACATCTATATGAAGGCCTTGGGAGCAGTCATCAGGAGCTTTGGGGTGAGGTGTCAGCAGTATGCTGATGATACCCAGCTCTATTTCTCTAACCTCTGAATCGGGAGAGGCCGTGCAAGCCCTGGACTGCTGCCTGGACTTGGTGGTGGGCTGGATGAGGGCCAATAAACTGAGTCTGAATCCTAGCAAGACGGAGGCGCTGTGGGTTGGTGGTTCCTGAGTTTGGATAATTGGTCAGTTGCCTGCTTTGGATGGGGTTGTACTCCCTCTGTAAGAGCAGGTCCGTAGCCTGGGGGTCGCTAGAGGCCCAGGTACCTCAGTGGCTAGGAGTGCCTTTTACCAGCTTTGGCTGGTGAGACAGCTGCAGCCGTTTCTGGACCGGGATAGCCTGACCACTGTTGTCCACACACTGGTTACCTCTAGGCTGGATTACTGTAATGCGCTCTATGTGGGGCTGCCCTTGAGGTTGGTCTGGAAGCTGCAGCTGGTGCAAAATGCGGCGGCGAGACTGCTCACTGGAGCAGGGTATCGCCAACATGTCACCCCGCTGCTGAAAGAATTGCACTGGCTGTCCATTTGCTACTGGGCCAGGTTCAAGGTTCTAGTTTTGGTGTACAAAGCCCTATACAGCTCGGGACCAGGATACCTGAAAGACCATCTTACCCCTTATATACCCAGTCAATCACTGTGCTCTGCAGGTGAGGGCCTCCTGCAGATACCATCTTATCAGGACGTTCGTTCTGCACAATATAGGAAACAGACCTTTAGTGTGGTGGCACCTTCCCTGTGGAATTCCCTCCCTTTGAATATTAGGCAGGCACCATCTCTGCTATATTTTCAGCGCCTTTTGAAGACTTTCCTCTTTCAACAAGCCTTTTAAGTTGAGACCTATCCCAGTCTGCATCTGTGTCAGAATTGTTTAATATGTTTTTTAATAATGTTTTTAACCCTTTTTTAAGGTTGTTTTTTAAAAATGTTTTTAATGCTGTTTTGTTTTAATGTATTTTAAGATTTGTTTTTATGATGTTTTAAAGTGTTTTAGTGCTTTGTTTGCCGCCCTGGGGTCCTGCTGGGACAGGGCAGGATACAAGTTAAATAAATAAATAAATTTCAAACCTCTAAGATCCATGGAAGGTGTTCATGGTAGCTGCTGCTGTTTAAAGGCTCATCAAACACTTTGAACCTAAGTGCTCAGAGAGGCTGGGTCTGTAGAGACTGGTAACTGGTTACTACCCTGTTGTTGAGTCCTAGTGACAGAAAGAGATAAAAATTGGAACAAATATTTCTGGAAATTTTTTACAGTGGCTTGCTTTGTCTTACAAGTTTAGGATACATACACCTAATATCGGTTGGAAAGATGGCGTTCTTGATTTAGGATAAGCATCTCTGTCCCAGGACATGGGCATAGTACTTTTACATAGTATTGTTGTGAGGTAAAATGGTTGTTCTGGACATCTACTGCAATTCTGTTCCCTCTCAGTCAAGTGAGTACTTTCAGCTCTCCCTTAACAGGAGGCAACAGCACCAGAACAAATTCAGTGTTGCGACAGGACTGAGCTTCTCATTTCCATGCTATTAATCCTAAAATATGGAAGTTAAGCCCTGGCTGTCAGGTAAAGGGCCAGCTCATGCTGGAAAATCTTTTATAAACCTGACTGAAATGACTCGCATTATGTAAGATTGCAAAACCCATTATACTTTCACTTGACAGGAGAATCCAGAGGTAAGGTGAGAACCCCTGCTCATTTAGGACTGCTTTGCACTTCATGCAGTGTGTGTGTGCTGTGGGTATACTTGTGTTTCACACAGGAGACAGCACAAGTGTGAAAGAAGGATGTATATCTTGAAATGTGTGTTTGCATGGCTGTGCTTGCCTTTGAAGCCTGACTGGTCTACTGTTCTCTGACACAAGTGAATATCGATGTGTCCCTGTCACACTGAAGTAATTGCTGTGGAAAATGATAGCATAGTACTGGTGAGTCTGTGGCACTCATGCTTGCTGTGTTGAATCAAATCCGGGCTTCTAGAGATAGGAAACTCAGCTACATTTTATAATGAAACTCTCTGGCTTCAATCTCAGTCCTGTTCCAGTGATGGGTTTGTTTTTTTTGCTCTTCCAGAATCGGTTAATTGTTTTGCAAGCACTCCTTTGTCTCCTTTTGGACAACAGTCTGTTCGATATTTTTGAGAGCTTGATCCTGTAAGGAGGAATCCTTAACTAGAGCAGCAACCTAGTGCAGATGTGTCAGGGCCTCCTAATGTTCCTTTGCACTCTCGCCATGCTGTGGGAACAGTGGTTCGTGTTACAAAATACACTGCTCCATTGACAAATGGTTCTGTGAAGAAAACTTTCCATGTTTGTGCATGAGCAGAGCTGGAGGCAGTTGCTAAGTGAGCAAGTAGGAAGCCAGCATTTGAGTCCAGTGTAAACAAGCTTCCAACAATTGCAATATTTATTGTCATAACAGCTGATGTTATGGGCTGATGTTGAAAAACATTCAGCAGCTCAGTCATGTTGTCTGTGGCCAGGGAAAGTTTTAATGAAGAAAAATGTCCTTCTGTCATATATGCCAAGTAGGGAAAATGTCAGCTGTGTCTTGCTTTTCTGAGATTTTGCCACTTTTATGCACGAGTGTTTTTTTAAAAAAATGTAGTGAGAAAACTGAGCAATTCTACTCCCATTGTGACTGAGAGGCAAAGAAATTGTGTGCCACCTTTAAAATGTGTTTATCTTCTACTCTTTTTCTTCCCCCTCATCTTTTGTTTTGTTGGTTGATAAAATTTGTAGTGTTTGTGTGAAGAACATTGGGAGCTTTTTACAATAAAAAGTATACATTAATAAAGGGGGGTTAGTTACTGTAAGTCCACACAGGACAGGAATCTATCAAGAATACTTCCCTTTCTTATGAATTATATTAACATAAGAGCACAGGTGCTTGTACAACTCCTGTATTTAAAATTGATCTTGTTTTGCAGAAACTTCTTCTAGTGTATTGTGACCTCAAACTGAATATTGTTTCTGTTTCCTTAACCTCTTCCAGCCGCCTTGTCCTGATGCAGCAGCTCCGTATTCCTGAGAAGTTAAGATTTATTTGGAAGTAAATCACATTAAAAAAACCAATGAATCTTACTTCCAAGTAAATGCACTTAGTGTAGGGGTGTTAATGAAATCTGCCATCCATCCTTATTTTGCTTTTAGATCCAACATGTACATAAATCAGGTCTGTTGTTTATATTGTTGTGTTACAAAGGCACTGGATGGCTGTGGGAGCTGCTAGTTCTCAAGGAATTGTAGCCTGGGAAAGGTCTTGTGAGTGGATGGTATTGGTTCATTATCTTGGATTATAGTGACATAAGATTCTGGGGGGTTCCTGGACATTAACAGGGTTAGCGGTCAGCTTATGCCACTTTAGCATAGTTTGATGCTTTTGACTTTCAACAGATCGCAACCAGAGAGCTATACTGTTGTGTATGAAGTTCTGACCCAGAATGAGATACTGGTTTAGCACCAAGTCCCCCACAAATTTGCAGTTCCCTGTGGGTAAGAAGGAGCCCTGTGCTGTTTATGCTGTCTTCCTGAGATGGCTGGCTCTCTTTATTGGGCTGTGCAGCCCGGCTGTCCAGGGCCAACTGAGGCTCCTTGGCATTATGGCATTGTCACGAGGGTCGACTGTAGCTCTTCGGTTAAAATTGATGGGCTTTATGGATGGATCCAAAGTGGGGAAACTTATCTATGTTGAGTAGCCTTTTTCGAAGCCCATTGCTTACAACTGGCTTCCTTTTTCATAAATTCCTTGTGTTTTGAAAACTTTGGAAGACATTGTCTCACAAAACCCATAGTTGAATTAGAAGCCAGCAGGCCAATAACAACTCAGAGACATGAGTAAGTCTATAGGTGTACCTTCTGGTTTAGCTGCCTGAAGCTCTGATAGATTTATTTATTTATTTTTTAAAACCCTATTCTATATAGGTAGCTGTTCTCTCTTTGATGGGGTAATAATAAGAAGCTATATGCTGTTTTTATTATTGCCCCCATGTTTTGGAAGGTCTCATCTGCTAATTTATTGCAGCACTGATGAGATGATCTCACTTACTTACCTTCTTTCCTGTCTCCCTTCAGCTCGATGTTGCCATCAGGTTCCTGTTGCAAAATCTCAAAGAAAAGACTGATCGTCTGAAGGACATGTTGCTTCACTCTGTATCAACACGTCAGATGTATCCATGTAAACAGCTGTGATACCAGGGAAGCTCCTGAGACGAGAGTGGGTGCAGCCCTTCCTATTTTGGAAAAGTAACTAGACCATTAAATTGTGTTATGTGTTTTTAAAACATCCTCAGCAACTTGGGGAAAAACCAAGTACAGGAGAAATATTTGCAGTCTTCGTTTTATTTCAGGTGTTTGTGCAGCATATGAAAGCACTTCACTGAGGCATTCCTAACTAAATGGGCTGTAGCAAGTGTTATTTTAGATCCGACTGGGGCCCACTTTACATATGCAACCACCTAAGTGGGTGTATACTTGGAAGCTGTGCCCATCTGGTTGTGTTACAAGTCAACACTGCTTTAGGTAGCTACATGCGTGAGTCAGGCTTCTGCTAAGAATAACTGAGTAGTTCTGACTTCTGTCACCTTATTGTTGTTTTTTAATATATTGTATGTGTTTTATATACTTATAAAATGATGTAGGAGTTGTAAAAAAAAATTACATATGGAAAAGTTCTATAAAAATGATAGCAGCCTGTCCTCAATTCAGTGCTCAGGACAGATAACAACAGTTCCTTATTTAGACATCACAGAACTGAGATATCGTAACTCTGGTCTAAATCCAGCATGATACTTCTTGTGCTGACAGGTATGTGTGTGGTTCTTCCTGGCTGGATGAATCGAACATTCCTAGGTGGCTTGATTTGTTTTGCTTTTTAATACCAAAAATATGAGGTGTAGGCATTTATTACTTTATGTATATTTTGACAATTTAAATACCGCTTAATTACAGTAGTCTTTAAGCAGTGTACAG
This sequence comes from Rhineura floridana, assembly GCF_030035675.1. Taxonomy (NCBI): domain Eukaryota; kingdom Metazoa; phylum Chordata; class Lepidosauria; order Squamata; family Rhineuridae; genus Rhineura; species Rhineura floridana. The sequence goes on from NC_084482.1 coordinate 70,937,866, forward strand.
AAGAGTCAAAGCAATGGAGCTAAAAAGAGTTAAAACAATAAAATCAGAGTTCAATTAAAAAGCATGCTGGAATAAACAAAGTCTTCAGCGGGCACCTGAAATTCAGTAATGATGGGCCTGTCTGACCTCAACTGGAAGGATGTTCCATAAAACTAGGCCCACAACACTGAACACGCAGCTCCTAGTTGATTCTAGCCATGCGTCTGTGGTGTGGGAGAGCACTAGAAGTTACTGTCCTGAAGATCTCGGTGATGGGACAGGGATATAAGGGATGAGAGATTTTCTCATTTCTTTCTGACAATCAGCCTTAACCCAGTTCCTGCAGAACACAACTTGAAGGAGACAGACGGCAGAACTTAGTGGATGATCTTCTCACGCGACATCGACATCTTCAGGCATCTTTAAAAAATGAAGGCACAGAACCAGATGTGATAAGGTATAGTACTGCCACTTCTAAATGAGGCATGCATGAGAGTACTGTGTCTCAAATGCATCTCTGAAACACCTGTGTGCCTCTACCCCAGGAGTGGGGAACCTGTGGCCCTCCAATGTTGCCAGACTACAACTCTCATAATCCCTGATGACCTGTCATACTGACTGGGGATGATGGGGAAAAGGATGCACCCCTTCTGTATCCTGTCTTTACACAGATCTCTCCTGCTCGGTTTATAGGAACTTTGTGTGTGGTCATTTTTGCTTTTCCTCAGAATATTCATTTTCATGCCTTCTCTGAGTACCTTGACCAGTTTACAGTATTAGACTCAGCTGAGGGTTCTAGTGTCTATGCCTCTAGCCCATGGCTACAGCATTGTAGCTGCTGTATTCACGGACTATAGACTTGCTAAACTGAGTGTCAAATACTGCATTGAGAATTGAGTGAAAAATCAGAGCTGGAGGTCACATTAAAGCTAGTCATTCTAAAAGGTTTGAGTATTACCACTCTCTAAATGGTTCAGAGCTAAGGTCAAGCCAAAGCAGACTTTAACAGAGATGGGTTAGAGATGGCCTCGTAAGTCACACAAGGCGGAACTTCAACCAGCAATGACCACAGGAAAAGCAAGCATGGATTGGAATTTAAAAGTAAAATGGTGTGTGGGATGGGGGAGGAAGGGAGATGAGAAAAAAAGAGGCAGTGGCATGTAGTTGATCTACACAGGATGGCGATGTGCTTTGGAATTCTTTTAGGCCACAGACAAGAAATTCTGGCTAATCAGAAGAAATACAGTAATGTGGTCCAATGCCACAGGTGGCCTGTGATTTAGAGTGTTTCCCTTGCAGTGTTGCTCTTAGCTGTCTGAATATGGGAGCTGTGGAGATCTATGCTTTAATAAGAAAGCTAGTTGCAATAGAAATTCGGAAAGGTGGCACAGTATTGATCAGGCAAATCAGTGCAAGGTGTAATTTTTACATTACTGATACTGTTTATTTAGTGATACTTAATGGCTGTATGTTAATATTAATGATTGTATTTCATTTTAATTTTTAAACTGTTGCCACTTGTTCTGAGCTAAAGGAAAAAGAAGCAATAGTCATTTTAAAAATGATTCCGGTTGCTAGCTGGGTTTTGATGAACTATCTCATTCTCTTTTTGCTACTCCTACATAGAGGTTTGACATTGTTAAAGCATATATGCATAACCTAACACATTTAAAGTGAAGAAAATATATTTTGGATTGTCTGTGTTGTTGAGAGAAGAATGGTAGAAGAATATCTAATCCATTAATTGTTTTTATGGCCTTGTAATCCACTGGCAAGCAGTGCAAATCCTTCCGGCTCGCCTGTGTGCAGGATTTTGCATTTGGCTAGTTTAACTTAGCATGGTAAATCAATCAGGCAAAGACTTGCATGTTGATGGATTGTCTGAGCTGAGTTGTTGTTTATTTCATGCTCCAGCAACAGCACAAAGTGAGTCTATGAAACATTTTCTTGAGAAATGTCTCCTTACTATCATATTGATTTCAGTACAACTGAACTGCCATCTGGGGAGAGGGTATCATTGTTGAACAGATTTCTCTGTCCCTGAACCCTCAAATATGCATTGCACCTTACACAAGATTCCTTTTAACTTTTAAAGTTTTTATCATTTTCCCTCCTATACTTACTCTTCTGAATAAAAAATAAATTAAGTACTGGGCATGTTATTTTATTATTTATTATTTGATTTCTATCCCGCCCTTCCTCCCAGCAGGAGCCCAGGGTGGCAAACAGAAACACTAAAAACACTTTAAAACATCATAAAAACAGACCTTAAAATACATTAAAACAAAACAACGCTAAAAACATTAAAAAAAAAGCTTTAAAAACATCTTTTAAAAAAGGGTTAAAACATATTATTAAAAAAACCACATATTAACAAGCAATTCTAACACAGATGCAGACTGGGATGTTATTGTGCCAAAAAATGTAGATATTGGTTAGAGACTGTTAGTGCTCAAATTCTGTTGGGCCATGGAGGTTGCTGTGGATCTCTCTTGGCCAGTCAAGATAGTTAAAACTAACTCTTACTTTTTATTTGAAAATACATGTCCTTGGTGATTAGATCTGCATCCCTTCTCATGTGGCTGTACTTGCTGTTGATCTATGGCTCCTTCCTTCATGAGTGTGTATTTAAAAACAAAACAAAACACACATTCTGTATTACAGGCCAAATTCTGTCCCATCACAGCCATGTATATTTCTATTTTCGTATTTCCTTTTCAGAATTTAGAAGTCTTGTGACATGTAGGTTGGATATAGTAGAGACATGGTGGTTATTTTGAATGTGAGTAGGCATTATCTTTCCCTCTTCCTGTTCCTGTATGCTAACACCACCTTTCTTTTATCTGATCCATCCTATAAAGTACATCCCACATTTTCAGAAACCCTGTTCACTTTCCCCCACTCCCATCCACCTCTCATCCCGTAATCAATGAATTAAGCTGTAATTAAATGGGTATTGACATCCTTTAACAGAATAAAAGTCAAAAGTCCCATGCATCCTTCCTGCAAAACTAATAATGCAGCTTTTGCTAAAGGCGAGAGTGAGGCTGCATAGCAGAGCTTTTATAATGCAGTTAGAGAAAAGGCTCTACTTTGTCCTAAGCCCCTGTCTCTAGCTTTCTGTAGCCTTGGTTGTGGCAGGTGTCACAGATACCACTGGAAATAATGGCATTATTCCAGCCTACTCTCTTGAATTACGAACTCTCTTAAGTGCATCCTTATCTTGTCAGTGAATGTCTAAGAGACTCAGGACACTTTTCCTCAGCTGAGCACCAACCTTCCCACTGTACTCTTAAGTTGAAAGGGAAGAATCAGGTAGAACAATATAGTGGTTAATGGCAAATGAAATGATGTGGTGGTCTCTTTGTGTTATAAGAAGGGGATTTGATGTGTCTTCTTGTTGCTTGGAGAGTATGTTGCTACTCAAGTAAAAGTGGGAAATAAAATTAAAAAGGCGGTGATGAGATGGTGTATGTCACCTGTAAGAAGTTAATATTTCCCAAAGTGAAAGCACAGACTAATGCTAGCCACAGTAATGATTCAAACCTGCTGCCTGGGAACCTCCCCCTTTTTACAAAGCCACCACAGAATTATGGAACTCTTTTCTACCATTGGAGCCATGCCAGAGCCCAAGCTGAGTATCTTTCAGAAGCTCTGAAAAGGTTTATTTGTAGCTAGCTTTTAGTTACAGGTAGGGTGCTTCTACAGGAAGGGTGCTTAGCATCTGTATTGTCCTTTGAACTACCTAATTTGTGTGCGTTGTGTGTGCTTTTATGCACACTAAATGTTGGTAATCCCAAGGCTTTGAGATGCAAGCAGTTAATAGATTTCAGTAATCTGATTATTAGTGCTCTAGAACAGAGTTTCCCAAACTGTGGTCTGTAGACCACCAGTGTTCTGCGAGCTTTCACTAGGTGTTCCGCGGCATGTGATTTTTGTGGTTGAATATGGGAGGTGACACATCCTTTGCATTAAATATTCTTTTTGATTTTTGATTGTATTTCTATTGTTTCTTTTATTTCATATATTGTATTTTATTGTATTACAATTTGAATTCTGTGGAATTTACAATTGCTACAACAGGCAGAAAAATCATGAAGTGGTCTGCCAAGAGCCTCAGCAGAAGGCAGAATCAGGATTCAAAATTATCTTGACAGGTTGGGACATTACCGGAAACTGACAAAATGAAATTAAATCAACATAAAGTCCTGCATTTAGATTTAAACGTATAAATAAAAATCAAAGGAGGATGGGGGACATCTAGCTTGGCAGCAATGCGTGTGAAAAGCTTCTAGGTGTCTTAGTGGATCACAAGCTGAACATGATCCAGTAGTGCAATGTGGCTGCTAAAGAAGCTAATGGAACTGTAGGTTGCATCAATAGAAGAAATAGTTCCACTCTGGTCAGGCCACATCCAGAGTACTGTGTCCAGTTCTGGGTGCTACATTTTAAGCAGAGATGGACAAACTGGAGCATGTCCAGAGGAGGGTGACCAAGATAGTGAAGGGCCTGGAAACAAGTCCTATGAGGAACAGTTGAAAGTCCTGGCTATGTTTAGCCTGGAAAAGAGAAGATTAAGGGAGAGGCATGATAGTGGTCTTCAAATAAATTGAAGATGCAGAAGATGGAACAGACTTGTTCTCTTTTGCTCCAGAGACAGCTTGAATCAATGGGTGGAAACTGCAGAGAAGCAGATTTCAGCTAAACATTAGAAATAACTTCCTAACAGTACAAGCTGTTTGACAGTGTAACAGACTGTTTCAGGAAGAGGTAGATTTTCCTTTGCTGGAGGCATCTAAGCAGAGATTGGAGGGCCGCCTGTCAGGGATGCTGTAGTTGCATCCTGCACTGCAGATCCTGCATTCAGCCAGGGGCTGGACTAGATGACCTCCAACATCCCTTTCAACTCCATAATTCTGTGATTATGTTAATATATTCCATTGCATCAATATAGCAAATAAAATGAAAGTAGCACCATATACTGTAAAATGAAAATATTCACTATATTGTCATACAGAGTGTTTTAAGTGCTTTATACCTGATGTTTTTTAGAATGCATAAGCCACATTTAACAGCAGTTTGTGTATCCAAACTGAGGTATTGAAAACACTTCAGATATTATTATTGCATTGTCATATTCACACTGGGAAATGTACTTAATCACACAGCCCAATGTTACGTGACCTGGGTTTTGTTTTAAATCACTCTTGCTGATTGCTCTAAGGCTTGAAAGCCTTCATGTGTGGCCATGGTCTAGGGAAAGGTCTGTTTGACTAATTTGTGTTTCTTGGGAAATTTTGTAAGAATTAACTAGTGAAACAATGCATTTGGGAAGATTAGCTGCTGTTTGTTAAGCAGAGGCACAACCCTTGATTAGAGCTCTCCAACATCCTTTATATTTGGGCACAGTGCTAAGCCTTTTAATTAGTTAAATCTGCTCCTATAATCAAAAGCTATCTGCACACTTCACTGTGCTCTGACGATTTCAAAGATTTAAGTGATTAACTTGGCAAAGGCAGTGGGTGGCTAATTGGATAAACTTTAATCTTCACAGTGCCAAAATGAGACAGAGGAAGATCAGAGGAAAGAGGAAGTCCTGGGCTATGCTAGGTGGGAGGAGAGCTACCAAACGTGTCAGAAAAAATATTTTTAAAATGTCACTTCTCACAACCAAAACTAGAAGCCCTGGCTGGGGGTAAATTTGTGCCATTGCACTAGACTCTCTTCTCTCTTTTGCACTGACAATTTGAAATGGCAAACAGTTTTTCTCCTTTGAGATAGTAGAGCCACTACTACAAATTTTGGAGAAGAAGATTTGGCTAGAAAAAAAATCTTCTCATGGGGAAACTCTGAGAAGGGGTTCTCCATTTTAGTGTGACAATATTTAACTGGGGTTTTGGAAATACCCCTTAGGGGAGTCTGGCTGGTGCCCTTTAAAAAAAGACACACTCCCACTGTACACGACATTCTAGTTGAAGCCATTGAGATTTGTTTTGCAAAATATAAATATATATTTTCCCTCTCATGAGACTTGGTGCCTTGCTTGCTCAGGTTCTCCTCTTGAAGCACACAGTAATCATCTGAATGTTTCAGATCAGTCGTTTTAGAGCTTCCTAAGTGAAGATAGTTTTATCTCAACACATAACAAATAGCTAATTGACATTCAGGTGCCTTCTGTCCTTGTAAAGCTGGCATTGATAATAAATGGCAGATGGAATGACCAACTTAATAATAGTGGCTTTAATATAACAACTTCCTTTTTTATCTGGAGATCAGCTATTAGGTTCCTCAAAATTAGATGCCTAGTACAGCTAAAAAGACAAAGGACCCTGTGGCATCTTAAAACCTGACTAACTTATTGTTGTATGAGCTTTCATAAGCTGGGACTCCCTGCCTCTTTATATGCCTCTGAATAATTTCATCAGTGTATAAAATATTGGCATCTGCCAGCTGATTGATATATAAAATTTATCTATTGTGTTTGGTGGCTGGCAGGTTAGAAGGGGGTTAAATATATAACCTAGAAAAGCTGCTTTATAACAAGGTACATCATTGGTTCATCTAGCTCAGCCACCCCTGCTGTAGACAAATCCTTAACCCTTTTTGGCCTGAGGGCCACATGTCATGGGGTTGTAGTGGACAGCACAATGAAAATGTTGACTCAGTGTGCGGCAGCTGTAAAAAAGGCAAATTCCATGCTAGGGATAATTAGGAAAGGTATTGAAAATAAAACAGCCGATATCATAATGCCGTTGTATAAATCTGTGGTGCGGCCGCATTTGGAATACTGTGTACAGTTCTGGTCACCTCATCTCAAAAAGGATATTATAGAGTTGGAAAAGGTTCAGAAGAGGGCAACCAGAATGATCAAGGGGATGGAGCAACTCCCTTACGAGGAAAGGTTGCAGCATTTGGGGCTTTTTAGTTTAGAGAAAAGGCAGGTCATAGGAGACATGATAGAAGTGTATAAAATTATGCATGGCATTGAGAAAGTGGATAGAGAAAAGTTCTTCTCCCTCTCTCATAATACTAGAACTCGTGGACATTCAAAGAAGCTGAATGTTGGAAGATTCAGGACAGACAAAAGGAAGTACTTCTTTACTCAGCGCATAGTTAAACTATGGAATTTGCTCCCACAAGATGCAGTAATGGCCACCAGCTTGGATGGCTTTAAAAGAAGATTAGACAAATTCATGGAGGACAGGGCTATCAATGGCTACTAGTCATGATGGCTGTGCTCTGCCACCCTAGTCAGAGGCAGCATGCTTCTGAAAACTAGTTGCCGGAAGCCTCAGGGGGGGAGAGTGTTCTTGCACTCGGGTCCTGCTTGCGGGCTTCCCCAGGCACCTGGTTGGCCACTGTGAGAACAGGATGCTGGACTAGATGGGCCATTGGCCTGATCCAGCAGGCTCTTCTTATGTTCTTATGTTCTTATAAGTGTGGCCAACACACACTCACTCTTTTTTGCGCAGACACAGATAGCAGAGGAGGAGGGGTTTCTCCACACTGTAGTGCAGATCTAGGAAGAGAGGTTCCTCTCCTCCCCCTACCCCAACGCTGCAATGGGGAGGAAAGCCCTTCTAAAATTTGATGCCTCTTCTTACGTTTGGAAGCGCCACTTCCTTCTGTGGTGTGTTGCCATCATTAGAAGGTCTGAGAAAGGCTTGGCAAACAGGAAGGAATGCCCAGTTTTGGAAGAGAGTTGTGACCCACTTAAAGACAGCTTCATGGGCTGGGACCAGGCCATGGGTTCGCCATCCCAGGGGACTCAACAGTGACTGGTGGCACCTCTCCAGGATATCAGTCGGGTCTCTCCCAGCCCTGTCTGGAGATGCCAGGGATTGAATCTGGGACTTTGTGCATTCAAAACAGATGCTCTTCCAAATGATCCATGGCCCTTCCTTAAGTTAGCTTAGGAGGTATTGCATGAAATCAGAAGTTGCTTTATAGCTTTGGTCAAGATAGGAGAATAGCACAAAGTTTCAGTTGGTCCAAACATTCTTGTGTTGTCTGCTCAATCACTCACTAACAACCAAAAATGAGGTCTATAACAAATATATAATGCGCTGATCTAGCATAAACTCACTCTAGTATGCAAGTGAAGGCTGGTTCATATGATACCTGTCACTTAAGCATGTTTGGAGGGAGAGTGCATCTTCACGCTCTGCCTATCTAGCATACCTGCTGTGTTGTCAACTTCATTGGATATCCTTTGGGAGGTGGAATATTAAATGAAGGTAAAGGTGAATAAATCCAGTGTGTAAAAGCCCAAATTGCATGTTTGATTCCTAGATTTTTCACCTTAAATATTGCCTATGCAATGGACCTACATACATTAGATTTTATGCACCTGTGGCCTGTTGGAATGTTGCACCCTTCATGGGGGCCTGTTGAAAGAAAGCATGTTCTCCCTCCTCACCACTAACATGAAATTCATCTGGCAGATGGGTATTGTCTGCTCCAGTCCAGAGCTCTTACATCAGCGCAACCTCTTTCAAGGTGTATACTGAAGTAATACTTTATAGATTTTTTTTAGTGTGGCATATGTTTAGAGAGAGAACTGAAAAGTATCTGAGGGATGAGGAACTTGTCTCCCCCCCCACACACACACCCCAATGTGGTTGGACGCCAGCTCTTATCATCCTTGGTCATTAGCCATACTGGGTGGGGCTGATGAGAGTTGAAGTCCAACAGTGTTCGGAGGACCACAAGTTCCCTGACGTATATGAAGGGCTTGCAGCCATGCAAGTTTCATTTTTAGCCAGTGGGGGTCTCCCTCATCCTGAAAACTTCTCTGTGTTGTGGAAGTGCATTTCGTAGACATTCTGAAAAGTTCTTCTCAGCCTTCTCTAAGTTAAAACCCTACAAGGGATGGCGGTGGCGGGGAACGGGGAGAACCCCTTCAGTGTCAGATGCTGAGGCTTTGGAATGGCTTCCAGACTTATTGTATATATTTTTACTTAGAAGTAAGATCTACTGAAGTTAATGGGGCTTATTTTCAATTGATTGGGATTAAGACTGCATTTCTCTGATTTAGCAAAGCTATATCGGTATTTGTATTTTCAACTGGACATTATATTTTCATCTGGGCCTTATCTTTAGAATGCAGAGTTTTAAAGAAAACATCTGCTCCAATTATAGATGTTTTGCTTATGCACTTAAAATGCTGAAATCGGACCCTTCACAGAATAAGCACTGCACTGCTTTTGCCTATGGATCCTTCCAAATATCTGACATCCCCCGGTGGTTTTACAGGTGACTGGTTCTATGATATACTAGATCCTCAAAGCCAGATATCACTTGTGCATCCTGTGTTATTCACACATAGTTCAAATGTGGAGCCAGCAATGGTAGCTCTAAGCCTCATGATCAGGTGGCTTTTCTTTGTTACTTCCTGAGTTCTACATTTGTGGCTACCATTGCTAACGAAGTTCATGTCTAGATCTCCTCTGAAACAGTTTATTTTCAAGCTGTGTTGCCCATTCTAGGAGATGCATGCTGTTATGATAGAGAAAGAATTCCAAATGCCCTGCTGTCAGATGCTGATTGCAGAATTTGGGCCATATTCAACTAACTCGTTGTAGCAGAAGCCAGGGCAACGATTCCTGCTAGAGCAATGGGAGTTCCCCTTCTCCTCCCCCAATGTGCCCCCTGCACCCTCCCCAATCTACTCCAGAGGGTCAGGAGAACCCCCAGAATAGCATGTGGGGAGAGGAGAGGGAAGATTGTTCCTTTGGGCAAGCAGAAATGCTTTTGTTGATGGAACAAACTCCTTGTTGCCATGTTGAATACAATTCTTTGTGTGGAAACACATGAATATTCACTAAGAGGCAAAAAACCTTGCAGTTTAAGAACGTACCTATGGCCAACAGATATTTCTATCAAATTTTAAAAAGCAGGGAAGTTGGGCAGCTATAGTGAGTGTACCAGTGGAGCAGGAGACCTGGTCTCCTCTCTGAGATATTGTACTGCCCTACAAATTTGTCAAAATGCAAACACAATTTGCGTTGGTCTTTCACAGTCCAATCCACTTCCTGTGTAGCTTGGAAGAAGAGGGAGGACAGGTTTGATCATTCACATGCTTTTTGAGTTCAGTGGGATTTACTCCTGTGCAATGATCCTTAGGATAGGTGAAACTGACCTGGTGAAGGGGCAGGGAGGGAAGGGAGGGAGGAAGGTGGAAGAGGAGGGCAGGAAGGGGAGGAGGAGGGGAGGAGATGGGATGGGTGGACACTAGGTAGAGGGGAAGCCCCTTTCCTTTCCACAAGGAAAACATTGTGAACAGTATCATTCTTTTTCAGGGTTTCCCCCATCTTTTTATTCTACATCAGACACATGTAGCCTCTCACCCAAATTGAAACCAAAGCTGTCCCTGGCCAAATCCACACCAGACTTTTATTCCACTTTAGACAGTCATGGCTTATCCCAAAGAATCCTGGGAAGTATAGTTAGTGAAGGGTGCTGAGAGTTGCTATGAGAGGCCCTGTTCCCCTCAGAGAACTTCAATCAGAGCAGCTGACTGTTAAACCACTCTGGCCACTGGAGCTCTGTTGGGAATAGGAGTCTCCTCTCAGCACCCTTCACAAAGTACACTTTCCAGGATTCTTTGCGGGAAACCATGACTGTCTCAAGTGAAATAAAGGTCTGGTGTAGTTGTGGCCCCCTGATTAGCCAAGCCCAGCAGCTGTGAGTTTGGCTTTTAGAACACTGGCAGTTGGTCCTTACTGAGCATGCCCGACATTATCATTGAGTTCAATGCTAAATTTCTTAAATTAATTAAAAATCAGCCAGGTATATTTTAAACTTTTCAACCACAGAAGATGAAGGTCAGAGTATGGGGCAAGGTCAGTCACAGGATAACAGGTACTCTGTGAACATGGCTGATTTTTAATTAATTTCAACCAATTATGAGAATTCTGACAGAAAGAAGTCCAGAATGGGTCTGTTTTTCTCTCTCTCTTTTTACACTTTAAACTCTTGATTCTGACAGTTTTGTGTATTGCCATGAAAATTTAGAGGGTTGTGAAGCAAGTGTTTCTGAGTTCAGGACTCTTAAGTTTTGTAAGGTTTTGTTTTGAAATGAGCTTATGGGAAGCATCAGAATGGCATGGGGGATATTTTCACTTTAACATTGCAGAATGTAAAAAATCCATGCTGACTATAGTATACAGCATGTTTGATGTCACACGTGATGTTTTACAAAGAATAGCTATGAGCTGAACTTTATTTTCTTTTAAGAAATTATTTTCAAATGGTAACCCTTTTAAAAAAAATGTTTTTAGGTCTAGCTTAATGGCAGGAGGGGTCAGACAAGGTGTAATAAACCCATGGCTTATGGAGGAGCCTGAGGAAACAAGGGCACTAGGCTTTCATGAAATCCAGCAGCAACAACAGAGAATTATAGAAGGTAAGTCCTTCTTGTTTTTGAAGCCTTAATCGTATCTCAGGCCCTACGCATACGTGTCATGCCTGATAGCCATTCATGTTGGTCACATCCATCTACTCCAGTGACCTGGATCAGAAAATCTTCCATCTTCTCCTTCTTTTGTATAGGAATGAGGTATCACTTTCCTGTGTTGAACTTGTTTTGCCTCTGATTATCCAAAATATTTGAACCCTTAGTTGAATATTTGTTTTGACTGCAGGGGTATTTCTCTCCTTAAGTTCACACACTCAGCATTTGAAAAATACTTCAATGTGTAGCTAAGGGCTAGCTTGTCAAACATGAATTCCTTAAGATACCTCATATAATTAGGGATCTGACTTTAAGTGTTGGTGGAGTTTCAGTACCTGACTTTTCTAGGCTTCTTAGAAAATATTGGTGTCCTGGGTTGCTGGCAGAAAATCTTGGAGATACTTCACACTAATCAGGCTAACCTATGTCACTTTTCAGATGGGGAAATCTCATTCTTATCCAGTCTTGTATTATTGGGATAAAAATTCTTATAGGCCGACTTGATCTTTCTTATAGACTACTCTTAACCTGAAACAACCATAGTCTGGGCTCACCCAGGCATCCTGTCTGAGCTGTTACATCATTATGAGCTTAGAATTGGCTTGTGTAACTTGTGACCCACCAAGGAAATGTGGCTTATTAGGGGCTCAGTAAGCTGTATGTCTTGGTATTGGTGCTGGACCTTACAATAGGGTTGTCAAGCAACACTCAAGCAACAATATAAGCCTGGTGGGCTGTGTTAGCTTGGTGAGCCTCAGGATGTGTAGGTCTACCCTACTCTCTCATATAACTAGATTGGATCCTTCCCTGTGGCCAGGCTTCTCCATATAATCTAGGGGCGGAGAATCTCCAGCCCATGGGCCTTATTAGGCTTGGCATTTAGCCCACAAGGCCATTTTGGTCTTAAAATCTCATGGACACACGGTGCATTTCAACAAATTGTATATGTTGTCAAGTGGGGTGGTGGTTAAAAAAACCCCAACCCAATCAACTTCTGCAGAAAGATCTATTGAGCCATCAGTTAGCTGTTAATCTCTTGCCCTCTTACTTAAACAGCAGTTGGCACATAACCTCTCCTGCACCTGTAAAAGACCTCCCTCCCTGTTTCTTTCAAATGCTATTAACAGTAGTTGATTGTTGGTTGATTGTAATATCTTTGAAGGGAAAATACCCAATAACTCTACATTTGCAGGCAAGAGAGGTCCAGTACAAAAGAGAGCTCTGTACAGTTGAAGTGTAATTCAGTGCCATTTGGGGACCAAGGGTGTGGTAATGCCATGTGCTCTAGATTACAATAGGGGGTATTTTGTAAGACTACAGGGAGATTTGTATTGTGGCTATGCTTGCTATATCTCCTTCTGCCAAGAGTTGGATTATCTCTCCTGTGAATGCTACATTTCTACGCAGCTTGAAAAACCCTTTGGATTCCTGGGTGCTTGCATCACCTATTTGTTTCTCAGTCATGTTAAACTTTCCCTGGAAAATCAAAAAGGCTTAATCAGGAGACTATATGCCTGTGCCAGAAAATCCAGTGCACTTATGATTGTGGAGCAGCTGCACATCCAGTTCCTGAAGGGTTTGGGACTCTTGGCTAAATTTACTTTTCTAAGAAATGTACCCAGCACTGTCAGCATCTTACCCTAGTTTCTTACAATCTGACTATTTAGGAATTCATTATTATGCCATTGGTGAGGTGTCTTTGGGTCAGTACGTCTTAATGCTTTGAATGCAGGCATTCATAGTTTCGCTCAGCTTTTGTGGTTTATAAATCTGAGATGTAGTATCAGCATTTTTCTTGATTGACTTTTGTTTTCTCCCCTGTGCAGATCAAGATGCTGGTCTTGATGCTCTCTCTTCTATTTTATCCCGTCAAAAACAGATGGGACAGGAAATTGGGAATGAATTAGAGGAACAGAATGGTAAGGACCATGCAGTTTTCAGAATTTGATGGTATTTCTTGGACTCACTGTTAGCCCAACAAGACATGAAAGCACATAGACATTATTTGTGAAGGGCTTTGGAGAACCCTGTTAGAACTGTGAGAAGGCACCTTTTACTGAAAAGCTTTAGTGCATTGTATCTGCTGCATCTTTATTAATCCCTCTCAACTATTGTTCCCCCAAAACAATCGTAGAAAAGCCATGGTTTGTGATGGTATAAAAGTGAATTGGCTGGCAGAATTTGCTGGTTTTTCCTAGCCGTGGGGTCAGGCACATCACTGGGAAAGGGAGAGCACTGAATTTTCAAGTCATTGAGGGACAGATCCTAGAGGAGTAAAAAAATACTGCAGAAAGTGGGGAATTGTTTTGTGTCCCTTATTCACTTTGCCCATATCTGCCTGAATCATTATCTTAGGTATGTTGTGGTATGGCCTAGATACCATTGTGTCATAAAATCTCTAATCTGCATACCCTTCTCCTTGTCAATTGAAAAATTAACCAAAGTACACTGGTGTAGATTATAAAGGAAGATGAGAAAAGAAGGCTGCACACATAATTGGCCTTAAGAACATGGAAGTGGTACCCATGCTGGAAGTCTGCCTCTTACGTCTAGGGGAGCTGTAGAAGGAAGAAGGTTTATTTACAGCAGTGATATATCCCAGGAACTGTGATACATTCATTTAAGAGACAGGTAGGGTGATTGTGTGCTGGTCCGTCAAAGGAGCCTTCCATGACTGAGAGAACTAAACAGATTAGCTGTTTGATTATTCCTTTATAAGCCAGTAGGTGGCAGCAGAGGACAGAAAGATGCCTTGTTCTTTAGCTCTTGGTTCCTCACCTTCATCATGGCTGAGTCGCCCAAGTCTCTCCAAGATTGGGGGGGGGGCTCTTTTTGCTTCACCTGCAGAGCAGAGAAGCCCCAGTTCTGCTTTCTAGCTTCTTTCTTTTCTCCTTTTATCTTACCTAGGGCCAGCCCATGATTGGTTCTTGAGTTTTCTAAGCACATGATTGGTGGTTCTTTTCCCCCTGGAGCTGTATAACACACTTTTTAGCTTAGCTTTATATTTACTTGTAGTTTGTCTTTGAATTCTACCAGTCTTGGTCCGTGAGTATGTTTCCCTTTCCTTTTGCATTTACGTGGTCCCATCTATAACCAGTGATTAGGGCAGCCTTCTATATAAGGCCTGAAAAGTTAGTAGCCTGATACTATTCTTAAACAAGTCTGTTAGCTCCCATGGTCCCAGCCTTGACGGCAGAGTCAGGAGGATGAGCTGGCTGAGTCTGTGGCTTCCACCTACTGGGAAACCGGACTGGGTTCCTGACACTGAACGTGAGGGTAGTAGTTGGGAATGTGTGGAACCTGAGCCAGGTCCCTCATGGACCCCTTCCCTTGAACCTGATTTGCCTGAGGAGTCAAGTGTCTCCTGTTTCACTGCACCTCCATAATGGCGCCAGAAGCACGCCTGGCAGGAGGCCACAGGAAGGAGCAGCAGCACTCTTCTTCAAGCCAGGGTGTTAGGCCTTTTAAAGGTCATCCAACAGGTGGGTGGAGTTTAGGAGAGGTAGACATGATGGAGTGACTACATGGTGCAGTTGATCTCCACCCTTTGCTCACTTGGAGCTTTCCCAGGTGCTTCAGCCACTGGCCTGCCTTACCACCCTGCCTCAGGCCTGCCTGCTATGGATGGATCACAACATTAGCAGGCTACTTTTTTAAAAAAAAGTCTACTACTAAGTGGCTGGTGGAGTAGGGACAGTTTTCTCTGTCCCCTGTCTGCCAGCCTACATGGTTTCCATGTTGGCTACAGAGGAAGAGTCTAACCCAGCACCCACCATGGAAGCACTGTGCGCCTCTGGAGGAGGGAAGAGTTGATCCATCCCTTCAGGCCACGTGATTTCCCTGCTAGCTGTAGAGAAAGCGCCTTACTTTCCTCTGCATCCAGCAGGGAAATGCAAGAAGAGGCCCCTTCTTTTGTGGCTAGAAAAGAAAACAGCAGGTTCATGGAGGGCTGTATTTCCATGCTGGCTGGAGAAGTAGACACTTTACTTCCTCCGCTGCCAGTCTGTTCACTTACCTGGATGGAATGCCTTGTTGCTTGTGGTGACCCAGGCAAACACCTGCATTTTCAGCAAATAATTTCAGTCCTGAGATTTTAATGGGATTGATTTGATGTTGCATTTATGGAGCTTGTCAAAGTCTGATAATGCACACCCTTTTCACCCTCTTGGACCAATCTGAGAGACAGATTTGAAGTTAAAACATACTGTATCACTCATTTGTTAAAATGACCCCATAGGAGCAAATCCATTTTTTTTAGCTTTTCCTTTTCTTACAGCATGGGGAAGCAAAGCTAGAACTTTGAAATGCTGCCAGCTGTGTGACCTCTACAAAGATGTAATCCATCTGGTCTGCTCCTAGAGAACATGAACACTGAGCATCTGAGAAGGCAGCAGTTCTGATACTTGCCCATTTAATTAATCTTTGCTGAGCACCTTCTTCATTATTATGGCTTACTAATAGCTTAGTAGTCAAGTGTGCATTTAGTAGCATCATTCCCTGTTTTTCTCCTTTTCTACCCCAAATCTAAGCCTGTTTTTTTCCATACATTCTGAGATATATATTCAGCCTGGTAATCATTCCACAAACATTAATAGGTGTATCTGCTCACGTGTCTCCGGGTTTATTCATTTGTGATGTATTGAGGCCATGATGGAGTGAGATCAGCTTTGAAAATAAGTTCACAAAAGTTGTCCTAGCCTACAGCTACTTTACTGGCCTGCCAGATTTGAATTTGGAAATTGTTTTTAAAGCAATTCTCTAACCTCAGCCCACAAACAGATTAAAAACCCAGCTCTTGAGATGGCAAAATTGAAGCAAAACAACAACAATGGGGAAAAATATTCAATCTTAATGTAACTTTAAAGAACCACCATGGAACACAGAAAAAATGTGTGCAGAAGAGCCTTTTTTCTATCAAGACCACTGCTAGAATGGGAAAGCTCTGTTTTAGGAGCAGTATCAATGAAAATGTAACACAGGTGGGTGGGACAAGCCATGTGGCAATCATCTGATGTCATAATGATGTCAGGTGATTGACAAGAGGGTTGTCTCCCCCACCTGACAAAGTTGGCCTGCAGGGGTGAGGCCAGATAAATATCAGACCCCCTCCCCCAAATAGAACATCTGCCAGAAACAACTACGGACAGTAGATCCAAATTGAAGATTCTCAGCATTACTGTAGAGTTCTGAGGGAAGGTAATTTTCTATATCAGCCTTTCCCAACCTTTAGGTCCCCATGTCCTCTGCTGAAGAATAGGGTAAAAAATGCTTTACATTTTTTTCAAAAAAGTCCAATGGGATTAAAATACCATTTGAAAAACAACACTGCATTGAACATGATCATTCAGTACTGAAGAACTTTCATCAGTTTCCAACATAGGCAATCACCGGACCTCTGTGAACTCTTAATTTATGCTATGCTTGTGTTCACACCTAAAGTTCTACACTATCCTTTGTTTTGAGGGTACTGAATACTTTTGTCTGGCTTGCTATACTCTTCCATGGACCTGATTCAGATATAATGGAGGCTTTCTCAGCATGTATTACTGATACCTATGAGAAACATGCTTGCTTGAAAAATGGATTTTGGCAGTTGATTGCTTTTAGCTTTTAATTATCATAAAAACTGCTTGGGTAAAAGCTAGAGATGTTGCTGAAGTTCCTTATTACCTGGTTCTTAGTGCTCAGATGTATTACAGATCAAGCATCCTTTCCCCTAGAAATTCTACTCCAGTTCAGAATACAAGCTGAGATTTTGCTCATACATGATTTGCTTTTGGACTGACCAGGTGCTTTACAGCAGTATACATGAATGTTCTGGAATGTTAGCTACTAACTCTTATGGTTTGCTGTAAAACTAAGTGGCTTGGGGTGCAACTGTGCAGCCTGCAGTTTGCTGAGAATCTTCAATTTGGATCAACCGTCTCTAGTCGCTTCTGGTAGATGTTCTATCTGGGGGGGTGTCTGATCTTATTATTTTTATTCAATTTATTTATATACCACATTTTCCACAAATACACATGTGCTCAAAGCGGTTTACACAAACAGTCCAAATGCTTTATCTGTCCTCACCTGTGCAGGCCAACTTTGTTAGGTGGGGGAGATGACCCTCTTGTCAATCACCTGACATCAGATGATGCCTACCTGTCTTAAGCTTTCATTATACTGCTGCTAAAACAGAGCTTTCCCATTTTAGCGGTGGTCTTGATGGAAAATAGCTTTGTGTGGTGGGAGTGTTCCTTGCTCCAGCAAAGGAGCAATCAAAAGCTCACTTTAAGCTCTCAATTGGTCCTTTGTAGCCATGTGGGTACCTGCCCCACACCTGATATCACATATGATGTCAGGTGTTGGGTGGATGGGTGTGATTTGCAAAGAATCGACCCCTGCCGGGCCAAATTTAGCTTGTGAGCCAGTAGTTCCCAACCTCTCTTCTGTATGGCAGCTTTCATTCCCATTCCTCTCAGTTCACCTCTTAAAACCTTCTGCTGTTCCTGGGTATGTTTGTTTGGACAGAGTTGGAGTGGTTGAATGTCAAAGTATCTCTCTTCCATAGCTATTGCTGGGAACTACTACTATTCCTAGGTAATTGATGGTGCTTACACCTGGCACCACCAGTGCACATGCTCCTAGCCCAGAGAGAATTCTTAGAAACAGACAGGTTTTCTCCCAGTAGAAAGCTTGCTAAAAACTCGTAATTACCCAAGGAGAGTTAACCCATCAATTGTAATGACTGAAACCGAACCATTGCCTTTGAAAGAAATGCAGCGCTTTGGTAATGAGGCTCAGAGTTTCAGTGTCAAAATCGGTGGATGCAGGTAGTAGTTGGTTTTTTTTTGACACATCATCAGAATTCCCCATGTGGGACCTCTGATTAGCCTGGGGTGCGATGTGGGCCTCTTCTTCTTCCAGAAGTGTTCTCACCTTGATTAATGCCAACTCAGTATCTGTACAAATTGTCATTCTATAAGGAACAACTCTTAGCTCAAAAAGTGTAAACTGACAAGCTGAAATGGTTGCCATCTTTATAGCTGAGTGAAGAGAGGAATGAGCCTAGCAGTCAGGAACTTGCAGGGAGTTGAAACTAAGCTGGGCAGTTAATTTAGTGCTTCAGCTTGGAATTTCCCAACTGTTACATTGGCATTAAATGAAGGACATGCAAATATCTATATATGCTTATCATGGAATAGCCATTTGAGCTGCAGCAAAGAGAAATCTAAATCCTTCCACAAATAAATCTAGTGATCTGTCTTGGACAAAAAACATTGTTCCCTCATCTGTGTATTCTTGCATTTCTCAAGTACTTGTTTGTATTGAGTCCATTTTCATAACATGTAATCTCTGAAGAGTATAAAAACAACAGTGAATGTTTGGAGCAAGAGGAATTTGTAACAGCCTGCAGGAAAAAGGCATTGCGAGCTGGGCTTATGAAATGAGCTCCCGTAGATCTTGTCACTCCCCAAGAGCATGATAATAATGATAATGCAAACTGCAGTGAACAGAACTATCCACCCTCTGCCCACATAGTCATAGGAGTAGGGAGTTCCCAATTCAAATCCCCACAAAGCTCACTGTGCACCTTGGGCTACTCGCTGTCCGCCCAACCTACTTAACTGGGTTGTTGTGAGGGTAAAAGTGGTAGTGTATACTGCCCTCAGAAGGGTGAGTTAGAAATGAAAAGGAAAATTAATTAGTGTTGTGTGCAGTGATAGCATAGTAAGTATGCTTTTCCGAACTGATGCCTTTTCCCCTTTTTAAAGGACAGGTAAACAATCTACAGTGATTTGAAGAGTGTTGAAAGTAATATCTTTCAAAAAGGTGAACTTTATATACATCCTTATTCTGTGAATGTCCTAGTCCGTGTGGTGTATTTAAAGTTTTCCTTCTTTTGGGATGTTTAAGTATGGTTCTGTTGCCTACACATCCTTCTTTACAGCTGTGTGACATGGCCTGCATTCTAAGCTGTGAGTTCTGCCCCAGTAACATCTTGTTAAGTCCTTAGTTATATGAACTTTCATTGCCATGATGATACATTTCTGAAGTAAGCTATATTTGTTCAGTAGGAAGAAAGGAGTATGAAGCCTTCCTTCTTCCATCTTAAAGATATGCAGTCAAGCAAAAGCAATAGTAATTGTCATGTTTTTTTCTATATTTTTAAATACACACATAGGGAAAATGAACATTTCAAAAATGATTTCTCCTTTTTGTTTTACTTTAATAGCAGGCCTGTCATATTGAAGCTCTTTCTTTTTCATATTCAGGTTCATATTTAAGTGTAAAATAATTTAAGTGGGAAAAATGTGTAGGTTTCTTCTGGTTGTTATTTTTAATGGAGCTTTTCTGTCAATCTGTTGAAACTGGGATAGATGTGCTAACTCTAAATTAACTCCAGAGTTTTAAATCCTCTGAATAAAAATGTTGTGCATCCATTTCTTCTGCATTGTATTGTTTATTTATTAGGTTTCTGTCCCGCCCTTTCTCCCAGCAGGAGCCCAGGGTGGCCAGTATTGTTGTGAGCATAGGAGCCATTTTTCATGTTCAAAGAAAAAAAGGGAAACCAAGAGATAAATTCTGAAGAGGGAAATATGTTGCCAGCTGGATCTTTTATGTCTACCTTTTTTTCAGAGCACCATACCAATTTAAATCCACACACACACAAATAATTTATTTCCTGTTTACCTTGTCATCCAAGCAGAGAAGTGGAGTAGAACAGACTGCCTTATTTACAGTACTGAGAGAAACTGTTTTGAGAATAAGGAAGGCAATTTGTTTTGTTACTGTTCTTATTATTGGGTAATTGATATGAGACAAAATTTGATCAGCACTGAAATAAGTTGCATTATTTCAGACTTCACTCAGAGGGAGAATGAAGCATTATAAAATGGCATAGAGTAGCTTTCCCCAACCTGATGCCCTCCAGATGTGTTGGATTATAACTCCCATCATCCCCACCCAGCATGACTGTGCTGGCTGGGGTTGATGGGACTTGTGGTCCAAAACATCTGGAGGGAACCCGGTTAGGGAAAGTTGGCACAACTGGTAGGAAACTTGCCAAGTATGTTTGAAGCACATGTTGTGGGAAGCATTTGTGGTGGTGGTGGTGGTAAACTGTTTCCTCTCTCTAGATTAGTGCAAGTACTAAGCAAGCTTTAAATGTCCAGATACATTGTGTGTGCATGCATGTGTGCGTGTGCATCACAACTTTCATGGATTCTCCTTCCTAGCAGGTGCTAGGACATGAAGTTGTGAGAGTGTCAAGATCTGAGGGTCCCAAACCAAGGGAATATGTTAGTGGTGGGTCTCTTTTTCAATAACGAAAGTTTGGGAATGGTTTCAGCCATCTGTGCTTCAAACATTTTCTTTCTCTTACTCCTGGATTAAACTTCCAGGACGTTCTCTGAAGATTTTTAAGACTCTTATAATCAAGATTATAAGAAAGATTAGGAGTGTTTGCATAAATAAACATCCCAACATACTTTGGGATATGAGAGAGTACAGTAGGGCTGTTCAGATGTTATTTCACTTCTGTAACGTATGATGAGACAGGGATTTTTTGGAGCAGTGTGCTTCCTTCCACTTCTGCTGTTTGCCTTTGCTTCTCTTTGCTTGTGAATGTACTAGCCAATAAATCCCACTTTTATTGGAGCATGTGATGTCCCTTTATCACTCTCTTTTCCTCTGCCTAAAAATCTGAACTATTTTTCAAAACAAATACAATATCCAGGGTTGTATAAACACATGTAAGATGCCTCATCTTTAGCACTCACTTATACATGTAGTAAGGTAGGGGGAGGGCTAATCTGTGACCCTTGGGCTGCATGTTACCCCCAAGGTGCCCCCAAATACATCTTTTTTTTAGTGTTTCCCTGGGTCCCCTGTTTTGATGCCATGATGCCAATAGGTTGTTTTGTGCCCATCTTCATTTTTTATTTTTTTAAAATGTGATATTGTTTTTTACCAACTTATCTCATAGGTCTACCCACTGTGATAGGAAAATATTTTTTGTGGGCCTCCAAGTCATCCCCCAAATGTATCCTTAAAAAAAAATATTAATGGCCACACCCACTTTTACACTTTAGCCATGCCTACTTGTATACTTTGGTCATGCCCACCTTAATAGTATTGACCATGAGTCAGGGAGGCCTTTGGCCCATACAGGGTTAGCCACTCCTGCAGGAAGGGGATCAATGCTAAGATCTGCTTTTGACCTCACTGTGTGTAGAAATGAAGGAGGAAGCAATAGTCAAGTAGTTTAATATATTCACAAAGTACTCATAATAAGAGGACCGTACGATACATTACCTGATGTGGCTTTGTTACCACTACTTTTTCATCACCTTTGTTACGAACTCTTAAAGAAAGCAAATCTCAGCACTGCATCAACAGAATTGACCCTTGCAATACTTCCCTCCCCCCCATATCATGACACACTACAGTAGGGCCCCACTCATATGGCGGGCTATGTTCCGGACCCCTGCCGAAAAGCGAAAACCGCTGAAAAGCAGAACTCATTGAATAGAATGGCATGCAATGCCTGAAAACCGCCATAAAAGTGGAACAAACACCGTATGAGTGGGACTTTACTCTCATTGCGTCTAATTAAGACCGTAAAGCAAAGCACCGTAAAGCGGAGCCCTACTGAATATCATGTAGTGATAGGTAGCCTATTTTTTTGCCCCAGCACTTAGCTTGCACACCAAAGGCTAAGAGTTTGACGTATTAATAGTTGCTTGCATCCTAGTGACCTCACTGAAGTGGATTTTGACTGTTCTGAGTCTACTTAATATTTTCCCAAGATGATGTGTAACCATACCCTTCCCAAGGACGAACAGTAACAAAATAGACAGCTAATCAAGCCTGAATCTTTGGACCAGCTTTTGCCATGAGGTGTTAACAGGAACAATTTGGGTACTCAGAATTCAGCACCCACAAAGTGTTGAGTCTCTTAGTCACATTGTGTCACTTACAGTAACTCAGTGATAAAGACATTTGTGTAATATATCTAATGGGTATAACCTCAAATGGGACACCCTTAAATTGTACTGTTTTGTTTTGTAATAGGAAATACACATTCTAGTGGTTGAGTAGAGTCCTTGATTGCTGACTAATCTAGCATCCCAAGGATTTTATAATGCTGACAGTTCCAAGCCCCTTAACATTTTGTTTTTAAACATATCTAGGAAATTGCTATTTTTTATGAATTTGGCATGTATGTGCTATTGTTTATTTTTCAAATCTTTGTTGCCTATTTTAACAATGGTCTGGCTCTTTGATCTTTAATTTGCCATAAATTATTGCCTTCCTTGCCTGAATGGAAGTATTATGACTGGATGGTTAAAACGTTGAGATCTGTAAAGCCAGAGATAAAACGAATGGAGTGCTTGGACTATTAGCTGCCATCTTAGACTGTATTCACACCAGCAGACTTCTTTTCCAGGATACAATGTCAGCCTTGCCGTTTGTACATTAAGTCCCAAAGAACACAGGAATTATTTGTAAATAATGCACACAAGCATCTCTCTCACTCACTCACACACACGCATCAAGAGCAGATCTGATGTTAAGGAGTATTCTAGCTAGAGTTGCCCATTTCAGAGCAGATTTGTCTCATTGGTATGTGCCTCAACCTGCTATTTGAGGGGTAGTGTGGAGAACTTGTGATGAGGTCCACATGCTTGCTAGTTATACCAGCATGGTATTTCAAGTGGCAAATCTGGCAGTGGGCATCCTTGTGACAACTGTCTAGAGTCTCTTGGCATTGTTTATTTCAATCAGGTAGTAGGTATTTAAGCATAAGCATAAACATTAGCTTAGTAAGTTTTTAGACAGTGGAGGTATTTTGTTGTTGTAAGAATGAAGGACAGGATGTGGCAATATACCCAGCCACTCAAAAAGTGAGGTAAATGATGCTTTGTGGCTTTAACACCAGAGAGAAGAATTAGTTTGGGACTTGGGGAGTTCCAGGTTTCTGGCTACACAGCTCTTTGTTTTCCCAAGCTAAGAGCGAAGATGTACAATAACATCTTTTATATCAGAGTTTTGGGGGACTTAAAATATTATTTAATAAATATTAAAGAATTCTAATAATATTTTAATCAAGTCCAAGTAAAACAAATTGTGAAAATGGAGTTTAAAAACAAGCTGGTTTTATTAATCAGTACTATATGGCTTCTTCCTACTAAAATCATATTCAGTAAGAGAAAAATAATTGTTCCTGTATCCTGTAAAAAGCTTTATATAGGAACTATGGTTGTTGACATTAGCAAGAGATTTGTTTTTGGAAATGTAAAAGCTTTTGAATAATTCCTTTAGTAGTAATTACAGGGGGAAAGGAAAGTTAGTTACTTTTTTAAAAAAGATTTCCTTGCAACAGATTTTTAACACATTTACATTCTGCCCTGATGGTTTGTCGAATGTCTTTGCGTCCACTAAAAGTATTAAGTGGCGCTAGAAACTATTTAATTGTAGATTTACAAATGGAGAGGTCAAGATAGAATTTTAATCCAGTGTAAAAATATTAGGTGTTGATTATGTTGTGTATAATCATGTATCTCGATTCATACAATGCTGTTAAAAAACAGTTCTCCATTGGTCTAAAGTTGGATATTTTGTTTTAAAGTTAACTTTTTATTAAACGTCTTTAACCTCACCTATGATACTGCAACATTTGTTCCAGTGAGGTAATCAATTATATACTAGTAAGTTCATTAATCTATCAAAACTAGGCTTTTATATGACAGCTAATGTAGCATACTGAATAAAATGAGCTGGGAAGTCCTCAGCTCAAATCTAACCTTAACCACAGCCAGAGCTAGGTGGCCTTGGATGAGCCATTATCTCTCAGCCTCAGCTCTCTCATCTGTAATAGGAGTAGGATGATAATGGTCTTCCTTACAGGATTGTTGGAAGGATTGCTGAAATTGTGCGTCTGAAGTGGTCTGAGGAAAAAGGGGGTGCATAAGTACTACATATTGTTTGTTCTCAAAAGCACTGGTTGCCTGCTGTTCTATTTTTCCTTCAACTTGCTCTGCAGAGAGTTTATAAATAGTACATACATGTCACTAGTGATTGTTTCATTGTATCTTGCCCCGTATTTTATACACAGGTAATAACAGCTTCTATCTGGTTCTAATTGCTCATCGTTCTCTTGTTCCACCACTCAGTTTACAGGTTAAAATAGTTTTAACTGTTTGCACAGCCAGACTTTGGCATCTCCCAAACTGGGAGGAGAAACTGATGGGCACTTGAGAAGATGGGCACTTTGTCCTTTTGCTTTCACAGCTCACAATGGCTTCCTTCTCAGTGAGCTTTTGCACTCAGTTGTTAGAAACCTGCAGTCTTCCCTCACTCGCATATTACCATCTAGAGAGATAGCGATTCCTCTTTACATGGAGACAAAGTACACTTCAGCCCTGGGACTGTACCTGAGTGAGGTCAAGAGTGGGTCTTAGCTTTTAGTGCTCCCTCTTCTGCTGCACCCTCTATATCGCTTACTTTGAGGAGGAGATAGTAAGTAAGCCAAGGAAACCTGGGCTTTGAATTCCTGCTATGATCCTACTAAGAAATATTCTCCAAAATGACCCATTGTGGGATCAGGATATTTCTTTGTGGGACAGGATTAACCTTGCATAGACATTGCTCCTGTATCTTGGTTACTTACCATGCTGTCAATGTGACTGAACCCATTTTGAGGTCAAATATGGGGCTTAATGTACATTGCCATGGGTACATTAGCAGAACTGTGCCAGTACAAACATGCTCAGTTTTATGTGAAGAGTGAATGGTAATACTCTTAAATCCTAGCTGTTCACACTCCAATAATGAGGTAGCAATTCCCATAGCCGAACAGCTTAAACCACTGAGATCTTGCTTCATTTCTTGTCCTCTGAAACCATACTGATAAAGCTAGAGGAACCGTTTGTCTTGTAGTGGATATTCTTTTTCTGCTATGTGTGGTGCCAGGAATTGAAGGCTGAAGCTGCTTGCACATAACAGAAGATGTGCACTCATTCTGAAAGAGAAGCTCCCTGCCTTGTATCAACATGGATGAGCTCACAGGAGAAATGGAAAACCCAAGCAGTGACTATTGGGTTATTTGTTTTCTTGAAGCATGCTTGGTGAGAATGAACCCTGATTCATTTGTTGATGACAGTGAGTGGAGTTGGAAAGTTTTTCTTAACCGATCTGGCCAAGTTTCAGTCCAATGACTAACTAGCGTTGGAAAGGAATTAAACTCCATGATGATTTGCTCTGAATTCTAAATCTGTGGGCTTTAGTTTAAGCCCTTCCAGCAGGGACGGGGAACCTGTGGCCCTCCGTATGTTGTTGGACGACAGCTCCCATCATCCCTGATTGTTGACCATGCCAGCTGGGCTGATGGGAGTTAGAGTCCCAATGACATCTGGACAGCTATAGGGTCTCCATCCCTGCCTTATAGGTTCCCACATCCTATAATCCCACAGAACTTAAAGCAAGAGAAGATCCCTCCCTCCCTCCCTCCCTCCATTTCTTTAGGAATTTGCAATGCTTTATAAATTCAAGAGCTGTTTAATTATTCTTATTGGAAGCTGAAATCGTTGTTTTGAGAGTGAACAGCCGTTTCATGCAAAGTTAATTTGTCGGTCACCACCCTCCCTCCCCACACAATCCTTCATCTTTTCCCATTACCAAAGGTTATTTGAAATAAAATGCTTTGAGGAGGAGAGTGGCAAACATTTTCTTTCAAAAGTTTCCCCCCCCTTGCTTTTAAGCACCGCATATAATACTTATCTTCTGTTTTATAGGCACTTTTTGGAGCAGGGAATGCCATACTGACCAAAGCTGTTGATTCGTCAAACCTGTTATTCTGTCATTTTCAGCATATGCAAACCTCCCTTGCTTTCATTTCCTCAAAAAAGCCCAGCAGCCAACTGTACAGTTGATTGGGGATGAGTGAGGAGGGGAATGTGTCCTTTGACTTGAGTATTTGAAAACTCAACCTTGCACTATATGCCTGTTATTCCAGATATGTTGTTACCGGCTCACTTTTTTCCTAGTAGATCAGCACTGACTATTGGCATTTCTGGAAGATAGTTGACAGCAGATGGCTGTGGAATGTATGTATTATATAATTTCA
This sequence comes from Rhineura floridana, assembly GCF_030035675.1. Classification (NCBI taxonomy): domain Eukaryota; kingdom Metazoa; phylum Chordata; class Lepidosauria; order Squamata; family Rhineuridae; genus Rhineura; species Rhineura floridana. The sequence continues at coordinate 70,964,412 of NC_084482.1, forward strand.
ATTTGATTCATTTGGCTATAGAGATGACGTTGCAGTTTAGCTTTGTGGTCTGCATTAACTTTTGATCGGTTCCTTGGTGCAATTCAAGGGGTGAATTTAATTTACAAAGCAGGATATGGTTTAGACTTTGCAACCTTTAAGATTGGTTTTCTCCCATGCATATTTAGATATTGGCTTCTGCTAGTGTGTAAGGGTTGGATATTTGCATTTCTCCTTTGTTTTCAATTTAATCTTTTCTGCTGACTTCTCATTTAATTACAGACACATAGGTCATTGTATTGGGCTTTAAAATTTATGCTGGGGGTTGTCTAGAAACTACAAGGCATGAGTTGGTATTTACCAAGAGTTGCAGGTGGTTCTTGGGAATGTAATTTTGGAAAATTGTTATCTCATTTCCATGGTACTTGGTACATATTCTCTATAAAGTTGTTGTCTCCATGCCTAGACTACCTGAGCAAGTGTGGGCCTGTAACTTGTTTGACTATCATATTCCCAAATCAGGGGTGTTCATTTATTCATTTATTTTCTTCAGTCCTCTCAGGTTTTCAGTATACATTCTTGGTGGTAGTACCTCTGAAGGGTGTATGTTCCAAAGCATATTTTAGGCATTCTGGAACAGGTACCAGCTCTCAGGAATGGATACTATGGTCTTTTTCACATGGAAGACTGAACTACGGATTAAAATGGCCCTTGAGGTAAATTCTTTCCCTATTATTCTCCATATGTGCAGGAAAGGGAGTCTCTTTGTACATAGCAAGGGAGTGAGGCCAACAGATTGCAAAGCATTGCATTTTTCACTTACTCCCAGTAGATGCTGCACAAGATGATTAATATTTTAATGTCTTTGTGTTCTTTGTTTTACTTTTAACACTAGAGCACTTTAAATCACTTGGGAAGAAGAGGGTCTGTCTCTTTTCCAGTTACATAAATAATTGGTGGTACAAGGGCTAAAAACGAAAATAATTTTGGGTGGAGTGGAGGGACAGAAGGTAGGATGAAGGAGAGCTTTTTATACCTGTCATCAAAAAGTAAAATTTCCATTACTGCTGGTATTGGGGCTCCTATTCTGCAGAACATCTGAAGGTGTAAATATGTGTTTGACAGTAGAGAGAATACTCCATGTCTTCAAACAAATGTCTGTCCTGTTTTTCCATCCATCCTCATGTCAGTAGGTCTCATTTATTAGAGGATAAAAAAATGAATGAATGACCTCGTCCATTTCCCTTCCCACATTTTATATATTTGAGATCTATTTACTATAGCAGAGATGTAAAATTTCTGGAAATGTTAGCAGCATTTAAAAAACCTTTTCCCACTGTGTGGGGGGTGGGGGAATGATGAAAATTTTGTGAAAAAACAAAATATTAGCAGTATGTGCTTGACAGTTCATACTACATTTGATAATTGACAATGAGATCAGTACTACTTTAAACATAGAGCTGTTTTTAAGATACAAAAATATCTGTTTGAAATGAGGCATTATAAATATATAGGATTAAATTTCCAAAATATAATAACTGTGTCACCAGATTTTAATATTATAATGTTGGATTAATGAGGTCAATAAACCAATGTAACTGTTTCTATTGTGGTTTTAAAAAAAGGAATGTAATTTTTTAAATTCTAAAACCAGTATCTGAAGAATCCAGTGCCTTAATCTTAACCTGGTATGCTGCAGTTTCTGCAAATTGATCTGCTGTACAAATTGGCCAGGATCCTTAAGCTATTTTAGGGTGACCAAAGGGTTTGGGCATCCCCAGTGGGTTTTCTTGGGGAGGGGGGGCTTTACTGCCAATCCCAATTTGCTTTTAAAAGTCTACTGACTCTCAAAAGGCCCTTTCCATGTGGCAGGGAGAGCTGATGCTGAGAATACAACTCCCACCCCAGAAGTGGTTGGCCCCATTGGTACACCTCTTTGGAATGCTGCCATTGAACTAGCTTCAAGCCTTTCATATCTTGGTCTGTTTCTTAACTGTGCATTTCCAAATGTGGCTGGTAGGCAGTAATCAGTGGGGTAAAAGTTTTCCTTTTCAATTATTGGTGGTGTTCTTGATAAAGTCAGTACAGGTAAAACTTCTTTAATAGAATAGCAAAATTATGGATATTACATTGTAAATACTCCCTATTTGTGTTTGTGCGACAGTGAGTTGAAAATGGCCATGCCCCTCTGTTGCTGGCTGTTCTCTTTATATCACTATTTTTCAAAAATACTTTGTCTCACCACTGTCAGTGTTTCTCTACCTTAAAAGGGATATATGTTGGCATTCCCAACTAGTGCAATTGCCTTTTCATGAAACTTCCTTGGCATAGACCTGTTGCCTAGCTTGACTTGCCTATCCCAAAAGTTTTTTTTTAAAAAAAATCAAAATTACCCAAATGAATGATTCACATATGATTCATTCTTCTATAGATAATTACATGTTGCAGTTGCTTCTGATTAATGTCTTTCATTTATGAAATAGCTTAAGTACTGTTTGGGAGAAATTGACCTTCTGTAACTCTACAGTTTTGGTTCCCCTGCATGTTTCTCCTGGCCTGCTATCATCCAGGGATTTGGAATGTTGTTTCACCAATGTGCAGATGATGCCTGTTCTAGCTCTCCATTCCATTTGAATTGGAGGAGATGTGCAAGTGCTGGGCCGTATATGGAGGCAGTGAAGGGCTGCATGAGGGCCAATAAACTGAGGCTGAATCCTGACAAGATGGAGATGATGTGAATAGGCAGTTTCTGGGTCTGGAAATTAGGAAGACAACTTGTTCTGGTGGGGGTAGCACTCCCCCTGAAGAAACTGGTATGTGGCGTGTATTCCAGAAATAGTGTAAAATGCCTTCATTTTGGCTTTTCTGGGATGGCTATAGATCAGGTGACATGTTACATGTTTTGAAATGTTACTATTTTGCTTTGTGTTTTTACTTGTCAATTAATATTTTGTCACCTGCCCCAAGCCTTCAGGATGGGGCAAGCTACATATCCAGTAAAAATAATTTCAGTTTGCAGGAAGACATTTAAAGAGTTGATTATGGTCGCAACATTACCTTCTTTGTTCTTACCCAAGCACATAATCAACATTATGTAATTTTTTTAAAAAGGGCATGTTACTCCCTCTAGAGGTCCATATTGCTGTTTAAATACAAATCACTCTCCTGATAATTACCAAATCCATTCCACTGCATGCTTGCAATAACTTTGATTTTTTTCTATTTTGCTTAACTGCTAGTGATATATTGATGTGAACTTTAGAGAGGAGAGGATGATTGAACTGGATTAATGGGGGGGATCTTACGAGATTACAAGGACATTTTTCATATTCTTGTGTAGCAAGAGTAGAAATGTGCTAGATGGAAGAGTTGACCATTTAAGGGCAAGATTAAATGTTACACTAAGTATTTGGCTGCTATCAAAACCCATCATAATAAAGGCCCAGTCCTGGTGTCATGCCTCAGCCACAGGATTCCTCATCAGAGGATGACCTGAAGCATCTATTATTTGGCAAAGCACAGGATCTATTTAGATCTAAAGAGGAGGAACAGGCAGGACTCTTGGACCAGGCAGCCATGGGGCTGTCCATGCGATGGGAGAGTTCTACTTCTTCCTCACCTTCAGATCTAGTTGAGATTGCTAAGTAATGGGGGGTTCAGGTCATCCTCTGATGAGGAATCCTCTGGCTGAGACATGCCACCTATTATGTCTTTTTTGCATACTTTATTTCGTCTGTCTTGAATCTTCAAAGAATTTTTCATTTTTCCAGTTTTTTGCTATAATCAATTTAGCTGCTATTAAGTATTCAGGAAATAATTACACGAATATGTATTTCAACAGTAATCTCATAGGAACATAAGAAGAGCTCTGCTAGATCAGACCAAAGGCCCCTGTAGTCCAGCATCCTTTTTTCACAATGATCAACCAGATGCCTATGGGTAACCTGTAAGCTGGACATGAGCACATTAGCACTCTCCTGCTCATGATCCCCAGCTACATCTTGGGTTTTGTTGTTGTTATGTGCCTTCAAGTGACTGTGTCCTGTGTGTGGAAGTACATTCTGAATCTTCTAATAGTCAGCTTCATTGGATGATCCCAGGTTCTAATATTATGAGAAAGGGAGAAAAAATCCTCTCTGTCCATGCATAATCTGATACATGCTGTCACATCCCCCCCCCATCAAGCTTCATGCTACTTGCCTTCTTTCTTAACTAAAAAGTGCCAGGTGTTGTAACCTTTCTTCATAAGGATGTTGTCCAGCCCCTTGATAATTTTGGTTGCCCTGTTCTGAATCTTTTCCAACTTTACAGTTTTATTTTTGAGATCTGGTGACCAGAACTGTATACACTATTCCAAGTGTGGATGTACCATAGATTTAAATAATGGCATGATATGGGCAGTTTTATTTTCAATCCCTTTCTAAATATCAATCCCTTTCCAAATATCCCTAACATCTATCTCACTAGGTGACCTTAGGACAGTCACTGTCTCTCAGCCTACCCTATCTCACAGGGTTGTTGAGAGGATAAAATGGGGAGGGGAGAGTCAGGTATACCACCTTGAGCTTCCTGGAGGAAAGGTGGATTATAAATGTGAGAAATAAACAAAAATAAATAACACGGAATTCACCTTTTTAACAGCTGCTGTGCAGTGGGTCAATGTCTTCATTGAGCTATCAGTTATGATCCTAGTCAGTCACCACCAGTTCAGACTCCATTCACGTACATTATGAGGAAATATTTTATTTAGAAGGTTTATAAACTGCTTAATCAAAGAGCATTCTAAGTGGTGTACAATAAAGAAGTATTATATTTTGTCCCAGCTTTAAATAATAACCAGTAATTGTTTGAACATCTCCCTTTCGTTTGACTCCAGTTTCTTGAATTTTGGGACATATGGAGATCATCAGCTGCTGTTTGTCCACATTTCCAACATCCATATGTTTTGTTCTTATCATTTTTATTTAATTTATTTGCAGTTAAACACCAGCCATATTACAGTTTAGGTTAAAAAAACTTTTGAATTGGCACAGATGGCAGTGTCTGCTGCGCCAGTAAAAACAGATTTCTAGTCACATAGTGCCAGTCATTTTACCCATCACTCTCTCAAATATTTTTTTCTGTAACTCTTAATTCATTAGACATGGGTAGAGTTTTATGACCGCCCCTTAGTATTAGGTGTTATTAAAACTAAGTTTTGAAATCCTGAATAATACATTCTTTTTTTCTTCTCTCCATAGGTACATGGTTTTCATTTGGCAAATTTGAAACCAGTGGGGATGACTTTACTCTAAAATTCTTTTTAATTCATCCCACATAATATAGTTACGATGTTTCACAATATCAATGAATCTTATGATATTGTCATAAGAACAATAGAGAGTCTCTACATGCAATGCTAAATGTTTCCAAAGCAGATTAGTAAATGGTATTTCAGCACTATCTTGCTTCTTTGCATACTAAAGGTTAGTTGAAACAGATCCTTCACAGTGTTGTTCAGCAATTAAATTCTGCTTTAGACATTTATGTTGCAGATGGTCTCATGTGATTGTAGCTATCTAACTCCCTTTTAGGGCAAGCAAACTAAAAACTGGTTTACTTGGTCTGGAACAATAAGTGAATCAAAGCTGCCTTTCTTTTTTGGGGGGAGATTATATTTCTGGGATGAATATAATTATTTCCCCACACAACGCAGGTAGTTTCAACAGTAGAGACTAGGCATTCATAAGCACCTTCCTCATTCTGACTTCCCTCATTCACCCTGTTCTGTTGCTGCCTCTGAAAAGCCTGCCTAGCATTTGTTTATGGAAGTCCAAAGCATGTAGCGAAAAAGCTGAGTAGCAGCTCTTCTCCCTTTTCCCAGGGAGAATGCAATGGAAGATGCATCAGGCAGAACTGGCTTCCTTAATCACAAGTTTGCCATGGGGAGCAAGCTTGTTGCGCCACCTGTATCACATTGTTCCCTTTTCATATGTTAATCGGTAATTAATCTTGATTTTTGTTGGGTTTAGGAGTTTTACTGTTGGCACATATGCAGAACCAATTATATCGTAAATCACCCGCGTTTCAGCAAATGTCATTCTGATTGTTCCCCACTGCATAGAGCACTACTAGTAAAACATTTGAGGTCAGGAACTTGGATTCCTCAACCACTGTATTCAAGGAAATCCATTTATTGTTCTGTCTCAGTAGAAAAGGTTAATTTCTCCTAGACTTATATCACATTGGCAGCCAATCAAGGAAAGTCATAATTGCATTTATACAGTTGGGGGCAGGTGAGTTGAGGCTGCATTAATCTGTCTTAATGAATTAATACCATTGGCCTCTTTTCACCCCCCAATATGAATGTAGCAGATTCTTAAGAATACCGTATTTTACATTCTTTATCAAGCAAGAATTGTGCTTTGGGCACTCAAACTGAGTGCTTGACCTGTGTCTCTTGCACTATAAAATTGCTAAATGTATTCTTTGTACTTGCATCTGCAAAAGGATTTAGAAAGACTTGCCATGGATTGCATGAAACAGTGTTCATCTCAAATTATCCTGAATTAGCTACTGGACCGTTTTGGTAGCTTTCTTGGGGTGATTTGTGCTGTGAAAGATGGATGACTAAAAAAAACAAAACAAAGCAACAGTTAAAAGGATCTTTCAGGTTAACTGTTAAATTAGGTCTATGTACACTGGAGGCAAAAGCAATCATATCATGTCCTGTTTTGGAAGTGAATATTGGCAGCTTCCTTCTTGTCATCACTTCAGCTGCTTGAACTGTGCAGTCTAATCCTATCTCCAGGTTGCTCAGAGAGCATGTTGATTAGATACAATATCCAAAAGTGCTTATGAGAGTATCCAACATATAAGGGGATTGGTTTTATGCTTGCCAAAATGTGGGGTGTGGGCACTTTAATCTTGCCACCGGCTCAGTGGGAAGAAGGTGATGTATCTGTGTCAATATTTTCAGTATGCTGAGTACTCCCAAATGTTTCGAGCTCTTTGGGCTTGGGCTGAGTGCAAAGCCTATACTATGGAAGCCCAAACACTGCATCATGGATAGTCCAAATTAGGTTTTTTGCCTCTGTAAAAATTAAGAGTATTTTGGTAAGGGCTTATGAAAGGCAAGAAACCTCAAGTGCCAGTGAACAGATAAGGTCCACAGAGAGAGAGAGTTTGGGAGACTTGAGCACAGACGTCAAGCCCCCAGTGCCTGAAATGCATATCCAAGATCTGTAGTCATGTTCTGTTCAACACTTTAGCATATATGAAAGTATATGGCGTATTTATAACCTTAGTTTTTCTTTTTGGGCTACCCACTAAGGCAAATATCAATAGCCAGTGCAATTTGGATTATTGTTTCCTAACTCCAACTCTTTAGATGTGGGATGAGAAACCTGTGGTGCTCCAGAATTTGTTGGACTCCAAGTCTCATCAGTCCCGGCCAGCATGATCAGGGGTGATTGGCGTTGTAGTCCATCATATTACTTGTCCCTGCTTTAGATCCTGAGTGTACACCAGACCGTGCAACCCTCTCCAGGATTTTAAAAAATACAATTTCACCACTAGTCTATAATTCCATCTTTAGTTGTGGTCATGAGAAGGGCCTGCTGTAGGTGAGGAGTTCGCTCTAGTTTATGCTAGAGCAGGGGCTCTTAACCTGGGTCCATGAATCCTTGGGGGTCCGTGAACTAAGCACAGCCTCCTCCATTTCCAATACAATACAATAAATTATGTATGTATTTATTTTATGAGGGTCCATAACTTTCATTAGATTCTCAAAGGGTCCCATGGCCCAAAAAAGGGTAAGAACTACTGTGCTATATAATCTGTCATTTATTTAATGAAGTTCCTTGTTCCCATGGTTATTGTAGTATTTTAGTAATATTGTAGGATGCAGATAGCGAAATTCTCCTTGTGGAATTAGATGCTTAGTCGGGCAGCTTAGTCAGTACTGTCTCTTGTAGACAACACAAGACTGTTGGTAAGAGGCTGCCATCAAATCAGTATGCTTCGTATGTAGCGCATCCAATAAGAAGAGAGTCTTCTGAGTATTAGTATCCCAGCATTGAGCTCCAGCCATGTTGTCCACTTCAAAACTTGGTTCCATCCTGGCCCAGAAATGTCCTTGCATATAGCACTGCTGTCATGGGTGCACAGTGGGTTGTGTCTTCTGGTTTGTGCTACTTAATACAGTCTCTATATCTGTATGTATGCATAGCTTTCCTGTTTCCTTTTTGTGTCTGGTGCAGAAGCAGCCTGACATACTTAGCATTAGCTTTCCTGGTACTTTCCATATACTCTGACTGGATGGGGAAAAGTGAAGAGATTTAGACTGCTAGGTGACTCTCTTGGGAGCACTGGAGCTTTTGGTTGGTGCACTGTAGTCCTCTCCATATGGGCCAAATATATGGCCATACTTGCTCTTCCTCAACAATCCCATCCATACTGGCGTAACATTACCACCCTGGTTTGCAGCAGGAACTCATTGGAAACAACCATTTATTTATTTATTTATTTAATTCAATTTTTATACCGCCCATAGCAAAGCTCTCTGGGCGGTGTACAACAATAAAAATATAAATTTACATTTCAATTTTAAAACCACATAATCATCAAATCAACAATTAAACAAACAGATGAAACATGTAACTGACATACAACAATAATACAGATACTAAAATACTAAAATATTAAAAATATTAAAAATATTAAAATGCCTGGGCAAAGAGGAAGGTTTTCACCTGGCACCAAAAGGATAGTAAAGTAGGCGCCAGGCGTACCTCGTCAGGAAGGGTGTTCCATAGTTCGGGGGCCACTACCGAGAAGGCCCTCTTTCTTGTAGTTGCCTTCCGGGCGTCTTTCTGAGTAGGCACCCGGAGGAGGGCCTTCGATGTTGAGCGTAGTGCACGGGTGGGTTCATATCGGGAGAGACGATCCACCAGGTATTGTGGGCCTGTGCCATGTAAGGCTTTATAGGTCAAAACCAGCACCTTGAATTGGACCCGGAAACATATAGGCAGCCAGTGCAAGCCGGCCAGAATTGGTGTCACATGTTCTGACACAGAAGGTAAAATCCCTCTTGTTTGATTGAAAATACACTCTTTAAATTTTCATTTAGCAGTTGCTCTGAATAGTCTGCCGACTGTTGGAAGCAGTTCTGTGAAAACCACAGCAATGAGCCAGAGAAGAAGCAATCAGACCTCAGTAAAATGAAAGTGTGGCCTTTAATCGGATCTGTTTACTGACAGTAGCCTTACGATATATCACTTGGTCCACCTGTTGGATTAATGCTTTTCTTGTATGTTTGCAAATGATTTTTTGCTAGACAGGCGAGTATTATCCTTTCCTGATCATGGAAGATATGAGGTGCAGAAATATGAAGCCTGTGCAATCCACACAGTCAATGACAAGGGAAGAGTTTCATTGAGCTCCTGATAAGCATGAGCATTCATTGTGCTCTATAATTTTTTAACATTGATTTGCTTCAGATCTAATCTAGAACTCTTGGTATGTCAAAATGTAGGAAATAGGAATGGACAGCTGGGTATCTTTTTATAGGTTTTACCATTTATGCATACCTTTCACCTTCCAGAGGTTGAAACCAAGGCTTGTGTAACCATGATTGTATTCTTCTCAAACTGTCTAGTAAGAGCAGCTTGATACATGGAAGCAGTGATTCTGGTCTTCCAACCTGAACTGAATAATGTATAGTTGGAAGTCATCTGGGTGTAATTAAGTCCAGTCCAGCTCCCTAATCCAGATGTTCCATAAAAGCTGCTGCAACAGGATACTGAAGCCTTGCCATGTGTACCTCATTAAGAAGCTGAGATAGGAAATCTGCAGAATGTTGTTGGGCTGCATAGCTATGGTAAGAATCTCTTTGGCCTAGGAAAGAGCCCATTCCTAGCAGCAGCATTTGGGGAAATCTAGAACCTTCTGCTTAAACTGTGTTCCAGGGTTGCAAGGTACTGTCAGTCTTGTGTTTTCTGGTACCGGCCTTTTCTAATGTATCTCAGCTTCATATCCTCTAATACAGCCTTTCCCAACTTTTGGGTCCCCAGATGTTGCTGGATTACAGTTCCCATCATTCCTGACCATTGGCTATGCTGGCTGGGGCTGATGGGAGTTGTAGTCCAGCAACATCTGGGGACCCAAAGGTTGGGAAAGGCTGTTCTAATACATTAAGGAAAAAATGGCTGCCAACAGGATGTCTCTGGTTTACTACTTTTTCGTGGACCATCTTGATACTCTTCTGGAATGGCTTTGATGCCTGTTAATTTAATGGGAGTTAGGGTGAATGCAGAGGATCAACTCGCCAAGTAATAAATATGGGGAAGCTTGCCTGTTTCTTTAAATGTGTTCTAAAGTGCAGTAATAAAGGTGATCATCACTGGTTTAGTGGTATTCTGTGGTTGCTGTTGCTCCCCCTACTTAGTTAATTGTTCTGTTAGTTTGGAATGAAGACCTATCCCACCATGCATTGCTGCAGGGTCTTGTCACAAACTCCTGATTCTTTGTTTGGGGAAGTAGATATGTCCTCACACATCTTAAAAGTTTACTCAGGTGAAAATGGCTTTGAAAGAGATCAATAAACATTTCCTTTTCTCTGTAGAGGGTTGGTTTTTTTTAAAAAAAAAAGTTGGACTTGTTTTTTAAAAAAATGTGTTTTAAGTAACAGTCATGAAGCCACCTTTGTGCATATCCCATCGAGACTCAAACTGAACACACAGAACCATCACTTCAGGAAGACAACTTCAGTTTCTTTAAAAAAAAAATCCTCAAACACCCTTGTTATTTGACAATTATGTAATCAGATTTAGAACATATTATGGACTGTTTTTGCCCAGTGCATTACAGCAAGAAAAAGCCAGTCTGAAAATTAAATGGAGTTTTATTTATGCATTAAAAGGTGTTCTTCTACAAATCATGCCAAAACATACGTAAACATTTTTTAAAAGCCCATATAAACTGCAGTCTTTTAAAACTTTCAAAATATCAACACCACTTAGAGTAGAATTTGATATCTTAAAATCTGAAAACCTTGAAGAAAAAGCAGCAAAATAACAGTCTAACAACATGGGATGGAAAGATACAGTTAGCAAATATCTTTTTCCTCAAAATTAAATAGACACAGGTGTTTGGGGGGGTAGATAATAATTGGCAGTGCACAGGAGGTGAAGTTTAAGCCTTCCCTTGCCAGCTGTGATCTCAGTAGCATTCCCCCCTTTTCAGCAATTAGCATTTGGAAAAAACCTCTCACTGATACCAATGGCATGTTTTCTCCTTATGCTAATTTCCATTCTGTGTCTATGTCATTTTTAGGGCTGTATATGTACCCCCCATCCAATCTGTGGCTCTGATTTGCAAAGATAGATCAGGCCCAATCCGTTCTGTAAAAATTCAGATCCGATCCGATCTGATTTGGATCTAGATCCAGATCACAATCCAGATAGTCAATGGGATTTCTGGAGATTTGTACTAACATTGCAAAAGTGCAGTGCCCATAGCCTTTTTTTTATCTACAGACAAAATGTGGAGACATGGTAGTTGCTATATAGGGGATTAAACCTGCTACAATGCAGGTGGATTGCTCCAGGGTTTTCATGCTAGCCACCTTTAAAGTTTAAAAATGTTTTAAAATTAAAACAGCAAACAGCTGGGTATGAGAAATTTTTATTGCAGCCCAACTCCTTTCGGGTGTTGACACAACCCTTTGTCAAGGACAATCTGCAAAAGTATATATACAAACACCATTAAAATCAATTACATTCTAAAAATCTAAAATATGAAAAGAACTACATACTTATATCTGCTCCAAGTAAACAAAACAACACTCTGCATGATGCTGGCCAAATACTAAAATTAATAAGGACACCCAAAATGAAACATGAAAAATGAACACTTAAAAACCTTTCAAAAACCAAAACTGGTTACACTTGAACTCAACACAGAAAATTTAAACAGAGGTATTAATTAATTAAGATAAACCATAATAAAGAAAATGGAAAAAAGGTTTAGAATAGATGGTTCGGAATACCTTGTGCAAATAACAAGCTGATTTCTCATAAATGTAACAAACTAAATTCTTAAAAGCAGCTGGCTTTTAAAAGAAGAAAGACAAAGAACACATGGTGTAGCCACTTACTGAAGGGAGGATGGTTTCTGAATTCTGAAAGGTATATGATCCTGATTTCAATGAGAGTGACTACTTCTTAAAGGTAGATACAAACATCCATATATGTGGCACTAACTGGAGTGTACGGTAAAAAATAAATGCAACAAAGGCGATGATCTGAAATCTTCATTAGAACTAATGAGGGGGAGGAAAGGTGAAAGTCCATGTGATAGGACTAGCTATAGCAGGGGAGCTATTTCTAGGTCTTCATTTAAACCTTTGGGGGATACACACCTAGGCTGGAGAATCCAAAAAAGTTCCTTTTTCAATAAAATCTGATTATTGGCACATTGTACTTTTGCTATGACCCAGCAAACCAAATCACTGGGAGCATGTCTCTGCATCTGAAAATGGGTCACCAACGGAGAGCCCACTCTATTGTTATGAATATTACTAAGGTGCTCACCAATGTGTTTTTTAGGGGGTCTCTTAGTTTGCCATATGTAAAGTTTTTTACAGGGACGCTCAATTGCATAAACTACAGAGGCACTGCTACATGTGGAAAAATGGCGTAAAAAGTAGACCATATTGTCCAAAGGATTGGAGAAAGAGAAACACTTGCAGGTGTATTTGCAAAACGTATAATGGCCGCATGCATGATGTTGTATGGGAAGGGAGGCTCCTCCTAAAGTGGACTGAGAGGGACCCCAGGGAAGGCTGGTGTTGCTGGTGAACAAGCCAATTCCTCTGGTTCTTTGTCCGTTTAAAAGCAAATAGGGTTTGTTTTCTGTAGTCCGGAATGTCATCCAACAGGTGCCAGCATTTTCTAATGCTCTTGCACATGTTTCTGTTGACTTGATCATATGGTCATTCATTTCTTGGCTCTCACTCATGGACTAGTAAGATTGTCTTCCGAGATAAGGTCTTTAACTGTGGGTCCGTGAGTGACTGTGGAAGCCAATTCTAGATCCATACAGCCTCCCACAGTGAGGACATAGGTTTCCAGATGGAAGACAGTCACAATGAGAATTTGCTTGATGTGCCTTCCGCTTAGCTTGTTTATCCCTTTCACCCTGTACTCGTGCTGCTTCAAAGTCCATAGCACCTAATAGCCGCCTCCAATTGGGATGCTCATGGGCCAAAGCTTCCCATGTCTCAATGCTCATGTTACATTTTTGTAGATTAGCTTTAAGAATATCTTTAAACCTCTTTTGCTGTCCACCGATATTCCGTTTTCCAGTTTGGGAGTAAAGTAGCTGCTTTGGAAGACAGTGATCAGACATTTGAACAACATGGCCAGTCCAGCGAAGTTGATGTTGAAGGATCATTGCTTCAACACTGGTAGTCTTTGCTTCTTCCAAAACGCTAACATTAGTCCATCTGTCTTCCCAAGTAATTTGCAGAATTTTCTGGAGGCAGCGTTGGTGGAATCTTTCAAGATGTTGGGAGTGGCATTTATAAATTGTCGATGTTTCACAGGCGTACAGAACAGGCATTGCAGTCTCCCTACGAGGGGCGTTTTCTGCACCTTAGAACTGGTTAAAGTTTATTTTTTCATAGTACTAGAAGAACTGTATGCATATCCCTCATTAAGCTTCCTTTTCAAAACTGTTAGCTTTTCATGCTCCCAGTTGTTTTAATGGAAATTAAAAGTAACTGGATGAAGAGATTCATTACATTGTTTAGGTACCGTATATTCCGGCGTATAAGACGACTGGGCGTATAAGACGACCCCCAACTTTTGAGAAGATTTTCCTGGGTTAAAAAGTCGTCTTATACGCCGGAATATACGGTAGTTAAAATAAAAGGTTGTAATATTAAGAGCAGATGGGCACGAGAAGGGGGTGGAGTGTGGCTGATGTAAGGTCTTCTGTAATCTTAAAGTCAAACTGCTGAATTCTGTCACCAGCTAACATCAGTGATGTGGGGTTTTTGGAAAAGCTTTTGAATTGGGGAAATTTCTTGAATTTCTTCCTATACAAATTCAGGTCATTTGCACCAGGTAATTTGAATTGGGGAAGTTTCTCTTTGTATTCGAAGGTTTTCCAATTCCTTGAGTGATCTAATTTAGCATTTTTATTTTACTTTACTTAATAAACAAGTCAAAAACTTTGAAACTGCCAAGCTTGTCTAATAGTTTATTTGTACCGTATATTCCGGCGTATAAGACGACTTTTTAACCCAGGAAAATCTTCACAAAAGTTGGGGGTCGTCTTATACGCCGGGTGTCGTCTTATACGCCGGAATATAGTATTTCTCCTGCTTGCAGCCTGGCCCGGCGTCCCCTCCCCTGAGGGGAATCCCCATTGCTCCTCCGTCCCCGCCATCTCCTGCGCGGCCTCCTCCTCCGCAAAATGGTGGCCGGGGTGGGGAGCAGCAGCAGCAGCCTCCCCGCGTCCTTCTCCTCCGTGGCGGCCTCGCCTGCGCCGCCTCCCGCCGCTGCTGCTGCTCCTCCGCCCGCGGCTGCTCAGGCGAGCGACGGGGCCGCGGCGGCGGTGGCTGCTCCTCCTCGGGCGGCCAACGGCGGGCCGCTTTCATTGTTCTCGCCGCCGCAGGCCGCGCCGGCGCCTCCGCTGACGCAGAACCACCGGGCGGCAGCAGCAGCAGCAGCAGCTTCCCCGCGTCCTTCTCCTCCGTGGCGGCCTCGCCTGCGCTGCCTCCCGCCGCTGCTGCTGCTCCTCCGCCCGCGGCTGCTCAGGCGAGCAACGGGGCCGCGGCTGCGGCAGCTGCTCCTCCTCGGGTGGCCAACGGCGGGCCGCTTTTGCTGCTCTTGCCGCCGCAGGCCACGCCGGCGCCTCCACTGACGCACAACCACCGGGCGGCAGCAGCAGCAGCAGCAGCGGGAGGCAGCGGAGGCGGGAACCCGCTGCCGACAGCTGCCCCTGCGGCCTCCTCCTTGGCGCCCTCCACCGCCGCCTCCGCCTCCGGCCTGCTGGCGCCGCGGGAGCCGGCCTACAACTGGCAGGCGACGAAGCCGACGCTGCAGGAGTGCTTCGCCTTCCTCTTCAAGAACGAGGTGCTCAGCGACATCCACTTCTTGGTGGGCAAAGGTCGGTGCGGGCTGTGGGGCGAGGGGGCGCTGGCCACGCAGGGAAGAAAGGGGAGAGGGACGCTGGCTTTTTAAACGGGGATCAGGGTCTTTCTTGCGGCTGGGGGCGGGTTGCTATGGGGGCAAGCGGGTTGAAGAGTTGTGGCTGTGGTTGGGGGGCTGTTATTCCGGCGTATAAGATGACTTTTTAACCCAGGAAAATCTTCTCAAAAGTTGGGGGTCGTCTTATACGCCCAGTCGTCTTATACGCCGGAATATACGGTAATTGGCATCTCTTTGCTAATGCGCCAAATGGAAAATTTTCTGTGGAAAAATAAAGCATTGGGGAAAATTTCCACCCCAAACAATTCACACATATAGTTCTAAAGTTGACCTCCCCCCCAAATTCTTTTAAATAGATGCTCCAGTACCTATTAAAAGTGTGTTCATTTTACAGCTTCCACCCCCCCAAAAAAACAGCAGAAATGTGTGGCCCAGATTGAAAAATTAAAGGCAATAATGTGTGGCCCACTCTCTCCAATTCTTGCTGAGCCTGAAAGTGCCACCCCCACTCTTCTCTTTCACTGCCTGCTACCTTTTACAAGGCATCTTTTGTTGTATGAATTCATAATACAGGCAGTGTTTCTAGCAATACATCAGCAAGACTTACTATAGTCTGAGCATAAATGGGGAAAAACGTGAGACACTAGTCTGAAATTCCACTTTTCAATGTCGTTGAACTGTTTGCGGAAGACTGAAATCTATGCGCCATGTTCTGCCTGTGTAATGAAGCATGCATTTATACTCTGTTAATGGTAATGCCACTCAAAGTCCAAAGCAACTGTATGTAAGAAGCACATCTTCTTGCATGGGGTGATCTTGCTTTTTAGTTGGGTTACCAGCCCGATGAGGTCACCTCTTTACGTATCAGACTAGTGTGCATCACTTTTTGTTAGTTAAAAACAAATTACACAAAACGACTAAAAAAAATCCTTTTTATTTTCCCCTGTTGATCTTCAAAGGATTGCATTCTAAACAGTATATTGTGGCCTGTGAATGCAAGTTTCCCTAGCTTTAGATTATTTCCTCTGCTGATAGAGTTGTAAGGATCATTATGCTTTTCACTTAAACTGTCATTAGAGTAAATGGTATGTGTAATTGGTTTGTAGCACATAAGTGATGCTTTATGTTCCATAAGAGATGTTTTATGTTACATTCCTTACCTGT
Organism: Rhineura floridana; assembly: GCF_030035675.1. NCBI lineage: Eukaryota > Metazoa > Chordata > Lepidosauria > Squamata > Rhineuridae > Rhineura > Rhineura floridana. The sequence continues at coordinate 70,980,752 of NC_084482.1, forward strand.
AGGTAAAATTGGCAAGAGCTTGGCAATGGTGTGTCTACAGAATGAGCCAAGAGGGAGGGTGGTTCTACTTTATCCAAGTGAAGACAAAAAGTCATTACATTTAGGGTACCAAAATGATTTAATAAGAGGTGCCAATATATGACAAGCAAATGCTCATCAAGAGTTGCCAGGACTAGGCTTTTATAATCTAACTCTTAACTGTAGGTTGTATCTGGATTGGGATAATTTAGCCACTGTAGTCTATGCATTGGTAGTCTCGAGACTACTATACTGGGATTTGTGTGGGGTTGCCCTTGGGCCTGTCCAGAAGCTCCAGCTGGTGCAGAATACCATGGTTAGACTGCTGCTGGGTGAAAATGAGGTTCTTAAATTGTCCTAACGGACAAGAGGGTGGTGACAAGACAAGGCTCAAGAGGTTAAAATCTGTTTGGAAAGGTTTATTTTAAATACATCAACAGGAGACCAGTGAATGCATTTCAGTTTATGAAAGACATGAGCATAATAATACCAAACGGAAATCAATAGCCCATTCTACATAACTGTATAATATACATTATACATAATTGAATCTTGGGGAAGGGGAAGATAAGGAACAGTATATGCAAATAGTGATTATAAAACAGAATAAAAATAAAATAGAATATGAATATGCAGCGTAACTTATAAACTTAGCTCTACTCAAAATAACAATATGCAGGACTAAAATTAACTACAACTTAACTATTGCTGAATCCTACATTGGTCCACCTAAACTCCACCAGCTTTCTAGTTAAAGCTTCCTATGCTATACCAGTTGTCCTAATAACATGGCCTTTATTTTAAATGAAGAATTTAGTTACAAGTCCAGAGTAACATTCCAGGAATCGGTGGTCTTTGATACATGGCAGTAGAGATTCACTAATAGGCAAAAAACCCTTGTGGTTTAAGAACGTACCTATAGCCAACAGATATTTCTATCAAACTGTAAAAAGCAGGGAAATTGGGCAGCTGTACTGAATGCACCAGGGAAGCAGGAGACCTGACCTCCTCTATATTGTACTGCCCTACAAATTTGTAAAAATGCACACAATTTAGGGGTGGGAGGGGATAGGAGGGGGAGGATGGGAGGGCAGATTTGATTATTTGCATGCTTATTGAGTTCAATGGGATCTACTGTGCAATCATGCTTAGGATAGGTGAAACTGACCTAGGGGAGGGGCAGGAAGGGTGGGTGGGGAGAGGAGGAGATTTGGTGGGTGGGCACTGAGCAGAGGGAAAGCCACTTTCTTTCCAAAAGGAAAACATTGTTAACAGCATCATTATTTTTCAGGGTTTCTCCCACCATTTTATTTTACAGTTGACAGATGTAGTCTCCCACCCAAATTTAAACCAAAGCTGTCCCTGGCCACCTCCCCACCAGACCTTTATTTCACTTTAAACAGTCATGGATTCCCCCAAAGAATCCTGGGAAGTGTAGTTTCTGAAGGGTGCTGAGACTTGTTAGGAGACACCCTATTCCCCTCACAGACCTACAATCACCAGAATTCTCTGGGAAGAGAGGCTGATTGTTACACCACTTTGGCCACTGGAACTGTGTCTGTTTAAAGTGGAATAAATGTCTGACGTGGGTGTGGGCCCCCTGATTAACTTAGCCAAACAGCTTTTAGTCTGGCTTTTAGAACACTGATACTCGGTTTCTGCTGAGCATGCATGCACTATCATAAACTCCAAGTTAATTTTCTTAACTTAATAAAAAATGAGCCATGCATTTTTAAAAACTTTTAAACTGTAGAAGATAAAGGTAAGAGTATGGGGCAAGATGAGTAATAGGATTACAGATAACCTGTGAACATGGCTGATTTTTATGTAATTTCAACATATTGAGACCACTGACAGAAAAAAGGCAACAGGTGTGGATTATTTTACTCTTGTTTTAGACTTTGAACTCTGGATTCTCTCTGAGTGTTCTGTGTATCACCATGAAAACTAGGAGGGTTGTTAAGCAAGCATTTCTGAGTTCTGGCCTATACATTTTATAAGATTTTGTTTTGAAATGAGATTATGGGAAGCAGCAGAATGGCATAGAGGGTATTTTCATAGCAGAATGTGAAAAACCCATGCTGACTATAGTATACAACCACTCTTGTGGCTGTATAATCAATCTGATGCCCAGGATATTATTGAGCCTGGAAATTAGTCCAGGTAAAAATTAAAGAAAAATGTTTAAAAATAAAATAGTGAAGTCTGAACCTCACCCAAGGAACAAAATAATCAGAGCTATACAAAAAGTATCTGGAAAACTCAACACAGGAAAACGTAACCCTCTGTAAAATTATTACAAGCAGCAAGAATGGAATCCAAAAGCAACATTTTCTTCTCTATGTGTGGGTTCCAGAGAAGAGATAAATTATAGCACAAAAAAAATCAGAAAAACCTGCTTGTCTAGAGAAGACAGAAAGCTAAAATGGAGTCCCAAGATGTTTAGCAACATCTCAGCAACCCATTCCTGTGTGTGGATTGGCTCCTTTTTTATTTGCCCCTTGCTCACAACTAAAATTAGTTTAGTCTTGGTAAATAACAGGTCACAGGACAAACACCTATAGAAACAGTTTTCCATTGTTTTAGGGGTTGATGTGATTCCAAGCCTTTTAGGGGTACAGGGATACCCACAAAGAACATTCGACAGTGTTAGCCACGTGGAGTAACAAATGTTGTACCTTTTTCCTACTGGTGCATTGTCTTAGCTCAACTCAGGCCTTGCCAGCATTTCTGCTTCTCACACACTCCAGACAGACGAACATTTTTGCCCTCAAGACAAGCATTCAGACCTATTTCCATCATGAGCCAGAGTCTCTTGACCAAGGTTTTCTTCCATTCCATTCCATAGCTTTTGATCAGCTTCACCAGGCATACAGATTTGCCCTCAACACCGATGTCATTAATAATGGGGGCAGACAGCTGATAGCATGTCACCTCTGCTAAAACATCTGCACTGGCTGGCCATATTCTACCGGGCCAGGTTCAAGGCTCTTGTGTTGATAAACAAAGCCCTGAACAACTCAGGACCAGGATACCATAAGGACCACCTGAATCCTTATAACCCAGCCCAATCACTGAGATCATCCAGAGGAAAGCCTTCTACGTTAAATTTTACCTTTGTAGTTCCTTTAGTACCAATCCCTATATATATGTATATGTGTGTGTGTGTGTGTGTGTGTATATATATTGTATTTTATGTATTTTAATTTTATGTATTTTAATGTATTTTAGTGTTTTTGTGATTTTATTGTTTACAATTTTATTATGTACATTTTGATTTTATTTTTGTAATCTTCCCTGAGTGCCCAATTATAGGGTAGAAGGGCAGGATCGAAATATTATAAATAAATAAATAAAAGCTGTTAATTGTCCCCAATATTACAAACGTCTGACTGGCCTCAATCAGAAGTCAGACATTTAGTATTGCAGGCCCCATTATGTGGAACACTCTTCCAGCAGAGATTTGGCATCCTCACTTTTGACTTTCTTGACAGACCTATGTATCTGTTTAAAATGTCTCTTGCACAGCCAGTCATTTTAATTATTGTCTTGTATTGCTTTTAAATTTGTTTATGTAAATACTGTAATTCTTTAGTTAGGATTATCTAACTTATTTACTTATATTTTATTTATATAATAAGTAAATAAGTTAGATAATACTAATTATAGAATTAGATTCTATAATTAACACTTAGCATTCTCTAATGAAGAGGCCATTTGCTTGATACATGCCAAGACTTGGGCTCCGTCTGCACAGTACATTTAAAGCAGTATCATACCACTTTAAACAGTATTGGCTTCCCCCAAAGAATAGGAGGAACTGTATTTCGTGAATGTTGCTGAGAGTTATTAGGAGACCCCTATTCCCCTCGCAGAGCTACAGTTCCAGAGTGCTTTAACAATTAATCCCCCTTTCCAGGGAACTCTGGGAATTGTAGCTCTGTGAGGGGAACAAGAGTCAGCACCCTCAACTAATTACAGTTCCCAGCATTCTTTGAGAGAACCCATGACTGTTTAAAGTGGTATGATACTGCTTTAAATGTATAATGGGGCCTTAGCACCTCTTATTAAATCAGATTATTTACCCACTATTTAGTTTTGAGTTTTTGTAAGGGTATGTGTCTTCCACCAGCTATACAGTGTAGAAGTAGTGGGATAGTGTGCTTCCCCTCTCTTCTTTCAGTGTAGCTGTGAGGAAAAGGTTTGGAAGGTTTTGCTTTAGTTTGCTTTTAGTTTGCTTTAGGTAAAGTTGCTCGCCTCTGTAGCAATCTTGATGTCCCATCCACATCTACTGTAGTCCCCAGTGTGCTGTGCAGTGCAATGTCTGCTGCAACTTCTTGGGAACGCTTTCAGTTGATGCGGCTTGATGATGTGAACAAGGTGCTTGTGATGATGCAGCCAGTAACGTGTCCTCTCCACTCTTGCCCTTCTTTGCTTATTAAAGCTTGCCAAGGGGGTCTGACCGGGGGGATCCAGGGTGTGGTCAACACATAGTCGTGGGACAGAGTGGTTCCAGCTGCCCTGAAATAGGCAGTGATCTGACCACTCCTGAAAAAGCCCACCCTGGACGCATTGGCTTGTGACGACTACCGCCCGGTCACAAATACCCCCTTTTTAGGTAAGGTGATTGAGAGGGTTGTGGTGCAGCAATTGCAAGTATTTTTGGATGAAACAGATTGTCTTGACCCATTCCAGTCTGGGTTCAGACCTCCTTATGGGACTGAATCGGCCTTGGTCACCCTGATGGAAGACTTTTATTGGGAGAAAGACAGGGGGAGTCTGATTTTGTTATTTTTACTAGATCTCTCAGCAGTTTTTGATACCATTGACCGTGATATTCTTCTGGGCCGACTTGGTAAGATGGGTATCAGAGGCACTGTTTTGCAATGGTTCTGATCCTATCTTCAAGGTCATTTTCAGAGAATAGTACTGGGTGATTGTCTTTCGGCCCCCTGGAAATTGTGCTGTGGGGTGCTGCGGGGTACCATCTTGTCTTCCATGCTCTTTTAACATCTATATGAAACCCTTGGGAGCAGTCATCAGGAGATTTGGTGTGAGATGTCAGCAGTACGCTGACAATACCCAGCTCTATTTCTCTGTAACATCTGAATCGGGAGAGGCTGTGCAAGCCCTGGACCTCTGCCTGGACTCAGTGGTGGGCTGGATGAGGGCCGGCAAACTGAGTCTGAATCCTAGCAAGACGGAGGCGCTGTGGGATGGTGGTTGCCAAGTTCAGATAATTGGTCAGTTGTCTGTTTTGGATGGGGTCATACTCCCTTTGAAAGAGCAGGTCCGTAGTGTGGGGGTGCTCCTGGATCCATCTTTGTTGCTAGAGGCCCAGGTGACTTCAGTGGCTAGGAGTGCCTTTTACCAGCTTTAGCTGGTGAGATAGCTGCAGCCATTTCTGTACTGGGATAGCCTGGCCACTGTTGTCCATGCAACCTTCAGGCTGGATTACTACTCTATGTGGGGCTCCCCTTGAAATTGGTCCAGAAGGTAAAGCTGGTGCATAACGTGGCAGCGAGGCTGCTCACTGGGGCAGGGTATTGCTAACATGTCACCCCACTGCTGAAATAATTGCATTGGCTACCTATTCACTACTGGGCTAAGTTCAAGGTTCTGGTTTCGGTGTAAAAAGTCCTACACAGCTTGGGACCAGGATAACTGAAAGACCGTCTTATCCCTTTATATACCCAGTCGATCACTGTGCTCGGCAGGTGAGGGCCTCCTGCAGATACCATCTTATCAGGACATCCATTCTGCACAACATAGGAAGTGGACCTTTAGTGTAGTGGCACTTACCCTTTGGAATTCCCTCCCCTCAAATATTAGACAGGTGCCATCTCTGTTATCTTTTTGGCGCCTACTGAAGATGTTCCTCTTTCAACAAGCCTTTTAAGTAGAGACCTTATCCTAGTCTGTGTCTGTGTTGGAATTGCTTTTTAAAGTTTGTTTTTATGGTGTTTAGAGTGTTTTTAGTGCTTTTGTTTGCTGCCCTGGGCTCCTACTGGGAGGAAGGGCGGGATATAAATCAAATAAATAAATAGATAGTTTCCAATTAACTGTGGCTCATTGTTACATCCAAACCTGGAACTGTGGCTAATCTTAACTACAATTAGGAAAACAAGCCGGGATTGTAAATCACAGTTTAAAGTTGTCTTGTTTTCCTAAAGCATAGTTGGGACTAACAACATGTCTTGCTTTATGTTCTGCATGGGGGAGGGGTGTGAGTATAGATGCTAATACCTGGGAACTGTTTAAACTCCAGGTTGCTCTTACTAAGAAAATGCATTCTACCAAAAACCTTGGGTGAGAATCATCTCATTCCCCATGATTTCTCCTGTCTTCCTATATCATCTCGTGCCCTCAGGCTACTTCCAACCGACTGTTCCTTTTAAATATATAGGGCAAGTTTGTTTAAGTTGTCTTCAGTCTGGAGTTAGCAAAATCTGTTCTCTCCAGCTTCCATGCTGCACTTTCTCTACAGAGAGTTGATTTCCCACCGTTGCTTGCTATTGATCTTCTCTAATCAAGGCCCTATCTGCACTACACATATACAGCTGTATTATACCTCTTTAAATGGTCATGGCTTCCCCCAAGAATCCTGGAAACTGTATTTTGTTAAGGATGCTGAGAATTGTTAGGAGACCCCTATTTCCCTCACAGAGGTACAGTCCACTTTACCAGGGTGCTGGACTAAGAAGAAGGGCAGAAATTCTCCAAAGGACTCTGAAGTCCTGTTGCATAGGAATGTGGGAAGCTGCTTTACACTGAGACAAACCAGTGATCCATCTAGCTCAGTATGAGTACGCTGGCTGGCAGTGGTTCTCCAGGGCTTTGGACAGGGTTCTGTCCCAGCCCTACCTGGAGATGCTGCGGATTGAACCTGTGACCTTCTGCATGCAAAGCAGATGCTCGTCCACTGTGCCATGACACTTGCCAAACCCACACCCAGACACTGAAAATAGTGTTATCAGGACCAAAGGCATTCTGCTGTTTGTACTGCTTGTTCCATCATTCTAGTGACACTGAGTGCCTGGGGAAAGTGTTATTTTCAGGATTGTGGCACAAGCAGTAAGAAGCACTGGGATGCTCGTGGGAGATGAGTACTCACATTTATCAAGACTCTATGCCAGCATATGCTTTTACAGGGGAAGAGTGCTTTTAATAATTCACTCGGATTTCTAAGTAATCACTTAGGAATTGTAGGGATAGCTAAAACTGTATTTCTTTGTGCACATCTTTTGAAAGAAAACTGCATTGCAAAATTTGGAAATGTGCAGTCTGAGTAATAACTTTTTTCTGATCGTGCACTGGTCTTAGAGCTACAAATTAGGTTGGTTTGCTTAAAAATGTGGACCCTCCATAGGGAAAAGGTAATGTTCATTACTGCTTCCATGAAAAAGCTACTTCAGTCAAGCTTAGACCTTCTTAAGAACCCATGTTTTTCTTCAAGGTAATAATGTGTTTGAACCTTTCTCATGTACACACAAGTATATTCCATGCCATAAAAATAATTTGGTAAAGGGCTCTTGAGAAATCAGCAATGTATATATTATATGAGGGTGGGAATGAGGAGGAATATCTGTGACAGTTGTTTAGCAACCAGATGGAGAGGTTCCTGGCTTGTTTTGCACTGTTGTTAATTAAAAACAAGGAGGAAACAAGCTACTGTGAGATCAGATGTAACTTTACTGATGTCAGGTACAGGATTTATTTTCAAGAGTCAGGTTAATTTTCTCAAGTCCCTCACAGAAGGTATCCCAGGAAAAGCTAGCTGCTCCATGGGTTTTATGTCCTTTCCAACCTGGGCTTGTTTTTAAGTGCACGTTTGCTGTTTTCCATGACCAGTCACTTTCTTCCTAAAGATTTATAACTCAGCTGTTTCAATTTGTGATGGGCTGAAACTTTGGAATGCAGATTGTCCGTCCAGATGTCAGACCATTCCTTTAAAAAGAAAGTGAAGGATTAAATTAGGTGTGTGTGTGTGTGTGTGTGTGTTTGAAGGCTAAAAATGTGACTTGAAGCTCTATACTTATTATTTCCAGCTATCTTTCAGATATGACAGTTGACTTTTTAAAAAGAAAACATTTTGTTCAGTACCAAGTGCTGAATTATATAAAAAGGAGTCCTATGGCTAATGATAGACTTAAATGAGAATGGGCTAGTATCATCATTTGTGGTGGATGCTAGGACGCAGGTAGTGATCATAGTGAATCTTCTCTGATGAGGGTTCTAGTGTGAAATCAATGTTTTGGAAATGTGCACTGCAAAAGAAATCCCCTCAAATGTTCATGTTGGTTCAGAGAGAACCTGTAGACTTCAGCTGCAGTTATTTAAATATGTAGCAGGCATTTTTTCTTAACAGTACTAAAATAAAAGTGTTCCTGTTGTGTCTTTCCCAGTGTATGCACCAGAGGGAAGGCCACCAAATCTTTTAATTAATGCTTCATAGTTATTTCTTAATTCCCTTTTGTGCCCAAGACTATGTAGTTTAAAAATATAACACAAATAAAGCTAGCAAAAACAGATTTTGTATAAAACAAAGGCCAGCACCAGACCTCAGGGGGTCCTTCCCATAGTCCCATGACCTACACAGCCACAGCTTATCAGTAATTTTTTTTCCAGTGGCAGCAGCAACACCACTGTCTGCCCTCCATACCCCCACCATGACCCCCACCCCCAGTTAGCATTCTAGCTCCCATCTGTGGTGGCTTCCAAAATTTTATTTATTTATTTATTATTTGATTTATATCCTGCCCTTCCTCCCAGCAGGAGCCCAGGGCTGCAAACAGAAATGCTAAAAACACTTTAAAACATCATAAAAACAGACCTTAAAATACATTAAAACAAAACAACGTTAAAAACATTTTTTAAAAAAACTTTAAAAACATTTTAAAAAGGGGTTAAAACATATTAAAAAACATATTAACAAGCAATTCTAACACAGACGCAGACTGGGATAGGTCTCAACTTAAAAGGCTTGTTGAAAGAGGAACACCTTCAGTAGGTGCCAGAAAGATAACAGAGATGGCACCTGTCTAATATTTGAGGGGAGGGAATTCCAAAGGGTAAGTGCCACTACACTAAAGGCCGCTTATGTTATGCGGAATGGACCTCCTGATAAGATAGTATCTGCAGGAGGCCCTCACCTGCAGAGTGTAGTGATCGACTGGGTATTTAAGGAGTAAGATGATCTTTCAGGTATCCTGGTCCCAAGCTGTATAGGGCTTTATACACCAAAACTAGAACCTTGAACTTGGCCCGTTATGCAGTGTCATGACCTATTGATCTATGAAATTTATAGCCCTTCACAACCTTAGATATATGAAATCTATAGATTTTATAGATCTATAGAGTGGGGCATTGCATTTTATGTCAATGAAGTTGGTGAGTGAGCTCTGCGGCTAGGAGCCAAGCTTTGTTTTCATTCAACAAGCATTTGTTTTCATTTGTTTTCACTGCTGCCAGTCTACCAATAAAACAACTATCCAGGGGCCCAGTTGAGAGGGCAGCGAGTGGTAGAGTAGCCCAATCATGCTGATGAGGGAGTCTTCTGAGCCCCTGGGCCCTCAACCAGTGCCCAGTCTAGCCTTCCTCTGGTGCCAGACCTGGCCAGTATCTCAAGGGCCTTTGTGATCTTATGTGGTCAGGAGTGTGTGGGACTTTTCATTTTTTTCCCCTTCTAGCAATAGCCCCTTGAAAATCTGTTTCCAAAGATCATGGATTCTATGGAGCTGTGACCTGTTGGATGCTTGCAGGTGCCACTTGCCTTTTTGCATTATATTTTGTCAATATTTTTGAAGGGCCCCTACAATTCCTGAGTGCCAAATGTTCTCTCTTCCATCTGTTTCATCTATTTTGTTAGCGCCTCAAAATCTGCCTTATTGGCAAATTGTCTTTGGCAGCAAACAGCAGTAATGTTTCATTAAGATAATCTATGAATAAACATTGACAATAGGGGTTTTAATCTAGCATCTGGTTACCTGAAAGTTAGACCAGGGTTCGAATCCCCACATAGCCATGAAGCGCACTGGGTGACCTTGGGCCAGTCACTGCCTCTCAGCCTCATGAAAATCCTAGTCATAGGGTCGCCATAAGTTGGAATTGACTTGAAGGCAGTACATTGACATTGGGATCTGTAGCTTGCATTCCAAAGCGAGGACATTCCTGGCTGCCACAGGATATTCCCTTCCTGGCCTGAGGATTGTTAAAGTATATTAAAGGGAAATTTCCCCAAAATGTGCTGCTTGCACCATTTTCAGATTTTCTTTCCTGCTGCCACTACATGTTTCCCCCTCCCTCTAAAAGAGGTGGATTCAAGTATCACTCCTACCTTTGCTTTAGGAACTTTGCTGGCATGCTGCCTACGGCTGAGACAGACTTCATATCCCAAGTTTTGAGGGGGAGAGTATGAACTTCCTTTCTGACGTTACTAGCAGTCAGGGTGTCTTGGAATGTATGAGTCTTAAATTTCAATTTCCTGTGTATTCACTGCCATGTTTGGAATGTCCTTCAGTTGAGGAATCAGATGAGGTGTAATGCATCTTTATCTATAGAACCCCCAGTGCTTGTTTGAGTCTGTATTTTTTTTTAAAGAAAATTAGTTCCCCTCTTATTTCTCAGGAATTCCAGGTTTATTCTTGCTTGTCTTTGCCTTCTTAATTCAGGTCTTTCCAGAAGCTGAGTCTGTCCCTCATCTGGTTTGAAAGTGAAGGCTTTTAAGTATTGCAATATGGTCTTCAAGCACAGACAATTGTTCCAGTAATTTTTCTTGAGGGAAAGAATGATATGAGCACTCTAATCAGTGACTTAAAGCTCTTGGTTCTGCAGCTAATGATGTTTACTTTGATCTAGTCAAAGTAAACTGCTTGCAAGGTGTTCGAGATGCTATCACTGTACTCCCATGTGGCAAGGTCTTTGTATTACAGCTGGATTCCTGCCTTTTGTGAGTTATCAATCAGTGCATATCTTTCATCACTCAGTGCCAAGGCAGGTCAAACAGAAGAGTTCACATCTGTGTCTTGCTGACCACAGAGTGTTTTCTAATGGCCCTTTCACTGGTGATATATTGCCAGACAGGCCAGCAACTCAGACTGCTGGGGGGATTTATTGGACTGAATCTGTTGTTGCCCCTTGAAGTTTATATATGTATTGGCTTTGGGGCCACCTTCTTTCATACTTCATGAAGGACTATCCAGGAGGAGACAATGTAATTTCAAAACAGATTTAATAGCTCATTGACTAAAGGATAAATGTACATTTCTGTTGCGTACTTACCAAGAGTTCTGCAATGAGAAATGTAAGGTGTGTGGACTGGAGTTGTACATATTAGATGCTCATTTTAATCCAGGTCCAAAATCTGGGGTTTTGCACAATGTGGGCACATCTGCAGTTTAGGTTCATAAGTACGCTACAGCATGAGACAATTATGGGTATTGAGGGCATAGACAGGACAGAGTTGTGCAGAACTAGGAATTACTAGAAGACCACCTCAAATCTATTCTGATTTCTGACCTGTTGGCAGACACTATTCATGTTTTCAAACTTTCTTATCATAGTGGCAGAATATTTTTAAAAATTCCTGAAAGAAGGGAGATATGTTACCAGGGACTGGTCTTGATTTCTGGAATCTGTTCCTTATTCTTTGCATGTACCAGTTTTGGGTTAGTGTTGCTTAATATGGACTGCAGTCAGGGTTAAAGCATCTGCATCCCATTTGGGATTAAATAGGATTTGAGCACCTAAATCCCATTGATTCTTTAGAATAAACTAGTTTCAATTACTTTTGTTGCAGCTGCTATCTGTATGGCTCTATGTTTTGATTTGTGTGCCCAGAGTGGAGCAGTAGAGAGACCATACATAGCTGGAAAGATGGGCTGCAACTTTGTTATAAATGTGTACAATAGTTTGCCCATAAATAAATTCTTGAGGGTCAAACTGGCAGTTTAAACATGTGATTAAAAATTTTGTTTAAAATTACTACGTCTGTCTGATCATGAAATGGTGGGAGGAGGCCCATGCTATTTCCTGCCAAAAACATTGTCTGAAGCTGCTCTTGGCTGTATAAGAAGAAGAACCCTGCTGGATCAGTCTTAAGGCCCATTTAGTACAGCATTTTGTTCTCACAGTGGTCAACTAGATGCCAATGGAAGCCCACAAGCAGGACATGAGTGCACTGGCACTCTTCCCACTTGTAATTCCAAGCAGTTGGTGTTCATAGACTACTGTCTCTGACAGCAAATGTACAATTAAGCCATCATAGCTAGTAGCTTTTAACATGTATCATCCACGAATTTTCTAATCCTCTTTTAAAGCCATCCAAGTTGGAGACCATCACTTCAACTTCTGGGAGCAAATGCCACAATTTAAACTATGCCCTGTATGAAGAAGTACTTTCTTTTGCCTGTTCTGAATCTTTCAACGTTCAGCGTTTGATGGCCGCAAATTCTAGTATTATGAGAGAGGGCGGAAAACATCTCCCTATCCACTTTCCTCATACCATCCATTATTTTATACACTACAACCATGCCCTCCCTTACTCTTCCCCCCCCCAAAACCAGCCTTTCCCAACTAGTGGGCCACCAGATGTTGTTGGACCACAATTCCCATCTTTCCTGACCATTGGCAATGCTGGCTGAGGCTGATGGGAGTTGTGGTCCAACAACATCTGGTGGCCCACTAGTTGGGAAAGGCTGCCCTAAACCAAAAAGCCCCAAATATTGTAACAGCATAGGAGAGATGCTCCAATCCCTTCATCCTAATAGTGGCCAGTGGGGCTCTCTTGCTCTCCCAGCTTCCAAACACCTGGGGGTGGGGGTACTGCTGCTAACCAAGAGGGGGGCGGGCAAGGCGCAGGGAGCATGGTGTGCTGTGGCTGAGCCAATCCATTGCTCCTACCACACTGTATAGAGCTTCCCACTCCTCTCCCTGTCTATCAACAGCGACCCATCATATTTGGAAGCTGGGAGAGCAGTGGAGCCCCACACTCGCTACTTCACCAGCCACTATTGCTTGTTTTTTTTCAGTTGCTCTATGTTGAACCTTTTCCAGCGCACAAGGCATCTGATTAGCTACTGTGAGAACAGACTGCTGGACTAGATTGGCCTGATCTAGCAGGGCTCTTCTTATGTACCTTTAGTAGCAACAGCTGCTGTCAGTAAAACCTTTTTTAAAAAGGGCAAGCATGAACATGGTCATGAGACGCAAGGTCATGGTTAGGGTACAGCAATTATTTTTATATTAAATTGTAAGTTCTTCCAATAAATTATAATATATGTGCAGCTGATGGAAGTTGTAGTCCAAAACATCTGGAGGGCACCAGATTGGGGAAGGCTGGTATCGCATGTGTTGTAGCTGGAACATACAATGATGTCTAGATTTGAAAATTAGAATTGAGTAGATTAGTTTTAATGTTTAAACTCAGGATTACTTTGTTCACCTTCACATGTTTCATTTTATTTGCATCTAGGATTATGGTCAAAAACTGCCCAACTCTAGTGATCTTTCATTACTGATTTAAGCTACATCCTGAAATCAGAAGATTTCCTAGTGTGGGGATAGGGAACATCACCATCCAGGCCTCTCTATCTGATCCTTGGGACTCTCCCCAGGCCACACCCCTCACTGACCCTGTTTTGCAACTTCCTCGAGTGTGTTGGTCTGGCTAGAATGTATCCCTGATGTCTGATAATGCTTCCTTGTCTGGATGGAGGACAGAGAGGGATAAACTAGCCTACTGTACAAAGGCAAAATTAACATTCATTGCCCCACCCACTTTTGCTGTTGGCCCTGCCCACCACTGGCATGTGGCCCCCAAAAGGTTGCCTAGAAGGGAAAGTGGCCCTCAGACTGAAAAAGGTTTCCCACCCCTGTCCTAGCTTGTTGCAAAGCCACGTTGGTCAAGTAGTGTTCTGTTTAATAAGCAAAGGAGACCTGAACTTTCCCTTGCTCAAGCACTAAAACTAATTCGGCTGCTGCTGTACATCTAAGGGTCAAACTAGATGTCATGTTAAATGTATTTTTGCCTTTAACGTGTACACCTTAAAAAATGCAAATAGCACCTGGGGGACTTCCTGGAAATTATTGGGATTGCAGAAGGCAAGAAGGGGAAATTTAACCCTTTTCTCCCCAGCTGCGATCTTGGTGAAAACCATTTCTCTGAAACTGCTTTTTGTGTTGGAAGGAAATTCCCCCATTGGTTCCAAATGTGCAGAGATGTGTTTAGCATCATGTCTGATTTGGCCCTTTTATTTTGAGGAGTTCCATAAGATGATGCTGCCACAACATTGTGCCCCATGAGTTGGAATGGCCCATGCAATGCTTCTTGCTACAGCATTTTAGATTGCAGATGTTCATGTTTTTATAGTCCATTGCTTTAGTAACTGTTGGTCTGTATCACATTCAATTTTAGTCAGAAGCAAAATGTTAAGAATGAGGGGGAGAAACAAGTGACCTTGCTTTATATTCAAATGCTTCCAATTAAGGGGACTGTTATCCAAGATAACTGGAAAAGGATACTCAAAATACTACCTTGTGTAAATATAGCTATTGCCTGCATTATATCGCCAAGAGTTCTCAGCACATCTGGAACGACAGTAGTTCCAGTAATATTAAAGCATCCTATTTTGGTTGGCATGCAGATGCTGTGGTATATGCCAGTCGGTAATGGGTTTTGGAAACAAGCTGCTGTAAAACTCTCCGGAACTATTCTCCTGGGAAATTATTCAATTAAATACAACTAAAATTAATGCTTGTGTGTTTTGTTTGAATAAAACAAAATAAGCAGCTGGAAAAGAAAATCCCTGGTGCATGTTGGAGAGCAAGGGCTCCAGTTAATATTCATGGATTCTGAGCTCAGTGTTCTCCCCGGCACTCTACCTTCTAGCAAGTATTGATTCTGAATGATGAATATAGCTATAGCTGATGGTGTAGGACTATTTTTTTGCCATTCTTTAGTAAAATGTAGTAAAATAAGTCGATCCCGACTTATGGCAACCCTATGAATAGGGTTTTCATGATAAGCGATATTCAGAGGTGGTTTACCATTGCCTTCCTCTGAGGCTGAGAGGCAGTGCCTGGCCCAAGGTCACCCAGTGAGCTTCATGGCTGTGTGGGAATTCCCAGGTTGTAGTCTAACACTCTTTTTGCTTTTGCAAATATAAATAATTACTTTAATTTAGGGGTGGGAAACCCATGGTCCTCCAGATGTTACTGGACTCCTATTCCCATTGTTCCTGACCATTGATCATGGCAGCTGGTTGACGGGAGTTGAAGTGCAACCATGTCTGGAAAGCCACAGGTTCTACATCCCTGTTTTAATTGCTGTACTTGGAACATGAGATGGTTGAGGTTTCTTAATCTGAAAATTTAATACTATGGCTTATAACCCAGTTCACATATCTTACCCAAGAGATTGGTCATTGTCCATAGCAAAGGTAAGCAATATGACTGGAGCTTTAGACAAGTATTTCTATCTCTTAAGTGTATATAGGTGGGCAGAACTGCATGTTAGCAGTGGAATGGATGTAGCTCCATCCATTTGCTGTAGCCAGGCCTATTTGTGACCTAAAACAACACTTATCTGCTACATATAATGTGACAGTATAGCAGCAGATGAATAGAGGTTATGCTGGTGATATAGGAAAAAGACAATAGGATATTATATCCATATTTGTCTTAGAGACATCATATGTTTTCATCCATTAGTGAGCACTGCTTTTTCAGACGTGGTATGTGCAGGTAGTGGTTCATATGTTGAGATGCATGCATGCATACATACATAAACTTTATGGGGAGAAGATATAGGTTCTCATCCCTACCAAATGATGACACATCTTCAGAGTAAGAGTTGAATTAACTAATAGGCAAAAAAAACCTTGCGGTTTAAGAACGTACCTATAGCCCACAGATATTTCTATCAAAACTTTAAAAAGCAGGGAAGTTGGACAGCTATAGTGAATGCACCGGGGGAACAGGAGACCTGACCTCCTCTCTGAGATATTGTACAGCCCTACAAATTTGTCAAAATTCAAACACCATTTGGTGTCTTTCACAGTCCAATTCACTTCCTGTATATTTGAATTTGGTAACGTGCCTCTGAGCATATGGTGAGTGGTGGCAACACCTGCCATCTCCAAAGATGGAGAATTATATTTTTGTATGTTTGTTGGTGTTCTTACTTTGCTTCTTTCCTGTGTTACTAATGTGTCTACAGAGAATCTAATCTAGAAAACTTTATTTCCCTCATTATTCATCCTAGAAAATAGAAATCGGGGTCAAATTTATTTTTATTAATTTCAAAGCCTTTTTATTGGTCACTGTCATATGATGGTGAAGACAGCCTTTTGTGTTTCAAATTGGAGGTTATGTTCTATTTCTATTTTGGGTGCATTAACAGTTGAATCTGAAACTGCAGTTTGATGTAAAATCAGACTGATTACAATATGTTGCTACTTCAGCAATGACTCTAGCTGTTGGAAAAAAAGGGGATGCATGTTTTTAGCCTACTGTGTTTATACCACTTCATTTAAGGCAAGGTGTTCACGGTCAATTAAAAACATAGAGCACACCTAGAATTTTGCTAGAATATATTTGACCTGCCACTGTTTTACCTTGTGCAAACTGAGACACTCCTGATGTCCACTGGAGACTATTCTGCAGAAGTCAGTGCCATTATTCCAAAATTATTTTTGGAGTATTTTTAGTGTAAATTTTGCAAAGTGTTGCTGTACTTCACATATTCACAAAAATAGAAGCAAAAGAAAATGATTTCCTATAGGAAACTTCACTAAAATTGCAAAGGAAATCAGACATATTCAAAGTGACCATGTGAACTATATCAGCTGTCTTAATAATGTTGCTTCCTCCCTGCTAAAACAAGATTGGCACAGCACATGTCTTCTTTCTATTATTTGGGCTGATTGCAGGTGTTGCCACCACTCACCATATGCTCAGAGGCACATGGTTCTAGTCACAGTGAATAAGTAAAATTTCTAGATACCCTAAAAGACTGTGCCTTAAAACAATTGGTTATTTAGTCTACCAGAAGGGCAGCAACCCTGGACTTACTCTCAAGTGGTGCCCAATACCTGGTGCGACATGTAAGTGCTGTTGAACCAATTGGGAACAGTGACCATAGTGTTATGAAATTCAACATACATGTATATGGACAGTTGCCAAGAAAACACAGTCACAACTGACTTCAAAAGAGAAAGTGTCCCCCCGAAATGAGAGGATTGGTACAAAGGAAGCTGAAAAGGAAAGACGAGGGCCATATCTCTTTAAAATGTTTGTGAGTTGTTTAAAACCCGAATACTAGAAGTATACTGCAGACCAGGAAAGGTACTACCAGGGCCAAGAGGATGTCAGTGTGGTTAATGAGCAGACTCAAAGAAGCTACTAGAGGCAAGAAGGCTTCCTATAGAAAATGCAAATCTTGTCCAAAGGAGGAGAATAAAAAGGTATCCCGACTTTGGCAAAAGAAATTCAAGCAGACAATAAGGGATGCTGAAAAAGAAGCACATTAAGACCAACAGCAAGAAACTATTTAAATACATTAGTAGCAGGAGAACAACTAGGATGGTGGTTGGACCTTTTGGATAGGAAGGGAGTCAACGGTGTGTGCTAAAGGTGGAAAAAGAAATTGCAGAGAAGCTGAATAATTTTTTTGCATCTGTCTTCACAGCAGAAAATATAGGGCAGATCCCTGTGCCTGAACTTTCACAGGAAAGGAATCTGAGGAACTGAAACAGGTAGTGGTGAGGAGAGATGAAGTTCTAGCTTTTATTGATAAAATAAAAACTGACAATTCACTAGGTGCAGATGGCATCCACCCAAGAGTTCTTAACTCAAATGAGAAATTGCTGATCTTCTAACAAAAATAGGTTCCTAGTTAGGTCTCTGTACCTGAGGACTGGAAAGTGGCCAACGTAACACCAATTTTTAAAAAGGGTTATGGGGGGAAACTGGTAGAAAGCACTGTTAAAGGCAGAATTACAAAGCATATAGAAGAACAAGTCTTGCTGAAGCAGAAGCAGCATGGCTTCTGCAAAGGTAATTCCTGCCTAACTAATCTTTTAGAGTTCTTTGAGAGTGTCAACAAACACATACAGTAAGCTTAGGAGTCATGGAGTAAGAGGAGAGATCCTCTTGTAGATCAGTAACTGATTAAGAAAAAGAAAGCAGACAGTAGTAATAAATGGACAAGCCTCCCAATGGAAGGATGTAGAAAGTGGAGTCCCCCAAAGATTGGTTTTGAGACCTGTGCTTTTTAACTTGTTCATGAACAATCTAGAGTTGGAGTGAGCAGCGAGGTAGCCAATTTTGCTGCTGCTACCAAATCCCTTATGAGGAAAGGTTACAACATGTGGGGCTTTTTAGCTTAAAGAAAAAACGAGTAAGGGGGGACATGATATATATATATAAAGTTATGCATGGTGTGGAGAAAGTGGATAGGGAGAGGTCCCACCCCCCATAATCCTAGGGCCATTCAATGAAGGTGAATGTTGGAAGATTCAAGACAGTCAAAAGAAAGTACTTCTTCACACAGGGTATAGTTGAACAGTGGAGTTTGCTCCCAGAAGTTGTAGTGATAACCCCCAACTTGGATTGCTTTAAAAGAGGATTAGACAAATTCGTGGAGGATAGGATTGTCAGTGGCTACTAGCTCTAACGTTTATGTTCTGCCTCCACTATTGCAGGCAGTATGCCTCTGAATACCAATTGCTGGGAATCACAGTGTGGGAAAGCGCCGTTGCACTCATGTCCTGCTTATGGGTTTCCCATTGGCATCTAGTTGGCCGCTGTGAGAACAGGATGCTAGCCTGGATAGGCCTTTGGCCTGATTTCAGCAGGATTCTTTGTATGATCTTATAATGTCAAGCCCATTGCCACTAAACATTTGCTGAGGGTAGCAAAGTTTACGTCAGCATAACTTGCTTCAGATTGCTATGATTTAAGATTAGCTCTTGTGTAAAGTGCTGTTTACAGTTTGCATCCTCTTACACGTTTTTCAAATTTTCCAGAATTGGGTGCTAACAGCTTATTTGGGGATATATGAGAATTTAAGGCTTTCATTTGCTTTAGGATTTAGGTTTTTGTGCGTGCTTTAGTTTCCATTTGGGGCTCTGTATTTAAGCCTTCTGCTTGGTATATGTACATTTGCTGGAATCTTTTTTTATCACTGGCCTGGTGCACAATGTGTGCTTTCTTCTATTGAGTGTAGTGTTGTGTTGTTTTGATGTGTGTAGCCTGGCATTTTGTGTGATTTCATTTCCTTGGCATTTTTCTCTAAGGTGGTCCCTTGGATGGCAGTGGCTATGGAGCCTGGGTTGCTTCCAGATTAAGTTTGTCTTACTGTAATGTTCTTGGTACAATATGAAAAGTTCTGACCTTCAGGTTTTAAGATGTTTTTCTTAAATCTAGCTCCAGTACATACAGAGTTGCCATATTCCATGACTAATTTTATAGTGTATATTTTACAGATATACATTACTCTGTTGATACAGATCAATTGGGAAAAGCTAGGGTTTTACACTGTGTGTCTCCAGAATAAACATA
This sequence comes from Rhineura floridana, assembly GCF_030035675.1. Lineage (NCBI taxonomy): Eukaryota > Metazoa > Chordata > Lepidosauria > Squamata > Rhineuridae > Rhineura > Rhineura floridana. Next base: position 71,000,330 of record NC_084482.1, read on the forward strand.
AGAGATTTTAAGCTAGCTAGCTAGCTACTAGGAGGCTTCCTGATTCCAGCTATATCAGTGCCATTGGTATACTTTATGTAGAGGGTGACTGTTTTGGCACCCATTGAGAGCAAATTCATTTGTCCACTCCATGTACCCAGAAAAGTAGGCATGGAGTGCTCTTCTCTTGCCACTAAATTAGCACAAGAAACCCCTGATACTAATATAAAAAATGTAAATGTACTGCCTTCAAGTCGATTCCGACTTATGGTGACCCTACGAATAGGGTTTTCATGAGGCTGAGAGGCAGTGACTGGCCCAAGGTCACCCAGTGAGCTTCAAGGCTGTGTGGGGATTCAAACCCTGGTCTCCCAGGTCGTAGTCCAACACCTTAACCACTACACCACACTGGCTCTCGATACTAATATGGTATGGTGTTAATGGCTTTCACACATCATCTGCTTCTCTGCCCATATCACCCAAATCTGCTTTTTTGTCTGTATTGGAATGGAGAACCTCTAGCCCTCTGGATGTTGCTGCACTACAGCTCCCATCAGTCCTAGCCACCACAGTCAAGGCTGATGGGAGTTTTAGTCTAAACCCAGACTTCCCCCCCCCATGGACCACTTGAAAATCACAGGTGGTCTTGGTAGACTAATGACTTTTCTGCCAGTTGTAGCAATTGCAATGCGTGCTGCGCTAGGTGCAGCATTATTGTAATTATATTTTTATTGCTTCTTTTATTTCTTTTCAATTCAATTCAAACTGCAGTACAATAAATACGATGTAAGAAATAAAAGAAGCAATAAAATACAATTAAAAATTAACATGAATATTTAATGTAGACATACTGTGGATCACCTGCATGAACAGTGGTGGTCCACAGACCACATTTGGAGGACCTCTGGTCTAAACAACATCTGGAGGGCGAAAGGGTTCCCACCACCGCTCTGTATCAATATATATACACACATCTAGATACTATTTGATTCCTGCACTGAACAGAGGGTTGAATTGGCCTTATAGGCAGGCCCCTTCCAACTCTATGATTCTATGTATGAAGAAAAAGGGCCAGGTTCACCATGGCCCTCTTGCATCTGGCTTACATGCTACATCAGGGGGTGGAGTTATGCCTTCATTGCTGCTGCTGCAGAGCACTTTTAATTTTCCACAGCTTGGGAACAGCTGAATCTTGGAGCAGTATTTGATTTGCTGGTGTGCATGTTTATCATTTAGGAGGAAGCTGCTCTGTCCCCTTCATATATTTCATCTGTCTTTACTCCAAGCCTTTGGGGTGCTGGCATAATGCTTCTCTTGGACAATGGCATTCTTTGTCTCCATTACCTGTTATTTGCAGCACTCAGGGTAATGCCATGCCCTGCCTTTTCCCACTAATGTTCCTTGCCCTTGGAACAGTTTTTTGCATCTACTTCTCACAAACAGCAGATGAGGCAATAAACTCATTTCTTGACTCTTCTACCTTGGATGTGAGTGAAGGTTCATGTGACTGAATGCTTCTCAATTTTTTTAAAACCAGCAACTTCCCTGCTCATAGAAAACTAGATATATATAAAAAAATTCCCAGGCATAAAAATAAAATAGAAGAGTATTCCGTCCATGTGAGCCTCTGCTTGCAGGCTGAAGTGGTATATTCAAGAAATGAGTTTGCTATCTGATCTGTTTGTGAGATGCCAGCCTTGAATTGTAAGTTATGCTCATGGCCAGGTCCCAGGACATGGGTCTAAGGACATATGGTGTGCCAAAAGTCCTGAAATTAACCAGGCCTGGGTTTCATCAGTGCCTGACTGAGAGCCTGTCTGGGAACCTCATGTGTGGAAGAAAGGGGGGGATACATAAATAAATAAAACCCTGTCTTCACCCCTATAGTCTTAATCAGTTTTTAGCTAAGATGTGATTCGTCTTGATCTTCACTGCTCATGGATTTATTTTATAGGTTATGGCAGTGGTTGCCTGAGCCCAGATGGAAGTAGGGGAAACAATTCCTGTGATGATGATCACATGTGTTTATACATGGGGTGTGAGTGGAACACTTATATTTGTCTGTATTAGTGTTTCACTTATACCCCATCATGTATAAACACATTTACCAAATGAGTAGCCCATTTGCATTGCACATGAGACATAAGCAGTATCTTGGAAGTATTTGTTGTTTCCTCTTTAAACCTATTAAACTATTTTCAAGTTTGCACAATCAATATGGAATAGTAAATTGCTGTTTGCTCTTTTAAAAATGAAAGCTAATGTTTCAAGGATTTTTGGACCCCATTTTACATGGGGTTTGTAGAAAACTGAACATTGTAAGCAACATTTGTCTTCCCAACTTGTCTTAGAATAGTACATTTAAATCTAGAAAAGTAGTATCAAACATTTCCCAAGCTAGTGAAACTAAAAATCTTGTGGATAAAAACTCCAAGACGAGATGGGTGTTTGGTCAGCCCAGAGTAAACACTTCTAACCAGGCCTGGCATCCAAATGGTGCTTTGTAGCCACCTACCGTTGCCACCAGGTAAGCCCACAGCAGGGGTGGGGGAAATCATAATTGGAGAGGCCCCATGGAGGACACTTTGCCAAGGAACCTCTCAGACCTGTACCTAGCCCTGCTGCTATGTCCTTCCTTCCTCCCCCCATTTTGTAAATTCAGTTTGTATTTGGCTTACTCAAAGGACAGGAACAGTGAAGCCTGTTCTTCAAGACACTTGCCAAACCCATGAAAGGCTTTTACATATTTTAAATAAATCAGAAAATCAATTAGTACAAAGACAAAGAGGTCATATGGCAAACAGCCTGCTTTCCATCTGTGTGGTGTAGAAATTCCACCACTGTTGGGACTCTGTGTGTGGCTCAGAAGTATAACAACTCTCATGTCTCTGGGAGAGGACACACCTGAGTAACACACAGGAGGAAGCTCTGATTCAGGACAGGGCGTGACAAAATGTAAATCAAATAAATCCTCTTCCCTCTTCTGTGTGGGAGGAGAGAAGGAGCACTTTACTTCCTACAGAACAAAGATGTTGTTTTCTTAAGCTGAACAGTTTTCATTTCTTCTTCATTGCCCATCTGCCCTGAATTTCATAACAGTTCTGTTTCCCCTGCCTACCCATCTCCCCTTCCAAATTATTTCCTGGTGAATCCATTACAAAGAAGAATGATGGAAGGAAAGCCTCTTTATTTCCTTAACATTTTGTAATGTCCTGGGTTCCTGATTGGTGCCTCACACAAACTGCATATTTTGGGTTCATAAGGAGTAGGGACTTCCAGACTTGCCATGTATGAGAGCTTCCTGGTGAAGTGGTGTAAGATAAAAGCTGCCCTCCAACATCTTCCTTTACCAGCTGCTCATGAATACCTCGCCTCCGACCTAGGAATGCTGCATGCTGAATTCTGTAAATTTCCTACATGGTTGTTGATCTTCAAGTAAAAATTTTGAAGGAAGAGGGACTCAAAAAATTGGACCATGTTAGGTTTTCCACAAGTACAAAAAGAAATGAGCAGATGAAGCATGTGGACAGGAAATTAAGGCTGTTCTTTGCCTATACATGGAACAGTTCAGAAACCCAGTGCTTCCTGGCACCACCATCATTGCCACTTACTGAGAGGAAGAGGTGGTGGTAAGTTCAGGGCTACTGTGTAATGAAATCCATCAGTTTTGAATTTTCATCATTTGAACTGAGTGAACTTAATACTATAAGCTTTTTAACATAAATGACTTCATAACCTATCACCTGCCAGTTGGCCTTACCCCTGCCACTGAGTGTATCTGTGGAGACTGGCGATTGAATTTTATTTATTTATCTATTATTTGATTTATATCCCGCCCTTCCTCCCAGCAGGAGCCCAGACGTCGATCAATAGCCAAGAGCAAGAGACTTGTAACTACATGTTGAAACCTGACTCAGATATTGGCAGCTTGTCCTTTGCGACTTTTTGTACTACTTAATGATTTTACTCATTTTTTCATCCCAGTCCACTGCAAGGTCTATGATGGAAATCAACCCTTATATAAAGAGTCACCCAGTGGTCCATGTTGTGGCAAAGAGCTCAGATCTCTTGTCTTCCATTGTGCTTTAGCAAAGAAGTCACACCCACAAGTCACTGACTAAGTCTGTCTAGCAGAAAGACAGACAAATTCTGGTGATAATTAATATCAGAGAGAACTATCTTCCCCCCGAAACCCAAAAGGTGTCAAGCCTCTACCTGACAGACGTGACATGACTTGTGATTGGCAGGTTCGTTACCTGAGGATGATGGATGTCATTCCAGATAGGGATGATGCGTCCTACTGAAAGGAGCAGACAGGGTCCACTAAAACCTTTGCCTCCTCTCTAAGGGGAGAAGCCAGCCCGCTCACCAGGCCAGTTCTGTCTGCAGTTGGTAACGGTTGGATCTTTTCTTACTTGCTTTTTCAGTCAGACTTTTTCCTGAGTTAAATGTTTTGATTTCTGTTTTTCCTTCCTCCTCCTCCTCCTCCTTTCAGTATGCTCTTTTGGTTGTTGTTATTACTATATTTCTATCCTGCCCTTCCTCCCAGCAGGAGCCCAGGGCGGCAAACAAAAGCACTAAAAACACTTTAAAACATCATAAAAACAGACTTTAAAATACAACATATTTAAAAACATTTTTAAAAAAGCTTTAAAAATATCTTTTAAAAAAAGAAAAGAAAATGTTTAAAAACATCTTAAAAAGCAATTCCAACACAGATGAAGACTGGGATAAGGTCTCAAAAGGCTTGTTGAAAGAGGAAAGTCTTCAGTAGGCGTTGAAAAGATAGCAGAGATGGTGCCTGTCTAATATTTAAGGGGAGGGAATTCCAAAGGGTAGATGCCACTACACTAAAGGTCCGTTTCCTATGTTGTGCAGAATGGACCTCCTGATAAGATGGTACCGTATCTGCAAGAGGCCCTCACCTTCAGAGCGCAGTGATCAACTGGGTATATAAGGGATAAGACTGTGTTTTGGGTATCCTCATCCCAAGCTGTATAGGGCTTTGTACACCAAAACTAGAACCTTGAACTTGGCCCGGTAGCTAATAGGTAACCAGTGCAATTCTTTCAGCAGTGGAGTAACATGTTAGCAATACCCTGCCCCAGTAAGCAGTCTCGCCGTTGCATTTTGCACCAGCTGCAGCTTCTGGACCAACCTCAAGGGTAGTACCACATAGAGCGCATTATAGTAATCCAGCCTGGAGGTTACCAGTGTGTGGACAACAGTGGTCAGGCTATCCCAGTCTAAAAATGGCCATAGCTGTATTACCAGCCGAAGCTGGTAAAAGGCACTCCTAGCCATTGAGGTCATCTGGGGCTCTAGTGACAAAGATGGGTCCAGGAGCACCCCCAGACTACAGACCTACTCTTTCAGAGGAAGTACAACCCCATCCATAGCAGACAACTGACCAATTATCTGAACTCAGGAACAACCAACCCACAGCGCCTCCGTCTTGCTAGGATTCAGACTCAGTTTATTGGCCGTCATCCAGCCCACCCCCGAGTCCAGACAGTGATCCAGGGCTTGCATGGCCTCTCCCGATTCAGATGTTACAGAGAAATAAAGCTGGGTATCATCAGTGTACTGCTGACACCTCACCCCAAATCTCCTGATGACCGTTCCCAAGGGCTTCATATTGATGTTAAATAGCATGGGGGACAAGATGGTACCCTGCGGCACCCCACAGCACAACTGCCAGGGGCCAAAAGACAATCACCCAGTGGTATTCTCTGAAAACAACCTTGGAGATAGTATTGGAACCACTGTAAAACAGTGGCTCCAATACCCATCTTATCAAGTCGGTCCAGAAGGATACCATCGCCAATGGTATCAAAAGCCGTCGAGGGATCAAGTAAGAATAAGAGGGTAACACTCCCCCTGCCCTTCTCCCGATAAAGGTCATTCATCAGGGCGACCAAGGCCAATTCAGTCCCATAACCAGGCCTGAACCCAGCTTGGAATGGGTCAAGATAATCTGTTTCATCCAAGAGTTCTTGCAATTGATGTGCCACAACCCTCTCAATCACTTTCCCTGGTTCGGGTGAGTTTCCCTGTCTGTCTCTCTCCCTCCACTTGGTACCTTGATTTTTCCTCTCAGTCTTTTGTCACATCTGTTCCTGCATTTTTTAACTTCACCTAATCTTATCTGTATGTTCTTACTGCTATTGTTATTTATCCCATCTAGATTATTGTACTCTCCCATGTGCCTAGACTTTGGGCACATAGTACTTGTGTGAATGAGTAAGAGGGAAAAGAACAAGCTGTGCTCATCTCCAGAGGGGAAAAGGCAGCTGGATGTAGCCCTGTTTTCCTGGAAAGTTGAAAGGGGATTGCTTGAGAAGTGCAGGAGGTGCTGTCTCTTTAGAAGTAATTACCTTGGACTCCCAAAAGTCACTCCTGTCTGGGGGCAGAGGATGCTGAGAAGGGGAGTGTAGTGGCAGCATACTGGATATTTTTGGGACATTACCGGCCTACCTCAAGTGTTGTGGGAGGAAGGGCGTAGGCAGGCAATCTTAGCCTCCCCTTCCCCTGATTTGTTGGCAGTGGATATTTAGGATCGTTAGGAGACTCTTCTTTCAGCCCTGTTATCTAGGATCTCTTTACCTGGGTATCTTTGAAGATGCTAGAATTTTAAACTTGTTCTATAGATATGCTTATGTTCTTAGACTTCTCAGGGCTTCTCCTGATCGATGGGGTGGGGTGGGATAAGTTGCAGTCATCCACAAGGATTCCATCTCTCTTGCCAGGAAGCCAGTTCACTCAGAAATTAGTTTTGGGGGGCTGGTTCATGGTGTTGGATGCTGTTACTGTGCTGGCCACCCCTCTGCACTGTAGCCTCCCTGGTGGAGGTCAGATGTGGTGTTGGAGAACTCCTCCACTGTTGTGTTGGGGAACTTCAACATTCACACCAAGGTGGTCTCTAGGGTGGCGGATTGGGACTCTCCCTGACAACCATGGGCTGCCCAGTGCATCAGTGTCCCAACCCATGTGGCCAGACATATGCTTCATCTGGTTTAATGCCATTAGTAAGGATCTTGTAGTGAGCATGTTGTCATGGGAGGATCATTCCCTGTTGAGGTTTGGGTTGGCTGTAGCAGTTCTTCCCTGCAGGGTTGGGAGACCCATTGAAATGGCTCACCCTTTCACATGTCTCAGGCCAAGGTTAACATCTCTCAAGCTAAAATACAAATCTACTGTAATTTTTCCTCTCTTGGAGAGCTTCTGTTTAGAGGCAGTGATTTTTCTCATGTGTATTGGGATAGAGGTGTCTTATCCAAATTTCAGCACAAATGAGAGAAATTCCCACATCTCTCCCAAACTTCTTGCTGAGGTTACCAGAGAACTAAGGGAGGAAGGCAAGGAAACTTTTGCAGTTTGCAGTACGTAAGAAACTGTTTCTTCTGGCACTCTTTTCTTCTCCAAACCTCAATACAAATGAAGAAATATTGTGCTTCTTTCTCTTGGAAGAAGGTGTTGAGACTTGGAAAATTTATAAAATAGCAAGAGTCTTTTTTGCACTAACATATCTAAGGCCCCATCTGCACTATATATTTAAAATAGTATCATACCACTTTCAACAGCCGTGGCTTTCCCCAAAGAATCCTGAGAACTGTAGTTTGTTAAGAGTGCTGAGAGTTGTTAGGAAACCCCAGTTCCTCTCACAGAGTTACCATTCTCAGATTGGCTTAACAAGCAATCCTACTTCCCAGGAATTGTAGAACAGAATAGGGATCTCCAAACAACTCTCAGCACCCTTAGCAAATCAGTTTCCAGGATTCTTTGGGGGAAGCCATGGCCATTTAAAGTGTTACGATATTACTTTAAAATATAGAGCACATGGAGATGAAGTGTCAGCAAAAAGTATGCATTCTCACCAAAGGGCCTGGGGCACTCTCCCTGATGAGTGGTTTTGTGGGCACTTGCTCTTTCATATAATTGATGATCAGAATATATTTTGATCAACATGCAGTTCTTTGGCATATAAAGTGTATATTTTTCTATGTGCTGCTAAAGCTGAAGTTTATACTTGGGTAAAATATAAAAAATTTAATACTTCAATTAGAGAAAATGTAATATTAAGAGGGAACATAACTCATCATTGGAAGAATTTAGATTGCACCTATGATTTTAACTCTTTATTTTCTTCATTTATTAGGAACTATTTAAGACAGTGCTTCATAGATAGATAGATATCAAATATGTCCCCTCTCCCAAAGAAGAATGTAAACTGGATAAGGATGAAGCATCTCAATCAACTACTGCATTAGATTTATTTTTATTTTATTTATAAACATATTTGTATACTACTATTTTGTTTTTTTTTAAATCAAAGTGGTTTAGAACAAAAAAAGTCTTACAATAAAAATCATTAAAAATACAGTAAAAACAAAGGTCAACTATTGTAAAAAGACATCTTAATTGCCTGCATAAGCCTGGTGGAAGAGAAAGGTTTTCAGCAGGTGTTTAAAGAGTAAATCAGAAACAGAATACACCTGCTCAGACTCTACTGACTGAGCATTCCAGAGAGCTGGGCCAATGATACTGAAGGCTTGATTTCTTATTGATGCTAAATGAGCCTTGCCACTTCAGGGGACAACCAAAGCTGCTCTTGTAGATGATCTCAGTGATGGAGCTGGGATAAAAGGGCTCTGGTGGTCCCTAAGATACCCTGGACCTAAGTTGTTCAGGGCTTTGTAAATTAATACAAGGACCTTGAACCTGGTTCGGTAGTGGATGGGCAGCCAGTGCAGATGCTTTAAGAGTGGTAGATCCTATTAGAGCAATATTGGTCAAGGAACTAAAACAGCCAGTAGAAAGCAACAATTAGAGGACGAGCAAGTGAGAGAAAATAGAACTGTAAACTCGTACGGTTGGATTAATACACCAAATAGGGTACAATACTTGAAAATTGTGGAAACTTATAAAGCTATTCTGTCTATTCAAAAGGCTATCTAAAGCTACCTATGTCTAATCCTTGGACAGAAGAATTAGAGTTTGACAGTGGAAACTAAAAGGAGAGCTACAAAAATAATTGGATCTGGGAAGATTAATATGCCGTTACAAGAAAAAGTTGCATAACTGACTTATGCAACATCCCATGGAAGTCAGAAAGCCTTGTTGTATGACTTGCTGATGATTTTAAACCATTTTGCAGAAATAAATAATCATACAAAGAAATGAATATAGATCTTGAACAGTGGTCTAAGCTTAAATTATTATAGGCTTATAGGATCCCCACTAGCTGTGAAATAATGCTGTGTATGTATGGGGGGGGGGGAAGAATTGTAAATGGTGAGGTCAGATTAAAAAAATGCAGAAACCACAGTGGCAATTCAGTTACAGCTTGAATGTGCATAAAATAAGCACAGTGTCATGTATGTTCATATCTGGAACTGAAGATTGTGTTTCATGAATGTAATGAAGTAGACTCTAGTCTACAAATACTTAGGCCATAATAAATTTGTTAATCTTGAAGGTGCCATCCTCCTCCCAGTTTCATCTGTAGTGCTGAATAGAACAATGAAGGATGGTGCTTTGGGTTTTCCAATTTCACTTGATACTATGCTGCTCGTAAGTTTGCAACTATTAGAGACTATTTCACAGATACAGAATATATGGAATTAGAACAACAAACTTTTTATCTACTTACAACTTAGAGATTTTTATACCCAGTATACATTTTTAATAAATAAATAAAACAAGTCAATATTTTTACTGACAATAAAATGTGTGCCAGGCAGCCATGCCTTCTTTAAGGATACTCCATTTCATTCCTCTTTCCCACTGTTTTCTATCCGCCCTCCCCCCTTCCTGTAGTCAGCCAGCATTCTGTGGTCACTGAGCATGCTCAGTCTTCACTGGGCTGCCCCCACTCCCATTTTGGATGCATATGAATCCACTCTCGGAGATTTGAGTTTGCTATTAATATATATAAGTACCTGCTCCTTGAGTTTTGCTGGGAAACAAGCAAGTAATGATGTTTTAATATGGAAATAATATCCGTGTGGTTAACACTTGCCAACAATCATGATGTTGCTGCTCTTACTGAAAAATGCAATATTGGAGTGAGTTAAAGAAGTTCGAACATCAGAGATAGAATCATAGAGTTGGAAGGGGCCTTGTAGGCCATCGAGTCCAACCCCCTGCTCACAGCAGGAAATCCACAGCTAGAGCATCTCCCGCAGACAGCGGTCCAGCCTCTGCTTGAAGACATCCAGCGAAGGGGATCCCACCACCTCCCTAGGCAGTCGGTTCCATTGCCGAACCGCCCTTACTGTCAAGAAGTTCCTTCTAATATCCAGTCTGAATCTATGCTCTTGCAACTTAAAACCATTAGACCTAGTCCTACCCTCTGGGGCAGCAGAGAACAAATCTGTACCCTCCTCTATGTGACAGCCCTTCAGGTACTTAAAGAGTGCAATCATGTCACCCCTCAGCCTCCTCTTCACCAGACTGAACATGCCAAGTTCCTTCAACCTTTCCTCATAAGACTTATTCTCCATACCGGCTATCATCCTCGTCGCCCTCTTCTGAACCCGCTCTAACTTGTCTATATCCTCCTTAAAATGAGGCGCCCAGAACTGAATGCAGTATTCCAGATGAGGCCTGACTAATGCAGAATATAGTGGGACTATTACTTCCCTCAACCTGGAAACTATAGCTCTGTTTATGCAGCCCAAAACCGCGTTTGCCTTTTTTGCCGCAGCATCACACTGCTGGGTCATGTTCAACCTGCGATCCACTACAATTCCAAGGTCCTTCTCACACGCACTACTGCTAAGCCGGGTATTTCCCATCCTGTACCCGTGCATTTTGTTTTTGTGGTCTAAGTGCAGAATCTTGCATTTGTCTTTATTGAATTTCATTTTATTAATTTCAGCCCAATTTTCTAGTCTATCCAGGTCCCTTTGGATCTTATTCCTGTCTTCCATTGTGTTAGCTATCCCTTCCAGTTTTGTGTCATCCGCAAACTTAATAAGGATTCCCTCCACCCCATCATCTAAGTCATTGATAAAAATGTTGAAGAGTATCGGCCCCAGGACAGAACCCTGTGGCACTCCACTCGAAACCTCCTTCCAGTCCGAAGCAGAGCCACCGACGACCACTCTTTGAGTACGGTTTTCCAACCAGTTGTGAATCCTCCTGACAGTATTTCCATCTAGTCTGCATTTGACCAGTTTGCTAATCAAAAGGTCGTGGGGGACTTTATCAAACGCCTTGCTGAAATCTAGATAGATGACATCTACAGCATTTCCACCATCTACTAAGCTAGTGACCCGATCAAAAAAAGAAATGAGATTAGTTTGACAGGATTTTTTCTTGACAAACCCATGCTGGCTCCTACCAATCACAGCATTGTCATCTAGATAGTTGCCAATGGACTCTTTTATTATCTGTTCTCATATCTTTCCCGGTATTGGAGTCAGACTGACCAGCCTATAATTCCCCGGATCTTCTTTTTTACCCTTTTTAAAGAGCGGGATGACGTTTGCCCGTCTCCAATCCTCCGGCACCTCTCCCGTTCTCCAGGATTTCTCAAAGATGATGGCAAGAGGTTCTGAGAGTACATCAGCAAGTTCCTTCAGTACTCTGGGATGCAGTTCATCAGGCCTATATTCTATAAGGAATCCGTTTAAACAGGAGCATGCTTCAGATGTTATTCTCAATGATTCTTATTTGATTCTTCCTGTCTACATCTGAGCCTTAGACATTTTATTATACTAATATGTAAAGATGTAAATATTTTCCATTTGAAAGTTTAGACAAATATATGGGACAATCTGGTGCAGTGAATGTAGCATGAGGGCCGAATGTGGAAGGCCAGTTTCTAATCCCTGCTCATTTGCAGGTAGCTTTTGAGAAATCACTGTCTATTGCAAAAATGGTTTTGGAGAAACTCACCCGAGCAGGCTCTCCGAACAGCCAAGATAAGATTTTCGCCCTTCTAAACTTGTAAAGCATTGTGTACTAATTATGTGTGGCCAAAACAACAGATGTGTCAGCATGCTCTTAATCCATTACGCTAGTTAGTTCAGTATCTACATAGACTTAAACATATATGGTGCTTTCTGCATGGCTGCTATCACAATTAAAATGGCCCTCTGGCTAATCTGCCTCATGGGGTTGCTATGCAGATAAGCTAGATCAAAATTGCAGAGCACTAAGATGCTAATAAGGTGGCATAAAATGATAAAATTGCTTTTGTTTGGGTGTGATGATGAGAAAATTAGACATTAATATAATACCTTGATACTCTTTTTAGAAATCATCGATGATCTTGCCAATTTAGTAGACAATACAGACAACAAGTTGCGCAACCAAACCAGACATGTGATGGCGGTGGACAAAAAGTCATCTTCCTGTGGTAAGATACAGCTTGGCTTAATTTTTTTTGGGGGGGGGGCTTTAAAATGGCTGCTATGTATCTTCAGTGTGGTGTAGTGGTTAAGGTGTTGGACTATGACCTGGGAGACCAGGGTTCAAATCCCCACACAGCCATGAAGCTCACTGGGTGACCTTGGACCAGTCACTGCCTCTCAGCCTCAGGGAGAGGCAATGGTAAACCCCCTCTGAGTACCGCTTACCATGAAAACCCTGTTCATAGGGTCGCCATAAGTCGGAATCGCCGTGAAGGCAGTCCATTTTTCAATTCTTGGCTTAGAGCGCTCTAAAATGTTTCTAACCAAGACTGTCCTTTACTTAATTTTTCACCAACTCCTAGAAATAGTTTACAGGGTAGCAGTTAATTAAGAACATTTAAATGGCTACTCCTTTTGAGTAAGAGGGTGAGGATAAAAAGTAATGAGACATGATGGAAGAGGAGTAAAATCAGTATCATGTGGAGAAAGGGGGTTCTTTATAGAAGGGATTTCATTTGGTAAAATTTCTGTTCATACAGCTATTCTACAAAGCAGAGGGTTCTCCTGTGTGAAGGCCACCTATGCTGCAAGTTGTGTTTCTACTGTTATATTTTCCATATTGACAAACACAGCAAATCATATGCTGCCAGTTAAGCCATGTAAATAGATAATTTAAACTTTTGTATTTTCCTGGCAGGTGATATGTATAGTTATTTAGCACCAAGGTCGGCACCAGAGGGTGGCCAGGTTGGACCCTGGCTGAGGGCCCCTGTGGCCCTGAAGGGCCCCTCCTTAGGGTAAGAGGGTAGAGCTCCCATTCCACAATCCGTGGCAGCACTGGCTCCCGACACTGCCGCGGAGAGGGAGCTCCCAGGCACCCCCACCTCCCCTATATAGTCAGTGTGGGCTTCAGTAAGCCCACACACATTCCCCACTTACCTCTCCAATCCCTGTAAATGATGTGTGTGCTGTGCACACATGCCTGCCATTAACTAAGATGGTGATGGGAGCTTCCCTAAGGGACTGACACCCTTGCTGCCATCTTGGTTGATGGCAGGCATGTGCACACAACACGCATGTCACTTACAGGGACAGGAGAGTTGGTGGGACGTGCAGGTGGGCTTATTAGCCCCACGCAGCCTGTATTGGGGGTTTGGGCTAGTGCGCTAAGGGCCCGGGGCAGGCTGGTGCCCAAGGGCCCAGTCATGCCTGGTGACAGCCCTGTTGAGCACCATTTCATTACCATACAGTACTCCATTTTAGTGCAAAACAGTATGAAACTGTGATCTGGCTGATGAAATATTATTAAATGGTTCTCTAAAATCATTTCATGTTTCAGAGATATACAGAACTGTGCATGCCAAATTTTATGAGACTTGAATTCAAAGTAAAGGACTGTATCCAATCAAGTCATCCCATTAGTACAATGACTTCAACCTGCACAGTAGAACCTCCTCTCCATGCACACCACCAAGTCTGATCTTGGGTTTTCCCCAGCCCTCCAGAGCAAATTTGGGATGGGTGTGCAAGGAGTGGGGGAGGAAGTCCCATTGTGTAGGTGAAAGTCCTTGCACTAACAGGATAACTTCATTGGATACAACCCTACTTGTTGATAAAAATGTTTGGATCTTCATCATTTAGCTTTGTATTAACTTGCCACTTCTACTTGAATCTCTCATTCTGCTCTAGAAACATGTTACATACGTGGTTTAAGCTAAAAAGGAGGGACAACACTGCTAGACTGTTTATGTTTAGAGAGAATAATATTGTGTTTGCTGAAAGTATTTATATCCCATGTTCTACCTGACAAAAAGCCTTTAATGCCGCTGATAGTAAATGATAATTAATATTTAATAAGCAGAAGTATTTTTCAAGATAGTGGTGACTTCTGATGGCTCTGCAGGGAGAAGAGAATGTTGGTGGAAAATGACAATCTCCAGGCCTTAGATGATACTATAAATGTCGTTTATTAACAACAACCTTATCATGGGAGTGGGGGAGAGCTTTAGAAGCATGTTACTTGTGGTAGTATTATTAGCATCGATATCTCATGCCTGGCAGAAGTAGCAATTTGATACAATTTTTTTAAAAAAAAATTATATAGCAAAACCCTAAATCTGGAAGCAGGGATTTGTGCCGTTACCTAGTCATGGATAGATTGGATTCTGTAGTGTAGGCTGATGATATTTTTACCTTTCATAAAACAAAGGACACTTGCTTTTAGAATTGATTTGATCTGGCCTACTAATTTGGCCCTAGGAAATGCTACAGTTGGATAACAAAGATATCTTCTACCCAAGATTTCAAAAAACGATTGAAGGCAACTTTTCCCACTCTGTGTGCTCCCCCCATTAACTCTGCCAACCCACTAGTAATGTATATGCATGTAAGGAAACAGTTGTGTTAAAGTCTCCCTTTTTCTCCTATTCCACAAGGTGGCATTGCAGTGAGATGCCTCTTCACTTTTTAGTTTTGACAGAGTTTGGGGGAGAACAAAAATAATGGCTTTAATTTCTACCACCTTGATCAGTATGTGCTTCATTATATTATCTTGTCACAGGAATGTTATGTTTTTTAACCTACTCTTCAAAGTAGGTTAACTTTGCTATAAACTTTTAAAAAAAGAGAACCAAAAACTGGCAGATTTATTTAATCAAGGTGACATTCTAAGAGAATCTCCCTAGAAATTAATAGTATGCACAGGTTCTTGCCTTATTCATCATTCTGGTGCATTCCCTGTTGTCATTGGATGTCTTTTTCCCCACAGAAAGTTAATTAGCTTGATAAATTCAGGACTGCAAGTATTCAGGTTTGTTCATCTAATGTAAAGTGTATATGTTTTGATGGGCAAAATCTCCATCCACTTTATTTTTAGTATAGTGGAGAGCTTAATCTAGTGTGATATGAAGTCAACCTTTCCTGTGGCCTGTGCGCCAGAAGATTATGCCAGTGTTGCTTCCAAAAACGGTATGGACAGTTGCTTTGGATCGGAACCAAAAGATGATTTTCCTCGAATAACTTTTTTCCTTGCTTTATGAGCTGTTCCTCTTTTTCCCTTTACCTCTTTTCATGTTCCCTAGTTGTCTGGGTATTCTGGATCATTTTCCATGGTGTTAATGCAGTTCTGCTTGTGATATATGTACATCTTATTTCATTAAATTATTATCGAAAATGTGTGGCACTTCCCATATTGAAGCTGACACTTATAAACTATGAGGCCAGGTTTGAAGAAACACATACATAGTAATTTCCTCTTTTGAGAGGAGGATGTTTTGATTACTTCAGCACAAATGGAACTGAGGGCCAAACCAGATGTGACTTCAGTTGCCTAAATGCAATAATCAATATGCACACATTTACACTTTGTCATTGGTAGGAGCTTCCCTTGAAATACATATAGTAGCTTCAGAGGGGCAATTTTTGGCAGGAGTGGCAGGGCAAGAAATATGTTAAAACTTCCTATTGCTACCCCCGTGGTCCTAAGGCTACGCCAACTTCCCCACAACTGCTATTTACATAATTAAAAAATTGCATTCATGGAGCCTAATTTGGCCCTGGGGCATAAAGAGAGCTTACCTGACAGGTGGTCAACAGTGATCTGTGGCTGAGTTGAGGCCCTGCAACTACTGAGCTGGCATTTACTTCAGTCTCCAGGACTCCTGTATTAATATATCGTCCCCTCATGCCTGTCAAAATGTTTGTGCTATTTGAGGTCTGCAACACCTGTGGTATGTTAATAACTTTCATAGCTCAGATAATTTTACCCAGCGTGCTATGATTTGCAGAGTTCGGGACTCTAAGCAGCAGTGAATGCTCACAGGACAGTGTCATTTCATACATTTTTATTTCTTCCATATATCTTATCAAGAGCATCAAGTGCCCCAGCATACCACCATCAGCTGTGTTGTCTCCTTTTCCCATTCTCCTCTCCTGGTGGAATAAAGGAAAAGTCACTTGACTTGCCAAGGTCACCCAAACAGCCTATGGCATAGCTCTCATTAAACCTGTATCTCTGGAATTCTATCCCTATGCTTTAATCACTGAACAACCTTTTTGTCAGTTGGCAGAAGTCCATGGTGAAAGCATTCAGAAAGAAATAGTCTTGACAGTAAACGTTTTCCAACCACCAAAGTCTCCCCAAACAAAAATAAACCCCAGGTTCAGTTAATATTTCATCTCATTGTGCTTCCACTAGCAGAAATCTACAATTCAGAGTTGATAAAACCCGGGACTGGGCTACTCTGCTAGGCAGTTTGGATCTGATTAAGTGTATAGATGCCCATAATTATCCTTTTTAATGACTCTTTAAACTCTGTAGAAGATTTGACATATCTAGTGAGAAGAGACTGTTGTGTGGGTTTTTCCCCCCCACCTTAAGGAAATGGATAAGGGGAGCCTAACATGCCTTTGAGGGCTGGGTGAGCAGAAAAGGCCAGCAACACCTACTTAATTACATTTGCATATGCAGCTGTTCAAACAGAGCCTTGCCAGTGCCTGCTCTCACCTTGTGGGGGATTTGGAGCAGCTGTTGGACCCTGCAGTCTGGCTCTGTCATTGGAGGGCTGCAGTGAGTCCCCAGGACACCTCCTCAACCATCTATCATTTCAAAGTCCAAGTAATTAGTTATATTTGAATACAAAGGGGGAAACCTGGCATTGTGTGAATATCCAGGCCTGGTATAAGAATCTTCCCACCATAAGAGCAATCTCAAGGCACACACAACCCCCCACAATGGAGATTTCAAGGCTTCATAGCATTTCATTCCTAAAGGCAAGGACCCTAAAGCTGATTCTTTAGGATTTCTTGACCCAGTAAGGATGAGCTATACCTTGATTCACTTGAAAGATGCCACATATCCAACCTACCAGTCTCTGCACTGAGATGATGATTGTTTCAGGTTTATACAAGTCAAGTTCTCAGAAAAATTGAAAGTTTATAATGATTAATAGCCAGAACCAAGTTGCATTGTGATTCACAAGGTTTGCCTCATTGATGCACCTTCATGTGAATATAAAGTGCTCAAGCCTCAAAGAAGATATGAGAGAGTATTTTTCTAACATATGCTTACATTTTTACCTAGTCCTGCTCCCTGTCTGCTGCCACACAATATTACTGAAACCAAGTGAATGGTGACTCTTCCAGAGTACCTTACATAAATGCAGCCAGAACCTTCTTGGCATCAGCATGTTGGCTGTGGTGGTTCAGGCATCTCTTCCATTTCAGGATCTAGTGTTGGTAATCCTACTTGCATATTCTTATTCACTAATAGTAAGTAAGAAGAAGTAAGTAAGAACACCAACAAACATACGAAAGTAAGAAGAATACCAACAAACATACACAAATGTAATTCTCCATCTTTGGAGATGGCAGGTGTTGCCACCAGTCACCATATGCTCAGAGGGACATGTTACCAATTCTTCCAAGCCACACAGGAAGTAGATTAAACTGTGAAAGACCAACCCAATTGTGTTTGCATTTTGACAAATTTGTAGGGCAGTCCAATATCTGAGAGAGGAGGTCAGGCCTCTGCTTCCCTGGTGCATTCACTATAGCTGCCCAATTTCCCTGCTTTTTAAAGTTTGATAGAAATATCTGTGGACTATAGGTATGTTCTTAAACCACAAGGTTTTTTGCCTGTTAGTGAATTTCTCTGCTTTTTAATCCAGAAGGTAAGAAATGGGATCCTGTGCAAGTTTGCTGAGAACGGATTGATCATTTGCATGCTGATTGAGTTCAGTGGGATTTACTTCCTTGCAGTCATGCTTGGGATAGGTGAAACTGACCACTGACCACTGGGGATGGGGAGGGGAAGAGTAGGGAGGGAAGGAAGGGCAGAGGGGGGGTGGGAGCAGGCAGGAGGGGGAGGGGAGAAGAAGAGCAGGTTTGATCATTTGCATGTTTATCGAATTCAGTGGGATTTACTCCCATGCAATCATGCTTAGGATAGGCAAAACTGTCCATGGGGGTGAGGAGGAGAAGAGGAGGCGAGGGAGGACTGGAGTGGGCAGGA
This sequence comes from Rhineura floridana, assembly GCF_030035675.1. Classification (NCBI taxonomy): domain Eukaryota; kingdom Metazoa; phylum Chordata; class Lepidosauria; order Squamata; family Rhineuridae; genus Rhineura; species Rhineura floridana. The sequence continues at coordinate 71,018,681 of NC_084482.1, forward strand.
GAGGAGGAAGAAGGAAGAGGGGAGGCCAGGGGAGGGAGAGGAGAGGGAAAAGGCAGTTCTGATCATTTGCATGCTTATTGAATCCAGTGGGATTTACTCCTGTGCAATCATGGTTAGGATAGGTAAAACTGTCCATGGAGGAGAGGAGAGGAAAGGGAAAGAGGAAGGGAAGGGAGAGGGGAACAGAAGGAGGGGGAGCAGAAGGAGGGGATTGGAAGGGGATGGTGTTGGAAGTTGGGCAAGAGCAACTCCCGTTTGGGTTCTTTTGTTTGTATTCCAGAAAGAAGATAGCGTTAGGGTCCTCCATCTGGCTAGGCTTCCCTACCTTTACCTGTGCTCTTCTCTACCCCTACCTCCCGTTGTAAACTGATATGCTCAGGGACGCTTATCTCTCCCTCCTTCCTTTGTCTTTTTCTTTGACTGTCTGAGGAGAGAGGAGACATCTTTGTCTTTGCTCTCTCTCCTGGGCCATGAGGGCAATACCCACGTCTGGGCATTGCACCCCCAACTTAGTTAGTTAGAACTAGGTATGCCTTTCCTATCTACTGTGTATTTCTATAAATAAAGTAGCTTTTCTTATTTTACCAAGGCTTACATTTCAGTTATCTAAATGCAGGGTAAAACCTGCTACTTAGGTAAATACATACTGGCATACAAGCAGCTGAGACTGTTGAGGATCTCTGCATATATATTTCCATAAAGGGGGGAGGGGTGAAGGAAGGAGGAGGGAAAGGGGCAAAAGCGAGGTGATGGGAGGGAGGAGGGCAGGTTTGATCATTTGCATGCTTATTGTTCAGTGGGATTTAGTCCCATGCAATCATGCTTAAGATAGGCAAAACTGACCATGGGGGAGGGGGGAGGATGAGGAGGGGTAACAAGGGGGTTGGAAGGGGAATGGGGAGGGAGAGGGAAGGGACAAGAGGGAGGGAATAGGAGGGAGGAGGAGGGGGGAGAGGGAAGGGGCAAGAGGGAGGGAATAGGAAGGAGGAGGAGGGGAGGGCAGGTTTGATCATTTGCATGCTTCTGGAGTTCACTGGAATTTACTCATGTGCAATCGCGCTTAGGATAGCTTAAACTAACCTGGGGGAGGGGCATGGAGGGGAGGGGAGGGGGAAGGGAAAGGGGAGGAGATTGGATGGATGGGTGGGCACTGGGCAGAAGTGAAGCCCCTTTCCTTTCCAAAAGGAAAACATTGTGAAACAGTATCATTGCTTTTCAGTGTTTCCCCCATCTTTTATTTTACAGCAGGCACATGTAGCCTCCCACCTAAATTTAAACCAAAGCTTTCATTGGCCATATCCACACCAGACCTTTATTCCACTTTAGACAGTCATTGCTTCTCCCAAAGAATCCTGGGAAGTGTAGTGAAGGGTGCTTAGAGTTGCTAGGAGACACCCTGTTGCCCTCACAGAGCTTCAGTCAGAGCTGCTGATTGTTAAACCACTCTGGCCACTGGAGCTCTGTCAAGGGAATAGGAATCTCCTCTCAGCATTCTTCACAAACTACATTTCCTAGGATTCTTTCAGGGCAGCCATGACTGTCTAAAGTGAAATAAATGTCTGGTGTGGGTGTGCCCTCCTGATTAACCAAGCAAAGCAGCTGTGAGTCTGGCTTTTAAAACACTGACATTTGGTTCTTACTGAGCATGCCCGGGCTTATCATTGAGTTCAATGCTAAATTTCTTAAATTAATTAAAAATCAACCAGGCATTTCTTTTACTTTTAAGCAGCAGAAGACGAAGGTCAGAGTATGGGGCAAGGTCAGTAGTAGGATTACTAGTACTCTGAATATGGCTGATTTTTAATTAATTTCAACAAATTATGGGAACACTAACAGAAAAATGTCCAACAGGGGTCTGTTGTTGTTTTTCTCTCTTTTTACACTTTGAACTCTTGATTCTCTCTGACTGTTTTGTGTATCGCCATGAAAATTGAGGGTTGTTAAGCAAGCATTTCTGAGTTCAAGGTTTGTAAGGTTTTGTTTTGAAATGAGATTATGGGAAGCATCAGAATGGCATTTTCAATTTAACATGTGTTTTTAAATGTGTTTTTAAATTGTTTTTAAAAAAAATTAAATTGTGTTTTTAAATTGTTTTTTGTGTTTTAAAATTTGTATATTTGTTTTCAATTGCTGTAAACCACCCAGAGAGCTTTGGCTATGGGGCGGTATATAAATGTAATAAATAAATAAATAATAAACATTGCAGAATGCAAAAAATCCATGCCACTCTTATGTCTGTATAATTTAATTCTTTCCAGTATGAAAAAAGGTTTTGTTTACTTCCCTCCACACCTACATTTGCCCTAAAATCTTTGGAAATTTTATTTTAAGCTTTTAAAATATCTGCGGTTCTTTTGTTGTTGCTACTTTTCCTTTCCCCCTTCATGTGTGCAGCTCTTTGCTTTCATATCAAACAAAACTGAAAGATCATTAGGCTCAGCCCCAGTTCAAAGTATTGGCTGGAGGTGGCATTGAAATAGCATTATGGAGTAGTGAGCTTGTTTTCACCTCCACTGCACAGGCAGTATCTGATGTGAACTGGGCCTTCCTGATGAATGCCTGACTGCACAGAGGTTGCTTGATCTACGATATCTGAACCTTAATAAAACTGTGGGTCAGTCTCTATATAAACTGGCTGGCTGTGCAGTTTGTTGTTCATGCTGAGGGCCTGTTTCACACTAAAGGAGTTGTTTGTGTGGTAGAGGGGAGGGGCCAGCTCATGCTGCTGCTTGCCACACCATTCCACCCCTGCCTCCAGTTGGGCTATGGGGCTGGGTCATTTTTCAAATAAATGGAAAGGTTGCATTTGGAGACATGGCATTTTATGGTGGCTTTTACTGATTTGTTACTGCTGTTGATGGTGTTTTGTCGGCTGCATATCCTACCTTTGCGAGTGTTCAAAAAGAAGGAAGGATGGAATAAATGTCCAGCACCTCCAATAGACAAAGATAACTGCAAACAGATTAAGATAGCCAACACAGAATTTCAGACTTAAGTGACACTGGGAATCCGTTATGTCTGTTCTGTAGATGTCCGTGGGGCAGTAGTGTTTGGAAGTAAAGGACGCATATCCCAGTATTCACCCTGGTCTGTGTGGTCTAGGCCAGAGACCTCTATGCTACATATGGATTGATGAAAAGATCCATAAACCACACAAATATCCATTGGTTATTGAGAAAGGCTTTCTTATTCCAATTTTCACTGTTCCTGACCTTACTCTTTGAGGGCCCAATATGGCATTTGCCTATTCACTGATTTCTTTAAAGTATGCTTCAAAGTGCTGTGGTTTGTCTCCCGCTTCATTTTGAGGGTTCACATTTGCTGCTTGTCTCTTCTGTGCATGGATTCTCATCATAAAGCAGGAGAGACTGCTTTAGGATGGGTTTATTTACCTAATAAACTGGCTCTTGTATCGTCTAGGAAATGCTGACATTTTTGAAAGAGGAACTCCTAGTAACAGGCAAACAAAGGTCCAGCAGTTAGGTCTGGTAAAACAACGAAATGAAGGTTGGCTAATATTGCCCTCGGCCTCTTTCCCGGTGGCCATGACAGCAGCAGAGGTTTATTTGAAGATCCCAGACTCGGAGTCATTGCTTGTATTGTCATGCATTTGAGCATTCGAGTCTGTGCCAACAGTTTGGGATATTAATGTATTCCACAGATCAGTGAAAAAGGAATTCCTCTGCACGTCTTTCTTTTTTGTTTTCTCTAATTCCCCCCCCCTCTTCTTTTTTTTCCATACACTTTGTTTGCAGTGTCTTTGTCTGGCGGATGTTGCTGGGCATTCCTAATGAGAAAGCAAAGAATTGAAGAGAGGGGGAGGGGTGTATTAGCACTTTTAAAACATAAGGTGAAAGTTTTTTACAAGCTAGTCAGGTGCATAGAAATTCGTATTCTGGTAGGGATTGTGAATGCAAATATACAGTAGAAAGCTCCCTTTCTGACACGTAAATCTCATTTATTTGCTTCCTGGAGCAAGAAAGTACTTCAAGAAAAATTCAACGCTGCTGCTCCACAGGATGCCATGCCTCAGTGCTTCTTTAGTATTCATCCTTGCTTCATTACCACGGCCACCTCTCAGCCCACCCTGAGCAGCTGCTAAAAGGGGCAAAATTACAGCAATTCATACCGCTGGTGACTTACTGCCAGGAAATAATTGGTTTCTGTTTGCAAGGGACATTATCACAGCAAAGCTTGGAAAACAGAAATTGTTTGCTGGTTTTGGGGAGTGGGTGTTCAGTGGAAGGTATTTATCAAGATTTTCACAGGATTTGTAGAAAGGCATCTCAATGGAAAGAAAAGCTGTTGTTTTTATGAAGAAACAATTATCTAATAAAGAAATGGGTCAAGCAAAGGAATTTGGGCAGGTTTCTTAAATATATCTGTGTATTCTGCTTCCCTAGCAGGAATTGTACTTAATACTTAGATTTTTTAAAATATATTCTTTGATCCCTCATGAAAATGTTAATGAGACGAAATGGGCTAAAGAGCTCTCCAGACACTGCCTGGAGAGGGAGGAATGAAATGCAGACCCTCTGGAGGGCTTCTGATACACAAGAAGTCCCTTTGTTTCCTGTTTTACAAACCAGAGACATGTCTAAAATCAGCAACAAAATTAGAGCAGGCTGAAGAGGCAGTGCTGAAAACTAGGCTTTCAATGTTTTAAAAGAGAAAAAATTGTTTGTTGCTAGCTGTGAATGCCATGGCGTGCTTGATGGGCAGTGTTCTGGGGGTGTTTGAAGACCAGAATGAAGGTACTCAGAAGATGTGAGCGGGATGTGGTTAGGCTGTCTTTCATTTAGACTTAATTAAGAACCTTGCCGGCTTTGTCTCTTGGGGAGCCTGTTTTGTGAATAGGGGCCTTGCCCCCCAAATTGTATATAACAGGTCCATTGCCTTTGTATTGGGTTGCCAAACTGAAGACAGTAGCAAGTGCAGACCCCATGCTGCTTGAGGTCATCCTCTTGTTTAGAGAAGTGAGCCCACATTTCCAAGAGAAAAACGGGAGTAGTTGGAGGGAGTCTTTCTTAGGAACTGGGGAATAACCAACCTTTATGTTTGTGTGTGTGTACGTATGTGTAAACAAAAAGCCAGTGGGAGGTAGAAGAGGTTTTATAACACTTTCCACAGGGTGATTGTTTGGCTTTAATAAAGGTCAGAGGGTAAACCACAAAGGGCAAACCCTTTTCCTCAAGGAGTCAATGCTCTGTGTCTGTCTCTGTGGGGAAATCTCTGGAATTTCATGCCCAGGTATTAATGATTCCAGATATTCAATTCATACCCTTTACAGTGTTGTTGTATAGGAATCAGTCAAATTTTCATTTTTAGTATTTAATCATAATGAAATCACTCGTTGTTACGCAAAACTCTCCTGGTCGGTGCCTTCTATGATGAAATCTCTGGCACTATCAGTATACTTACCAATTCCATTGGATACATTAAGCCCGGCATGGCTAGGCAACAGGTATCTCAAGGAACACCTGCCATATCAAAGTGTTCTACATGTGGAGATTTTAAAGGGAGTCTCCTACTCTGTATATTTCTTTTTATGAAGAGAGGGAGGCATTTAGTAGAGGCATTTGTTTCAAGAAATTTTGTGCTATTATAGCAGTATTAAAAATAGAATCAGGGGGTTCTAAGTTTACCCTCTGTAGCTGAGTTCCAGTAGCCCTTAGTTCTCTTTACTGATACTTGTGCACACAGAAAAGAGAAAAATCTCTGCATACAGATTAACATATTCTAGAATTTATTGCCATTTGCAAGAGAGGTAGAAGGCAACTGGATTGGGCAGAGACCCTAATTAACAGTCATTTGGATTCTTACTCATGCGATGAATTCAGAGGCTTAAATTGTTGCCATGCAATTTCCACAATGAGCCATATTTTGAATAACCTTTTATAATTCCTTCAGGAGAGAGACAGACTTCTGATTAATTGAGGAAGCCCTAGTCTGAGGGATGAGTGCTCAAAATAAAATCTGTGATATTTTATAGAGATTGGGTATGATTTGTGACTAGGGTTGCCAGGTGAGAAGCATCCCAAACCCTGAGATTTCAGGGGCGGTCCCAAGTGATGTCATTAAGCATGATACATTAAGCATCAACCACAGTTGCTCTGAGCATACAATTAAAAAAAACATTTCTCTGATTGGAAATTAAGAAATCTTAGCTAAAAGATGGAGCCTGGGTAGGGAATATTTAATCTAGCCTACTTGCCTCTGGCAAGAAGGATTTAAGTGTCCTCAGGCCAGGCCAGTCACCAGAAGGTCATTGTAGGAAGAACGGAGCTTAGTGTCATGAAGGTGTTAGATGGGAGCACTCAAAGAGAAATGATGGTTGCCCCAAAGGCTGCAATTCTAAACACCCTTACTAAGCCCAATAGAACTCAATAGGACTTACTTCTGAGTAGATATGGTTTGGATTGTGCTGTTGGTAAAGCTTGAGTAGGGATCCTCTAAAAAGATATCCCTATCCAAGCAGGGTTGGCAACCCCTTGCCTGGAATGCTCTGCCCTACCTTTAACATGGCTGCTCCAAACTTCTTTACAGATTTGACCCTTTACTTCAGAAAGAAGTTTGAGAAATGAGTAAGAGTAAGAAGATTCTCTAGCCTTTTCTGTCTACCCTGTGGGCTGCTATAAACTCACTTTGACAGCCAACCCCATTTCAGTCAGTAATAATTGACAAAAAACACAAATGGTTTGGTCTACCTTCACAGGCAGCAGCTTGGGAACAACAACAATTGCAGCTACACTTCCCAGTATGTGAATTCTCTTTTACCTGTTGACAGTGGAGGACATTCTCTTGCAGGGAAGATGCCTCCCACTGGACTTGCAGGTAGGGTCCAGAATCCTTTGCCTCCTCTTCCAGGGGCAGAAGTTGTCCTGCCCTCCAGTTCGACCCTGCCTGCGTTCGTTAACAGTAGGGTCCTTGTCTAAATTTCTTTAGACGTTCTTTGCCTCTTGCGAGTTTGTTTCCTCTTCCCTTTTTCCCTTGGTTGCATGTGTGAGTGTGTTTATGTGTTATGTTTGGTATTTTATTGTTAAACTACTGGTAGTGCCTGAGGCAGAGCCATCTGCCTATCCGCTGCTTGTCAGGGTCTGCCCTGCATTCAGGGGCAATTGGTCAATCAGCCTTTGTAATCAGAGCGTACTCACTCTGGTAGTTGCAGCCGCTTTCAGATAGCCTCCCTCAGGCTTGGTGTTCGGAGCGCTAAAAAAGGTTATATATATAGCACTAGCTCTGGCAGTTGTGGCCACTTCTAGATAGCTTCCCTCAGGCTTTGTAATCAGAGCACCAAAAAAGGCTTCATTTAGAGCACTCACTCTGGTGGTTGCGGCCTCTTATAGATAGCTTTCTGACTGGCAGCTTCATGCCTCACTCCGTTTGAGCATTCTGAAGAGGCTGAGGGAGGCAATTAGAGCTTCCTCAGGGAAGGCAGGAGCACCATTTTTTCAGTGTTTAAGCGTGTTGGTTGCCTTCTTGAGGATGCTTTCTCTACTCAGCCTGGCCAGTTTATAGCAGGGAAGCTCATAAAAAGGTGGGAATGCCATTTTGTTTTGGCGGTAACGCGCACTAGAGGCATTCTAGTGGTGGTAGCCACCTCTCCTTCAGTCTGGCCAATTCACCTGTTTGTTCTGCAGTCTGATAAATTCATGACAGGGACAGATTTTTTGCACCCTTCAGGAACTCAGCGGATTCGTCTGTTTGTTCCTGCCCCCCTGTGGCAAATGGGGCAGATTAACAAGTGATCAAGTTTGCTATGGGCAGACTCCCTCATTGTTCCTGAGTGGAGCATGCTACAAACCTACAATTGTCAATCTGTGCTTAGGTACTGGGGAAACTGAGACCTGCACCATGTCTTCTCCAGTCGGTTCTGCAAAGCAATGTGGTCATAGAGAAGGGGAAATTTCTGATTCTAGCACCCAGTGTGGTTGATCAGCGCAGTGCAATTTCCCTCCCACTCGGTAGACTTAGTGAGGCAGGCAGCGCCTCTCCTCCACATTTGCCACCAACTTCCTTTCCTTCTGAGGGGGACTTTCCTAGGTTTCTGTCATGGATGTGCTCCTGCATATCCTCCTTGAGGGCAGCTGGCATTTCTGAACAACAAAGGCCTGCAGGCAAAGAGAGGCACAGGTTCAAACACAGAGACAAACTTGCTCTAAGCATCACAGGAGAAGGAGATTGCACAGATCTTCCTCTTCTAACAGCTCTGCGAGATCTCCTTCCCCTTCACCCAGTCCACCCTCTGGGGGCCCTTCCCCCCAAAAGATATAGACAGGAGGGGGTGACACTGACCTGTGCACAGACAAATAGCAATATACCGGCTGCTACTTCAGCTACTGAAGCAGCAATGGTAGCTCATTCTCAGCAAGGCAGAATAGACATCCCTCCTGTGCACCACGCAGCTGCTGAGGAAGGGGCTTCTGATTCTGAGGTTGATAATCACACAACCATCTAGGAGAAGGGAGAGCTATCAGAGGAAGAATTGGAGATAGCCTCCAATTAGCCTAGGCTCTTTAATTTGGAGGTTTTGCAGCCACTGTTGGTTAAGGCCTATAGGGTCCTACAACTGTCGGCCGAGGAGGTTTCCCCACAGGAGACTGTGGATACTAACTCTGTTGGAACTAAAAAAGCTTTTCCTTCCACTCAGTCTAAACCCATTTTAGTTCCCTTTTCCTGTTCCTTTAATGCGTCATAGAAAGCGGAATGGGCACACCCTAATAAGGGGGAAATGATTTCTAAGGTCGTAAAGAAGCATTATACCTTTAGTGATAAGGTGATGCAACAGTTACGCATCCCGGCAGTGGACCTTCCTGTTGCAGCTCTGGCATCGTCCATGGTCCTGCCTTCTGAAGGGGAGGGAGGACCCAAGGACACTTGTGATAAGAGAGTAGAGACCTCTTTGGGGTGCAGCTTTGTGGTGGACACAGTGGCCTTTAGGGCCTCTGTGATGCGTCCTTCCCTGGCTCTCCCTGTCAGGTTCCTACCTGCTCATGGTTACTGCCTGTCTCTAGGCACCACCAGGGACTCCACCAGTCCGGACCGCTCTCTCTTATGTTTTCTCTCCCCGCTCTAGCACAGATCTCAACAGATCCCCCTGCTAGGCAACCACCAGTAACGTCCCAATACTAGTATTCCCAGAGACTCTGAATACTGGTATTGTTATTCTCTTCACCGCTGCCACCATTTGTTACAGTTCCCCTTCAGCCTTGGTCATTACCTTACCCTCCCTTCTGGTCTGTGAAACTCCAGCCAAGGATCAGGCCTTTGGTAAACCAAATTAAGTATTTATTAAAGATAACAAAGCTAACAAGATTAACAAGATTTCTTCTTAAGGCACATAAGCATATGGTTTTACTCAATACTAATCCGAACTCCACCTCCCTCCTGGTAAACAACTCTCTAAACCCCACCAAGCAATCCACTCTTTCTCTTCTCCCCCCAGATTCCACAATTCACCACCTCACATTCCCCCAGATTTACCTGTCATCCTTTCATTTATACTGTCAGCCATTTTAAACATTCAGCCAATCATCAAGCATTCTATTGCCCATTCACTCCCCCTCCTCTTTCACTACTTACCATGTATACTCTAAACAACCAGCACTTACCATATATACACTAATATATAGGAACATCACAGCCTCTGCCACAGCATCCTTGTTTTCTAGGGCTGTGTTTATGTGGACAAAGGAGTTGGGCACACGTGAGGATGTTCCCAAGCCTGTTAAGGATATATGTAAAATGATCTCTCATTCTTCTGCCCTATCAGCGGACGTGGTGTAGGATGCTTTCCAGTTTGATGCCTGCTGTATGGCTGCTACCACAGTGGCTAGGCGTAATATCTGGCTCCTCCAGTGGGAGGTAGAGACAGCCTCACAACTGAAACTTGTATGATTTTTTCAGGTGACAAACTGTTCAACGAGCCCTTTGTTGGCAGTGCGTGTGTGTGTGATCCATAAAGAGGTGCCAATGCAGATCGGTTAGAAATGATCCAGGCTAGGCAAAGTACTTTTAAGAGCCTTTACTGACATTAAGGTTTGTTAGACACAGTTCTCCTTCCATACACAATCCCCCACACTGAACTGTCCGTGAGTTATGCCTCTTATCTGGGCGGTTGCCCTTGCCAACCATCTGCTGGCCTTGACAGTCCAGGTACAAGTTCCAGTACTTTTTAACCCCTTTATTGCAGAATCTCTTTCTGTGAGAAACACAGAAGGCATAATAGGCAAACAGCCTCCACCTGTTGCTCACAGAAAGCACAAATAACCATTATCTTATTTTACATTTACAATATAATACAAGTTCAATTCATTTCAGTAAACAATTTTACATATCATTTTGTTTTCCATCACTTTGATACAGTCTCTTTTTCCTTGTTCTCCTTTATTCATACAATATACATTTCTGTTGGATTTTATTTGACAACATTTTTCTCAGAATTAATTTACATTTCATTCTTCCATACAGCATTTCCACATTAAATCCATTGTTTCAGCATCTATAGGCCCTTCTTTTTTCCATTCTGTAGGATATTCATCTGTCTCATTTTCCTTGTGTTGTGTTACACTAAATGTGAACCTATGTGGTGGTTTTCCTTTGTTTGCTCTTTCTGAACGTCTTAAACTATCTGTTTCCATTTCTTCACTCTCATCTTTTATTGCTCCTGCACTTGTGCTAGCACTTGTTCCTGGCACTTCTGTATCCTGCATTCCCATGTCCTCACTTCTAATTCTCTTAATGTTGCGCTTGCCACCTCTAATTAAATCTGTTAAAGCATCTCTTAAAGGTATTTGTGGTACATCTGCTGCACTCTGTCTGTGTGTGTCTTCCAGATCAACTGTTTGACTTTGTTTCCATGTATGCTCAATTACTTTGATACTTCTACTAAGTACCACTTGTTGCGCTTCAGGAACCCAGATTCTATAGAATGCATTCTGAAACCCCAAAACACGGCCTTCTTGAGCCCTTGAAGCTATTTTTCCACGTCTTTTCTGTTTAGGAACATGAACCCAACATTTTGCGCCAAAACGTTCAATGTGTGTTAGTCTGGGCTTTCTCCCTGTCAGCTTTTCGTATGGAGACATTCCTATCATTCTGTGCATTAGACGGTTCTGTATGTACACAGCATAAAGAATACATTCACCCCAATATGTGTTGTTTAATTCTGCATCTGCTAGCATAGCTCTCATGGAATCCTGCAGAGATCTGTTTTTCCTCTCTGCCAATCCGTTAGAATGTGGGGAGAAGGGAGCAGTGAGACTTTGGACTATTCCCTTCTTTTCCAGATATTTTTTCAATGCATTACTCGTGAATTCACCCCCCTGGTCTGATCTAATATTTTTAATAACGACCCCATGTTGTGTCTCTGTTTTCTGTATGAATGTGCGTAATTTGTCCTCTGCTTCACTTTTCTTTTTCAATAAGTACACGTGACTAAATCTAGAAAAATCATCCACTATCACTATGAAGAATCTCGCTCCTCCTTTGGAACACTGCAGAGGTCCTGCTAAATCAACATGAATAAGCTGATATGGTTCAGTGGTAGTGCTTTCAACGCTCTTATTTATGGGTGCCACTGTCATTTTTGTTTTATAACATGCATCACAATCATCTACATGCTCACAACTTTTCAGCGTTAAGTCACTACTATGCTTTGGTGTGTTTTTAATCTTTTCAAAGTTGGCGTGTCCCAGCTTTCTATGCCACTCATGGATGCAATTTTCGTGTATTTGTTTATTTACTCTTAACCAAGCACATTCTAGTTCAGCGTGCTCACTTTGTATTATAAACATTGCATCCTGCAATTTCCCTTGCATGCATATTTCATTGCCTTTCTGCACAAAACATTTCTTTCTTTCAAACACCACTCTATAACCTATTTCAGTTAATTTCGTCACTGAAAGCACATTATAATTTAATTTCGGCACTAAAAGTACATCTGTAATAATAGTCTTAAGATTACTCAGCCTTAAAGTTCCCCTGGCAATTACGTCACGCGTCGATCCGTCGGCTAAACAAATCTTCTCCTGAACAGGCTTTGAAGTGTGAAGCAGTCTTGCTTCGGTAATTAGGCAATTTGACGCTCCGCTGTCTAAGAGCCATTTAGAGTTAAGTGTTTTATTGCTCTCCTTAGTGACAAAGTTTACACTTGGATTCTGCCATCCATAGTCCCTGTTTCTTCTTTTCTTGCTCAAACAATTTCTTTGGATATGTCCTCGAGAACCACAAAAATAACACGTTTTGATTTCTTGCCTGTTTCTTGAGTAATTCTGTTGTGCTGTTTCAGCCTCTTTAGACTCAGTCCTTTTGCTCTCCTGTCTTCTGTTCCATTCCTGCTGCAACTTTTGTTCTACAAAGTCCAAATTTAATGTCCCATCAGGTAATGTTTCCATAGTAGTAACCAGATTGTCCCATTTTTGATTAAATGAAGATAACACGATATAAACCATTTGCAGATCGCTGTGATTTACTCCACGGTCCTGTAACTCAGCAAACAAATGACGAAATTCAGCAAGATGCTCACTCATAGTCACTTCTTCTGTAAAACGCATCTGATATAATTTCCGCGCTAAACACAGCCGGCTCCCTGCTGTTTGCTGCACATGAGCAGCCCTTAACGTTTCCCACATTTGATGTGCTGTCGGCTCATTCCTTACGTGTAGCAGTTGAGAATCAGACAGCCCTAAAGTAATAAACGCTTTCGCTTTCTCGTCTTTCTTCGTCCACGCTGCTGATGGAGCGGCCGGAGGGGGATTTTCCACCACGTCATATAAATCCTCTTTGACTAGAACTGCTTTCATTCTCCACTTCCAACTGGCATAATTAACGGCACTCAATCTTTCCATCGGCATCCCGGTTGACAGGTTTATCGCCATGTTGCTCACTCCTTTACTTTGCTTTGCTTTCGTTTACTGCTCCTTTTCTCTTCAATTACGGATTGGATCAGCTTCGGAACCTCTGTTTGTGGACCGGATCCTGGGCCCATAACCCTTCTGTTGGCAGTGCGTGTGTGTGTGATCCATAAAGAGGTGCCAATGCAGATCGGTTAGAAATGATCCAGGCTAGGCAAAGTACTTTTAAGAGCCTTTACTGACATTAAGGTTTGTTAGACACAGTTCTCCTTCCATACACAATCCCCCACACTGAACTGTCCGTGAGTTATGCCTCTTATCTGAGCGGTTGCCCTTGCCAACCATCTGCTGGCCTTGACAGTCCAGGTACAAGTTCCAGTACTTTTTAACCCCTTTATTGCAGAATCTCTTTCTGTGAGAAACACAGAAGGCATAATAGGCCAACACCCTTGCAGGTGCATTTGGTTGAGAGAAGAGACAAGAGAAAGCCCTACCACCCACTACGAAGGAAGAGCATAAGGAACGCCAGATGCATTTTTTTCATCCCTATCACCAATTTCCACCCTTCAAGCCACATTGGGGCCAACAAGGAAGGGGAGGCAGCTGTCCCTCAGCCAGAGGAGGAGGATCCTCTTCCTTCTCTCCAAAGTTTCCCAAACTGTCCAAGAAGGCCCCTTTGGCATGACTCCCTGGGTTCCCCGCTGGGGGCTCACCTGTTACAGTTCTCCCATCTATGGAGGGAGGTGATCTTGGACAGATGAGTTTTGGAAACAGTCACTCGTGGGTATGCCATAGAGTTTACCAACAGACTACACAAGCTCTTTGTTCCCACTCCACACTCCCAGGACCCTGGCAAGCACAAAAATTATGTGCAGGCCATAAAACATTTGATCAGCGTTCTAGCCATAGAGGAGGTCCCTCCCTTGGAGAGGAGATATGGGGTCTATTCCATCTTTTTCTTGGTCTTGAAAAAAAGCAGTGATATCAGGGCTTTCCTAGACCTCAAATGGCTAAATTCCTGGGTAGCCAAAAAATGATTCAAGATGGAGACTCTGAGGTCAGTTGTGTCAGCACTAAAGAGGGAGGACTGGATGTCCTCTATTGACCTGTCCAAGACTTACCTTCACATCCCTATACAGAATTCCTATCATCAGTTCCTCAGGTTCAGGTATGATGGGTGGCACTTTTAGTATCAGGCATTACTCTTCGGCCTCTCCTCAGCACCGAGGGTTTTCACAAAAGTACTAGTGGCCCTGGTGGCCTTTCTCCGGAAAGGATTAGTCCGCCTTCATCCTTATCTGGATGACATTTTGGTGCAAAGTCCATCCTGGGATGCCTGTGAAAGGGATACCAAGACCACCCTGTCCTGTCTTCCGTGTCTGGGGTTCATTGTGAACAGGGAAAAAAGCTTTCTGAGCCCAACCCAAAGAACTGTTCATCTGGGGGTCCAGATCGATACAACACCTTCCGGATCTCTCTTACCCCAGAGATGGTGGAGAAGATCACCACAGCAGTGATTCAGACAAGGATGGAGCTGATGTCCTTAGCGAGACTGCAGAGTCTCCTTGTCTCAACCTACGACCTCATCCGTTGTGCTCAATTCCACTCACTCAGCCTTCTGCATCTTTTGCTGCCCTTTTAGGACCAGATAATGATCCATCGACGTAGACTCCTGGAGGTTCCAGACAGACTGAAACAAGAGTTGAAGTGATGATTAGCACCTCAGAGACTAACAGAAGGGGTGAGCTTGGAGGAGCCTCAATGTCTGGTGCTCATCACGGACGTGAGCCTTTACGACTGGGGAGCTCATCGAAGCTTTGTGCAGGGAACTTGGTCAGAGGTGGAGTCTTGGCTCAGCATCAATTTTCTAGGGCTAAGGGTGATAAGCCTCTGGTTGAGGGCCTTGGCGTCGGAAGTCAGAGGTGCCCACCTTCTGGTCCACACTGACAACATGTGTGCCAAAGCATATGTGACAAGCAAGGGGGAACCAGGTTGGCGACCTTGATCTCCGAGGACGACAGTCTCCTTCGCTAGGCGGAGCATAACTTACAATCTCTGAGGGCCGAACATTTAGCAAGCCTGGAGAACATTACAATGGACTGACTGAGTTGGAATCAACCCATCTCTTGTTTGGTTTTCCTCTTTTTCTACTTCCTTCTGTTTTTCCCAGCATTATGGTCTTTTCTAGTGAATATATCCAAAGTATGACAAAAGTTTCATCATTTTAGCTTCTAGTGACAGTTCTGGTTTAATTTGTTCTAACACCCAATTAATTGTCTTTTTTGCAGTCTATGGTATGCACAAAGATCTCCTCCAACACCACATTTGAAATGAGTTGATTTTTCTCTTATCCGCTTTTTTCACTGTCCAACTTTCACATCGATACATAGTGATTAGGAATACCATGGTGTGAATGATCCTGACTTTAGTGTTCAGTGATACATCTTTGCATTTGAGGACCTTTTCTAGTTCTCTCATAGCTGCCCTCCCCAGCCTAGCCTTCTTCTGCTTTCTTGAGTATTGTCTCCATTTTGGTTAATGACCGTGCCGAGGTATTGATAATTGACAAGAAGTTGCAGCAGACGTTGCACTGGACATCTCACTGGGACTACAGTAAATGTGGAAGAGGCATCAAGATTGCTACAGAGGCAAGCAACTTTACCCTCAAAGTGCCTTGCAAACAATTCACAGTGCCACACGGTAGGCATGGTTAAGATGTTTTACTCGTGACCGATCAGCCTCACAGCATGTCTTTCGCCATTTGTACTCTAGCCATTGTCCAGCCTGTTTCACTGTCCTTAGCTCACTGGTGTGCCAAGGTGCAAACAGGGCTCCACATTGCCAGAGAGGGAACTCTGGGGCAACCGTGTCAAGAGCCCGACATGCCTTGCTGTTCCAAAGCGTGACAAGGGCTTCAACAGGGTCACCTGCTCTATCTACTGGGAACTCCCCCAGGGCATTGAGGAATCCAGTGGATTCCATTAGTCTCCGAAGCTGGACCATCTTAATATGTCCAAGGGAGGATCAGAGCCATAAGTATAAATTTCACCAGGACATACTCTGACTGTGACAATTGGGTGACATCCACCACCACCCCATCTCCAGACCACCCTTCCTCCACTTGGAGCAAAAATCAAGTTGAGAGTGTGCCCTGCTCTACGCATCGGGCCTGTGACAACTTGAGACAGCCCCATGGTCACCATGGAAGCCGTGAAGTCCTGAGCGGGAGCACTAGAAGCAGCCTCAGCATGAACATTGAAATCACCCAGAACAATCATTCTGGGCTCCTCCAATACCACAGCCGAGATGGCCTCTGCCAGCTCAGTCAGAGAAGCTGCTGGGCAGCAGGGTGGATGGTACATCACTAGCAACCTTAGTTTACTGTCTCCTTGGCGCAACACCAGGTGCAGGCCCTCACAGTCAGCTCCAAGACAGAGTGGTTTCCTGGTGACAGAGATGGAAGTTCTGTAGACCACAACAATTCCTCCCCCCCACCCCTGCAACCTGTGCTGGTGTTGCACTGAGTATCCAGGTGGGCAAAGCTGGGTCAGATCAACTCCTCCCAGCTCACCCACCCAGGTCTCAGTAATGCACACCAAATGGGCACCTTCATCCATGATTTTATCATGGATGAGTGTGGTGTTATTGTGTACCGATCTGGCATTAAACAACAACACACACAGGCCAATGGGCACAGCAGATGAACAACCAGGAACCCATCCATGAGAGGAGTGTGAGCAAGGAACAAGGCATAGATAGCCTTGGCCTTGTCTTCTATGGTAGTTCACCACCTCCCCATAGCTATAACTCCCTCTACCCATGATCACTGCAATTGGAGTGCCATCACCCTTGTTCCTCCTTACTAAGACTCCTCCTAAACCCCTGATATGGACACAACAAGAGCCCATCAACAAAACCTACCTGACTCAGTTATCCCAGTAGGCCCCTGAGAGAATTGGGAACAGTCAGATGCACTCAATATCTTTCACACGGGGGAAATCTACTCCCCCCCGTTTCACACCCCGGGAAGGCCAGCCTTTTGCTAGTTGCAGATTTTCACTCTGAAGGCATCTGGTGACTTTCTCCTATCATTCAGTTCACTGCAAAGGCTCTCACCCTGCGCAGGAACTACACATTCGCCATACACCCTCCTCATTACCAATCTCCTCTAGATTGGTTGAAAGAAAGAAAGAAAGAAAGAAAGAAAGAAAGAAAGAAAGAAAGAAAGAAAGAAAGAAAGAAAGAAAGAAAGAAAGAGAAGGGGTAGTGTCCTTGCCCTCGGCACTCCCTAAGGGGCTCGCCAAGGGCAGACGGGCTTTTATGCCCCCTGAACCCAGCCAGATGCTGATGCAAGAGGCTGCAAGGTTAACTCTGGAGCCAGGGTCAGGCAGGGGGTCCCAGTCCTTGCAGCACTTACCAGGGACTTCAGCTGTCTCGAGGGACAGCAACCCGAAGGAGTGAGCAGCAAGCACCCAGATGCTCAGGTACTCACTCTCAAGGCAGGTCTTCTTCAGCCCCCCTAGTGCTGCAATTGTAGGAATTGTAGAGGAAATCTTTCATGTATCTGAAGAGTTTGAAGTACGGAACATAGATCCATGCTATTTCTTAGCTTATATAGTACTAGTTTGATCAGGGCTGGCTCCAGGCATGCCAGGGCCCTTGGGCACCAGCCTGCCCCAGCACCCACACGCACACAGCCAACCTGCCCTGGGCACGTGGCTCCTGCTCCACCAACCTCTCCTGTGTCCTGGTGCTGCGTGGGCTCTGCGTGCAGGGCTGCCATCAACCAAGATGGCAGCAGAGACTTGTCTGAGGGGCTGATACCCCTGCCACCATCTTGGTTGATGGCACGCTTGCACGGTATGCTATGCCCATGTGCAGGGCTGCCATCAACCAATATGGCAGTAGGTGCATCAGCCCCTTAAAGAAGCCTCCGCTGCCCTCTTAGTCAATGGCAGCCCTGCGTGCACAGCAGAAGAAGCAGAAGAGAGGTAGGTTCTAGCGAGTAAGCAGGCAGGCAGCCTGAAAGCTCTGTCCCTGCGATCCGTGGCAGGGACTCTACTATGAATCGCGGAAAGGGAACACTAATCCCCCACCCTAACAAGGGGCCCTTGGCCAGGGCCCGACCTGGCCATCCTTTTGCTCCGGCCCTGCGTTTGATATTCTGCAACAATAGCAGCTTCCCACTTTAGGGTTTCTTGCTTACATTTCACTGTACTTGAATTCCTTCCCTTCAGAAAGGTGGTTCAGTGGATTAAGTGTTGGATGCTGGAAGCTCATGGGCAAGTCAGGCCCCACTTTGGCAAAATGGAAAGCATAAAAATCAATCACTGGGTATGAATGAGGCATGGAAATTGCAGTGCAATTTTAAATAATCAGTTTGCGCTTTTGTGTCTGTTTTATAAAATCTGTATGATTTACTTCTTTAAGGCTTTTGGTTTGTTTTTGTCCTTCTGGACTCGCTTCAGTGTCCTTAGCAGCTTGCATAGAAGTGTTTAAGAAGTTCCTTATGGTAGGTTGTTTAGGTTTCCTCTCAGTATCCTTATCTGAATACTTTCCGTTCATATCTACTTCTCATGGATAATCTTTCATTTTATTGAACTCTTCCTGTAGAACAGTTTCTGGTGAATAACACATGAGTAGCAAACTATTTTCACATCATACTGTGCTTTGACCTTTTTCTGTGTGTGTGTGTGTGTGTGTGTGTGTGTGAGTGAGAGAGAGAGAGAGAGAGAGAGAGATCTTATAAAGAGACTTATCAGTTATTCAGCTGCAGGTAAATCCTATGCACATTTAATGCACCACGGAGGAAATGGGGTGTGTGTGGACTGGAGGGGGGGATCCTGTTCCCTCATTTTCTGTATTAACAGAATGACAACCAAAGCAACTGTTGAAAATTACAAAAGGTGTGGGGAGAATGTTTGAGTTTCAGTTTGTGGCTGAAAGTGTTGGTTGGAAACTAAATGACAATGAGGAAAGAACTGGTAGTATCAGGCAATGTAATTGGAGACTGGCTTGATAGTCCTGAGCTGCAGAGTTGCTTCAAAGTATCCATTCTTGCAGGGTTAAAAAAAACTTTTGTGGGCATGATCTAGCAAAGTGATTTACATGCCCACATGGACTTTCATCAAACCATTTCCTCTTCAACTATGTCCCCTACTGAACCAGAAAACTTGTGAATTTTTTCAAGAGCTTGCTGGAACAGTTGGGGGAGTGGAACTGCTCAGGGGAATACATTGCATTGTATTTATGCTCTTCTAAACTTGTCTCCCACTTGTCAGCCTTGCAGGGGCTTACATCATGTAAACAATAATATATAACATTTAAAACCAGGATTAAAGAATCATTAAAGATAAAGTAAGAACAATCTAAGAACAAAGGAACTGAGCCAAGAATGGGATGAAACATGCTTATCTGGCTTGTGGTTTGTAGAAGAGAACTATGTGAACTAATTAACTAATATGTCAGGTTTTATGAAGCTCTCACAGGAGCAAATAACATAGAAGGGGTGCCATCTCCAAAAATGGGTCTCTTTTCAAGTAGAAACCAGTCTTAATTCCAATTGCAGTTGCACACTATTGGAGAGCTCAATTAATGAGGAAGGGATTGTGTGGGAGGAAGCATTCTTAAGGCATCCTCTTGAGTTATATGATTTGATGAAAGCCCAGTGCTAGCAAGAATTTCTGGATCTTGAACTCTATGATGCCCGCCGATGAACACCCCTTGTGTGCAAAGGGGATTTGTATATTTTGATTTAGCCAGAGATGCATCCACATTTTAGAAAAGGCTATTTTTGCAGTAGCACATTGGCTAGTGATAAAGCTTTCTTTCTGCAAAATTAAACATGTTCGTTTTCACCTGCCATATCACAGGGAGAAGAATATTAGAAACTTCTGTGAAGGTTCTTGATTGCAGATTATCCAATGCAGTTGATGAATGTTCACTGTCAGGAGCAGAGGATTTGGAGTATGCATTTCCCAGGGTCTAATCTCATAAGGTAGCTGAGTGTGACTCCTTCCCCAATAACCTACTTAACTCAGTAGTTTTCCTCTCCTGTTGCCTCACAAGGAAAATGAGGCTCCTAGGCTGTTTGCATAAGTAGCTTCAGACTCTCTGAGCCTTTGACGGGAAAACCGAGAGTTAATTGTGGCAGATTGGTTTCCCATGTTCATTGGTGAGTTCAGGGAGGAAGCTTGAAAAGCACCCTTCATTCAAGTGCAGCAATGAGCATTACTGTGAGTTTCAAGAGCCAAAATGTTAATAACTGTTCTCTGGTCTAGGGGAAAGTGTCCTCCATGTTCTAAGGCAAATGGATTTGCAGGAATAGCGGGCATAGTACATCAGGATTTTCTCTTGCTATATAAGCAGTAGAAATCAGTTGGGAGATATTCTTTTGTCTAACATTTTTTAACATCATTATAACTACTATGGAGAATAATCTGTAAGCTGAGTAATTTGTAGGTGGTAATTAAGAACATAAGAACATAAGAAGAGCCTGCTGGATCAGGCCAGTGGCCCATCTAGTCCAGCATCCTGTTCTCACAGTGGCCAACCAGGTGCCTGGGGGAAGCCCACAAGCAGGACCCGAGTGCATACCAAACCCCATCTCACTGTACATAAAAGTACTTACCTGTGTATGTAGGAGACACACACACACGAGACAAAGGGCAAGGGAATGTGTTTATTACATTGAACGTTTATCCCCTCCCTTCATCCCCCTTCATCTGAGGTTGGTCTGGAAGCCGCAGCTGGTGCAAAATGCGGCAGCAAAATTGCTCACTGGGGCAGGGTATTGCCAACATGTTGCTGGCTACCTATTAGCTACTGGGCTAAGTTCAAGGTTCTGGTTTTGGTGTACAAAGCCCTATTCAGCTTGGGACCAGGATACCTGAAAGACCATCTTACCTCTTATATACCCAGTCAATCACTACACTCTACAGGTGAGGGCCTCCTGCAGATACCATCTTATCAGAAGGTCTGTTCCACACAACATAGGAAGTGGACCTTTAGTGTAGTGGCACCTACCCTTTGAAATCCCCCCCCTTAAATAAACATCCACCATCTCTGTTATCTTTTCGGCGCTTGCTGAAGACCTTCCTCTTTCAACAAGCCTTTTAAGTAGAGACCTTATCCTAGTCTGCATATGTGTTGGAATTCCCTTTTAATATATTTTTTAAGCTTTTTAAAATATATTTTAAAGTCTGTTTTTATGATGTTTTGGGTGCTTTTGTTTGCTGCCCTGGGCTCCTACTGGGAGGAAGGCCTGGATAATCTAATAAGAAATAGAATCCAAGGGGCTTGAAGCAGTGCTCTTCCCCCACCCATTTTATCCTTACTGCATCCTTGTAAGATAGGTTAGGCTGAGACATAATGACTGGTCCAAGATCACCCAATGAGCTACATTGATAAATGTACCTATTACATGGCTTTCCAGCGTATTTGATGGAATAAGACAAAATCCACAGGGGGTTATTGCAGTTGAGCTAGTATGAGTGAAGCAAGTGAGAAAATGAATAAGGGAATGAGAGAGGAGATGGAGTCAGAAGGAGACATCAAGGGTCCAATCCTATATTCCATTGTTATTAACACTGAGCAGTTCCATAAATGGAATAATGAATGAACTGGTGCATGGGTCTCAATGAATTACTGCAAAACTGTTGGTTCAGCAGAATTTCCATATCTGGTTTAAGTTTTTGTCATGTCAGTTCAAATGGTACTCTTAATATTCATATTGATTATGGTATAATTTTTTTAAAACATCTTTAGTGCACTCTTGTCTAGCATTGGGTTAATTTTTTTGATTTCTTCAGTGCCTCATTAGTCTGCAAACTCATATCCTTTTTTGTTGTTGTTCTGGTGTTGGTGAGAGATTTGAAATCTAGCATAACAGATGCCACACAGTTACCAGATACCCTTGAAGCCTCATGCCCGGTTTTTATTGCCTCTGCAGTACTCTGAACCCTTGTCACCTTATGTGGAAATATTGGGCAGTCTTCAAAAGTGGGAACCTCTTGGATCTTAGCTTCGACATTTAGCCATCAGCCAGACAACTGCAGCCCTGTATTGTGTTCATCCTGTTTCTTTTGCTTAAATTTAAATAGGAGGCATTTGATTCTTCAGAGTTATCTGGTAGCAGACTTGAATATTCACTAGGTAACCTTGGACCTAAAGTATGCTGAGTTTTAAAAGCAGAGTTTAGAATAGGGATGTGGACCCTGTAGTCCTCCAGATGATGTTGGACTCCAGCTCTCATCAGGCCGGCCAGCATGGCCAATGGTCAGGAATGATAGGTGATGGGAGCTCCAGTCCATCGACAACTGGAGGGCCAAAGGTTAACACCCCTCAGAGTAGAACAGTTGACAAAAGAGACTGCTTCTTATGCTGTCTACTTGAGAAAAATACAGAGTTTGTATGACATCTCTAATTTAGTAGATGTATTAGAAACCTGGCAGATCACGTACCACATCTGATTGGCCTATTCATAGAGAAATAAGAAAATATTACTTTGAACTAAACTGGTAGGGGAATCAATGTAGCAAGAAGGCAAGTTAATTTCATATTCTCTTTCTTTAGGATATTAATGTTTTCAGTTACAAGTTATCTGTCATATGGGACTCCTTACATACAGCAGAGCTCCACTTCTTGGCACCCCGCTTCTCGGCGTTCCGTTAATACGGCGCTAGCGGGGTGATCAGCTGGAGGGGGGGCTGGAGCTCCCTCCACTCCAGCTGATCACGCCAGAGGAGGGGAAGATCAATTGTAGCGTGCTACAGCTGATCTTCTCCTCCTCGGGGGTGGTCAGACTCTCACACTCTAGCGGATCACTCTGGAGGAGGGGAAGATCAGCTGTAGAGCCGATCTCTTCTGGCGTGATCAGACTCCTCCGCTCGAGCTGATCGCTACAGCTGATCTTCTCCTTGGGGGTGGTCAGACTTGTGCACTCCAGCTGATTGCACCGGAGGAGGGGAAAATCAGTTGTAGCTCACTACAGCCGATCTGCTCCTCTTTTGGAGCAATCAGACTTCCGCTGGAGCTGATCACGCCCGAGGAGGGGAAGATCTGATCTTCTCTTCCTCTGCTGTGATCAGTGGGTTAGGTTCCAGACCCCCGTGCTACAGCTGATCCACTTTTCGGCGGTTTTCACTTTCCGGCTGGCGTCTGGAACCTAACTTGCCATATGAGTGGGGCCCTACTGTATTTGTGGCTCTTGCTGCACACTTTTTGTGGCCTGAGAACAGTTTTCAATGTGTTACTATAAGAAGAATTTTGTTTTTTGTTGCCTATTTGATTGTAAACTTTATTTCTCTTGATAATCTGAGATTGACCTACATTGATCAGAAATTAAGAGTTTATTAAATTGTTGTTGTTGGGGATGAACATTAGAGTTTGGCACTATGTCATGCAGAAAGTTTTGCTCCGTTTTTTTAATGCAATTATTTCTTTATATCCAGCTGTGTGCAGCTGTTTGGACAGGTTCTGATTGGCATGAATAAAGGCAAGGAAAAGAGCCATGAGCGATTAAACCTAGCAAGGATTTTAAAAAGTGTGAAGATTAATGATTTTTTAAAGTGTGAAGATTTTTTATTTTTATTTTTCAGCAGTAAGGCGACCACTCCTTTCATACAGTAGTTTCGTATATTTTATCCTGTGGTAATATTTAAGGAAGAATTCTAATTGACAAAGGGACAGGATAGGTTTCTAAGAACCCAAACAACTACATGTTGGCATTTAAGAGTCAGAGTTCAGAAAGTGTGTGTGTGGTGTGCCTTCAGCTCCATTATGACTTATGGTTACCCTATGAATCAGTGACCTCCAATAGCATCTGTCATGAACCACCCTGTTCAGATTTTATAAGTTCAGGTCTGTGGCTTCCTTGATGGAATCAATCCATCTCTTGTTTGATCTTCCTCTTTTTCTACTCCCTTCTGTTTTTTCCAGCATTGTGGTCTTTTCTAGTGAATCATGTCTTCTCATGATGTGTCCAAAGTATGATAACCTCAGGTTCATCATTTTAGCTTCTAGTGATAGTCCTGATTTAATTTGTTCTAACACCCAATTATTTGTCTTTTTTGCAGTCCATGGTATGCTTAAAGCTCTCCTCCAACACCACATTCCAAATGAGTTGATTTTTCTCTTATCCGCTTTTTTCACTGTCCAACTTTCACATTGATACATAGAGATCGAGTAAACCATGGTCTGAATGATCCTGACTTTAGTGTTCAGTGACATAGCTTTGCATTTGTGGATTTTTTCTAGTTCTGTCATAGCTGTCCTCCCCAGTCCTAGCCGTCTTCTGATTTCTTGAGTATTGTCTCCATTTTGGTTAAGGACTGTGCCAAGGTATTGATAATCCTTGACAAGTTCAGTTTCCTCATTATCAACTTTGAAGTTACATAAATCTTCTGTTGTCATTACTTTGGGCTTCTTGACATTCAGCTGTAGTCCTGCTTTTGTGCTTTCCTCTTTAACTTTCATCAGCATTCGTTTCAGATTATTACCGCTTTCTGCTGAGAGCATGGTATCATCTTTATATCTTAAATTATTGATATTTCTCCCTCCAATTTTCACATCTCCTTCATCTTGGTCCATTCCCACTTTTCGTATGATATGTTCTGCAGATGTATTGCAGATGATACAAAATTGGGGGGCACAGCTAATACTGCGGAAGACAGAAACAAAATTCAAAGGGACCTTAATAGGCTGGAGCATTGGGCTGAAAACAGCAGAATGAAATTCAACAGGGATAAATGCAAAGTTCTACACTTAGGAAAAAGAAACCAAATGCACAGTTATAAGATGGGGGATACTTGGCTCAGCAACACAACATGTGAGAAGGATCTTGGAATTGTCATTGATCACAAGCTGAATATGAGCCAACAGTGCGATGTGGCTGCAAAAAAGGCAAATGCTATTTTAGGCTGCATTAACAGAAGTATCGTTTCCAAATCGCGTGAAGTATTCGTTCCCCTCTGTTCAGCACTGGCTAGGCCTCATCTTGAATACTGCGTCCAGTTCTGGGCAACAAGGATGATCAGGGGACTGGAAACAAAGCCCTGTGAGGAGACTGAAAGAACTGGGCATGTTTAGCCTGGAGAAGACTGAGGGGAGATATGATAGCACTCTTCAAGTACAAGAAAGGTTGTCACACAGAGGAGGGCCGGGATCTCTTCTCAATCGTCCCAGAGTGCAGGACGCAGAATAATGGGCTCAAGTTGCAGGAAGCCAGATTTCGATTGGACATCAGGAAAAACGTCCTAACTGTTAGAGCCATACGACAATGGAACCAATTACCTAGAGAGGTAGTGGGCTGTCCGACACTGGAGGCATTCAAGAGGCAGCTGGACAGCCATCTGTCGGGAATGCTTTGATTTGGATTCCTGCATTAAACAGGGGGTTGGACTTGAAGGCCTTATAGGCTCCTTCCAACACTACTATTGTATGATTCTATGATATAAATTAAACAAACAGGGTGATAAAATACACCGCTGTCTCACACCCTTTCCGATGGGGAGCCAGTCAGTTTCTCCATATTCTGTCCTTATAGTAGCCTCTTGTCCAGAGTATAGGTTGCACATCAGGACAATCAGATGCTGTGGCACCCCCATTTCTTTTAAAGCATTCCATAGTTTTTTGTGATCTACACAATCAAAGGCTTTGCTGTAATCTATAAAACACAGCATGATTTTCCTCTGAAATTCCTTGGTCTGTTCCATTATACAACTTTTGTTGTTTGAAATATGATCTTTGGCAGACTTCCGGGAAGGGTGACTTCGCTTGTGCCTGCTTTTGGGACGGGCTCCCGCCTCAAAAGAAGCTTATTCAGATATAAATCAGTCAGAACATTTTTTTTTTGACTGATGAAATTTCTCCCGGGCAGGGAGAAACGTAGAGATCAACCTCAAAGCCTGTTTTTGTTGGGAGGACTGGATTTCATTAATTTATGAGATAAGGTCCAGCCAACAATGCCGGACGGACTTCCTAACAAGCTCTATCTGCTTAAGCGATACGTTTATCTTTTCTTGAAAGAGAGAACGGACTAACAGGCAAGCACCCTTCTTTCTATTATTTTTTTTACTTGGTTTAAATTGTTGCAGCAAAAGGAGATTTGTCAGATTGATCGGCTTTGGACAACTTCTGGGTGAGATATAGCTCTTCTCTGTTATTCACGAAATTAACAGCTTATCTCTGTTTCTGTCGCAAAAAGCTGTCCTGGAAGTGCATTCTAAAGATAATAAACAGAAGAGGGATTTCTATTCCTGATTTCTATTCCGAGGAATATTATATTGTCTGGGACTATTCTCTTTTTGGTCTATTTTATTTTGACGAATCTGCTTCTTCACGACGCCACTAATTGTTTTGATGCTGGGAACTAAATTTATTTTGCATTCTTGAACATAGAGAGATAAGGCAGGTTGCTCTGTTTATACTGTGATGTTATCAAGCCTGGAATATTAACCCAATTGTTGCTGAAATAAGAAGTGGTTCTTCTTTATTTTTGTTTTGCTTTGTTTTCGTGGTTTTAAAAATGGCAATCAAGAAAGTGGCTGAGAATCTGGAAGTAATTATGTTTCAGAAAATAATGGATGAGATTGAGATAACGAAACAAACCCTGCGACAGGGTAGTAAGGAGCTGAAAATTGAACTGAGCAAAATGACGCAGGAGTTTAAAGAAATAGGGGACCCTGTGAGAGAGGAGAATGAGATCAGAGATGAGAAAAGAAAAAATAAAGGGAAGATACAAGCCCTGGAGATTGGAACAAATGTGGAATTGGAAAAAGATCTGGAGTTTATGGATTTTAGAAATAAAATCTACTGTTTGGAATTTAACGTTATCTCTGAAGAAATTAATGAAGATATTAGAGATAAAGTTATCAATGGCTTGGATAATCTTCTGGACTGGAATGATGTGATGGAGCTTGATATAGAGAAAATCTATGGAATTAACTGCAGTCATGTGACAATGGAAAAACTCTTAAGAGATGAGCCAGTGCATTTTCTAAAAAAGAAGAACACAGATATGAATTTACAACAATGTTTCAGCAACTTATTCAGAATGGATGGCAAGAAAATATTTGGGATAGAGGAAATTCCCATCAGACTCTTATTATATGACTATGGCTACAACAGCAAGATTATTATGGAATACTGATAATGGAAGATTGGACACTGAAATTACTGGACTTAACAGGACTATTGAAGATGGAAGATGGAACTAATAGGGATAATGGAATAATGGCTATTGAAATTATTGGACCTAACAGATTCTGATGAGATGGATTAATCGAAATGTTTATTTGGACTATGATTATGACAATAAGATTATTATAATTATTAACGAGATGGATTAATTGACATGTTTATTTGGAGAAAAATTGATAGATATATTTCTTAAAGAATTGAAACCTCTCTTTGACTTTTTGTGGAAAGAATAAAGTAATGTTTATGAGATTTGATGATTAATTAAGATAACTACTGGAGGAAAGTGATTTTATAATATGATTTAAGAGACAGGATTGTTATATATTGTAGACCTATAACTGATTTGATATGTGACAAATGGGAAGTCAACATTTTATTTTATTTTTTGTTTAATCATTTTTGTTTTGTTTTGTTTTTTGTCTTTGAATGTTTTATGATTTTGTTTTCTATGTTTTATGAAAATTTGAATAAAAATTATTGTAAAAAAAAAAAGAAATATGATCTTTGGTGCCTCTTCCCTATCTAAATCCAACTTAGACATCTGGCATTTCTTGCTCCATATATGGTAAGAGGCTTTGTTGTAGAATCTTGAGCATTACTTGAGCATGGGATATTAAGGCAATAGTTCAATAATTACTGCATTCCCTGGGATCCCCTTTCTTTGGAATTGGGATGTATATTGAACACTTCCAGTCTGTGGGCCATTGTTTAGTTTTCCATATTTGTTGACAATATTTGGTCAATATTTGGACAGATTCAGTCTCAGTAACTTGTAGCAACTCTATTGGTATGCCATCTATTCCTGGTGATTTGTTTCTTCCAAGTATTTTAAGTGCAGCTTTTACTTCTCATTCTAAAATTTCTGGTTCTTCATACGGTTCCTCCATGAATGAATCTGTCAGAAAAAGTATGGAAGGTGGGATTAGGGTGTGTGTGAGAGAGAACTCTAGCATAGTCTTTTTTTCTTTTTTGGATAAAAAATCTTTTGCTAAGGTGGTTTTAAGGTCTTTCATCATTTTTTTCCTTTTTTAAAAATATCACATATGTTAACTGGTGTAGATTATTGTATGCTTGCATGATCAAGAACATTTATTTTAATGGAGAGGATCATCAAGGATAAAAGTTTTTTTCCATCCTGTAAGGACTACAGCAGGGGTCCTCCTTGTTTGCCCACCCACCTAAGTCTGTCAAATTGGTGGGCATAGGAGAGAAGGCTTTTTCGGTGGTGGCCCCATACCTTTGGAACTCCTTACTTGTTGACGTTGAGAAGTCTGCTACACTCCAGTCTTTTCAGAAAGCTGTTTCAGGTGGCCTTTAGATAGGCAACATTATTTAGCTGTGGGGATCTTTTACTGCTGATTTAGAATTTATTATTTGAATCATTCTTTAGGACTTTCAGAAGGCCTGTTTTCCTCTTCTTCTTTGCTCAATTATTTATTTTAACTATATATATATATGCCATTATTCCAATGTGTTCAAAGTGGCTTGTAACAACTGAGGGATGAAAACTACAGTAAGTCAATTAAAAATGATGAACAAAATTACTGTCTCTATTTATACTTATGTGTAGGCAAGAACTCCCTTCCAGACAAAATCTGAAAGGTAAAGTGAGAAAGGAATAGACACTGATCATGATATGAAAAGGTAGGAAGCTAATATTTCCCCTCAGAGATGGGGAATATTTTATTCCGATACAGTTGATGTACTTTAAAATAGGTAAGCTGCCTTGGAGGCATTGTTATGTGACAGCATATAAAGGCAGCTTTTGCATAGCGTTCTGTGAAGAGGGTAATGGTGATGACTATTGTACTATACTATAACTTAACTGTGTGCAGTTCATTTAAGTTTAGAATTATCTTGAAAAGCATTGCAGTTGCCCTTGCTGAAGAAGTGTTAACGTCTTCAGCACATTTATTAGACGGCACATAATCATGCTGATGCATCTGCTTGATGACTGAAAGCTTTACATAGAAACTTAAATGCTTAAAGCATCCCAGTTTCCAGGAAAACTACAGGCTGGTGCAGCCTAGGCCATATTGTAGTATGAATGGCTAGCACTGGTTTGAGTTATCTAAAATATTCTAAAAACCAGTTTAAGGCGAATTATTTCAAGTCATTCTGTTCAGTTGTGGAATATGAGTTTGAAGCAATTGTGTCAGTTGACTTGTAACAGCCGTTACAAGCTCTTAGACAACTGAGATCAAATTTGCAATGACGTAAACAACTGTATCATTTTATCACATGTATTCTAAGACAATTGAGGTGTATTCTTGGAGTACCAGATGTCTCTGAATTGCATTGTTGCACAATTTATAGACCAGTGATTCCTTAATGTGTATTGATTATCCAGTAGCAGGTCACAGGAGGCTTGCAGCGGTGCCACTGCCAAACTTTCAGTCATGGGTATTGAGGACAGCACAGCAGAAGGTTCTCTTGGGACTTCACTTTAGAAAGTATTGGTGGTTCCCCTTTAAGAGCTGCAGGTATATTAAATGAAGTAGCATATATTTTATCTTAAATTGAGCTGAGGCAATCTACTTATAAAATGAGTCACAGAGGTGTAAGATCGTGGGGTGGGAAGTGGGAGGGGAAGGGGTGATAGAGGGACTATGTTTTTGGTTTTATGGTATAAAAACAAAATACCAACACCTCCAAATATAATTAAACCTTAGTAAAGATAAGGTGTGGGCTTATATTGTCTAGATTCATTCTATGGCTCTTGAAGCCAAGTTGATGTGATCTGTGCATTCTTCCAGCCCTGATGAAACGAAAAGTAAAGGAACATTGCCTGAAACAAATCAATTTGGATATTCCAGGAAAATCTCACTTGTGTGCTTTGGAAAAAATTGCATCCCAGTCTGTTTGATTCTTATTGAGCGGGACATTAACACTTGGCAACCAGCGATACTGGATTCAGTTCCCCTCTTGCATTAGGCTTGTGCTAGTGTTGATGGGTAGAGCCAGTGTGGTGTAGTGGTTAAGGTGTAGGACTACGACCTGGGAGACCAGGGTTCGAATACTCAGCCATGAAGCTCACTGGGTGACTTTGGGCCAGTCACTGCCTCTCAGCCTCAGAGGAAGGCAATGGTAAACCCCCTCTGAATACTGCCTACCATTAAAACCCTATTCATATGGTCGCCATAAGTCGGAATTGACTTGAAGGCAGTCCATTTCCATTTTTTTGTGTTGATGGTCTTAGGGGTTTCACCAGTTTTATCAATAAGGACTTACGAACAAAAATATTGACAATTAGATAATGTACTTGTGTTCTGTTGCTTCCATATGGTGCCTTCATTTCTGTCTTGCAGAGTAACTTCTTATTGTCAGACCAAACACAAACCCAAAGTGTATGATAGTTCTGATAGCAGAATTGATTCATAATATATTTATATTTCCTATTGAATGAGTGCATTCATCCATTTCACAAGAGCCTGTTTCACACATTTATACTCTTCAAAAAGGAAACCTGTATAACTAGAATTTTTCATGCTTAGTTTCTGAGAAACTGATTTATAATGGCAATGAGGCTAAGAGTTTTTCATTTATGATAACGGGTCTGTGATGGCAATAGAGAATATGAGATTGGGGACTGGGCATCCCATGCTGAAATATTTATTGCTGTCTTTTATATTAGGATGAAGTTGTGTCTTGGTAAAAGAGAACAGAGTAGTATCAGGCTTGAGGGATATTTTTAGTATTCCAATAACACAGAATGCATTAAAGAGAAATCACTTCCATTGTCATGTTGTAATCAAGAATGTAAAAGTGTTCCAGGGACCACAAGGCCCATAAGGATCTAATATTTTCAAGATACCGCCCCCCAATTTGGATATAGTCTTTTATGCATTGATATTTTTTTAAAATCACCCAATATATTTCTCCCAAAGTATATTTTCTTTTTGTTGTGCTGATACATGGCATGAGTCATGGCTAATTCTTTTGTTTGTTGGAATGTCTACATGTGTCTTAATATGTTGCATATTAAGAAGACAATAATTCTAGAAAAGATATGTCTCCTCTGTAGCTTAGTGTTCTCGTTACATTTGTGATTTTTTTTTGGGGGGGGGGAAGGAATAGAGACCGGATTGCAAGTAGCCCACTATGTACTTGGGAGTATGCCTGGCTATTGCTGAACCCGGAACTGGAGGTGTCATGGGGGTGTCCTGGGGACTCATCACCGCTCCAATCTGAGCAATTGTAGCTCAAAAAAGGGCTTCTGTGATGGCCACATGAACAGTCCTCATGTGGGGGTGCTAGTTCATACATGCAGCATCTTCACGTTAGTGCTTCATGGCTGCTAGCTCAGCAGGGGAATGTAACCAAAGGATGTCTCTTAAGCCTGCACAGTTATTCTCTTATACTAAATAACTGTAAAGTTTGGATGTCGAAATGAGTAGTTGAGTCCACAAGAATGCATGCAAAGCAGAACTCGCATATGTGTGCATGCTTGAATGCATTTACTAAACTTCCAATATTGTTCTGGATGGAGTCGTACACTCCTGTAACTGGTGTGTTCAGATATATTTATTTATTTAGGCAATAGCTACCTCGTCATTAAAACAATCCCAGAGTGGAGGAATGGGGTTGAGGATATTGGCTTAAATTCTTTTTGCCAGTGCTTTTCACTGGTGTAAGCAGCATATGAAGATAGCTTAGGACTTTACCTGTTTCCAAAATCAGTGTGAGAATATCACCCTCAACAAGTTAGGAAGGCAGTCTGGAAGGGGGTTCCTAAGTCAAGGAAGGGTCTCTATCTCTGTGCCTTTAGAAAAGAAAAGAAAAATAGCAAGGAGTCAAATAGATTCCTTCCATCCCCAAACCGTGGTAGTCGAGGAAAGAGTATGCATGCTTTGCTCTAACCACAGCAGAGTGTCCCCAGCAGCCATGGAATGGTATGCAAGTGCTGTCTTTGGAAGCATTGTGTCTTGGGCCTTGGCAATGATCCCAAGGCCAAAATTAGTCTGAGTCTGTATGTCCTACTTCTGTCCCCAGCGCCATCACAGGAAGCCCACTTGTTATCTCCAGCACATGGAGGTGGGAAGTGGAAAGTGCTGTATCTTTCCAAGGGTGGGCACATGCTACTCCCATCCTTACCTGCTAAAAGACGAGGTAAGTACAGGAAAAAGTGGTTCTCATGGTCTCCAGTGGATCTTAACTGGCAGTAGTGAGTTTATTTACATGTGCACTTGTGTTGCCGCTTCTACGCTTGGTGGTGGTGGTGGTCAACAATCACCCATAATTGTTCATGGCTTTGCCCATTCAATAGCCAGCAGTGTGGAGCTCTGGACTGTAGGTTATAGTAATTTGAAACTATTCCTTTTCCTGTAAGCCATACAGAAGTTGCTGTGATGCTATCCAGTAAGTGGCTGCTTTTGTTTAACCTCCTTATATAGTTGTCTCTGAATCATATTTGTTGTCTTTGTTTAGTTTCTTTTCATTTTAAAAATAGAGGGGTGTGTGTGTATATATATATATTGTTTGTTTACATAATGCCATCAGATACACATGGCTCTGTACATAAAATAAAACAATAAAAGCAAAACCTGGCCCCAAAAGGATTTTAATCTAAATAAAATAAAATGAGGACAACAAAGAAAGGGAGGGGAACAAATACACAGCAAGGATTTCAAATACACATATTCTGGGTATCCAAATTATGAGAGAGAGACAAAGTGGTATTGACTGGACCAGTACAAGGATGGAAATGTTTTAAAATATGCTCAAAGCAAGCAATCCTTTGACTGGAAAGGCTTCTTCAAAATGGAGGGTTTTTAGTAACGCTTGTTTCTGGAAAGAGAATGGAAAGGCTTTGAAATTCCAGTTGGAAATAGCAGTGCATATTATCTGGCATTGATTTCTCTTTTACAAAAGTAGCAACATTTTTTTAAAAAAAATAAATAAAGAACCAGAAATGGAGGTCTAACAATGATAGATGAGGGGAAACACTTATCTCATTTCCTCTCATTCAGTCGGGTTGTGCCTGTGGTTTGGGACCATAAATTCTAGGGGTTATTTCATCATAGATGCAATAAACATTTTGGACTGAAAATTCACTGAACACTTTTTCTGACCGAGTTTTAACTTGTAGGAATTCTCTTGGACTTCTGCTTTTTATTTTCTCATATTCTGTATTCTTTGCCAGCCAGTCTCAGTGAAAAAGCAGAGAGCTTTGCTTGCTAACTTTTGCATGGTGCTGTGAAAATTTTGAGACTCTATTGTATCGGCACACATTTATTTCTGATCACCATTCCTGTTGAGCAATTCTAGCTTTAAACAAGTTTAATCTTTCATACTGGAATGGAGATAAGAAATAGATTTATAAAAGAAACTCAGGTGCTTCTGTGATGAAAGGATGCAGCTTTACATGTTTGACCTTAGAGGAGCTGCCAGGGCCAATGGCTAGTACAACAAAGGTGATGGTGAAGTTGGAGGAAGATGTTATTAAATCAGAGGTGCAGGTTGTAACCTCTCTGGACAGACTCTGTCTCACACTTGGGTTGTGTACAGCGCCTAGCACAATGAGAACTATTTTACAATATATCCTGAGTTGGAGACTGTGGCTATTTTATGAAAGTATTATAGTCATTTAAAATCTCAATAAAAATGAAAGAAAAATGGCAGTTCAAACCTGAGGAAAATACTGCATTTATTCTCTGGTGGCTTTAGAGATTTCCAGTGCAAGACTAGAATTGATAATTCATATAGGGGTTTGTTTGTTTGTTTGTTGGAGGGGCTCAGCCATTAATTGAAATACCAGTTTATATATTTATTTATATGGTTAAGAAATATAAAAGTGCCAAAAAGATAAATGGTTTAAAAATAATATTGCACAACATCTGCATTTATCTGACTAAAGGCAGGGAGAATTGTAGCAAGAGCACCAGTCTCTGATTAAGTGCTTGTCAACCAACCTGTGTTGCAAACTTGATTTGTAGTTCCAGCTAGCATCCACAGGTGTTGCAGAAAATGTATTAGTAATATACATACAAATACTCTTAACTTTCACCTTTTAAACATGGAAGAAACAATGGCTTCACTTAAGTCTTGCACAGTGTGTTAGATTTGACAAACCCCTTCATATTAGAGGGGATGCTGTGGCAGTGCTAACTTCAAATATAACCATAATATTTACTTTAAAATCATATGGCTTATAAATAAATGTTTACTATTTTATTTAGCTTTTGGGATATGGATCCTTTAATGAATGTTTTCATACTTTGGTCAGTAGTCAAGCCACAAAACTTGCCTTTAAGAAAAATAGAATACAGAACAATCCCATTTTTTTATCATCATGGCAGCGGCTGTTGCCCATTTGTGCATCACATATACTGTTTATATAATAGTTTTTCAACTTCCAATTTCACATTCTAAAAATGATGCAAAATAATGTATTCCTTTATCACAGATTTGACTTTGGGAGCAAAATCTACCCAGAACCTCTGGTGGGAAATGTGCAAGAGAATGTTGGCTGATTTGAATATGACTTGCCTCTGGGGTGAATTGTACCCTGGATTCTTTTAAAGATAATTGAATAAGGAAAGGCCTGCTCTTTACCCGCAGATGTGGGGATTGAGTTAGGAGTCAACCCAAAAACCTGATTCTCCAGGAATTGGCCTTCATCATTGTTGAAAGTGGGGCAAGAGCGCCTGCTGTTTGCATTCTTTTGTTTGTATTCCAGAAGGAAGATAGAGTTAGAGTCCTCCAGCTGGCTAGGCTTGCCTACCTTTACCTGTGCTGTTCTCTACCTAACTTCCTTCTGTTGTAAACGAATATGCTCAGGGAAGCTGACCTGCCCCTCCTTCCTTTGTCGTCTTCTTCGACTGTCTGAGGAGAGAGGAGACATCTTTGTCTTTGCTCTCTCTCCTGAGCCATGAGGGCAATACCCACGTTTGGGCATTGCGCCTTAACTTAATTGTTTATTTAGATTATTTATTTATTTATTTAGAGCTAGGCATACCTTTCCTACCTACTATTTATTTCTATAAATAAAGTAGCTTTTCTTATTTTACTAAGTCTTAAGTTTCAGTGAACTAAATTTATTTATTAATTATTTGATTTACATCCCACCCTTCCTCCCAGCAGGAGCCCAGGGCGGCAAACAGAAATGCTAAAAATACTTTAAAACATCCATAACAGACCTTGAAATACATTAAAACAAAATGTTAAAAACATTTTTTTAAAAAGCTTTAAAACATCTTTTAGAAAAGGGCTAAGACATATTATTAAAAAGACACATATTAACAAGCAATTCTAACACAGACACAGACTGGGATAGGTCTCAACTTAAAAGACTTGTTGAAAGAGGAAAGTCTTTCAACAAGAGGCCCGCTGTAATGAATTTGCTAGGCACTTCCAGGATAAAATCTTTAGCATCCGCCAGGACTTAGACTCCAGTGTTATAGCAGGTGAATCAAGCGAGGTATCCAGAGCGCAGCCTTGTCCCAATTTCTTGGATGAGTTTCATTTGGTGCAGCTTGAGGACATTGAAAAGGTGCTTGGACAGGTTTGTGCAACCACTCCTGTGCTGGATCCTTGCCCTTCTTGGCTAATAAAAGCTAGCAGGGATGGAACAGCCGGCTGGGCCAGGGAGGTGATTAATGCCTCTCTGCGAGAGGGGGTGGTCCCTGGCTGCCTGAAAGAGGTGGTAGTGAGACCACTCCTGAAGAGGCCCTCCCTGGACCCAGAAAATCTTAATAACTATAGGCTGGTAGCAAATGTTCCATTCCTGGGCAAGGTCCTGGAACGAGTGGTTGCACGCCAGCTCCAGACACTCTTGGATGAGACCGATTATCTGGATCCATTTCAGTCGGGTTTCAGGCCTGGTTTTGGCATGGAAACAGCCTTGGTTGCCCTGTATGATGACCTTTGTCGGGAGAGAGACAGGGGGAGTGTGACTCTGTTGATTCTCCTTGATCTCTCAGCAGCTTTCGATACCATCGACCATGGTATCCTTCTGGGGAGACTAGCTGAGTTGGGAGTGGGAGGGACTGCATTGTGGTGGTTCCACTCCTACTTAGCAGGTCGCCTCCAGAAGGTGGTGCTTGGGGAACATTACTCAGCACCCTGGACTCTCCAGTATGGGGTTCTGCAGGGGTCAGTTCTGTCACCCATGCTGTTCAACATCTACATGAAACCGTTGGGTGCGGTCATCCGGAGCTTTGGAGTGTGTTGCCATCAGTATGCTGATGACACACAGCTGTATTTCTCCTTTTCATCTTCTTCAGGTGGGGCTGTCAATGTGCTGAACCGGTGCCTCGCTGCGACAATGGACTGGATGAGGGCTAATAAACTGAGGCTCAATCCAGACAAGACTGAGATGCTGCTAGTGGGTGGTTCTTCTGACCAGATGGTGGATGTCCAACCTGTTCTGGATGGAGTTGCACTCCCCCTGAAGGAGCAGGTTCGTAGCTTGGGGGTTCTCCTAGAACCATCTCTGTCACTTGAGGCTCAGGTAGCCTCGGTGGCACGGAATGCCTTCTACCAACTTCGGTTGGTGGCCCAACTAAGTCCCTATCTGGACAGGGATAACCTGGCTTCAGTTGTCCATGCTCTGGTAACCTCCAAATTAGATTGCTGCAATGCACTCTACGTGGGGCTGCCTTTGAAGACGGTTCGGAAACTGCAGCTTGTGCAAAATGCAGCGGCCAGATTGGTAACAGGGACCAGACGGTCCAAACATATAAAACCGATTCTGGCCCCTTTGCATTGGCTGCCTATATGTTTCCGAGCTCGATTCAAGGTGCTGGTTTTGACCTATAAAGCCTTACACGGCTTGGGACCACAATACCTGATGGAACGCCTCTCCCGATACGAACCCACCCGTACACTAGGTTCAAGATCAAAGGCCCTCCTCTGCGTGCCTACTCCAAGGGAAGCTCGGAGGGTGGCAACAAGGGAGAGGGCCTTCTCAGTGGTGGCCCCCAAATTATGGAATTATTCTCTTGACGAGGTGTGCCTGGCGCCAACACTGTTATCTTTTCGGCACCAGGTCAAAGACTTTCCTCTTCTCCCAGGTGTTTTAGCATGTGTTTTTAAATTGTTTTTATATTGGTTTGAATTTTAAAATTGTATTTTAAATTGTTTTTAAAATATGTTTTTAAATTGTGTATTTGTTTTAATGTTTTTGATTGCTGTAAACCGCCCAGAGAGCTTCAGCTATGGGGTGGTATACAAGTGCAATAACTAAATAACTAAATAAATAAAAGGCACTGAAAAGATAGCAGAGATAGCAGAGAATGCGGGGTAAAAGCCTGCCTCTTAGGTAAATACACACTGGCACACATGCAGCTCAGACGCTGAGGATCTCTGCATATATACAAATTTCCATAACAGTCATCAAGTTTGTTTGCCATTAGACCCATTTTTCTGAATCTTCAACAGCCGGTCACCCAAGCCTGTTCTTGATACCAAGGCAGAGAGGCTAAATTGTTAACAATTGTTAACATTGTTTCCCAAGCAGTAAGTTAAAAAGGAGGTCAAAAGTAATAACATGTCTGTTTCTTTGGGGCAGGAGTCATATGTGTAGTGGAAATGTTTATACTGACACCTCATTCAGGTGAAAGAATTGGGCTGCCACAAAATTAATATCCTGCCCTTCCTACCGGAAGGAGCCCAAAGCTGCAAACAAAACACTAAAAATACTCTAAAACATCTTAAAAACAGACTTTAAAATATATTAAAACAAAACATCTTTAAAAACATCTTAAAAAGCAATTCCAATGCAGATGCAGGCTGAGATCTCTACTTAAAAGGCTTGTTGAAAGAGGAATGTCTTCAGTAGGCGCTGAAAAGATAACACAGATGTTGCCTGTCAAATATTTAATAGGAGGGTATTCCAAAGGGTAGGTGCCACAACACTAAAAGTCCACTCCCTATGTTGTGCGGAACGGACCTCCTGATAAGATGGTATCTGCAGGAGGCCCTCACCTGCAGAGCGCAGTGATCAACTAGGTATATAAGGGGTAACATGATCTTTCAGATATCCTTGTTCCAAGCTGTATAGCCCTTTGAACAAAACCAGAATCTTGAGCTTGGCCCAGTAGCTAATGGACAGCTGGTGGAATTCTTTCAGCAGTGGGGTGATAAGTTAGTCTTGCTGCCGCAGTTTGCACCAGCTGCAGCTTCTGGACCAACCTCAAGGGCAGCCCCAAATAGAGTGCATTACACTAATTAACCTGGAGGTTACCAGTGCATGGACAAACAGTTCAGGTTCCTCCAATACCACAGATGCGATGGCCTCCACCAGCTCAACCAGAGAAGCTGCTGGGCAGCAGGGTGGGACAGTACACCAGCAGCAACTCTATAATAATAATAATAAAATTTTATTTATTAGTCGCCCATCTGTCTGACTTAACGGACACTCTGGGCGACGTACACAATATAAAATACAATATCAACATATTCATAACAATCACAGTATTAATATATCATCTAAAAAACCATCCTACACTGATACAGTATAAAACCTAACCCACCCCAGAGATCCCATAGGCCTGCCTGAAAAGCCAGGTTTTTAAGGCGTGGCGAAAGGTCATCAGGGAGGGGGCATGCCGAAGGTCAAAGGGAAGCAAGTTCCAGAGGGTGGGGGCCACGATTGAAAAAGCCCTCTCCTCTAGTTTACTGTCTCCTTGGCTTGACACCAGGTGCAGGCTTTCGCAGCCAGTTCCAAGACAGAGTGGATTACTGGTGACAGAGATGGAAGTTCTGTGGACTACAGCAACCCCTCCCCCCCATCCATGCAGCCTGTGCTGGTGTTGCACCAAGTACCCATATGGGCAAAGCTGGGTCAGATCAACTCCTCCCAGCTCACCCACCCAGGTCTCAGTAACGCACACCAGACTGGCACATTCATCCATGATGGGTGTGAGTTTCTTGTGTACAGATCTTATGTTAAACAACAGCACACACAGGCTGGTAGGCCCAGCAGATGAGCAACCAGGAACCTGTACATGGGAGGAGTAAGAGCAAGGAAAAAGGTGTAGGTAGACTTGCTCTCATCTTCTATGGTAGCCCATCACCTC
Source organism: Rhineura floridana (assembly GCF_030035675.1). Classification (NCBI taxonomy): domain Eukaryota; kingdom Metazoa; phylum Chordata; class Lepidosauria; order Squamata; family Rhineuridae; genus Rhineura; species Rhineura floridana. Next base: position 71,057,754 of record NC_084482.1, read on the forward strand.
CCCATGTCTAAACCTCCCTCTACCCATGATCACTGCAATTGGGGTGATATCACCCATGTTCTTCCTTTCCAAGACTCCTCCTAAACACCTCATATGGACACAAGAGCCTACCAACAAAACCTGCCAGAACCAGTTATCTCAGTATGCCTCTGAGGGAATTGGGAACAACCATACTCACTCAATATCTTCACACAGGGCACATCTACACCATCACCATCTCACACCCAGGGAGGGCCAGCCTTCTGCCAGTTGCAGACTTTCATTCTGCATCTGGCGACTTTCCCCTTTCATTCAGTTCACTGCACAGGCTCTCACCCTGCGCAGGAACGATACATGCCCCTTATACCGTCCCCGCTACCAATCTCCTCTAGATTGGGTTTTCTTAAAAATAGAAGGGGAAGAACGTTTGCCCTCAGGAGTCTCGGATCCCCAAGGGATGATCCCCTTTGGTGTCGTCCCTTCAGTGGTGAGCCTGGCAGCAGCAGACCCACCACCCAAACGTTACCAGGCTTTTATGACCCCTGACCCAGCCAAGAGCTGATGCAAGAGGCTGCAAGATTGACTGCAGCCTCTCTCTGGATTCAGAGTCAGACAGGGGGTCCCTGTCCTTACAGCCCCTACCAGGGACCTCAGCTGTCTCAAGAGAAAGCAACCCAGGGGAGCAAGCAGGCAAGCACCCAGATGGTCAAGTACTCACTCCCAGGGCAGGTCTTCTCCAATCCCCTAGTACTGCAGTTTAATAAAAGACTAAGAATCAGGGGAGGGGGGGGAGGGTATTTACAAATAAGCCACCATGAGAGTGTGGGATTTTGGTTAAAATAATTGCAGAGGTGATACAAATTGGGTACTTAATCTCAGGAAAATGGCAGGCAGGAAGAGGGGTTTATATTTGCCTCTTTGGGTGACTTGGAGTTAAAATTAGGCTTATACATTCATTTTATAGTCCAGGCGTATTTTTGTTTATTTATTCATTCATTTATTTATTTATTAGATGTATATCCCACCCTTCCTCCCAGTAGGAGCTCAGGGTGGCTTGTGTTCCTTTTTGTTTTTCTCACTCAGTCAAGACTTTCATTTTTTGAAGGAAGCCTTCTTGCCTCTACTAGCCTCTAATTATAGCTTGTTTGACTCTGCTTGTTAACCATGACAGCATCCTCTTGGCCCTGGAGGCACTTTTCTGATCTGCGGTATACGCCTCCTCCAATACGTCCTCCCCTGCCCTTCCAATAACTATGTCCCACTGGTTTTCTCCATTCCACCATAATGCTCACTGTATTAGTGCTGTCCTCTTAAGGCCAAGCACTCCAGTTCTCCCATCTTGTCTTGGAGACTTTTGGCATTAGCATACAAACCCTTGTATACGGTATCTCTTTTCAAGTATCTTTGGCACTTTTGGTTTGCTATCCCTTGCCCTACACTCACAATGCCTAGTTCTGGGCTTATGCCATTTACATTTTCTTTTTTTCTTTTTCTTTTTGTCTTTATTCCAAGGGGGAGATTTGTTCCAAACTAGACCCTCTTCAGTTCCTGTTGGCTTTCCCACCTCCATCAGTTTAAAAGCTAACACCTTTTCAATTTTCAGCGCCAACAGTCTGGTTCCATCCCTTTTTTTTTTTTTGCAGGTGCTGCACACTGGGTCAATATTTTCACAGAGCTATCCATTACAACCCCAAGGTCTCTCATTCCTGATCAGTCACCAGAAAGCATTTATGTGAAATTACAAAACAAAAATTGCTCTGATGTGCATCCCTTTATACTTGTTTCCATTAAATTGCATTTGCCATTTTACTGCCCAATCACCCAGTTTAGACAGATCATTTTGGGACAACTTGCAATTCCTCTTTGTTTTAACCACCCTGGACAATTTGGTATCATCACTGCTTATCCCTTTCTCTAGGACTCTGCTTTGAGGGAATGGGGGTCTTCAGCCATTCCCTTTGCACAGGTTTGCCTTCTAACACCTGCACACGCATCCTGAAAAAGGCTCATGTATTTTTCCCCAGCCAGACAATTGCCACTTTGGAGACTGGGGCATATAATTTGAGAAAACGAGCCAGGAGATGCAATTATGAATCTCCAAAATCATGTATAGTTTGGCCTTAGAATTTTTCTGAGGCAATGATTTTATATCAGGGCTGGAGACTTTTTCTGTAACAAGCAGCTGCTAATAATAATCATACTTCAAGCTGCAAGATGGCAGCTCACATGACTGAATATTCTTCTTCCTTATATATATATATTTAAATCTCTGCACATTTTGTGGAGGGGGATCTTCTTACTGACATGCTCATACTTTCTGTGGAGGGCATTTGTTTGGTATAGAGGATCATTCATTTATGTGAATGTGCTCATCTGCTAGCTGAAGTGGTACAGCCCAGAAACAGATTTACTACCTCAGTGAGAACTGGGTCCACGATGTTATATCAGGTTGGAAATAATTCAGATTGTACTGAGTTTGAGTTTTTGTACAGAATAGTACCTTTTTTCTCCTGAATATGTTTTTTTAAAGTTCCCCAACCTCTCTCACGCCAACATCCATCACAGAAATATGAGATCAGTGTTCTGTGAGAGTTGTCTGATATATCCAGGGACTCTGTTCTGACCATTTTTGTCAATAACAGTTTCTTCAGTTTACTCTGAAGCCACAATTTATCTCTTTAAAAAACAACATTTAAGTGTACAAAATTATTTTAAAAGCAACTATTCAGCTAAAACAGTACTTCAATAACCACTTAAAATGAACAGTAGCAGGTAGATTTGAAGCTGATATAGAAGCTGATATACGAAGGATATAACTTGTTCAAAAAGAACCAAAGGAATAAAAAGGGAGGTGCACTCACGCTATATGTTAAAAATATATATCCCTTCACAGAAATACAGGAAGATGAGCTTGGTAGCTCCACCGAGAGTATCTGGATTAAAAATAATGGGGCAAGTAATACAAGGAATGTGGTGCTTGGAGTCTACTACCGACCACCCAATCAAGGAGAAGATGAGAATGTAACTTTTAAAAAGCAAATTGCCAATGTTTCGAGGAGGAATGATGTTATAGTAATGGGAGACTTCAATTATCCCGATATCTGTTGGGAGACAAATTCTGCCAAACATGCCCCCTCCAAGAAATGTCTGACTTGTGTTGGAGATAACTTTCTCCTACAGAAAGTGGAGGAAGCAACCAGAGGATCAGCTATCCTGGACTTGATTCTAACCAATAGAGATGATTTGGTGGATGAAGTGGCAGTTACAGGAACTCTGGGGGAAAGTGACCACACTGTACTTGAATTCTTGATTTTAATAGAAGCAAAAGCTGAGAGTACACCTTGGACTTCAGGACAGCTGATTTTAATAAACTCAGAACAATTGTAAGTACGGTTCCATGGCAAGCGACCCTAATGAGAAAAGGAGTCCAAGGTGGGTGGGAGTTTCTAAAAAAGGAAATTCTAAAAGCGCAATGGCAAGCAATTCCAACAAGGAAAAAAGGGGGAAAACAACAGAAGAAGCCAATGTGGCTTCACAAAAAGCTTAGAGCTGACCTGAAAACAAAAAAGGACACATACAGGAAGTGGAAAGAAGGCCAGGCCACAAAGGAAGAGTACAGGCAGGTATCGCGGAATTGCAGGGATGGCATCAGGAAGGCTAAAGCTGAGAATAAGCTGAGGTTAGCAAGGGATGCTAAAAGCAACAAAAAAAGCTTTCTTCAGGTATGTCCATAGTAAAAGACAGAGAAAGGAAACGGTGGCACAGCTACTCAATGAGGATAGCAAAATGACAAAGAAAAGACAGAAGTGCTCAATTCCTACTTTGGCTCAGTCTTCTCCCAAAAAAGGATCTATGACCCTCCCAGGAAACATGAAGTAGAAGGGGCAGAATTAGAGTTTGAGATTAGTAGACAAATGGTCAAGGAAAACATAATAGCTTTGAACGAGTTCAAATCAGCAGGGCTGATAAACTGCATCCCAGAGTATTGAAGGAACTGGCTGAAGAAGTCTCAGAACTGCTGTCTATTATCTTTGCGAAATCATGGCAGACTGGTGAAGTGCCGGATGACTGGAGGAGAGCTAATGTTGTCCCTATCTTCAAAAAGGAGGAACCGGAGAACTACAGACCAGTCAGCCTAATATCAATCCCTGGAAAAACTCTGGAGCAGATTATAAAGCAGTCAGTCTGTAAGCACCTTGATAACAATGCAGTGATTACTAGGAGCCAACATGGATTTATGAAGAACAAATCCTGCCAAATTAATCTTACCTCGGTTTTTGATCAGGTAACCTCCCTTGTAGACTGTGGGAATGCTGTGGACATAATATATCTCAACTTCAGCAAGCTTTTGACAGGATATTCTGATTAGCAAACTAGCTAAATGTGGGCTGGATGGAACAACCATCAGGTGGATCCACAGCTGGCTCCAGAATCGTACTTAAAGAGTGCTTATCAATGGTTCCTTCTCAAACTGGGCAGAAGTAACGAGTGGTGTACCACAGGGCTCGGTCCTGGGCCCAGTGCTCTTCAACATTTTTATTAATGATTTGGATGAGGAGGTACAGAGCATGCTTTTCAAATTTGCAGATGATACAAAATTGGGGGGCACAGCTAATACCGTGGAAGACAGAAACAAAATTCAAAGGGACATTGATAGGCTGGAGCATTAGGCTGAAAACAACAGAATGAAATTCAACAGGGATAAATGCAAAGTTCTACACTAGGAAAAAGAAACCAAATGCACAGCTATAAGATGGGGGATACTTGGCTCAGCAACACAATATGTGAGAAGGATCTTGGAATTGTTGTTGATCACAAGCTGAACATGAGCCAACAGCACGATGTGACTGCAAAAAATGCTATTTTAGGCTGCATTAACAGAAATATAGTTTCCAAATCGCATGAAGTATTAGTTCCCCTCTATTCAGCACTGGTTAGGCCTCATCTTGAATACTGCATCCAGTTCTGGTCTCTGCACTTCAAGCAGGTTGCAGACAAACTGGATCAGGTTCAGAGGAGGGCAACAAGGAAGATCAGGGGACTGGAAACAAAGCCCTATGAGGAGAGACTGAAAGAACTGGGTATGTTTAGCCTGGAGAAGAGAAGACTGAGGGTAGATATGATAGCACTCTTCAAGTACAAGAAAGGTAGTCACACAGAGGAGGGCCGGGATCTCTTCTCGATCGTCCCAGAGTGCAGGACACAGAATAATGCGCTCAGGTTGCAGGAAGTCAGATTTCGACTGGACATCAGGAAAAACGTCCTAACTGTTAGAGCCATACGACTATGAAACCAATTACCTAAAGAGGTAGTGGGCTCTCCGACACTGGAGGCATTCAAGAGGCAGTTGGACAGATATCTGTCGGGAATACTTTGATCTGGATTCCTGCATTGAGCAGGGGGTTGTACTTGATGGCCTTATAGGCCCCTTCCAACTCTACTATTCTATGATTCTATGATAAAAGTTGTCTAAATGTGAAGTTTTGTTCTTCCTCACTCTATTATTAGAGAATAGAGCTGAAAAGCTCACATTTAGGTAACTTTTTTGAATATATCAGCTTCAAATCCACCTGCTGTACTCCTTTTAAATGCTTAATGAAGTACTGTTTTAGCTCTAAGAGCAAAATCATTTACTGTTGGAAATAATTATGGAATCCCTGGGAACTGGGTCAGTAAGAGGCAGGTATTGCATCATCTGTTTTAATGTGGTAGCAGCACAACTGTTTTGGTTTAGAATCCACTTTAGCAGAAATATTTTATTCTGTTTAGTTTATTCTTAATTAATATATCTTATGTCTCTACACACAAACCTACTACTACTACTACTAATAATAATAATTAGTATTATGCCTAGCATTTATATAGTGCTTTCATATGCTCAGTGTCTACAATCTTCAGTGGAATCTGTCTGTAAACCTGCAGGTCAGGGAGGCAGGACGAGAAGAGTAGTGGTCCAGATGCTTGAGTTGCTTGAGATCAGAGTTAAGTTCTAGAACTCATTTGTCTTTTGTCAATTACTGAGAATGTATACATGGCATTTTTCACATGCAAATCTCTTTTAAACTTTTAATGTGACTTTCAGTCATAGTATCCTTATTAGCAGAGATCAGTTTTGTTTCCATTTCAAACTAGGGCTGAGTGAGTGATGCTTGCTGAAAGTCCTTGGCTGGAAGCACCTGAATCCACATAGGCCCCCTTCTTGTGTTACATCAGGTACATGGGAAGAAGTTGCACTGCAGCAACTCCCCATACCACCAGCAGAGCATAAGAAGGGGCCACAGGTCTGATTCATTTGTTGTCTGCAGCAACATATTTGAAGGAAGCACCGTTTTCATAGCTTCCCACTTCTATTTAACATGAATCAAAGGGAAGAATCAAAAGTTTGTTTGATAAAATACAGTAATATGCTCACTCGCTCCAAGCAAACAAATCCAACACTTGATGAATTATCTTTAAAATTGCTATACAGAACTCAGATGGCACAATTGAAAAACAAAAGTCTTTTATGAATGAAGCCATTCTTCTAGAATTGATTTTCCTTTAAAAATTTCTGGAAACTGTTTTGTTTGTTTGAAATTTAAAAGTAAATACAGAGATAATTAGATTTTGTTTTGATTACTTTCAGGGATGATGGTGGTGATCGTATTGCTGCTGATTGCAATCATTGTCGTCGCTGTGTGGCCTACAAAATAATCAATGGACACAATCCCTTTGCAACAACTTGTCAATAGCACTCTGATGCAAGAACATTTCCATCTTGTTTACACTTTCTGTGGACTTGGCTCTATTTGACCCATTCTGAGTACACTGGCAGAAGCACAGCTGGTGGAGGATTTCATTTTGCAAAACTTTCTATCCAGTAGGACTTTGTATTTCAAGAATGTGACTGGTTGGGGACAGATCTCCTAATGAATATGGCATAAATACAATTAAGGCCCAAGAAGTGGTGTCTGACAAACTCTCTGCTTTTGAGAATGCAAGCTGGGATCCACTATTATTCTCTAGAGTGCCAGGCGAAAGTATTGGAGTTTTCTTTCTAACATGACTTCTTGAAGCTGAAATTAATACATCTTCATTCTGGATGAAATGGCAATGGATTTGGGCGTGATTTGGAGCAAACTACTGCTGTGATTGAAGTTCTGTTGCACATGGAAATTTGCAGGTACCCTTCAGATGCTCAGAAATCCTGGATAATCTTTGGTTTGAGGCAGAAAACTACAATTGTTCATTTATATAAACCATAGCGAATGGGTATTGTTTGGAAAGTTAGATAATATTTCTGTCTCAAAATACAGACTATGTTGTATAGTCATTCCCCTAACTACATTAATAGCAGGGGGAAAACATGAAAATAGAAAGAATGGCAATACAAAAAAGTCACTTTAATGCTCATTCATCTCCAGAAATCATTATTTTGCTACATACGTACCAGTTTGATTGACTGATTTTAGCACAGTGACAAGTCTGAATAAAAACTACTTAATTTCTACATTACCCTTTTGGAGCTCATCATTATTTCATTCTCGGCCATTACATTTTTTGTTTTGTTTTGTTTTCCTATGGATCAAGGAACTTTTAAGTTTAGGGAATTTTAAAGACTTCCTTTGGTTACTTTGCCTCTGTGATTAATGGTTCTCAGCCCACTTAGTTCTGATACGTGTTGACTACCCAAATTCTGGGAAATGTATTTCTATGAGATTACCAGGTTTCTGAAGAAAATTGCATTAAGACTTATGTACCCACCTCAAGGACAATACAGGAAAGAGTTGTGCAAATCCATTTTTAGTCACTACTTCAGTCTCTAGAGCATGTGCTTTAGGCCATGCTACAATGAGTAGTGAACGTCTAATAAAATGCTTCAGGGTGGGTGTTATAATGCAAAGATGAGAAATCCTAGATCAAACCAAGATAAGTACTCTATAATCCCTTTGAAAAAGAAGATGGGTTCTGGAAGGAGAAGATGTGTCAATCAAGAGTCTTCTTGTTCAGCCCTCCCTAGATGTAAGCAGCTTTTGGGCATCTGGTCTCCTCTGGAAAAACCAGCACAGGAAATGCTTGAAAATTATTGATCTAAAAAAGATGGTTTTTTTCTGTTGACATCATAAGGGTGTTGCCTTGCAATAGCCAAAACAGCATGGGAACACAGGAAGTTGCCGTATACTGTGTCAGACCATTAGTCCCTCTAGCTTAGTATTGTCTAACCTAACTTAGCAGTGGCTCTCCAGGGTTTCAAGCAGAGGACATTTCCAGGCTTACCTGGAGATGTCAAGGATTCAGCTTGGGACCTTTTGCTTGCAGTGCTGTATCACTGAGCAAACTAGGAAGGCAAAAAAGAACTACCATGCATAGTGATGCCTTGGTCACATGAACATGGTAGACTCTTGTGAACAAAACTTGCTTCAGAGGGTAGCTTCCTTCTGGAAAGTACCACTTTTCTACTGAAGATCATCAGGCTTTCATTTGCAAATTTACTAGAGGTTATCTTTTAAAGCTGGGGCAGGCTGAAGCTGTTACTTGCTATTCCTTATTCATATTAGCTTTTTTGTTATTCCTCTCATGAGAGACAGTGCGACAGAACAGAGCAGGGATTCCCAAACTGTGGTCTGTAAGCTTCATTCAGGTGGTCTGTGGCATGTCTGCATTAAATATCCATATTGATTTTTAACTGTATTTTTATTGCTTTTTTATTTCTAACATTGAATTTAAGGTATTACAATTTGAGTTCTATGGAATACAAATTGCAATACAATAAAATATAAGTAAAAGATACAATAAAATACAATTAAAATCATACAGCATTTAGCACAACACATTTATTTATATCCCATCCTTCCTCCTTTACAATTACAGCTGTTACAACAGGCAGAAAAATCATTATGTGGTCCACCATGATGTTCAGCAATTTCAAGTGGTCCGTGGGGAAAAATAGTTTGGAAACTTCTTTTTATAGAGGTTCATAAAATGTCTTGTATTTTGATAGTTGATGAAATAAGTGCCCAATCTAACAGGTCTTCAGAATTCTGATATTGATTATAGAGGAGTGGCTGGGGAAATTACTGGCCTTGTGAATGAGATTCCAGATTTTCCTCAGTCAGACTGAGATCTCAATATACTCGCTAGGTTCTGCTTAAAACTGAGTGCAAATACATATTTTGTTTAGCTTTCTTTTAAACTTTGCTTACGATAAACTATGCTTCTTTCCCAAGACAATATAGGCTGGCTTAGCAGAGCGATTTTTAAAACCACCTCCTCACTGTGCTGTGTAGTTCCCAAAGGCTGAAAAAGATTAGTGAATTCTGTGGCTGCAGTGTTTTTACAATGGCATGATTAGATAAATTATTTATATCATGACATGTGTAAGAATACATCGGGTTGTTTTGTATCCAATATAGCACTAAGTAAACGTTTAATCAGTGCAATGATTTCTGCTTGTGCAACAGAACATTCTTCCCCTCTCCTTTCCCTGCATTCCCTAAATTTGTTCTAAGGGTTCCCTCAACTCTCCAGAGATGTGGAGAAGCCTTGGGGGAAATCCCATTGTGCAAGTAGAAATTCTTGCACTGACAGGATGCCTTAGTTGAATACCGCCCCTTATCTCAATCTTTACAATAACCCTGTAGGATCAAACTGTGGATTGGCGGCTGAAGAATAGTGATTTGTCAATGGCCACCTCAATTAACATGAGATTTGAACTGGAGAATTTCTGGCTTTTAACTTGCACTTTTTGCCATTCTTAAAGAACACTGAATAATGTGTGAGTGAACAGAAGGATGTAAATTCCAAAGTGCCTTGATATCATGGATGGTTTTCTTCTGTTTACTGATGGGGCCTGAAGAAAGGAAAACAAAAAAGTAAATAAAGCCGCTTTTCTGCAATGAGATGCATTCGACAAGATCAGCATTGGAGTCCAAGTTGGTTGAATTATGGTAATGATTAAAGGGAGGGAAGGAGAAGAGAGCACCTCTCTTTTGAGTCCTCCTTCCAGTACCAGAGTGCTGTGATTGCCACTTCCTCATGGATTCCAGCACAGCTGGCATGAAAATCCAGTGCTTCATTTCTAAAATGGCACGAGAGTTCATATCTGCGTGGAAGTTTCATCTTTTGAGTAGAAAGCCCTATCCCTAACCTCAGATTTTGGGGAGAGGAGAGGGTGCTCATAGTTACTCCATAGTAAAGGACTTTACTATAATAATAATAATAAGCTCTTGCTCCAGTTAAGCTCTGGAGCCAGAACAGTGGCAGTTTGGTGTTACCAGTGGAAGATCTGGCCGTACATCCAAGCATCCTACTGACATAATTGTTATGAGGATGGAACGTATTAATCCATTATTATGAGTAATGATATCTGTCTTTCCAAGCAGAAATAGATGGGTATCCACTGTGCTCTCTTCCGCACTTTAAAGATGTGAAATAATTAGTTTTCTCAACATGAAGTATGCATTGGAGATGAAAGAAAAATGCACTTGCTGCAAAAGTACACAAATGCTGTAGTTACAACAGGAGCAGAATTCAGCACATATAAATACAGCTTACATTGATTATGTGCTTAGCTGACTCCACTTCTGATCTAGTTGTTTTTTTAAAAAATAATTTTCACAACCATAGAGGAAACAGTTGTAAGATATAATTGCCTGTTTTCAATGAAAGGTTATATTCCCTGAAATTTGCAGATCACATTAAAAACCTAAGAGCCTGCTGGATCAAACCAAAGGCTCACCTTGTCCATCATCTTGTTTTCTACAGTGACCAATCACATGCCTAAGAGAAGCTCACAAGCGGGATATGAGCACAATGGCCCTCTCTCACTTATGTTCCACAGCTCTGGTATTTAGAGGCATACTGCCTCTGATTGTAGAGTTACTGCACAGCCATCATGGTGCGTAGCCAATGATATCCTTATATTCTCCTTGAATTTGTCTAATCCCCCTTTAAGGCTGTCTAAATTGATGGCAATGAACACATCTTGTTCTTTCTTATGCAACAGAAGAGGCTGGCATAAGAGGAGTAGAAGTTTACAAGAGTTTATTTGACAAATGTCTGGATTTAGTCCTATCAAGTGGATTCTGCACAGTTACATGTTGCTCCTGGTTCAATTATCAGTCCATCTAACAAATAAAAGAAAATGGGTGGGGGGGGAGTAAGAAAATGCACAACTTTTTTCCCTCTTGTCATTAAATATATTCATATATATAACCATAATATATTAGTATGCATTGTAAAGAAATATTGCCCCCAAACTATATGTAATAGTTATAACTAAACAACATTTACAATTCATGATATTAACAGGAATAATCAGAACACAATTGGGTTCTTTCTGTGTAATGGGAAAAAGGTGAAGGCAATCAAGGCAATGAACATATAATGAACCAACTGAAACAGAAAAAAATGGGGAGAATGTTTTGTTCCGTGCTACTCATGAATGGTGATTGTTTTGGCATTTCAGCTGCATATCAGAATGTTTTGTGTTGCCCTTTTACCCTGTCATCATAGAGCTTGGAATGTTTCTCAAGATGACTTTAGCATTTTGCATTACCCATGTAGTCTTGGCAATCCACTACTGTGTGATACTCTTAGAGCAGGTGCAAGACACCAATTTATATTGTAAGAGATTCATTTATATATTATGCTTGGTGGTAGCATTGCTTAATTCCTCAACGGCAAAAATAGAATGATTTCTTTAGATTTTAAGACTGCATTGTCCTTACTTTCTAAGTGAAAGTGTGGAAAATTACAGCTTGCCATTCTGCTTCCTAAACCACCATCTTTGTTAGACTGCTGTTGCCCAGTTCTAGTTCCTTAGACTTTGGTTGTGAAACCAAAACAAAAGCATTATTGATCTCAACCCTTACGCAAGATTGCCTAGCTAGCGTTGGCCACCAAATAAAAATTACAACCCTAAATATATGACATGATCCTGGACACATGCTAGCTCCTATGTACACTTGATAGAGTAGCACAACTTGAGGTTGTACCAAAAAACAGCCCAAAGTATGTAGAGGCTGTGTTGACATATTTCTGTCTTAGAAAAGAAGGGGGAGGGGTTCTAGGAAATAAGGCAATCCCCAAAACATGCAGTTCTTTATTTTGTGGTTTGCCGACTGGAGCTGAAATTCTTTCTCTTATATATGCCCACTGCAATATACCTAGACTACCTATGAACGTGTATTCTTTACATGTGGGGTGTGCAAAACAAGCACTTATGCCTCTCAGTATAGATGACACTATACATAGAAAAGGATTTTCTTACTAATTTGTGGAGGGATGAAAATTGTTTTAAAATCTAAAATATTGTATTTCTGGTTAATATATAATTTCTGAGTTCTAGTCTAGTTTACATTTTGTACTATCTCTACAGTCAGCCTTCTTGCTTTTCTCTGTAATTTCCCCACCTCATTTGCTATCTGGTATCCCCATCCCCCTTTAGAGCTTCCAGGATATCAATGTCCATTATGGAACGCCAGGCCATTTTCCAGCTGTTCTAAAGGGGATTGGACACACAATGAGGGTATCTGTTTGTAAACATTATTTTTAGGAATTATTTAGTGGTTATGAATACTAACTTCCAAAACCAAACCTAAAACAGCCTCCTGAATGCTCACAGAGGACTGCAGCCAGATGTGCTGCTGTGTAGTCAGGGTGCTGGACTGGAAAGCAAAGTCACTGTCACGGGAGAATAGCATTGCACCAGGATGTGTATTGAGAGAACAGGCTTTTGTAGCCAGATAATTCCACAATTGAAAGCCAGGATAGAGAGGTATGTGTCAAGGAAGGGTACGCTGGCAGGGCTGAGCTGAATTTTCATGGGTTTTTATTTTTGTGCTGGAACTTGCGCAATCAAATCAGGCTGCCCAGCACATTACATGAAAATCAGAAGTAGAGTCTTCGGTCCTAATTAGAGCTCAGACAAAAGCACACACACACACCCCGCAGTGACTTAAGACATAAAGAAAGTCCCTGAGCTAGCCCACAGAGCACAGCTCAGAGAAAATTCTAAGCCTGTGCAAATTAAAGATTAGGCAGAGTATCTATATAAGCCCTCTTCCCTGGGCTATGTGACTCATAATAGCCCTGCCCAGTGCTGCCTTCAGTCCTGTGGGCTAGCTCACAATTCCATGGATTTTTTTTTAAAATGAGGCCTTTTGCACAGCTCTGAGTTCTCTTTCGTGTCTAGGCTCTGAATGAAAAATAGATGAATTTTTGAGAGGGACACTTGAAAGCATGCCAGAAAACAGATGTTGTTAACAATAGCAAAAGTGAAACTAAACAGAGGGTTTCCACTCAAGCTTTAGCCCGAAGAAAGAATGTTTCATACAGGAGTAGCTACCTCACCATTGATGTTTCTCACTGGTGGGACTGCATTCAGAATCCACATCAAAGCTCTGATTCCACAGGCTGTTCTTTCATTCACCTATTCTTTAACCTGTTCCTAGCATAAGGGTTGGTGTTTGAAAAAAGAGCTTTGAGCAGTGGTTTTCAAACTGGTCCTAGGAATCCTGGGGTTCTTTTAATAAGAGGAGCCTCTTCCATTGCATTACACAGAGCAAGTGGAATAATTTTGGGTATGTTCCAATGAGCTCTTTTGATTAGACCTAACAAGGATCAGTAATGTTCCACATGAACTCAGGGAACAATTCCTCATCAGACAAATCAATGTACAAAATATATCCTGAAGAAGTGCCTTTTCAAGTTACAGATTTTAGTCATGCAGCAGAATTAGGTGGTAGATTACGGTGGTGATAAAATGGACTATACTGCTTCACACTGCAGGTGGAGAAATGCCAGTTCTGAATACCGCTCAACATGCAAAATTCCCTACAAGAAAAAACAAAAACAAACTAGCATGTCAGGAAGAGGGTTCTAGCCCTTCCTCCTAATAGTTTTCTGCTTTCAGGGAGCATTTTAAGGAGGGGATCACTCAAAAATATAAAATCCTATTGTCTATTCTGCCACTTAATTTCACTGGATGAGTAGATCAGGGCAATGTGTGGCTGAAACAAGAAAAACATTTTTCATTCAGCCCTGAATTTTGTTTTAGTTGCCTTGTTGGCTTGGCTTTTTGCCAGTTTACTGGTAGGGAAACCACGTTCTCTGGGTCTAACATGAGAATTGCTTTTGAACAACACTGATAAATGGTATGTTTCTTTTTCAGCAACTAAACTCATTTAAAGAAGTGAGAGTCCAGAAACTCTCAAAAGTGTACAGAGCAGTTGAGTCAGAGCACTTCACTACCCCCACACTCCTTCAGCCAGGGATCCTGACTCCTGTTCCCCCTTTTCTCCACTTCCCTGGCATCTCACCCCTTTACACCTATTTGTGCACTAGTTTGTGTTATGGTAGTTTATGTAATTATATAAATATTGTCAGTTGCTATAAAACAAGGCCAAACCACTGGAAAATGTCATTAAAAGGATGTTTCCAAATTTCCTAGTAGGAAACATCTTGGGGAAGTTTGTGTTTTGCAGGGCAGGCATCCCTGAGCTCACATGTGAACTGGCTGCCCAGACAGTTCTCGTTTGCTAGTTAGGGGCAATGGAAGAGTTGCATGAGCTGAAACAAAAAGCTCCTTCAAATGGAAATGAAACCACCACCTAGCTTTTTTAAAAAGCGCAGAGAACTGCTGTAGGGGTGTTTGAGGGGTATGTCTTCATTTCAAGTACATTACTGGCCTCAAAACTTACTAGTATGAAATCAAAGCTACATTGGGTTCTTAAAAACAGGACTTACCTTGTCTGATGTGAATCTAATTGCTCCATGTAAGCAGCGGTAAAGCTTTTTTTCTGTGGTATATTTCCCCCCCTTGTATTATCTGGAGCAGGCAAGGTACAAATCTTGGTCAATTCAGTCACTACAAACACTACAGCATGCAGGACTATCTCCAGCTCAGAAACCCTCCTGGTAAAGGGGGAAGCACTGAATGGATCTTGTATTGAGATATTAATAACTATTGCTATGGAGAGACACAAAACTAGTGGAGTGTGTGGTGCCATCTAAGAAGAAAAAAGGTAACCTTTGCTTTCTGCAGATTGAAATGGAGATCTAATGGGGTGTCTGAAGAATAGTTATTACTACTTAGTTGGATGCCTATAGGCAGTGTTTATTTCATGTCCTCACGAATGCGAAAAGAAAAAGAAGTCCATTGGTCTCAGTGTGGGGCTATATTCACAAAAGCAGCAGTGCAAGGACATTTCCTAAAGAGCCAAGGCTAGTCATTTATATCTGACTCATTCTTTAGGTCACCCACTAGATTGATGGTGGCAGTGATGTTTCCAGACACTTCTAGTAAGTAAATATCTATTGTTTCAGTTGCTCTGTGGAGATACTTAACAGCTCTCAGCTTTCTTTCCTTAACGGAGTGCCTTTTTAAAGTTGGGCAATAAAAACTTAGTCTGAGGCTGCATTTTCAGAAGAGCATGCACCTCTACTGACTATTCTGCATGTAGGGTATGTACAACATCATAGCTTATATCTAAGCAATCTTTCATGAGCTTCTTTTGAAAACCTGACTCAGTCCATTACATGCTGCATAGTAGATAATGGTAGAGCTGGTCAGTCTGACTGTTTGCTGTTCATGTAGTTGTAGCCCCAGTAATCTTGTTTCAGGCCACTATCCATACCCTCCATCCTTCCTACCAGTAAGGACATGATTTAATCTGGGGGGGGGTATTCAGAGGTCAATTTCTGTCCATCATCAATGTCTCTTTATACATTTGTTTCGATGACAGGTTAGGTTTTTCCTGTGCCTAGACTTTGGGACTGGTTGATGTTAGCAAGCATAAGGCAGTTGGTCATTCTTCTGATCAGACAGAGAAAAAGAGAGAGAAAAGGCAAATCAAAGGGGATGATGGGAACTAGCAACTGACCTAACATTTCTTACTATGGTGAGTAGTCTCACGTGGCTGGCCTTCTCTAAACTTGTTTTCTCACATTTTTGTGGTTTCCCTGTATTATGAGGTGCAAAATTGGCATGTCTCACAGAAGTTATTAGCCCCTCCTTCACCCCCGCCCCCACCCCTGCAGTCACATAATCTGCAAAGAGTTCCTTGCCAGTGACCCTAATCTCATCCGCATCTGCTCCAAGTCACAACACACAGCAGGAAGTGCAGTCTCCCTTCCCATCTCCAGGCCTCCCCTTAGGCTTTCTTGCACTTCCCCTTCTTTTCGCGTTGTTGGAACTTCCTCAGTCGCCTAGCCCATGTGTCCCTCCACTGTATCACAAGGCTGCTTTTGTCTGCTACGATGCCATTTTGATCAGGAGAATCCTCATCATGGCCCAGCAACAAGTATTTCTTCATGAGTTTGATTTTTGGGCACTTGCAGGCAATGTCCTTGGAGCGTATCCAGAGGATCTGGTCCCCACGCCGTATCCGGTTTGTTCCTTGCTTGTACACAGAGATGATGTTGACAGTGAACTTCCACCATTCTCCAGCTTTATCTGCTTTCAGGATATGGATCTGGACGGCTGGGAGCAGAGAGCGAAAAACAAGGACAATAGTTTTATGTATAAATTCTCCTCAAGATGACAAAGCACAAGTTGCACCAATAGCAGTGACTGAAAATGAAATGGACTGCCTTCAAGTCGATCCGACTTATAGCGACCCTATGAATAGGGTTTTCATGGTAAGTGGTATTCAGAGGGGGTTTCCCATTGCCTCGCTCTGAGGCTTAGTCCTCCCCAGCTGGCTAGGGCTGCTCAGCTTGCCACAGCTGCACAAGCCAGCCCCTTCCTTGTCCGCAACTGTGAGCTGGGGGGCAACTGGGCTCCTTGGGACTATGCAGCTTGGCCATGGCTGCACAGGTGGCAGGGCATGTAACCCCTGAGCCACTCACTGTGGGAATGATCTTTAGCAGGCCGTTTACACCCAGGATACACGAGCGGGGATTTGAACTCACAGACACTGGACTCTCAGCCAGGCTCTCCCCCCCACTGTGCTATACCAGCTGTTGGCAGTGGTTAACGAATAGCAATTTAGAAATATGCATATAAATAAATAAATAAAGGACTTCCGGGAAGGGTGACTTAGCCTGTGCCTGCTTTTGAGACGGGCTCCTGCCTCAAAAGAAGCTTATTCAGATATATCAGTCAGATTTTTTCTTTTTTTGACTGATTAAACTTCTCCCGGGTAGGGAGAAACGAAGAGATTAACCTCAAAGCCTATTTTTGTTGGGACGACCAGATCTCATTAATTTATGGGACGAGGTCCAGCCGACGAAGGTGGGACGGATTTTTAACAACAAGCTCTATCTGGAAAAGCGAACGTTCATCTTATCTTCTAAGAGAGAACGCACTAACAGGCAAGCACCCTTCTTTCTATATTTTTCTTTTACTTGACTTAAATTGTTGCTGTTTAAAAGAGATTTGCCAGATTGATCGGTTTTTGACATCTCACTGGGGAGCCATAACTTCTCTCTGCTACTCACTAATTAATAGCTTATCTCTGTTTTTGTTGCAAAAAGCTGTCCTGGATTTGCATTCTAAAGATATACACAGAAGAGGGATTTCTATTCCAGATTTTTATTTTGAAGAATACTATATTGTCTGAGACTACTCTCTTTTTGGTCTATTTTATTTTGACGAATCTGTTTCCTGACGACCGCCATTAATTGTTTCGATCCTGGGAACTGCATTTTGTTTACTTAAGCATGGAGAGATAAGGCTGTCTGCTCTGTTTATACTGTGATGTCACCAAGTTTGGAGTATTAACCCAATTGTTGCTGAAATAAGAAGTGGTTTTCCTATATTTTTCTTTTAAAATGGCAATTAAGAAAGTGGCTGAGAAGCTGGAAATAACTATGTTTCAGAAAATAATGGATGAGATTGAGATAACGAAACAAAACCTGCGACAGGGTTGTAAGGAGCTGAAAATTGAATTGAGTAAAATGAAGCAGGAGATTAAAGATATAGGGGTCCCTGTGAGAGAGGTGACCCTGGAAGGGGTCCCTGTGAGAGAGGAGACCCCGGAGATTGGAACAAACGTGGAACAGGAAAAAGATTTGGAGTCTATGGACTTTAGAAACAAAATCTATTGTTTGGAGACACAGGAGATTAAAGACATAGGGGTCCTTGTGAGAGAGGAGACCCTGGAGACTGGAACAGGGGTCCCTGTGAGAGAGGAGACCCTGGAGACTGGAACAGGGGTCCCTGTGAGAGAGGAGATCCCGGAGATTGGAACAAACGTGGAACAGGAACAAGATCTGGAGTCTATGGACTTTAGAAATAAAATCTATTGTTTGGAACTCAATGTTATCTCTGAAGAAATTAATGAAGATTCTAGAGATAAAGTTATCAATGGCATGGATAATCTTCTGGACTGGAATGATGTGATGGAGCCCAATATAGAGAAAATCTATGGAATTAACTGCAGCCATGTGACAATGGAAAAACTTTCAAGAGATGACCCAGTGTATTTTGAAAAAAAGAACAGAGATATGATTTTACAGCAGTATTTCAGCAACCTATTCAGAATGGATGGCAAGAAAATATTTGGGATAGAGGTAATTCCCATCAGACTCTTACTATATGACTATGGCTTTGACAGCAAGATTATTATGGAATACTGATAATGGAAGATTGGATACTGAAATTACTGGACTTAACAAGACTACTGAAGATGGAAGATGGAAAATGGAACTAATAGGGATAATAGAACAATGGCTACTGAAATTACTGAACCTAACAGATTCTGATGTGATGGATTAATTGAAATGTTTATTTTGACTATGGTTATGACAATAAGATTATCATAATTAGTAATGAGATGGATTAATCGATATGCTTATCTGGAAAAAAAATTGATAGATATATTTCTTAAAGAATTGAAACCTCTCTTTGACTTTTTGTGGAAAGAATAAAGTAATGTTTATGAGATTTGATGATTAAGTAAGATAACTACTGGAGGAAAGTGATTTTATAATATGACTTAAGAGACAGGATTGTTATATATTATAGACTTATAACTGATTTGATCTTTGACAAATGGGAAGTCAATATTTTACTCTTTATTTTTTATTTTTCTTTTTTTTTTCTTTTTTTCGTTTAACTATTTTTGATTTTGTTTTTTGTCTTTGAATGTTTTATGATTTTGTCTTGTATGTTTTATGAAAATCTGAATAAAAATTATTGAAAAAAAATAAATAAATAAATAAATAAAGGACTTTGCATTGCTGTAAATGGCTTAGGGTTTCAGCTTCTCAAATCGTGGCAAAAGTCAACACACAGACTTGTCACAAAAGTTGTCCAGATGCTCTTTATAGAAATGCTCTTATTGTCCTTTATGGAGTCATTGTCACAAAAGAGAAGGAGGGAGGGAGGGAGGGAGGGAGAGAAAGAGAGAGATCTAGTATTACTCCAATACTTTCAAATGATATTACTTGGATAGACTGTACTTATTTAATCTATGGATGAGAGGAGATGCCAATTCTTTGGAGTCTGTTCACAAACTGGAAGGTTGTTGGTGGGGCAGGTTTACATCTGTCTATCATTCAGACAAGTGAGCCGTTTTTCATACAGAAAGGTAGTCTTTAATTTCACTATCCTTGATAGATGGTTGTGGATTCACTTTTATGGGAAAAATTACCCATGCTTTAGAAAGCTTGTATTACAGTCAATTTTTCATTTGGTCCAGGTTATTTTTTTTTAGGAGTAGCTTTTTGTAAGTGAAATATGTGCTAGAGAGAGAGGCTATCCCATTTTTCCTTATTGTAATAACACACTTGCAGTTTGGTTACACTACTTTGTTCTAGCATATTTAACCCTTCATAGCTCTTTCCTATGACTACATCTATGCCTCTCCCAACCAAATGGCATTGGGAACAATGTCTCCAGCTCTTCCTTCTGTGGTGATAGTTTCCCTGTGTCCAACTTTCCCTTCTTTTTCATGCTGGGCATCTTGATTTTTGTGGTCTGTGCTAGTGTCCCACATTCCAAGCCTAACTATGATGGTAACAGTTTCCATGTTTCCCTTACCTAGGCATTTGAAGCTCAATGTGAACTTAAAATAAAATAAAATAAAATATGAAGGAAATCAGGGTCTTTGTTTGGCTGAAGTCATAAAAGGTGGCCATGGTAACAAAAGGCACCCCTTTCATTTTGAGCAAAAGGTTGGGGGAAGGAAATAAAAACCCATCCAGAACTTTGCCACACTGTATGGTTTTTTGGCATGTGCTTTTCACAGGGCCAGCCTGTGAAAAGAATATTGCTGCAATGCATTCTCACAGAGCAGAGGCCTCACCTTTTAATCAAATGCAGCTAGCCCATAAGGATTGCAAGAATTCTCTGATTTGGTGGGGTGAACAAACCATTTTTTCTACTGCCTTATAACCAGTAAGGGTCCTTAAATAATAATAATAATGAGTTGCCTTTCCATAAATACTCATGATGGTATACAGAAATAAAAATGAAATCTGCTAACCCAGCAAAAGTTTACAGATGGGTGGATCAGTCACAAATGTAAATGCCATTAAACTAGCCAAGTCTTCTCAGATCTGCAATATTTTCATGGTAAAAAAACCCCACCCCAACCTAAAATCTCAACATTCGACATCAAAACACATGACTACACCATCATGCTTTACAAAAATGTTATATATTCAGAAATATGGAGACTATGGAATCTTTATCCCAAATGGATACTAATGGCAGAGATGGAGAAATTCAGTTGAAAGAATAGCTCATGTGAATCTCCAAAAGGATGGACTTGGGACAACTCTAAACCCTTGGAAACTGTAGTTTGTTAAGTGTGCTGAGAGTTGTTAAGAAACCATTATTTCCCTCACAGAGCTACAATTCCCAGAGATTAAAGCACTAGACCAATCCCTCTTCCCAGGGAGCTCCCTCCTGCTCCTATTTTCAGGGGTGCAGGGTTTCATTCCCTGCTCTATGCAAGCCAGTGGAGGCATTGATGTTTCCATGAATGTGCATAGGATGGGGGGAAGCCTGCACCCCTGAAACTGGAGGGGAAGAATGCTACCTCCACCAAGGACAATTGGGGTATCAGCTGCCCCAGTACTTGCATTTCCTGTCAGCAGTAGCACTGACTGTTCTAAAGGCACATATTCAAGGAGCAACTGTTAAAACTCCAAAGCTGATTTTATGCCTTCTACATTAAATGTTACCTTTGTAGTCCCTTTAGTACCACTCCCTATATATATGTACAGTAGGGCCCTGCTTTTCGCCGTTCTGCTAATACAGCGGTGCCAGCAGGGTGATCAGCTGTAGCGTGGGGAGCTCTCGCACTACAACTGATTGCTGTCAGGTGGAGCGCAGTGACTGGAGCTCCCCACGCTACAGTTGATCAGCTGCAGCGCGGGGAGCTCTTGCGCTACAGCTGATCACTGGAGCATGGCAGCTGGAATATAGTAGGGCCCCACTTTCCGGCGGGTTTTCGCTTTTTGGCGGGGGCCTGGAACGTAACCTGCCGTATGAGTGGGGCCCTACTGTAAATATGTGTGTGTATATATATATTGTATTTTATGTATTTTAATTGTATTTTATATATTTTAATTTAATGTTTTTGTGATTTTACTGTTTACAATTTTATTACGTACGTGTTTGATTTTATTTTTGTAAGCCGCCCTGAGTGCCCTAATATAGGATAGAAGGGCGGGATAGAAATATTTTAAAATAAAATAAATAAAATATAAATAAAGCTTTGGGACTAGTCCACTTCACTTTGAACTACATCAGGAAAAGCCCAATTCTTCTGGAAAGAGGTATGAATACCTCCAAAATGGGTATTCAATTGTCAGGTTTTGTCCAAAGCAGATGTATTTAAAAGATGCTTGGCTTCTAGAACACACAGTTCCTTTTTTTTTTTTTAAGATGTCAGTCTCCTCTTATTTTATTAATGCCATGGAACACTGAAAGCATAGATTATCACTTGATGAGTGGATGACAAACCAGTTTATATACCCTTATTATGTGTATTGGAGGTTGAGTGGACTGAGGTGCTTTGTTCTTGAATGTGCTGGAGTGGGGGCACATGTGCTTTTCAAAGCCTGTTTCTCTCCAAACAGAGACATCAGACTGAAATGTCTGGGCCCCTTATTAAACCTTTTAGGAGTCCACAATATACTGCAAGGCATCCTCTACTATTCACACAAATTGAGCTATCTTCAAGGCTAGGAAGCCATTACACTTAATAGAACAATGGGGCATTAGACGTGTTTGCTCATCATAGGCATGGGGACTGAAGGTGGCCCTCCATGCCTCTCAATCCAGACTTCTACGCAAGCCTGCACCCCACCCCATCCCAGTTCTGTACCCTACTTTTGGCTGGCTAGAATGTATTCTTGAACTGTAATAATGCCTCTTGTTTGCCAGGATGAAGAGATGTTGGGATAGAAACCTCTGGCTTTTTGTGTGAATGGAATATAGCCCACTAAACAAAGGAAAGAACTGCGTCCATTGCCACAAGCACACAAGTAAATGGGCTTATTATGAATGCACAGGTGGCTCCTACATCATTTCTACCCTAGCAGGAGCCATAAATCATGATCTCTGAGGGTTTGTTTAGCTTCAAAGAAGTCACAGTGTGAAGCCAACGTTTGTTCTTGGCTTTCCAATTGTGGCTGGTTTGAGTGAAACAAACCCTGATCCTTGAGTTTGGATGTAACTCTAAGCCAGCCATCATAGTTGCTTCTGCTTACACGAGGGGTGGAGCAAGATGAAAGTGACATCTGCTTGTGCATAATAAACCATTTGTTATGGTTTACAGTGATGTGTGTGAATGGAGTCGTTATGAACGAGGGTCTGCTACTGTGTGCCATATCATCAGCCTCCCTCTGACTATGGTTAATAGCATGGATGTCCACATTAAAAAAGGAGATGCACTGGAGTGAAGAATTCCGTGTGAGAGCTGACAGTTTGCTCGTATTTAATAAGGAGGAGCAGGTGGAGAAAATGATGATTGTGGCCTGGAGGAAAGCGATAATGGGTGCTAATTAACTCCAGAGCACCAAACTCAAACTCAGACAATGGGAGTAATACTTGGATTGGATGGAGTGTTGGGGGGCCTGAGGGAACTATGAGGAAACTTCTACAAAGAAAGGTGCTGGAGCTCAAGCCTTCCAATAGGCTTGGAAATCTTACTACTTAATCTCAAATACGTCAGGGCTTGCTGAGGATACTCAATAGTGATGGAAATACACTTTGAGAAATTTCAGAGGCAATCGCTCTTTATTTTCCCCACATAATGATTTGGTATCAAATTCAGGTGGAACTGCATTTTTGGATTTGTTCCTTTTTAAGTGGGCTGGCATCTGAGTATGTGGTGGGTGGTGAATTTGGCTCTCTAATCCATTTGAGTTTGACATTCCTCTTTAAAGTTTTCTTTGTGAGTGAAACTGCTTAGCCTACAAGCTGAGTATAATCCAGTTTCGCCATTCCACTGTTTAGCACTAAGAGAAGCGACTATAATTTTAAATTTTAAAACGTCTTCCTACACAGAGAGCCTTCCTTTATTCCCTATCCCCTCCACATCCTCGCTGTTCTACCTAATCTCAGCAAACCTAATATGAATCTGACCACTATGAGCATTTCCCAAACACCCGAGAGTGGTGCAAGTCCATCCCAGCTGGTTGACAGATCAATTTATGAACCTTTGGGCGCTGGGTGTTCTTTTGAGCACAGATTATGTATCCCAAACCCCTCGCTGGATCATCACCTTGTAGTAGTGAGTGGGCTTGTGTGTTCCAATGAACTCTGTGAGCAATGCCGTCAGGAGTCATGTACTCCCAGCAGGGTCACCCATGGCAGTAAGGTCAAGGGAGAGGAACTGGACAAAGAACGATCCAAGAAAGTCCTCAATGGCAGAACAGGTGGAGGATAACAATGTGTATGTTACAACGGCTGTGAAGGGGGATGAAGGCTGCAGCAGATAAAGCACTTCCAATCGTTGTGGTATCCATGCCATTGGATCAAAGCCTTTCTCTGTCAAGATTGTGTGTTGATCGTTGTGCACCGATCTCCCCACATAAAACAAATTCATGCACAGGCATCTTCCACCAAAACAAAACAAAACAAAAGTCCCATGGCGATCGGCAAATGGCAATTTCTCCATCTGGAAACCTACATCCTCACTGTGGGAGGCTGTGTGGATCCAGAATTGTCACTGTTAAAGACCTTATCCTGGAAGACAATCTTACTCGGCCACGAGTGATCGCCAATGAATGAATGTATCCTAAACTATTATTGCATATGGCACTGAACATTTTTATTATATCTCAGGATGCTGTCATAAATTAAGTGCTGTTTGAAATATATTTACTCTGAGTAGTAAAGCCTTGGTGCTTCACCTTGAAATGTCACTGTGATAGTGATGATTTGGAACCTGACACACACAACGGAAGGAAAGGGCTATAGGTCAGTGGTTCAAACCCTGGAATCTCTGGATAGGGTTGGGAAAGACTCCTGACTGAAACTCTGAAGAGCTGCTGCCAGTTGATGATACACTGACCTACATGGACCAATGGTCTGACTCAGTATCAAGCATCTTCCTATGTTCCTAGACGTTGTACAACTATTCCACATAGTTTAAAGAAAACTTACAAACAACACTGAGCAACAATTTAAGAGCCTGCTTCTTACCCATCTCCCAGTTAACCCCACATCCACACACTTGCTCTGATCCTGTATCAGCAAACTTGTAGTGTACAAAATGATGCAGCCCAGCCTGGCTATGCTTAGGAGCAGTAATTTACTGCTGCATTTTAAAGTGTGACGGGAGATGAAAAGGAGGCTCTGACTCCAGACAAATTGAAAACAAATTGTGCTGCATTTAGCCTCTTGCCCCCTTTCACTTGTGCCTGTAGGAGCAACACAGAAAATCCTGCAGCTGCTGGCATGTCCTTCCACTGCCTACCAGACTAGAAAGAGATTAAATCAGCATTTGGCTAAAGGAAAGAACTGACAAGTCAGCTGGTTAACAGGGTTGGTAACCTCTCACAGCAGGGAAGCAGGGAAAATTCCACCAGAGGCAGCATCTCTGTTCCATTCATTGCTGAGCTTGTGCTGTGAGCTACAAAGCCCCCCTCCCAGTCAAATAAGCACAAGCAAAGTGGATTAGTCTGAGCCCTGGCACCAGGGAAAATACGATGCGCAAAAGATTGGGATTTGAAACTGGGGGCAAGCAGATGAAGCAAACAGCAAGTGCCCGTAAGCAACTCTGCAAGCTTGCTGTGTTCTAGCGATGTACCCCCTGAGAGAGAGAGAACAAAATAAAATGAGTCAAAGCTTTCATATTGAGCTTGTTGCTGCCTGGGCCCCCAATGACACTAGTTCCAACATAGTGTGGCTTGTGTCCAGCTCCTTGCTAAAAATATCTTAGGCATGCACAGTTTGGAATCTGTGAGCAGAAGAGGGCAGAGGTCCCCAGCTGCCATCGGCTTCCTGTCCTTACCGTGCAATTAAAATAACCAGGAGCCTTAATGTTTGTAAACTCTCCTTTTGTTAGAAAAGAGAAGGCCAAGTTAGCCAGGTGTCATCTTTCTTGGAAATGTTTTTTTTTTAAAAAAAGCCTTCAGGCATGGCCAAGTGCAGGAGTCCTCACTAATTTACTCAGTCCAAGCACACTGCCTTCTGGGAAATGGTTGGATGATGAGTTGAGGAAAGAGCACAGCTAGAATAAGACCTATTTTAACCAGGAAAGCCTGTGATGCTGGAAAGAGATATCATCAGGTTAGTATCACAAAGAACAGCCATGACAAGTCTTTCCACCAAATCCTTACCTATGATCCTGGGGGAGTTTGGTTGCCATTGTCCCTATCAACCTTGGCTCCCCTCACAAGTCTTTTTAGGGGAGGTGTTGAGGATAGACATCCTCTGAAAACAGACTAGAGCTTGGGGCCGTGGGTCTATCCTTCATTGTGCTGCTAACCAGCCACCAGATGGCATTGTAGCTCTTTAGGCAGCTGAGGAACTGTGAGATGGGTCACCATCAGAGAGGCAGCACAAATTATTATTCTGCATCTCCTCCACTGTGTCACACACTCTCCATTTGTAAATATAATATTTCAGGGCTCTTAACTACACCTTAATTTTGTAATGTGGAAAGAGAATACCCCCCCAAAAGAAAATTTACCCAATGTGATATTCCAGACATACCAGGAAATCCTTTAAATTATATACGAATTATTGTTTAGACACAAAATATCTCATCATGATCGTCCTAGTCCAGCAATTTAACTACAAAACAATCTCCATCTCCCCAAAATGGTAGCTTTTTTAAAAAAAAAATCACAATAAGCCAAAGCTGTGGGAACAGAGAGGAAAAACCAGTAAAGTCATTGAGAGCTACCCTCCTTCACCTTCCCCTCCAGATGTCCACAGGCCCAGAGCAAGTATGTTTGATATGGTGCTTAGTTTTTTTAAAGTATCTAAGCCTAGGTCAGGTCATTCTGGTTTCAGCCTCTCTCTCGAGCAAAGTTTGTCATGATTATTAAAGTCTTATTTTTGAAGTGGGGCTAGAAACCCTGTGGGGTTTACATCTGAGTTTAATACTGAAGATTTATGAGATTTAATCTCCCCTTTTTGCAAAGGGTGTGACCCATCCAGTCACTCTCCTTCTCCACAAGATTTAATTTATTCCCCACCCCCACCCAGTTTTACAGCCATCCTAACAGGGCACATTTCCTCACAACTTCCCTTTATCACCAAGATACTCATGCACTATATATGGATGCAGTTACACGTAGGATCCTGCAACAACCATCCCGGCAAACTCCCCACCCCCAAAGGTCAGAAATATGGTTTCACCATATTAATGTTTGGAAGACTAGCTATTAGAACAGCATATTTTTCCTCTCTCCAGTTCTATCCTCAGGAGTTTTGGATTTCTATGTGGAATACTTTTTTAAAAAAAGGTCTTTTGAAAACATATTTTTATTTTTCCATGTACAGCTGCCAAAGTGCCTTTCAACAAAGAAGATGACTAACCAGAGTCTCCATGAAAAAAGGATTTTTCCTTTTTTTTTTTTTACAATAATTTTTATTCAAATTTTCATAAAACAAACAAAACAAAATCATAAAACATTCAAAGACAAAAAACAAAACAAAACAAAAATGGTTAAACAAAAAAAAAATAAAATGTTGACTTCCCATTTGTCGCAGATCAGTTATAGGTCTACAATATATAACAATCCTGTCTCTTAAATTATATTATAAAATCACTTTCCTCCAGTAGTTATCTTAATTAATCATCAAATCTCATAAACATTACTTTATTCTTTCCACAAAAAGTCAAAGAGAGGTTTCAATTCTTTAAGAAATATATCTATCAATTTTTCTCCAAATAAACATGTCGATTAACCCATCTCGTTAATAATAATAATAATCTTATTGTCATAACCATAGTCCAAATAAACATATTGATTAATCCATCAAAATCTGTTAGGTCCAATAATTTCAATAGCCATTATTCCATTATCCATATTAATTCCATCTTCCATCTTCAATAGTCCTGTTAAGTCCAGTAATTTCAGTGTCCAATCTTCCATTATCAGTATTCCATAATAATCTTGCTGTCATAGCCATAGTCATATAATAAGAGTCTGATGGGAATTTCCTCTATCCCAAATATTTTCTTGCCATCGATTCTGAATAAGTTGCTGAAATATTGTTGTAAAGTCATATCTCTGTTCTTCTTTTTTACAAAATGCACTGGCTCATCTCTTGAGAGTTTTTCCATTGTCACATGACTGCAGTTAATTCCATAGATTTTCTCTATATCAAGCTCCATCACGTCATTCCAGTCCAGAAAATTATCCAAGCCATTGATAACTTTATCTCTAATATCTTCATTAATTTCTTCAGAGATAACGTTAAATTCCAAACAGTAGATTTTATTTCTAATATCCATAAACTCCAGATCTTTTTCCAATTCCACATTTGTTCCAATCTCCAGGGCTTGTATCTTCCCTTTATTTTTTCTTTTCTCATCTCTGATCTCATTCTCTCTCACAGGATCCCCTATTTCTTTAAGCTCCTGCGTCATTTTGCTCAGTTCAATTTTCAGCTCCTTACTGCCCTGTCGCAGGGTTTGTTTCGTTATCTCAATCTCATCCATTATTTTCTGAAACATAATTACTTCCAGATTCTCAGCCACTTTCTTGATTGCCATTTTTAAAACCACGAAAACAAAACAAAAATAAAGAAGAACCACTTCTTATTTCAGCAACAATTGGGTTAATATTCCAGGCTTGATGACATCACAGTATAAACAGAGCAGCCTGCCATCTCTCTATGTTCAAGAATACAAAACAAATTTAGTTCCCAGCATCAAAACAGTTAGTGGCGTCGTGAAGAAGCAGATTCGTCAAAATAAAATAGACCAAAAAGAGAATAGTCCCAGACAATATAATGTTCCAAAGTTCATATTTTTTATTTTTTTCTCCTCGGAATAGAAATCCCTCTTCTGTTTATATCTTTAGAATGCACTTCCAGGACAGCTTTTTGCAATAGAAGCAGAGATAAGCTGTTAATTTCGTGAATAACAGAGAAGAGTTATAGCTCACCCAGAAGTTCTTTAAAGCTGATTCATTTGACAAATCTCTTTTTGCTGCAACAATTTAAACCAAGTAAAAAAAAAGATAGAAAGAAGGGTGCTTGCCTGTTAGTCCGTTTTCTCTTTGAAGAAAAGATAAACGTGTCGCATTAATCAGATAGAGCTTGTTCGGAAGTCCGTCCGGCATTGCTGGCTGGACCTTTTCTCATAAATTAATGAAATCCAGTGAAAGAAGGATTTTTCCAAGGAAGGCTGAAGCGGGTAGGATGATCTCACCTTTTGGGATAGGAACCCCCAGACTCACTCTCCACCCCTGCTCCTTCTCAACATGATAATTGATTGGAGGGAAGGCAGGGGGTATTGCTAGGTTCTGACTGGTGATTTGTGAGTCAAAGGCAAATCCTATTTGGCCAGTTCAGTTTAGAACCAATTCGGGCCTCGAATGATAATTTATTTATTTTTATATTATGTTTGTGTAGTGACCCTAATGGGCCATAATCACAGGCACCTCTATTGGCCAAGCATCTTGGGCAAAGAAGTCTACAACATTTCACAAAGGAATGGAAGTGAAATAGATCAAAATCTCTGCCTGTCTGAAATACTGACATTCCATCTGCAGTCTGGAGAGGAAGGGGTGTGTGTGCGTGTATGACAGAGGTGGGGGGAGGGGTGAATAATGCATAAGAATTAAGAGATTAAACAGTCCGGGAAACTGAAACCATCCCTTGCCTTTCGCAGTCCAGGTGTGGTACTGCACAAGCACACTAGGTGCAAGTGATCTTTCTCACCTTCAAACTCAAAACAACATCTCATCTGATCACACAGCCATAATTACCTAGGAGTGCAAAGGTGTTTCCATGTCCTACTACATTCAGCCCACTGTTGCTGCTTTACCTTCTTCACATGCCTACTTATGCATTCACCCACATCTCCCTCAAGCCCAGACATCAGACGTGCCCAGTATGAGAAATAAGTACAATCTAGGGATGAGCAAATTCCCCACCTATCACCACCCCACCACCAATTCCATTTCATTATTATGCTGTGGTTTTGCTTTCAGATTTCACTTGAAGAATTTCTGTAATTAATTTGGTGCATGTGTAGTTTGCTGCAGTTTTCAGTTTGTATCTCTTCTCCCCATGCCTTCTGCAAGTTAGCACTGACCATGAGTGCATGTGTGCATTGATTAAAGTGCTGCACAAAATATTATTTTTAGATTGTGAGCTTATATAGTGCACACTGTAGTTGGGGCACTGTTAAAAAAATACTTGGGATATAATAATTATGAAGAGAGTAACAAGATATAACCAGTTATCAGAAGGAGAGATTCATTCAGTGGAGGGTTTTTTTTTAGGAAAAAATTAACATTTTTGCTGCATTGGAATCAATACAAAAGGAATGAAGCGGTAATTATGTATGTATTAAGTATGACTTAATGACGAATGCACCAAATAAAAAGACAAAGGGAAAAAATAATTGGTGATGAAGATATGTGCTTGTAAAGGAAGGTTTGCTCTACATATAAGCTTATTTTTTTAAATATAGGTCTTTTATTGAGAATTTTGCATAACAATATAAACAGATGCACCTGAAGTGCCAATACAAACTCAAAAAGGAGAGGGGGTTACATTCTTAATTGTACCTGTTCTATTGTATTTGTATTTTCTTTCTTAAAAACAAAACTTTTTTAAAAAAAGAAAAATGCAATAATGGGCCCTTTTCACATGGTGTTTTAATCAATACACGTATATACTCATGCTCATCAGTAATCTGTAGGTGAAGCCAGACATGAACTGAAAGCAGCACCAAACTACATGTGCTCAGTGGTCTGAACAACATCCAGAAATAAAGAAATGGGGAAATGGTGGAGTGCTATGCATCAGTGCTACATCGCAAACAAGATTGAGTAATTCAGAACCTCAAAAACCAGGAAGAAATTCAGATGTGGGGAATTCAGTAAACAGGCCTAGTCCAAGCTCTCTGCTCAGTCTAAAGCCAATAGCCTTCCTCATAATGGCAGAGACCAAATCCTCAAGAGTTAGGCATTCCCTGTCTGATTCAATTGCAGAAAACATAGCCAGGGTATTGTTTAATCGTGGAGTTCTTTTATCTCTTATTTTAGACTTTAGGTAGCATAGCTGACTACCGTAGGACCCCACTTTATGGCGCTTCGCTTTATGGCACTTCGCTAATGTGGCGGTCTCAATTAGACGTAATTAGACTAAAGCCCCACTCATACGGCGCTTGTTCTGCTTTTACAGTGGTTTTCAGGCATCGCGCACCATTCTATTCAATGAGTTCCGCTTTTCAGCAGTTTTTGCCGTATGAGTGGGGCCCTACTATAGTGGAGAATCTCATTGAGAAAGGAAATCTCCCCATGGTATGAGAATCTAGATCTGGATCTTGAAAGGGCACATGCAAGATTTGAGGAAGAGCTGGAGCTGAGCATCTGCTTTGCATGCCAAATGTCCCTGGTTCAGACTCTGGCCTCTCCAGATAAGGATGAGAGAAGGACTCCTGCCTGAAACCTTGGGCAGTCACTGCCAATCAGTAGAGACAATAAATGTACCAATGGCCTTGACTCATACTGAGCTTCCTATGTTCATATGGGGGCTGGGATATGCCTGCACCTTAGTGATATTTGGGTTAGTTGCAAAGAGCTATAAGGATGTTTTTAGTAGAGGTGCCTTCACTTAATAAGTGAACTTCCTTTACAGCCATACATATACCATGAATATTTACACCTGTCTAAAAAAACAACACTTACTGCTAGCAGTTTTCTATCCCTACTCTCACACACTGCACGGATGACACTGTGGCTTCCTCAGTAGTGTCTCACTGCAAACCCTTATCTCTTAGTTTTCTGTGACTATGCAATGAGCTACTTATCCCAGAATGTGGAACTTTGCACAGACTCTCCAAGTCTACCTTCTCATTTCCCCCTTGCCTTCCTGTTGGAGTTAAGCAAAGTCATTAATTAATTCAACTTAGAAGCTAACCAAAGCAATTTTGGCTTGAGCCAAAATAAAGGTGGTTGAAATTAAATCCCCTCTGGCATTCTTCAGCTCTAAATATTTGAACAGAATATAATTTGCTTCTGAATCTTTTTTTTTTAAGTATAAGTAAGAGACAGGGTTTTTCATTTTTTTAAAAAGACACACTCCCCCTTTTGAGTCAGCAAATTAAAAGGGTGAAAAACGTTCTATAGAAGCTGGTTGTACAGATGATAGCACCCCAATTTGGCTCACAAGGGAAGTAACCATGTTCAATCTAATTAGGGCCTTTTAGGATATTCAGAACTGCTATCATCCTGTAAAGTTGAAGAAAACAGTCTCCTAATTGGCTTCCTGCTGAGGACTCCATAAAAAAGCCTTTATTGTCCTTCTGTGTAACCTACTCTGCACTTTCTTCACAGCTGGACTGTTTTGAACACTGTGGTGCCCTTACCTAAAGGCATGATTGCCAGAAAGTACCATGCTACTAGTACACAAATGTTATTAGTTGCATCAGGAGTTTTTCTCATAATCATGTGTGCAAGGTTTGTGCAGTTTTTGTGCCTTTGGGCTGTAAATCTTGATATCGTTTTACATGTCTGTTATTTTAAAAGCCAATGAGTCGATGCCTGCCCTTTTTTTTTTGCTCTACGTATTGGCCTTTTGGATAACACATATCTGCATCTAAACCTTCACTATACAGCTTAACTTTAGTTACCATATCTTCTGCTTCTCCAAACAGTACCCTATTCATTCATTCATTCACTCAGTTTATGTCCCAGCCTTCTTCCTAAAGGAGCCCAGGGGATCACATTGCTTCTTAACTCTGTAATTTTGACAGGTGTGGGCAAAGAAAGACTAGCTCACATGACCATCTCATCCCAGGACAAGTGCAGCAAAAAGCCAGCCTCTGCTGATTTTCACCTGCTTCAGCCCATGCTCATTTGTTCATGTGCCTTACGATTTGCCTCAGGTCACGTAAAGGCCAGATTCAGCTTTTGGTATGCCATCACATATGCACATTTAGGTTGGTTTGCAGAAGCCCAATTCATGTTAAACTCAGTCTGTAGCCCAAGCAACTCAGCACAGGTCGAAGCATGGTAGAAATCTACAAATGGTGATTTGTCAAGAACAAATCCTGCCAGACTAATCTTATCTCACTTTATCGGGTAACCTCCCTTGTAGACTGTGGGAATGCTGTGGACATAATATATCTCGACTTCAGCGAAGTGTTTCATAAAATGCCCTGTGATATTCTGATTAGCAAGCTAGCTAAACGTAGGCTGGATGGAACGGTTAGCTACAGAGTTGTACTTAAAGAGTCAGGGCCGGCGCCAGACATGCTGGAGCCCTTGGGCACCAGCTTGTCCTGGGCCCCGGCACACACACACACACACACAAACACGCACGTGCACACACGTGCGCCTACCAGCCTCTTGCAGGAAGGGAGCTTCTTCCACCTGCCCGTTCGCTGGCTCTGTCTCTCCTGTCTTTTGCAGTTGTGTGGGCTCCTATGCACACATATCACTGCCATCAACCAAGATGGCGGCAGAGGCTTCAGCCCCTTAGAGAAACCTTGGTTGATGACAGTCCTGCACATGCAGCCTGCGCAGCCGCAAAAGACAGGAGAGACAGGTAGGTGGAGCCAGCAAATGGGTGGGTGGAAGAAGCTCCCTTCCTGCAATCCGCGGCAGCTACTCAGCCGTGAATTACAGGAAAGGAGCACTACTCCTCCCCCACTCTATCAATTGGCCTCTCAGGGGCCTCAGTGCTCCAGGGGCCCTCGGCCAGGGCCCGACCTGGATGCTCTTTAGGACTGGCCATGCAAAGAGTGCTTATCCATGGTTCCTTCTCAAAATGGGGGGAGAAGGGGGGAGGTAACGAGCAGGGTACTGCAGGGATCAGTTCTGGGCCCACTGCTCTTCAACATTTTTATTAATGACTTGGATGAGGAAATGCAGGGAATGCTTACCAAATTTGCAGATGATACAAAATTGGAAGACAGAAACAAAATTCAAAGGGATCTGGCTGAAAACAACAGAATGACTAACAGGGATAAGTGCAAAGTTCTGGGGGGGGGAACCAAATCCACATTTATAAGATGGGGAATACTCGGCTCAGCAATACTACACACAAGAAGAATCTTGGAATTGCTGTGATGTGGCCAATAGTGTGATGTGGCTGCAAAAAAAAGCAAATACTATTTTAGGCTGCATTAACAGAAGTATAGTTTCCAAATTGTGTGAAATATTAGTTCCCCTGGTTAGGCCTCATCTTGAGTACTGTGTCCAGTTCAGAACACTGCACTTTAAGAAGGATGGAGGCAAACGGGAACAGGTTCAGAGTATTGGAAATGGGGCAAGAGCAACTCCTGTTTTGTTCTTTTGTTTATGTTCCAGAAGGGAGATAGAGTTAAGGTCCTCCAGATGGCTAGGCTTGACTACCTTTACCTGTGATGCTCTGACTGACTTCCTTCCGTCGCAGACTGATATGCTTAGGGAAGCTTATCTGTCCCTCCTCCTTCCACCCTTTCCTTCTTCTCTTCTTCGACTGTCAGAGAGAGAGGAGACATCTTTGTCTTTGCTCTCTCTCCTGAGCCATTAGGGCAATGCCCACATCTGGGCACTGCACCTCCAACTTAGTTAGTTAGTTAGAACTAGGTATGACTTTTCTTAGTAGTAGCTTTTCTTATTTGACTAAGTCTTAAGTCTCAGTGATCTAAATGCAGGGTAAAAGCCTGGCACACTCGCATTTCAGACCGATGATGATCTCTGCTCATTTATACAAATTTACATAACAAAGAGGAGGGCAACAAGGATGATCAGGGGACTGGACACAAAGCCCTATGAGGAGAGACTGAAAGTACTGGCCATGTTTAGCCTTGAGAAGAGAAGACTGAGGGAAGATATGATTACACTCTTCAAGTATTTGAAGGGTGTCACACAGAGGACAGCCAAGATCTCCTCAATCATCCCAGAGTGCAGTACATGGAACAATGGGCTCAAGTTACAGGAAGCCAGATTTCGGCTGAACATCAGGAAAAACTTCCTAACTGTTAGAGCAGTACAACAATGGAACCAATGACCTAGGGAGGTGGTAGGCTCTCCAATGATGGAGGCATTCATGAGGCAGCTGGACAACTATTCGTTGGCTATGTTTTAATTTGGATTCCTGCGATGAGCAGGGGGTTGGCCTCAGTGGCCTTATAGGCCTCTTCCAACTCTACTATTCTATTATTCTATATTTTCTGTGGCTTAACAGTTTTGTAAAGCAGCCCTAAATTCCACTAAAATTAAGGAGATAAATTGTCACATAATATTTTCAGTCTCAGATTGTGTGTCTTTTAATCATAGCAGAATGGTATTCCCTCATAAACTTAGTGTAGGAAGAAAAACAAATTGGGAGTCTAGTTTTGATTTTTAAGCATTCCTTCCTATCTGCAATTTTTTCTATATGCAGCTCATGGGAGGGTGAACTTGAAACATTTTGTCCTCTAAATATATTCAGCAAGTGTCTGCATTTTAAAAGCATTGTCTGGTACTACTTTTACTTTCCTATGGAGAGAAAAGAAGGCAGTGTAACAGCAGAAGCAGCTTTGGGAAAACAGGAAGTGGCATCGCATTTCAGTGTGGCAAAGGATGGGGGAGAAATATAAGATGCCTGCAGGCTAGATCAAAACTGAGTACCAAATGGATGGGAGACAGGGCTGGCATCAGGGGTAGCTATCCATAGGCACTTTCAGGGGTCCCCTAAGGTCTCCTGACCATGCCGCTGCTGCTGATCATGCTGCTTAATGCCATCCTGCCTGTTCACTTGCCCTGTCCAAGCATGCAAGCAGTAACAAGTGTGAAGAGATACTGGAGCATCCCTCTGGGTGGTTGTGTGGGTTGGGTCAGAGAGGGAATGGCATGTGAATGGGCAGAGGAGATAGAACCAAGGAAGATGGAGTCTCACTCAGGGAGGGGGGCCACTGAAGGCATATTGCTCAAGCCACTGCCATCCCCCTTCACAAGGGCTGGAGCTGGCACTATGTGCTGTGTTATGTTGGAGATGGCCTCCCAACTCATGTTTGCTCCTAGACATGTGATTCTTCTTTGTAACCCTGGTTATGAATATTTATTGTGGAAGAAAGGGAGGAGAGGGTTTCTCATTTAGGCTTCAGAACACATTTGCCTTTTTGTAAAAAGCAAGTCCAAACAACAAGCTTTTGCATTTGACCCTCACAATGGGGAACTGGCAAAGAAACTAACAGTACTTTTTCACTAAATGTCACCCACATATGCACAATCCATACACTGTCCTTCCATGGGAAAAGGATGTGATAAATTATTCAGGGTTTATCTCTACAAATACAAATTGGAATTTTGTTTTGTTGGAGTGGGCAGGTGGCCATGGCATGGTGAAGTGGGAGGAGATTTTGTGTACGAGAAGAGGAACGTTTTGTTATTTGTCTGTTATTTGGTGCAATCTTGCTCCCATGAATTTGCAATAAGCTGCCTGAATACCAAGCAAAATCAACACATCCTCTGAAAAGAACAATTTCAGTTACTGCCAGGAATTTCCTTGTGGCAAGAAGTTGCAAAGGCGTGCTACCTGGAATATAGTTCAGAATTGCAATCATATTCAAGATGTGCCTTCAATTTCAAATGAGCAGAATATGCTGATACTGGAAACTCCAGCAGACAACTAACAATCATCATAGTTCCACCATGGTCTCATCCAGGCATCATATTGCATACATGGCAGATAAACATAACAGCTGTTTGACAACCTACAGTCAAGTTCTGTTAGGATATAAATACAACATGGCCAGGATTGGCCTCCTTATTCTTGTAAAGAAGAATTAATTTTGGCTGAGGAAGGGATTACGTTTGTCACCAGTAACCAATAGTTAAGGAAACTAGAGGAATCAAAGGTGAAAAGCTATGCCCATCCTGAGCAGGACATTCCCAATCTGGGCAGAAACACTGTTGACGAGCAAATCAAGCATTTCACATTGGCCCCCAAGCATCTGTAGATGCATGAATAGTGTTAATGATTACAGTGACAATGAAAGTCAGACTTCTCAGATACTGTACATATAATGGTGTAATAAGTCTCTCATGGTGTAGATTTTTGTATCACTATTAAATCAAAGAAGCTACAGCCAGCAAGAATCTAAATAATTCCCCAAAGGTTACAGCTTGTCTATTCTTTTCAAGGGAGGACATCTGGCTCCAAAGAATATTGTATGGAACCTGTAACCTAACTGCAAAAGTGGGTTCACAAAATAATGATTCAGGAAATAACTGGGTTCAGGCATTCTGGATCCCTAGGCAGGCATTAAAGTGTCCTCTATTCTCAATAGAGTCTAGAGCTTCAGATTCATTTAGCATCCATTGCGTTAACTCCCGGCATATTGCTAGTACCCAAATAAACTATCTCCTTTTCACCATGTTCCCACAGCTCCTTTTCTCATGAGCCCCTCTTTAGCTTCAGTGTCCAGCTGCTCAGTTACCTATGTTTTATTTTTGGTTGCATTACTGGATTTCCTCTCTTCTCCCTCCATGGCCTGTTGTCTTGTCCTTTCTTGCTCCCTAATGCCATTTTTCTTTTGCTTCTGAGCAAAGAATCATATATGTTAGGGAGATGTTAGGAAGGAAATGTTCACTCTACCTGATGCTGCAACAAAAGTGCCACCAGTGCACCTTTCCTAGTGTCTCCTCAAGAGTCAGGATCATTTTGCTAAGCATGCTCATGCACCACTTCCTGGAGAAATCATACAGACTTACATGGACAGTATCTGTGTTCTTACTACTCCTTACATCGTCTCACAGAACATCCTATACAATGAAGACATTTCTATGGAAAGCTCCAGAAATCATCCCTACCCATATACAATTCTTCATGGGTTGGGGTATAATAATTTCAATTTTCAATGTTACATCAACTCAGCTTCTGTTTATTATGCATTTACTAGGGTAACAGACCATCTGGGCTAGATACCATACAAATGGAATAATGTCACCCTTGATGGATTCTGCGCTGGTCTTTCCTATAAAAAATTCTTCAGCACATTTGTGGATCTAGCAAGAAGCAACTCGGGGCTCGACTGTATGCAAGTGTACTTGAGAGAATCATCATGCGCAGTATGATTGAAGAAATCTTTAAAAGTTGCCTGGTCCTTACCTTTGCGCATAAAAGCAGATAACTGTATTACAAAATCATGAAACTCTGGGGGTAGAAAAGGCCAGCTGCCCCACTACCCTGGGTTAAGACATTCAATGGTATAATGTAATGAAATCCATGTCCAACATACTCAATACACTTTTTTCTAATGTTTATTGCTCTTTGGGGGTGGGGAAAAAGACATTTTTAAAGAGATAATGGCTGGGGAGGAAAGGCTTAAACTTCCCCACCCCATATACTGATGACAATCAGTGATACTGATTAGTTTTTATAATTTTGGAAAAATCAATCAATTCTATGATTAAATTAAATCACTAAGAATGTAATATTTTGAACAGAAGCATGTAAGAGCTTCCCCAACAACAGAGAAGCCCATTTAGAAATTAGGAAAAGTCATTATGTGACTATATCAGTGTATTACATGAATTTAGAACAAAAGGCAACACAACAATTCTGATCTCCAGTAAATAAATGAAACTAAGTACCTGCTGATCATCTACAATGTTCTTAAACTTTAAACAAAGTTATATACAAAATAGTCAGAAAATTAAGTTACATGCTCCACAGACTGAAAATAAGAATGGTCTGAAGGTTTGGGAAAGGATACTGATTAAAGTTGCCTTCACTTTGCACTTGCAAGAAAATTAAGATTGTGCTCATCCCATCAGTGAAATAACTTCTGGAGGGAAATTCCTCTGTTTCTGAACTAGACAGCACATTTGACACCAGCTTTTGAGTTTCAGATAAAAATCACTGTATCACTCCACAAAATGGTTACCAAATCAATGTAACACAATGGCTCCAACTTAAAGTGCAACGATGTATACAATAAAGAAGCTGAGCACAAACATAATGAATGGATGTACTCATGGGGATGGAGCCTGGACGTAAGTAACAAGGATGAAGGCCTCTATCAAATTTTGGAGGCATTCAGAGCAATGAACTATATTTCAGCTCAGAATGTGAAAACAACAGTGTAAATGTTTATAGGCCTTTTTATAAACAATATGAGATCTGGTGACTGTGCTGCGGCAAAATACAAGAGAGGAAGATTATACAGCTTTCAAATAATTTTACATTTAATGCTTCACAAAAATGGAAGATGTGTGGGTGGATAGATAGATAGCTTTGCTGCTGCTTGTTGTTAATCCCGAGTGATCACTTTACTACTGGGATTACAAAGAAAGGAAGTGTACAACCACAAGTGGTTGTTGTAGTGGTGGTGGGGTGTGTGTGTGTGTGTGTGTGTGTGTTTAAAAACTTATTAAATTATGAAGTTCACAAAATGTTGAAAGCTTAGGAGTAAAAAGAGAGATATCATCACTAATAACAAAACATATACTCTTTATAGCACAATCAAGATTCTGTATGACAAAATCATCACACATGGATGCCCCATGAAAGAGAAGAAATTCATTTTCCCAGGTACAAAATACTGTACTTTGGATATTCATTAACTTCTAACAAAAGCTCAATCCTGAAAGAAGATGTAGGACATAAGTATCAAATTTGCATTTATTACACATGAAATTTTACTATGTAGCACAGCATTTGAGAAAGGGATCCTTCTTCATAGATTGTCAAGAAAACATTGAACAGACAACTGTTGGAGATGCCTCAGGAATAGGATATCCTATTAGACCCTATTAATGCCTTTCTAGTTCCAGTTCTATGATTTTATGCACATTTGGATATCATGTCATATAAATGGCCATTTCACCATTTCACAGATGAGAAATTAGTTAGCTTTCTCATCTGTGGCCATCTCTGTGCCCTCAGAAGAAATATCGGAGAACAGAGTACTTTGATGGTATACTACACAATTGCTGAGTTTTGCTGCAAACTAATTGACAAAACACATTAGAAAGAAATCTTTAAAAAAATCAAATCAAGCAGCTCCTTCAAATTAGCAAGCAAAGTCATTTTCCTTAGGTTGTGTATTGCATATTTTCCACTTTTCCTGGTTCTCTTGCTCTTTTTTTCTTCATTCTGAATAGAATTCAGTGCCAAATGCAAGCGCTCCTGGTTTCAGCAGAGATTGGTTTCACTTGGGAGTGGAGCTCCTATTGGAACTGATCCCAGCAGGGCTTGCATTCAGTGCTGAATTTAAACAGCACCAAATGCAGACCCTGCTTCCAAGCACATGTCCACTCCCAATTGTCCTTGACAGTCACAGCTTTACTTGTCCTGCACCTGGCCAGCCCAAAACAGCTATGTTGGCCTGATGGGCCTAAATTGGCTCTTAGGACAGAAGTATTAAATGTTTAAAATACTGTCTTAGAGAAATAAAAACCACCCACGAGATTGCCAGTGACATCATGTTTAGTGTCATTTGTAGTTAGACCATCAGCAAGTCACATGACCAAGTGAGTGTTGGAAGCTGTTTGGACAAAACCAACCAATCTACTTGCCATACCACTACCTCACCTTCTTCCCACTATTTCTGCCCATCCTCAGCTCTTTGGCAGGTGCTTTCCAGGACCAGATATCCTGCATCCACTTATACAGGCATTCTGTAATTTTTTTGGCTAACTTCCGAACATACAGACACACACACATCAATTCTTGAGAAGAATATGATTGTGTTTCAGAAAAGAAATGGAATTAAGCCTTTCTGACAGACAGACTCTAATTCTAAGGTGTGCTGAGGGAGGTGGCTCACCATAGTCTTTCTTGCAATACTTCTTCATGTTGATCTTCAGCTTCCCTTTGGATGCCTTGCAGTATGAATCACAGTCTTCAGGGGAGACAAGAAGGAAGGAGAAGAAAACATTAACAAAACAAATTAGTCTTAAAATGAATGAAAGGCTTGGGGAAATAGGGAGGAATGGGGGGGGGTTGCAAAGAGAGGAGAGAGCAGTAAAAGCTGTCGCCTGCAATGAATAAGCAGCATGCCCCTGATATCCATCTGCCGGGACCTGATTGGGTCATCTAATGGGGCATTCACTGAAAACCTTCCTTTCTAAAGAAAGCTTCTCACAAAAGAAGCCATCCTCCTCACCCTTTCCCTCCCCTCCTGACAAATTCTTTAAACTGCCCTCTGCAGGCTGCCACCACTCGGTTGCCTCCATGGGAGACCCCAGGGCCTCCCTTATTGTGCCACCCAGATCTTTAGAGAGCCACAGCCTGCTCCCCAGTTCTTAAACTGCAAACTGGAGCCTGATTAAAGCCCACAGAAGCCTCTTTGTCAACCCCTAACCCAGACCTGTGTCAGGCTTTGGCATTCATTGCAAAGGGATTCTGGCTGGGGTCACTCCTCAACAAAAGAGTTCAGGGAGGAAATTAGCAGCCTATGAAGCATTAGCAAAGTCTTTGGCGTCCACTCTACTGGAGTGTGCAAATAAAATGCCCCAGTGGATTGCTTCATTTCTATGGACCTTACTGCTGTGATACGATGGATTTACTTCTGAACATCATCCTGTGTTCCAGTGCTGCTAATGTGATTCTGTGCTGTGATTTTAGCACAGTCTCCATCCTGCTTTGGCTGTACTAGAGCTATTTTCGTACCACTTGAAAGCACTGGGAGTGCCCTGGGAATAAAAGACTGTTCTTTGCTGTCACATTTTACTCTCTCTTTCCTGTCACTGGCAGGGTTGGGCTGGGGTGAGCTGCACAGAAGGCAAGTTCTCCATGCACTGTCTTCCCAAGTATGTCAGAGTACAATGTTTCTACAATAACATTCATGCTTTTGCACAATTGGTGCACAAATGGGCTGGGTCAGGTAAACATGATGCAGTTATGAAAAGATGTATTGATAAATATTTTGATTCATTATGCGTATGCTCTGCTCTTTCTTTAGAAAGGTCAGAGCAGCTTATATGGGGTTCCCCAGGGTTTTCTATCCAGACTGATCAGGTCCAATTCTTGTTTCTGTAAAAACAGTATGTTCAAGAGCTAGAGACATTGTGATCATGTGAGGGACTATATAATGGAAAGCAGCAACCATGGTAATATTATTTATTTATATCCCTCTATTCTACAGCATGGTATAGTGGCTAAGGTGTCGGACTACGACCTGGGAGACCAGAGTTTGAATCCCCACACAGCCACGAAGCTCACTGGGTGACCTTGGGCCAGTCACTGCCTCTCAGCCTCAGAGGAAGGCAATGGTAAACCTCCTCTGAATACCCTTTACCATGAAAACCCTATTCATAGGGTCACCATAAATCGGAATCGACTTGAAGGCAGTCCATTTCCATTTTTTTTCATTCTACAAAAGCCAGCCAGAGCAGCATATAGCATGAACAAAAGAACCATATAATATAATCAGGAAAACATAAGTACAATGACCTATCTCATTGTGTTGTGAACAGGATGTAGATGATAAAGATAATAAAAGTGTTTAGCAATTTTTATAATTATACCAGAAGTCTATCAGTTTCCATGAGCAATGGAGGAGGGAAAATTCCAGCCCCATCATCACACATTCACACTTACAGTCTCTCACTCCCCTACTTTTCCACCCCTGCCCTCACCCTCTTGCATATCACTGAGGCCACTGCCACAGAAAGCAAAAAGGATAGGACCAAGCCTACCTTTTCCAAACTTTGCCCTGCCTCTCCCCACTCACATGGACTCAGTGAGAGATATTTACAACAAGGGCAGTCCCTACCTGCACAACTCCACATTTTAGGTTATGTTTCTGGAAAATACTATAGTGGGATGGATTGTTTAGAGAATGGGATGGAAAGAAGCATTATTTCATTTAATCACCACAACCACAAGAAATGACCGTTAGTCAATGTTTCTTTCCACTGACTAAAAAAAAAGAGAACAAAACCAAACTCAAACACTTTGTTGTAGTGATGGGTTTAGCATCCCCCTTGAAATTCCCCCCAAAATAGGCAAAGTGCCACCTCCCGATTGTGACCACTGAATGGGGCTGCATAAGTGGGAGGACCATTATCACTCAGAACACAAATATAAATGATATAGACATATATGTTATTGCCCATAGATATGAGACTGCAGAGCTTTGCCTAATGACTGAAAATAGTTCAATACAAGTTCAATTCTTGCTTAAGATTTATTGTGGAAAAACATCAACCACATTAGGATTGGAGGGAGTGGAAATGGAGAGGGAAGAGCAGGCCACATTCTGACAGTTAAAATGATCTGCCAAATGCTATAATACAAATCTAATGAAGGGCTGGAGGATAACCCTCCCTGTCTGTCCCTAGTTTATCATTTACTATAAAGCAAATTCCTTGTTCTGGGCATATCTCACACTAATATCTTTATCCTTGACCTATCTACTGTGGAATTGTTCTGTGGTCCTATTGACAACAAAAGAAGCTGTCAAAAGGTGACTCATCCCAACTGACCTCATTTAGTTTACCACTACTGAAGGCTTCAGTCCCGCTGCCTTAAATGGGTCCCTTGCCATTGATTTCTGTAAGAGGACTGCAATATTAGACTGATTTTCAAAGATTTTGAAGAAAATTTGGATTCCATATCCCAAGCCAATGAGAAAATATTTGAATGTGTGTTACTAAGTTTGTTAGAGCCCCCATTCACTGTGGTGAATGCTGTCCTGGTGGTTACCAATTAGTGATCCATCAGCAGAAGCTGAGACCAAGCCTACAAGCAGCAACATCCTGATGCTTGGGAATAACAAGGCATAGATGATAAAGAGAACCAGTGTGGTGTAGTGGTTAGAGTGTTGGACTATGCCCTGGGACACAAGGGTTCAAATCTTCACTCAGCTATGAAGCTTATTAGGTGACCTTTGGCCAGTCCACTGTCTCTCAGTCTAACCTACCTCACAGGGTTGTTGTGAGGATAGAATGGGGAGGGGAGAACCATGTTTACCACCTTGAACTTCTTGGAGAAAATGTAGAATATAAATGTAAGAAATAAATATATAAATATAAAATCAATTTTGGCTTTGGGATTCAAACAAAAGCACCTGTATAATATATCAGGGCTTACATAAGATACAGGTCAAGCTTGCATTTAAGTTATAAATAGAATTGTGGTTCAAATTTATTTTTCTGTGCAGTCCTTTTTGTTTACTTTTACTTTTTTCAAATGTGCACTCTCCTAAGTAAATTTAATTTCTTGTTTTTACTGTTTTGCCCTTTACATGCTATTTCCTTAGTTGTGAGGATAAACTTACATTGTCTCGATGCAGCTGACAAATCTCTAATATTTCTAGCTGATTCCTCAGGATCCAAGGCTCAGAGTACTGCATGCTAAATGTGGGTTGTGACTGATTTCCCAGGCTTTAGGTCTCACAGTGGTGCTTGAGAAAATGAAAACAATGCTGGCAGTAGCCCAACCAAACCTGGTTTCAGGATAGAAATTCTGGAGTTATTGTTTCTAACACCCAGAGAAAGAACAGGGAAGGCTCACAACTCT
This sequence comes from Rhineura floridana, assembly GCF_030035675.1. Classification (NCBI taxonomy): domain Eukaryota; kingdom Metazoa; phylum Chordata; class Lepidosauria; order Squamata; family Rhineuridae; genus Rhineura; species Rhineura floridana. The sequence continues at coordinate 71,101,753 of NC_084482.1, forward strand.
CAAGGACCGCTTAAATTTAGCCTGACCAATGGTATCTTTCATTTATGCAGTCCCCTTAAGCTGGGGAGCTCATTCTTCCAAATGGCAAAGAATGATAAATCAAACTCTCTCATATCCTGCCACCCCACCCCCAAATCATCAAAATTCTACTATTTTGAGAATTTTGAGAGGGAATGTTATCTGGACACGTGAATATTCTCTAAATCTTTGATGGGTGTTTAGTATTCTGTCAATGCAAACCTAAGCATGTCTACTCAGACACACACACACACAAATTGTGCAACATTTGACAATATCTGACAGCTGGCATGGAGCAGCGTTATCAAGACTTTAGGAGTCAGCGCTTGACACAGAGTAGTGTTTGGTATTTGAGTTATTACAACATGTAGTAATGAATATCTGACAACTATTTGACAGCTAACATGAAGTAGGGGCTACCAAGATACATATAGGAATCAACATTTGACAGTAGATGTACCATTGCAATCAGTGCTTGGCAGATGACTTGCAATTGAAGTTAGCAAATTGTATAGTTAACTTCTTTCAGTCAAATTCTAATGTTGAATTTCAATTCCAGATTCAAGTCTTATGTTGAATTTTGAAATCAAATACCATGTTTTGGAAATTCAACAGATTTTGAGCTTTTGACAAAAAAAAAACTTTTCAGCTCTAAATCCAGTTCTTCCTTAATTCAGTTTACTACTCTGTAGGACCATGGCAGCAATAGCAGCACAAGGCAGAGCACTATTTACAGCACTTGCAGAGTGCAGACCAAGGGTTTTGCAAGAGTCAGGAGCCTAATTCAGCACACTTGATATCCACAACCTGCACAGAAACTGTTGCAAACACCATACTAATGATTGCAGCCCAATGGACTAGTGATGAGGGCAACACAGTCCAAATCAGCAATAGCAATGTCAACACCACATAGTAGTGGGTACTTCTACTGTTGAGATATTGTTGCCCCTCCGCCAACATCATTGGGGAAAGTTGCCATCTAGATATAGCCCTTGTGGAGGGTGGAAGACTATAACTCCAAACACGTTTCTCTTTGCCAGACGCTCTTGTTTTCTCTTCTTGCCCCTGACAGTCTTGAGCAGAGATATAATGCCTGTGTAATTGACACAGAAAGTATCTAGCAAGTATAGTGTGGGTTTAGGTTATCTATAAGGGCAGTGTTGCTTCCTCCTGGATTATGCAATATTCTATTTCCACCGTCTCCAACAGGAACCAGTACTGTATCAGACAAAAAATGTATTAAGTAATCACAGGGAAATTGTGAAGTGAATTATTCACTGTTATGGATTCTCAGCTTCTTGGCTTGGAGGATTAGAGCAGAGCCCAGCCGCTCTGCATAGAACTGATGCAGGACTACAGATGTATTGTAGTGGATAATACTTTTATTCCCATCTTCTTCAGTGTAACACAAGGCACGTCCAGTTATTCAAACAAGCATGTCTCTCCTGCACCTTGATGGTCTCTCTACTTGGACCAAGCACTCTTCCAGAGAGAAAGCATTCTGAGAGAAGCTTTGTGGAGTTTGCCTACACTGAGACAGTGAGGCCAAAGTATAGAAGTAGAGTAAACTCCTGGTTTACACTGAGCAAGTAGAAACCCATTTGTGCCAGTTTGGAAGAATAGCAAGGCTACCAGAGGGGCACACAACACTGGCAAGAATGCAACTGTAAGCTCCCAGGTCCTAGGAAGTTGCAAACTTGCCTTTCCTAAATGGAGGAAATGTTAGTCTTCTTGAATTAAAAAAAACAACACTTGGCGAGCTGCAACACCCCACCCACTGCCCTGCAATCTCATGCCCATCCATCAAAACAAGATGAATCTGGGAAATAATACCTTTTAAAAATATATACAGTATTTGAAAAATCCTTAAAGCAGCTGTTTTGTCTCATTTGCAGCTTAGGAACATGTCAGGAGCAATTTCACAGCTAAACACCTTTCCAATGTGTTTGTTTAGTTATTTTCTGAAAGGTTCCTTCATAAATTACTTTTTTGTACTTCTTGCATATGTACAGGAGTGAGTATGGGCAATATTAAAAACCCACCATTGGTGCTTCCACAAATGATACATAGCCTTGCCTGTACAGTCTCCACCACGATCCTTCTGTGATCTACTAAGCCTTGAACAAAAAATTCCCAGGATGCTGCTGCCTGTGCTCTCAGGATGGTGTCCATGTGGAGATGGAGATCATGGGATAACCGAAATGTCTGGTGCCAAGGCCATGCAGTACTAAACACTTCTTAAATAACTTTGCTAGAGACATTTGGAGCCTATGATAAAGTGCACTGCTTGTGTCAGCTGGGATGCATCATCCTAGACAGAATGCCCGACCGTTGGGAGACATAGTGGCCATATTTGCAGTACATGATATTCTGGTTGTAGTTTCTGGGATACTGGTTCATGTTGTTCACAGCACAACTGTTTTGCTCCATCTTCAGCTTCACATTTTATTTTCCTGTATATGCACATTGGATTAAGCCAGCTGCTTATTGATCACCCTCTCAGAATGGTCAACATCATAATTGTTTTAATTTTTCAGAACTATTTCACACTGTCACACTTGTGTCTGATTTGGGAACAAAATGTATCATGCACAGAAACAAACTGGGATGGAGAGATTACAGGGACATGATTATCTCAATCCATAGTTGATGTGGTAGCTATAATATTTTTCACATGATGAGCTGAAGCAGAAAATTTGCCATACAGTTTTAAGCAGGATAGTATTATACTTATACCAGGCAGACGACAGATGGCTACAGATAATCTTCAAGTCACATAAAAATGACTTGTGAAGTAGACTACAGATCTGATATTTTGGAGGAGTTGGCTCTGTTTTTCAGCTAGATGAACCAAACCTCCTGAATAACAAAGGTGCTGGGGTTTTTATGAGGTGGCACTATAGCATAGAGCTTCCATTCCTGCCAAACTCATAGTTCCCTTACATTATCTCACATCCTGTGTGTACAAAGCAGCACCTGTTTCCAGGGAAAGTCTAAGGGTTTAAGAAGAGACTAGGAAATGTACCAATAAGTACTATGAGCACAGTTCATTAAAGAGAGATCAGTGTATTTGCTTGGATAGCCATGATACTCTATATAACATAGCAAAAACAGAAGCCAATGAATCAACAGACAGCATAGCTTCAAGTTAATCCCATCTCTGTGGAACTGCATGATCCAGCTGCTTTGTGCTCCAGCTACGGGGCCACGTCTCCAAAGCCTTTATAAGAAGTAGCTTGACCCCAAAACCTGCAGCAGGCCACAACTTCAGCACAAAGTATAGAATGTAAAGGAAAGTGCATAAGGAGAAATGGTGTCATTCAGCATTGGGCCAAAAAAAAAAGGCTGCAGGAAAAGACCTAGTAATTCTCTATAGCTAATCACATCAAAGGGTTAAAAAAGAATGAGACAACTTTAGGTTTCACTCTATCATATAATGAATTATAGTTAGAGGGAATGGCCATTTACAGACAAACCACCTGAACATTTTCCAGACGTTTCCAAACCCAAATAAGAGCCACATAACCGACCATGGTTACACAGCCAATGCTGGACAGAAGGGGTACAATGAGAAGTCGAAGCAGGGAACACCTCACAGATAGGGTAGCTGGGGTATATTTTTGCTAACCTTGATACAATCTCTATCTCCCATATTAAAATACAATTCAGATAAAATAGACCAATTTAGTGATGAATTCTTACTCTTACTACAAGATGTTGAACTCAGACAGGTCCCACCCCACCCAATCCTACAATTCTAGGAATTTTATGCTTAGGCTCAATCTGTCCTTGGAGTGAGCTTATTGGTTTTAATATCTTCAAGATCAACTTCAGAGCAGCAAATGGTTCTAAGGGTGACTGTAAAAATGTTTTCACAGAGACAGTGTCTGCTTTCTGTGCCAAGTAACTACAATTTCCGCCAAATGTTTTGCTACTTTCTTTCATTGATTGATCCTGCCTTTATCTTTGCAACCTTAGGGTGACTGGTCACGGCTTGGGACAGAGGTCCTATGCAGGAAACTGCATGCAGTGGGTCTGCCTTGCAACCATAATTCAGCACAAAGCCTAGGTGAATCTATCATACAGAAGACTGGTTGTGAGTTACACCAGAACTATTTTAAACAAGATGAAATTGCTTCATAGAAGGCATTTTGAGAACAGGATTAACATGAAACCTCTATGCAAGCCATCATATGTCACATCCTACATGTATGTAAACTGCTTAATGCGCCTTCTGCAGATACAGAATTTCTTCATGTGGCACTGACAGACAGGACTTTATACAGAACAAGTCCTCACATCAGGATGCAGAGAAAACTAGGTTTATTTTTTCCTTTGGCTCTGGAATTAGTTTATTATATTTCACAACTCTACATTTAGAAAAAGCTAAAGTCTTATCAGTGATAGAGGAAAGACTCTCTGCAAACTAGGAACAATGAACCAGCTTCTCCTTTATGTGCAGATCTTGATTCAGGAACTGTTTTTCATGTATCTTTTTCTTTGATTTGAATAGTGTCACACATTGCTATATAGTAGGGCCCCGCTCATACGGCAGGTTCCGTTCTGGCCCGCCACTGTAAAGCGAAATCTGCCATAAAGCAGAACGCATTGACTAACATTATCTAAAATGGCGCCCAAAGCCCGAAAAATGCCGTAAAAGTGGAACAAGCACCGTAGGAGCGGGTCCTTTCTGCAATTGACAACCGCTGTACCGGTGGAACGCTGCAAAGCAGAGTGCTGCAAAGCAGGGCCCTACTGTATGTCAAACATTACCCTTCCTTTCCTATACTTTTTTTTTAATCATCAGACAAATCTATTTCAACTACAAAGTTGCACTAGAGCAAGGGTAAATGCTAGCCCAACAAGATTTCCTTCCCCTCTCCTCCCCCTCCATGCACCCAACACTGTCCCTAAACCTGTTTTAAAGGGTTTGGGGGAAACCCAGAACAGATTTAGGGGGCATGTGGGGGGGGGCAGAAGGAGACAGGACATTGTTCCGTTGCACAAGGCAAAATCCTTGTGCTGATGGAACAATCTGCTTAGTGCTACGTTGAATACAACCCAATGCCATTATTGCAGAGATCTGTCTATTCTGCTCTTTGTATGGGGCTTAGAAGTATTTTAAGTACTTAATACATAAATAATAACAAACAAACAAATGTCTTATGTGCTGGCTGAACACACCCAGATTTCATTACACCTTCTAGCAGTCGAAGGATGAAAGTAAAAAACAAGGAACACCTATTTCCACAGCCACCTGGGGTTGTAGTCAACTAAGTCCTACTCAGAATATGCCCATTTAAATAATTAACCCTAAGTCAGTCATGTCCACTAACTTCAATGGGTGTAGTAGCACTGACTATCACCCCTGGTTTACACTCAGCTGCTTTGTAGCAGCACAGGCAATGGTTGAACCAAACCAATTTTCTCCCCAGTCTGGCAATAGCTAAGGCACATACCAGCAGCCCCAACATTATCATCACTTAAGTGTGCAAGGCTGCCACGAGTCTTGCAAGAGGACCACATTAGTGTAGAGGTGTGTCATTTATAACAAGGTATACATGTAACCAGTCACTGCCATATGAAACCACTAGTTCTCACAAATGGAGTCAAAACCCAGACAATGGTTCTTCATGCATCCAAAGTGATTGTGTAGTGGTGGCACTATTTTGTTAGCTGTACGATATATATACAAAAATAATTTATTTATTTATTTATTTATTATTTTATTTATATCCTGCCCTTCCTCCAGCAGGAGTCCAGAGCTGCAAACAAAAGTGCTATAAACAGTTCAAAACATCATAAAAACATTAAATACATTTATTTAAAATTAAATATTTAAAATACATTAAAACAAAACATCTTTAAAAACGTTAAAAAATTTTTTTCAAAAAGTTTAAAAAAATGTTAAAAAAGGTTTAAAAACATATTAAAAAGCAATTCCAACAAAGTCGGAGACTGGGATAAAGTCTCAACTTACAAGGCTTGTTGGAAGAGGAACGTCTTCAGTAGGTGCCAAAAAGGTAACAGAGGCTAATATTAGCCTGTCTAATATTTAAGGGAAAGGAGTTCCGCAGGATAGGTGCCATCACACTAAAGATCCGTTTCCTACACTGTGCAGAACGGACCTCCTGATAAGATGGTATCTGCAGGAGGCCCTCACCTGCAGAGCGCAGTGATCGACTGGGTATATAAGGGATAAAATGCTCTTTCAGGTAACCTGGTCCCAAGCTGTATTGGGCTTTGTACACCAAAACTAGAACCTTGAACTTGGCCCGGTAGCAAATGGGCAGCCAGTGCAATTCTTTCAGCAGCAGAGTGACATGTTGGCGATACCCTGCCCCAGTGAGCAGTATCGCCACTGCAGTTTGCACCAGCTGCAGCTTCTGGACCAACCTCAAGGGCAGCCCCACATACAGCGCATTACAGTAATCCAGCCTGGAGGTTACCATTGTGTGGAAAACAGTGGTCAGGCTATCCCAGTCCAAAAATGGCCACACCTGTCTTACCAGCTGAAGCTGGTAAAAGGCACTCCTAGCCACTGAGGTCATCTGGGGCTCTAGTGACAAAGATGGGTCCAGGAGCACCCCCAGACTACAGACCTGCTCTTTCAGAGGGAGTACAACCCCATCCAAAGCAGACAACTGACCAATTATCCAAACTCAGGAACAACCAACCCACAGCGCCTCTGTCTTGCTAGGATTCAGACTCAGTTTATTGGCCCTCATCCAGCCCGGCACTGAGTCCAGGCAGTGGTCCAGGGCTTGCACAGCCTCTCATGATTCAGATGTTACAGAGAAATAGAGATGGGTATCATCAGCTTACTGCTAACACCTCACCCCAAATCTCCTGATGACTGCTCCCAAGGGCTTCATATAGATGCTAAACAGCATGGGGGACAAGATGATACCCTGCGGCACCCCACAGCCCAACTGCCAGAGGGCCAAAAGATCATCACCCAATGCTATTCTCTGAAAACAACCTTGTAAAATCGTGTAAAACAGTGCCTCCAATACACAGCTCACCAAGTCGGCTCAGAAGGATACCATGGTCAATGGTATCAAAAATCACTGAGAAATAAAGTAAGAGTAACAGGGTCGCACTCCCAATGTCCTTCTCCTGATAAAGGTCTTTCATCAGGGCGACCAAGGCCAATTCAGTCCCATAACCAGGCCTGAACCCAGCTTGGAATGGGTCAAGATAATCTGTTTCATCCAAGAGTACTTTTAATTACTGCCCCACAACTCTCTAAATCACCTTCCCTAAAAAGGGGGTATTTGCAACTGGTCTGTAATTGTCACAAACTAATGGGTCCAGGATGGGGTTTTTCAGGAGTGGTCAGATCACCGCCTCTTTCAAGGTGGCTGGAACCACTCCGTCCCACAATGATGTGTTGACCACACCCTGGATCCACTCGGTCAAACCCCCTTGGCAAGCTATAATAAGCCAAGAAGGGCAAGGGTCAAGAGGACACGTTGCTGGGTGCATCATCGCAAGCATCTTGTCTACGTCATCAGGCCACATCAACTAAAACCGTTCCCAAGAAGTTGCAGCAGATGTTGCACTGGACACCTCATTGGAGACTACAGTAGATGTGGATGGGGCATCAAGACTGCTATGGAGGCAAGCAACTTTACCCTCAAAGTGCCTTGCAAACAATTCAGTGGACCTTCAAAAAGTCTAAAACTCAATTTCCTGGAGTTGATGTCAACAGACCCCTGACGATAGGGAAAAGCTCCACTGGATGGCTACTTGAGAGTGCGATGGTGGCAGAGAAGTGGGCCTTCTTTACCGCTCTCACCACAACACAGTAGGCATGGTTATGATGTTTTACTCATTCCCGATCAGCCTCTCAGCATGTCTTTCGCCACTTGCGCTCTAGCCGTCATCCAGCCTGTGTCATTGCTGTTAGTTCACTGGTGTACCAAGGTGTGGACCTGGCTCCATAATGCTGGAGAGGGCACTTGGGGGCGACCATGTCAACAGCCCGACGCACCTTGCTGTTCTACAGCGTGACAAGGGCTTCAACAGGGTCACCTGCTCTATCTACTGGGAACTCCCCAGTGGATTCCATTAGGCTCCGGGGGAGGCCATCTTAAATACATTCTGTTGTGCAGGAACAGTTCATATGGTCAATGTGATTTAGAAGAGCTTGGTCACATTTTTAATCATTAATCTACAGAACCACTAAAGCAGGGTTACTGCTTTAGGATGGTATTCAATTAACACATCCCATCCTGTGGAACAGTCTTGGAGCAGTGAGAATAAAGAGAAGGAGTTGGACTGGGGCTTGGGGGGGAAAGTCCCAATTAGAGCGGGTTGTTCCATTGCAATCAGAGTGGGTTGAGGCCAAAGGCTTCAGTGCCACTGACAATGACAGCTCTGCCCCATAGCTCCAATTACAACTGAAGAGGCACTGCCTGATCAGGAAGCTGCCTCTTCACCTTCCCTTCACCCCCCTTCCTTGCTTACCCTGCCGTCGCTGCCATGCACCCTCCCTTGCTGACGTGCCTCTGCTGCCCTGCCATCAGATACGTAGGCTTCAGTGCTGGCAGCTCAAAGGGTTCCCACTGTCCCACTGAGGAGCACTGCTGACATGCGCACATGTTCCCAATCATGACACCTTTATCACACAAGTAGGAGGAGCCCACCCATACCTAGTTAAGGGTCGTACGGGGGCGTGTCTAATTGCTGTGACAACATCTTAGTGCTGTGTAGTTGTGCCTAGTTATGCCTTGTGGAGATGCTGAATCATGTGTAACTTGTAAGCTGATTCATGAAGCTCTCTGAACTGAACTTTTCAATTAAACCTATTAAAGAAAAACACACCTTCACATCCGCATCTGACTTTAACAGGTTTGGACAGGACAGTTTGTTGCAGCCCCCACCTCCTCCACCCGACAGCACCATAAGAGAGTTGAAAGCAACCGGCGGAACAGAGGAGGACATCCAATGTGCCTTGGATACTGTGTCAGCTGAGCCCCAGACTCTCCAATCCAAGAAGCAGACTCTTTGAGCCAAAACCCAGAATCTTCAAGTACAGAACCAGAACTTAAGAATTCAGATGACCCAGCTCGGAACCAATGCAGCAGCCTTGCAGCAGAGTGTTGCCCCAGCCCAGCCAGTACCTGTTCCCCATATAAAGACACCTGTGGGACTTCCCACCAAGTACAGTGGGAAGTGTGAACAGTTTGCAGCTTTTATTGTGCAGTGCAAGTTGTATATCAGAGTGCAGCAAGCAGACCTTCCCAACAACACTCTAAAAGTGCCCTTTGTGATCAGCCTATTGGAGGCGGAAGCAGTCCAGTGGTCTACCCCTTTGCTGTTACAGGACAATCCCATGTTAGGACAATATAACAACTTCATTGCTGCCATGGCAGAAATCTTCCATGATCTCCAGCAAAAAGTCCCGGTGGCCCACCAGCTAGGAGCCCTGCACCATGGCAAGGACTCAGGCGGGACTTATCCCAATGCTTTTCGGATCCTGGTGCAGGAAGTGGATTGGAACTAATCGGCCCTGACATACCAATACAAAAGAGCCTCAGTGATGAGATGCTGAATCAGTTGGCCCAAGCACCTGCCCCCAATACCTTATCAGAGCGCATCCCACTGTGCCTGCAAATCAATAGCAGGCTTGAAGGTAGTTGCATGGAGCGCTTCCTCTGCTCAGGCATTACTTCTCATACCTCTCACTTGCAGGCTCTTCTCTACCAGTGTGGGACCCTCTACAGTCAGGGGTGGAACCTATGCCGATTGGAGGGTGCAGCCACATCTGACAGAGGAGGAGGAGAAAGAGAATTGTCACTGAGAGGGGCTGTGGAAAGGCAGGACACCTTGCAAAATCCTGCCCAGCCAAGATTGAGAAAGCACTGGTGCAGAAGTACTCCAAATCCCAGCTCTTGTAGAGGTCCATGAGCTGGGATCGACTGTGAGCAATAGACCTCTCAACATTCCAACCCTGCCAAAGCCAGCCTTGCATCTACTGATCATTTGGGGTTGCCCTCAGGTCACAGCATCCAAGTATAAGCCATGGTGGATTTGTGGGCATCCAATAACAGTATGGACTTGGATTTTGACAAACAGCACAACATTGCCATCACCTCGTTGGATTCCACATTACCTGCGTTCCACACACCCCAAACCATAGAGCTGACACACTCTTTGCAAACTGGAATACCACAAGCCTAGGTCAGAACTTCCCCTTTGCCATATCGTACCCTTAGACAAGATTGTGGCAACCACCTGTACCAAACCCTGGATCGAAGAACTAAAAGCTTCTCAGTAACAAGACCCCTTTGCTCAAGAACAGCTTCGGGAATTACAGGATCCCCCTCAGAACAGTGTCCCCAGCTTCACAAGGAAGGGGGTTTGCTCTATCACTATTAGACCCTGCACATGACTTTGGAGGAACTTCAGGCCAAAATTCTGTGACAGTGCCATAATACTCCCCAACAGGGCATTCTGGTATATTCAAGACTCTGCAGGTGGTCACATGAGAATTTTGGTGGCCCTAATAAAACATGATGTGGAGAAATATGTACAATCTTCTCCCACCTGCATGAGAGCAAAGCACGCCCCCAGGCCACCCACAGACCTACTAGAACCCTTGCCAATACCTGAGGGGCCATGGAGAATGGTAACTCTGGACTTTATAATGGACTTACCACCCTCTCAGGGAAATACTACCATCCTGGTTGTGGTCGATGCCTTCAGTAAAATGGCCCACTTCATTTCTTTCTCTGGCCTCCCTACTGCCAAGGAAACCGCTCACTTGTTCATCAAACACATTTTCCAGTTGCACAGCCTTCCTAACCGTTTGGTCTTGGACAGGAGCCCCCAATTTATCACCAGGTTTTGGGGTGCCTTGTTTCAGTTGCTGAAAATTGAACTGCACCTCTCCTGCATGCATTATCTGCAAACATATGAGCAAACAGAGAAGATGAATTAAGGCCACCCTGGAACAGTACCCCCACTGATGTCCACACTCTGGATTTGGTGAGAGATTTCCATGGATGGTATCCCAGTAAACCCAAGACTCCAGAGTGGGGGTAGGTTTGGCATGGAGGGGTAGGGATGATGTCATGAGTCCCGTGGAACAGTCTTGGAGAAGTGAGGATGAAGAGGAGACAGACTGGGACATGGGGAAGGGCCCTAGTGACTTGGATTTAGAGGGGGTTGAAGCCAAAGCCTTCAGTGCCGCTGACAATGACAGGTCTGCCCCCATAACTCCAATTAGAACTGATAGAGCACTGCCCAATCAGGAAACTGCTTCACCTTCCCTTCACCCCCCCTTCCATCTTCACCCTGCCGTCGTCACCATGCACCCCTCCTCCTTCTAGGGAGGACCTTGCTGAAGTGTCTCTGCCATCCTCACCTCAGACAAGCAGGCTATAGCACTGGCAGGCTCAAAGGGTTCCCACTGTTCTACTGAGAAGTGAGAATGCTCCCATCGGTGACATCTTTCTCATACAAGTAGAAGGAGCCTGCCCACACTTAAGGATTGTAAGGGGGCATGTCTAATTGCTATGACAACTTTTTCGTGCTGCATACTAGTTATGTCGTGTAGAGATGCTGAATGCTGTGTAACCTGTCAGCTGATTCATGAAGCGTTCTGAACTGAACTTTTCTATTAAACCGAATGAATAAACACACACCTTCATGTCCATGTCTGACTTCAATGGGCTTGGCTAGGGCACACACAGATTTCTGCTTGCACAATTGGTCTCCCCCCTCTCCTCCACTGTGCATTCCCCATGCCCTCCATAAATCTGCTCCAGAGGGTTGGGGTAGAAGAGATTTAGGGGGCATGCAGGGGAAGGAGAGAGGGAGGAAATCCTGTTGCACAAGCAGAAATCCTTGTGCTAACAGGACCATGACTTAGTGTTACTTTGGATGTGTTGGAAGCATTGCAAGAGCAACTCCTGTTTGGTTCTCTTTGCATTCCTAAGTGAAAACAGAGAGAGGGTCCTTGTGATGTTCCTGTATTAGTGTATATATGGTAAGTGCAGTTTGTATAGGAGATGCATGGTAAGTGGAATGAAAGAGGAGGGGGGAGTGAATGGGCAGTAGAATGCTGGATGATTGGCTGAGTGTTTAAAATGGCTGAGAGTATAAATGGATGGATGACAGTTAAATCTGGGTGGTGAACGTTGGAGTGGATGTTGATGGGTTGTTTTGGTGGGTTTTTGAGAGGAGATTGTGTGGAGAGTTGGTGGATGTGAGGAGAGTGTGGAGTTCGGATTAATACTAAGACCAGTACCTCAGGAATAGATGAAACCATATGCTTAAGTGCCTTTATAATCTTGTTATCTTTGTTATCTTTGTTATTTAATAAATATATTTGGTTTACCAAAGGCCTGATCCTTGGCTGGGGTTTCACAGACCAGAAGGGAGGGCAAGGTAAATACCAAGGCTGAAGGGTAATAAATGGTGGCAGCGGTGAAGGGGATAATATAACACCACAAGTATTCAGAGCAAACCAGAATCATCTGCATTGATACAAAGGGAGTGGGACAGCTTAAGCACGCAGTCACAGAGGTAACCTGATAGAGAGACTCAGGCAGAGTCTCTGGGAATACGGGTTATAGGACGTGACTGGTGGTGCTGACTAGCAGGGGGATCTGGTGAGGTCTATGCTAGAGCAGGGAGAGAAACCATAAAAAAGGACAGTCCGGACTGGTGGAGTCCCTGGTGGTGCCTAGTGACAGGCAGTAACCACGAGCAGGTAGGAACCTGACAGGGAGAGCCAGGGAAGGGCGTCACATGTGGTGGCAGTAGCGGTGGGATACGAACAAAGGAGACTACATCACAGGTGTTGGCTGTAGCAGTGAGATACGAATACTAGAGAATCCCTAACAGTGGTGTGGCAACCAGAAATAACAAAACAAGATTACTTGTGAGAGTGACTGGCAAAGAGTGTGTGGCAAAGAGTGAGTGAACTCAAACACCATGGCTGAATACATAAAAATGAAAAGAGAGGAGCTGGTGGAGAAGTGCATAACATTCAATTTACCTCACGAGGGTAAAGGGGTAGATGAATTGAGAGTAGTACTAATAGGATTTACAACTGTCCAGCAAAAACAACCTGTCAGGGAAGAGACCCCAGAAGGATACTTAAGCAATCCCGCTTATATAGAGTATTTGACAGAGAAGTTAAGATGGGAGGCTGAGGAAAAAGACAAGCAGAGGGTCTTTGAAACAGATGAGAAAGACAAGCAGAGGGAGTTGGAAACTGAGAAGTTGAGGATGGAAACTGAGAGGTTGAGGATGGAAGCTGATGGGAAAGATAAACAGCAAGAGTTAGAAACTGAGAAGTTGAGGATGGAAACTGAGAGAATGAGAGTGGATGCTGAGATACAAGGGGAAAGATTAAAATTGGATAGAGAGAAATTTCACTCTGAGGAGACAAGGAAAGACAGAGATGGAACAAAAATAAAAATTACTCCAAAGGACTTTGCTGTCTATGAGCCTGGTCAAGATCCTCAAATTTATCTCACAACCTTTGAAAAGGCAGCTCAATTGTGGGGGCTACCTGAAGATAAATACATGCAGTATTTATCAAACCTGATCAAAGGGGAATTGGCAGAAGTATACCAATATTTCCCCTCAGACAGGCCCGTCACCTATGCTGAGTTTAAAGAGGCAGTCTACAAAAGATTCAGACTGGGACCTGACTATTTTAGAAAGTTATTCCGAAACTGTCAGATCCAAGCAGGGAGGTCTTTTGTTTAACTGGGAGCAAAGTTGATGGATATATTTGGAAAGTGGATGAGTAGTGCCAAAGCTCAGTCAGTGGAAGAGGTGAAAAGCCTCATGATACTGGATCAATTATACCATCAGTTACCACCAGAAATAAGGCTCCTTGTCAAAGACCGTTCCCCTACATCGGTGCAGGAGGCCGCAGAGATGGCGGATCACTTTGCCTCCAACAGAACTGGCTGGGTGGGGAAAACATCAAGAGAGTTTAAACCCAGACCATATAATGGTGGCAGAAAGGATGTGGTACCACAGCGAGTGAGTCCTCCAGTAAAATCTGAAGGGCACAGGACACCCCAGAGTGGATCTGTGTACCTTAAAACAGAGGAGAAATTATGCTACAAATGTGGTAGACTGGGGCACCTACGTTTTCAATGTGAGGTTGCCAACCCCATTAGTAATCCTGCTCAGGCAAGGGCAGTAAAAATGGAACCAAAAGAGCTAACAGCGAAAAAAGTTCAGTTCTGCCAGATAAACTGGACAGAAGTAACAGACCTTGATTCAAGTCTGAGAGAGGAAGTGAGTGTACAAGGGGCAAATTATTGGGCATTGCTTGATACTGGTGCCGCTCAGACGTTACTGAGGCCAGATTTAATAAAATCTGAGGAGATATTACCTCAGGAAACGGTGACTATCCAAGGAGTGAGGGGTAAACCAGAAAGTTTGCCTGTGGCCCTAGTGAAAATGGAATGGAGAGGCCGAGAGGGCCAATATAAAGTCGGTATTAATGCCCAACAACAAGAACCAGTGATACTGGGAAGAGATGTTATGGGGGCACAAGGGAAAATATATGTGGTGACCAGACAGCAACTTGGCAGAGAAAAAGAAGCCATGTTAAAAGGGGCTGAAGGAAACAGGGTGGAGCCTGTTTTCGAGCCTCAGGTCACCATAGCAACCACTAGCAGGCCTGCTGAAGGAGACAAACTGTATCAAGTGGTCTCTAATAATGATGAGGCAGATCAATTCAGGGAAGAGCTGCATAAAGATATAAGTTTGAACCAAATAAAGGAACAAGCCCTGACACAAAAGATTCCCTTTACTGACAAGCTGAGGAATCAAATTGTGTGTGAGAATGGGATTTTATATAGACTGTGGATGCCTGCTGAGAGAAAGGATGAATGTGAACCAGTGAAGCAATTGATAGTACCTAGCAAATACAGAACCAGATTGCTAGAAGTAGCCCACGATGTCCCTTGTGCAGGACATCTGGGAATAAAAAAAACCAAGAGGAGATTGGCTGCACGCTATTATTGGTCAAACATCTCCAAAGATGTAAAACAACATTGTCTATCTTGTGGTATATGCCAAAAGGTGGGAAAAAGTGGAGTAAAGACTAAGGCACCCTTAAAGCCCCTTCCTATAATTGGACAACCCTTTTATAGAGTGGGAATAGATTTGGTGGGCCCTTTTTCCAAACCCACAAGGCATGGCAAGAAATATCTAGTGGTGGTGGTGGATTTTGCCACCAGGTACCCAGACGCAGAAGCACTAAGATCTGTAGAAGCCCCTGTAGTGGCAGAGGCTTTATTAAAAATCTTTATGAGGCTGGGTTTCCCTCATGAAGCGCTGACAGATCAAGGCAGTGTATTCATGGGAGAAGTGATGCAATGTATGTGGAAATGTTGTGGTCTAAAACATCTAAAGACCACTACTTACCATCCCGCCACTAATGGGCTAACTGAGAGATTCAATGGGGTTTTGAAGGGCATGATAAGAAGCTATGTTCAAGATCACCCACAAGACTGGGATGAACGTTTGGGATGCTTCTTATTTGCATACAGAGAAGTCCCTCAGGAGTCAACAGGCTTCTCACCCTTTGAACTGATGTTCACTAGAAAAGTGAGGGGACCTTTGGAACTGTTAAAAAATTCATGGGAAGGAACCCTGGGAGAGTACAAAACATCTGTAGTAGATTTTGTATTGGAATTCCGCAATAAATTAACATCAATGATGGAAGTTGTGAAAGAGAATTTGAGTCAAGCTCAGCAGAAGCAAAGTTACTGGTATGACAGAACAGCCAGGGAACGTGTGTATGATGTGGGAGAAATGGTTATGGCATTCATACCCAGGAAACATGACAAATTACAGGCTAACTGGGAAGGACCATATACCATAAGAGAAAGGCTTGACACAGTGACGTATGTAATCACCACAGACCAATTAAACAAAAGCAAAGTGGTTCATGTAAATATGTTAAAGCCTTACCATACCAGGGACGTAAAGGTGTTGCAAGTTACCTTATTCCCTGAGGGAAGTGGGCCTGAACTTCCAGATTTGGTACAGGAAAGCAAAGAAAGCACAGAAAGCACAGTGGCACCTGGCTGGCCACTGTGAGAACAGGATGCTGGACTAGATGGGCCACTGGCCTGATCCAGCAGGCTCTTCTTATGTTCTTATGTTCTTAAGACAAAGAAGGGGTAGATCAAGTGGAATGGTCAGAGGAGGTGGAGGAGGAAGTAAAGGAAGAGATTCTGAGAGTTTTGAAAAACTATGGGAATCTCTTCAGCAATAGACCTGGCCGAACCAGTATAGCCAAACATTCCATTGATACTGGAAATCATGCCCCAATCAGATCTGTTCCATACCGTGTGAATGGGAAAGTTTTGAGTGAGATTAAAAAGGAGGTCGAAGATATGCTGGAACTAGGAGTGATCAGGGAATCCATCAGTCCCTGGGCCTCAAGTATTGTCCTGGTTCCGAAAAAAGATGGAACGACAAGATTTTGCATTGATTATCGGCTAATCAATAAAATTACGGTCCCAGATGCGTATCCTATGCCCAGGGTAGATGCAATGTTAGAGTTATTGGGGGCAGCAACCATTATCTCTACGTTAGACCTCTGTAAAGGATTTTGGCAAATGGAACTAGACGAGCAATCCAGAGCCAAAACTGCCTTCAGTACACCAGATGGGTTATATGAGTTTGTGACCTTACCCATGGGACTAAGGAACTCACCAAGTTCGTTTCAGAGGCTAATCAATACTGTGTTGCGAGGCATGTCAGATTTTGCAGTGGCCTATATCGATGACGTGGCCATTTTTAGCAAGTCGGTGCCTGAGCATGTCCAACACCTGACAACAGTATTAGAGGCATTAAGAAAGGCAGGCCTCACAATAAAAGCGAAGAAATGCCAGTTTGGGTTGAAGGAGGTGGTCTATTTAGGACATAAGGTGGGGAGTGGGAAAATCACCCCCTTATGGAGCAAGGTGGAGGCAATACAAGCGTGGCCGATCCCCTTAACCAAAAAGCAAGTTAGGGCATTTCTAGGTGTGGCTGGATTTTATAGGAAGTTTGTGAAAAATTTTGGGGAAATAGCAACCCCCTTGCATGAATTGACAAAGAAAAAGTGTTCTGAGCGTGTGGTATGGACGGATGAATGTCAGAAGGCTTTTGATCTGCTGAAGCAAGCCTTGTGCCAAGGACCCATATTAATAGCACCAGACTATGAGAAACCATTCATCGTGGCTACAGATGCGTCAGACCTCGCGCTGGGAGTCATCTTACTGCAGGAGAGAGAAGGCACCAGACATCCAGTGGCGTATCTGAGTCGCAAGCTGACGCCGAGGGAGAAAAACTATTCGTCAGTCCAAAAGGAGTGCCTAGCGGTCGTGTGGGGACTGAATAAGTTGTGCCCATACGTGTGGGGACGAAGATTCATGGTAACAACGGATCATCGGGCCTTGTTATGGTTACAGACTATGAAAAACCATAATACTATGCTGCAGAGGTGGTCCTGGGCCCTACAAGACTATCAAGTGGACTTCCAGTTCATCAAAGGCAAGGACAATGTATTGGCTGATGGACTGTCAAGGCAGGTGGCTGGGACTGCAGTGACGTGACCAGACGGAGGAACAAAGAAAGACATTTTCCCCAGAGAGACTGGTTTTATTTGTTAATGCGGCGTATGAATCCTGGAACAGGAATAATACTCTGCCGTTATTTTAAGGGGGGGGAATGTGATGTTCCTGTATTAGTGTATATATGGTAAGTGCAGTTTGTATAGGAGATGCATGGTAAGTGGAATGAAAGAGGAGGGGGGAGTGAATGGGCAGTAGAATGCTGGATGATTGGCTGAGTGTTTAAAATGGCTGAGAGTATAAATGGATGGATGACAGTTAAATCTGGGTGGTGAACGTTGGAGTGGATGTTGATGGGTTGTTTTGGTGGGTTTTTGAGAGGAGATTGTGTGGAGAGTTGGTGGATGTGAGGAGAGTGTGGAGTTCGGATTAATACTAAGACCAGTACCTCAGGAATAGATGAAACCATATGCTTAAGTGCCTTTATAAAGTAATCTTGTTATCTTTGTTATCTTTGTTATTTAATAAATATATTTGGTTTACCAAAGGCCTGATCCTTGGCTGGGGTTTCACAGACCAGAAGGGAGGGCAAGGTAAATACCAAGGCTGAAGGGTAATAAATGGTGGCAGCGGTGAAGGGGATAATATAACACCACAAGTATTCAGAGCAAACCAGAATCATCTGCATTGATACAAAGGGAGTGGGACAGCTTAAGCACGCAGTCACAGAGGTAACCTGATAGAGAGACTCAGGCAGAGTCTCTGGGAATACGGGTTATAGGACGTGACTGGTGGTGCTGCCTAGCAGGGGGATCTGGTGAGGTCTATGCTAGAGCGGGGAGAGAAACCATAAAAGACAGTCCGGACTGGTGGAGTCCCTGGTGGTGCCTAGTGACAGGCAGTAACCACGAGCAGGTAGGAACCTGACAGGGAGAGCCAGGGAAGGGCGTCACAGTCCTCCACCTGCCTAATCTTACCTGTGTTCCTCTGTCTGTCTTCTTTCTGTTGTAAACTGATCCTCTCAGGGAGCTGACCTCACTTCCATCCTCTCCTTCTTTCCTTCTTCACAGACCAGTCCGGGAAGAGCAGACATCTTCCCTTTGTCTCTCTCGCCTGAAACATGAGGGCAATGTCCAAGCCTGGGCATTGCCTTTCCACCCTAGTTAGTTAACTAAAACTAGAGCCTTTCCTATCAAGTATTTATTTCTATTAATAGTCTTTTCTTATTTTGAAACCAAGTCTAAGTCTCAGTAATTTAAAGCAAAGAAAACGCTTGCTTTCTCTCATGTAAACCACTCTGCACAGAACACTCAACAAAACTCTGCTAAATTGTTACCAATATTCCAACAGGATGCAACCCTTAGTGCCGGCAAGCCCTAATGCACTGACACCAGCTTTCTTTGAGCCACATTGGACATCCTAAAGAAGCATGACTTGGGCTTCCTCTCCAACTGCTTTCATATCTCACATAAAATGGGGGAGATCTGGCATGCCTTTTGTACGTATTTCCCCCAGTGTTCTGTCCCTTTAAATGGAATAGTCCCAGGCTGTGGTCTGAAGGCACATGAGGCCAGCACCCTGCTGAAGCTAAGCAGGGTCAGGTCTGGTCAGTGTCTGGATGGGAGACCGCCTGGGAACCATATGTAAGCTGCCTTGGGTTTCTATCGCGAAAAGAAAGGTGGGGTATAAATATAATTAATAAATAAATAAGAATATCAAGCTTCTCCCATGGAAGAATGTGAACCTAACCCCTTTGGATGAGACCTAGGAGAATGGAAAGGGGCTCCTGCCATTTCTACAGTGTGCTTGGAGCAGCTCATGGTCTGTGTACCCTGTGCCAATTTAAGTATCTTCATAGTGTTTCAGCAGCTTTGTAGTGCTTCTTATAGTGACATAGAGTTTGTGTTAGAACAAATGTGCTGCTGAAGCCAAGTTGCAGGGCTTTGCTCTCAAATTGGTTCAAGTGTGGTTGGTATGTAAATTTAGGGTAGAGGAGGATGTGCCTGATGCAAACCGGGGGGGGGGGGAAGCCTGAAGTGAACAAGTAAAGCTCCATGAACCCTGCATCAATCCCAGCAAAGCATAACTGCTATTAACCTCACCCTTGGAACAAGACCGAACAAATAAGCCTCCAGCAATATCCTTTCTTCTTGCTGAGTAAGATTGATTGAAAAACAAATTGGCGCAAATAAGGCATGAAATTAGATTAAAGCCTCTCACTTGGGGCTGCCAAGATGGAAATCAAGACTTGGGCAGGCTTCTGTGGGAGCTGAGGCACCATTAATAAATCTGTCTGTGGCCCTTCCTTGTCCCTGCAATCTTATAGCCCAAGTGAACATAGTCAGAGCCACAACATGATTATAATAATTCAGAAAGGGGTTTCTCTGTGTTTTCTTCCTGTTCACAGATTGCCAAAGAATAGCTCATGACAGCACACACATGTCTTGCAGTCTGCTGGCAAATTCAAGAGTTCTTGGTCACAACCCCCTTGAACGGTACAGGTAACTTCAAACCTGCCCAATTAAAAACATGAATAAGAACCAAGCTTGATGGGGCATTTCTTTCTGCCTGAACACACAGCAGATTATCGGCCATGACTGCCATTTATAGAGGATGGGGAAGACAAACAGGAACAAGACATAAGTTAAAGGTGAGTTGAATCTTGTAGAAACATTGGAAAATATCAGACAATCAACTGTGACATCATGTTCTCTGGGTTCCCCATATCACCCCAAAGCAATAATTGACCAAGTATCCAGCTCAGCCTATCCAGGGCCAGAGTACACCCGCAATCTTTCAATCAGATATATCCCACGCCACTCCAATTGTGCAAGAACTGAGCATATGAAAAGACATAGCCAAGGACAGAAAAACATTGTACATAGTCAAGAGTGGGACACTGAGGTGAACTGGATGTCTTGGGGACAGTCGAAATTTTTATTTCTTCACAGCTGGCAACACTTTCTAAAATTCTTTAACCTTCAGTTCTAGAAGCACAGAATATACCACTGGGGGCTCCAGAAAGTAAGCTGATAGAAGCCAGTGAGTAGGTTGATTACACTTTTTAAAGGCTTGGGTTATATTTCATTATCAAGTGATAATTTTAATTATTGTAAGCCACCCTGAGTAATGCAAATGCATATGCATTATACAGGCGGGACAGACATTCCTATATAAGTAAAGTGTTGCTTCCTAGTACAGAGGACAACAAGGCTGAACTGGACTCATACTACCAGTAGGGCACATAACATAAACCTTTTGCACTGAGGCAGGGCTCCTTGATCAAAAAGCATCCTTCACTCTCCACAGCTTATAATTTGCAATCAACATAATAATGCAAGGTGGGTTACACAAGGGATTATCGCAGCCCTGACCATCAGGGGCTCATGCATTTTGTCTGGCCTAGACACCCTGCTACAATTTGTGATTGCCAGGTCCCTGACCCTTTGCTAGCAGAGGAAGGGCAAGGTCTTAGCACTCATATGTTCCAGGAAACAGCATACAGGTGCCAGATGAGGCCAGACAGAGACAGCAAGTTTGAAGCCCTTCATGCCCACCACTGCAATTATCTTTCCATGAGCTGCAGTAGACCACCACCTTCCACCAACCCCTATTGTCTATGTCTTCCCATCTCTGTAGGCTTTACTGCAGCACAGAGGAGTCAATTGTTTCACTTCAGAGAGAAAGAGAAAGTGTGTGTGTGTGTGTGTGACAACTAGTACATAAACAGCTACATACTACACTGAAATCAACAACCTCCTCCTCCCACATCACAGAATAATCAGCCGTTCTGACTTTGCAGGATGGATTTTTTTCAAGTGCAGTTGCGGTTCCAACAATACTACATAGATTTTAACACATGAAAGCAAAGCCTGCCTGCTGAGCATTTCCAAGACAAAATATCTTCTCTCTCCATTATCCACAGATGGTCTCATCTCCAGTTCTGTCTAGTCTTGAGCTCTTTCTCAGTCAGCTAAGCACTCATGACCACAGAGTCATAACAATATGGTGCTTGAGCCCATGTGATTCCAGGTAATACTGCAAAGGCTTCCAAAAGAAGATTTGTGGTGGCATGGTAAAAATGTGGGCATAATTTTAAAATGCTGTCAGATAGATGCACAATAAGATAACTGCATGGCTGCTTCACTCAGCATGGATGTTCAGTGTACATGTTTGAATTGTACATAATGTTTGAAAGCCAGAAAAAGTCTATCTGTATAGGAACAGGAACCAGAGTGTTGCAAATCCAGAGTGGTAACAATTTGAGAGAAGGGACTTACATGAGTAACTAAAAGCAGAATCGGCTCAACATATTTGCACTAAGCAGTGTTTTATTCATTTCATTCCATGCTTCCTGGCTCACCAAACAGCTAAAACTGTGGCTTAACATCAGATTGATTAAAATAAACCTATTAATTTTGTCAGATTTGGGCCTATATGAACTTCTTACAGCCAGTCTTGAAGTGATGTTATCATACCGTCTTTGGCTTTCATTTATTGTTTGTCTAGGATGGTGAGAGAAAGTAAATTTACATATGAGACCTCTAATTTTTTAACAAACAATTTATTTTGTCATCGTGCATGAATGGCCCTCACCTCCCCCTCTCAAAAAAAGTATGGTGCAATTATTGGGAATTAGAATAGTATTGTAAATTAATTATAGGCATGTGGAATATCAAAAATGCACATTGTTTTAAATTCCAATTTAAAAAAACAGAATTTCTACTATAGGGAAGTGTTTGGGAGGAGAATGGAATGCAGTTGTCAAAGGCAACTTTGCCTTCTAGCTTCTGTCAAGATGCCCTGTTGTTGAACAGTAGCCATATCCGCTCGCAAAACCAAAGCTCAAACCCAGAGGTGGGAGGGGGTGTACAAAGAAGTTTGCTTTGTGTTTTACAAGTCATAGCCCCTGGTGGGTGCCTTCTAACCCTTGTCATGACCTTTGGCTTCCTCCATTGTAAGGGGGATCCATTGGAAAGTGTTCTTGTTGAAAGCAGGGGGATAGGGTTAAGTTGCTGAATGCCATTTTGGGTTCTCTCCCATTTGGGTAAGAAGGCAGGGGGAACAAGGAACTACCAAGATGTTTTGTTATTGGAGCCTGAGCATATTATCAAGCACCCAGAGTATCTTATTCAGAGTCCACTGTGGCAGGATCTGTCTTCCCCATTTTGCTGCTTCATCATATCAGGACTCAAAAGAAGGAATCACAAGGTACCTTGCATTTCAGAAAGAAAGAACGCAGGAAGAATGTGCTTACAGATCCAGCAATATGGTAACACTAGAGCAGGGATACAGATGTTTTTAGATTACAACTCCTGTCAGTCATAGCCAACATGGCTAATGGCCGGGAATGATGGGAATTGCAGTCCAACAACATCTGGAGGACTAAAGATTCCCCATTCCTGCACTAAGGAATACTTCATTTGCATTTCCAACTGTATCTGATATTTCTACTTGGATGCTTCAACACTGTTCCAAGCTCAGCAAGTCCAAGAATGAACTTCTCATCTTTCCAAGCCCTCATCTCCTTATACATACTCCTTGTACATTAACAGCATCACCTTCCACCCTGTTGACCTAGCACAAAGTCTTGGTGTTCTCTTTGACTCTTCCCTTTCCTTTGCCCCCTCCTAATTCCCCCCTTATTTTGTTCTTCCCCTGTATCTGTTTTAAATTGTAAGCTCCTTGGAGTAAGATGTCCATTATACCTGTTCTTCAGTGTTCTTTAGAACGTTTGCCTCGGCTCCATTTCAGAGCTGCAACATGGTATAGATCATGAGGACTGGTTGTGGGCCATGAAAATAACAATTGGTAGCAGACTGAAAATTTCATTGGTCTCTTGGCAAGACTGTTTTTGGAAGGTAGCATCCTCTAAACAATTAAGCCCAAAGTTTAAAATGAGCTTTGGCCATAATTCTAAACAGTCTTGTTGTAATCCAATTCTGTTTCTTTGTTTTCTGCAATTGACTTCAATCAACTTTTGTCACTGTTCATCTTTTAAAATAATTTTTAAAATCTTTTAAAATGATGTCAACCTTGTTTGGGTAAGTCCAAGTGAACTAAATGGGACTTACTCCCAAGAAAACAAGCATAGGATTGGGCTTCTCAGATTTGTGCTGATTGTATATTAGGTGAAATGACTCTAAACCAACAGCTCACAGTATCATTTCTAATGTGAATGGTCATACATTTAATTTGGGACATGATTTTATATTTCACAAATTTGTATTTCACTGCTATTGGCAAGGTCAGTCAACACAGCTATTCCAGATAGGGTTGCCAGGTTCAGGGCCTGAGACTGATCCTGTATCTTTAGGAGAAGAGAAAGTCAGCCAAGTGCAGGTGTTCTTACAACACTTTAATGGGAAAAACCACAAGGCGGAATTCTCCCTCCCCCCTGCACAACTTTTAAAGATACATAAGACCTCTTGGAGGCCGGGTCTGGCAACCAAGAGGTCTTCTGTATCTTTAAAAGTGCAGGAGGAAGGGAGAATTCCACCTTGTGGTTTTTCCCATTAAAGTGTTGTAAGAACACCTGCACTTGGCTGACTTTCTCTTCTCCTAAAGATACAGGATCGGTCTCGGGCCCTGAATCTGGCAACCCTAATTCCAGAGTCACAGTGATTCTCCTTCCTGATTATGAGGAAAATTACTAGAATTTTTTTCCTACCCCCATCTCCCTCAGATTAAGTGTTTATGGAATTAAAAAACTAGGAAATAGAAAGGCCAAATGCAGCCCATCTCCAGGGACTGAGAAAGAATGTTCCCTATAGTATGGCCTCTGGGCTGCTGTCCTGCCCAGCTCAGATCAGTCCAAGCATTTACGTAACTGCATTGTATCACAGCTGTTGCAAATAAAGCATATAGATAGCCAAGATAGAATGGGTCATATCTTACACCATTCTGCTCCTATACTTTGTGGAAAATGTTAGGAACATGATAAGACCCACAGGAAACCCTAGTTCTACAATAGAGCACAGATATTTCCCACTTAATATTTCCAGTGGCTGCCCAGAGTGTGCAGATTGGTGTTTTGAGCAGTAACATTTCTATATTCCAGGAAAGAATTTGTGGGTCAGAAAGGAATGACACCAACAGCAACTGGTAGGGAAAACTGGTAAGAGAGGATTCTGGTGTAGCAGAAAAAAAAGGAGGTCATGCAGGACTTCACAAGGTGACTGACACACCAAGTTCATCATGTAGAATAATCAGTTTACATTAATGAAGTTTGTTTAGCTGAAACAATCCACATCTATCTACCTATACATATAATAAAAATGTAAGTGTCACATTGTGTAGTTCGCAGTGTCACAGACAGGCGGAATGTGAACTACACAGTGTGATCCAACCATGCTGGGCTCAAGGAGGTGAGGAGGAAGGAAGGCACCTGAGACTGAGCAGACAACGGGAGAGCATGTGGGCAGCAGTGGCCTGGTCGACCCGCAGACCTACTTCATGGAAGGCCTCGGCATTGCTACTGCGAGGCCTCCCTTCGTTCCAGGCCATGGGGGCAGGAGGGAGGCTGGGAAGTGACCTAAGCGAGGCATCAGCAGCAGCCCAGGTGGCCAAGCAAGTGGAAGTCTCATAAGGGGCCTAGATGGGATAGCGATGCCATTTGTTGGGGTAGTGGCATGGGATGGCGGCAGGGAATTGCAGCAGCATAGGAACAGATGAGGCAAGCAGGTGAGGAGTGTGAGGGGGCCTATGGCAGGTGAGGCGCACCAATGCCTGCAGGTACTGTGCAGGAGGGTTGGCAAGGGGAGAAAGCTGCTTGGGGGGAATGGTTGGAAAATGCCAGAGGGAGGGGATGATTTGGGGGTGCAAGAGGCAGGGGGGGCAGGGGGGATGGTCTGAGAGTTCCAGAGCAGTGGCATGCAAAGTGTGCAGTGTCTAAAATCATTTGGAAGGCACTAAATCAGAGGTGGGCAAACATTTCAGGGTTGAGGCTGCAATATTTCAAGGGAAGTGGTTGTGGTCTGGATACTAGTGGTGGTCAGGGCCAGAGCCAAAATGGGTGGGGCCACCCTCTCTCTCTCTCTCTCTCTCTCTCTCTCTCTCTCTCTCTCTCTCTCTCTCTCCTTCTTCCTCTTCATCAATCTACCCCCCTCCACAGTCACACAGACTTACCCCTCTCTCTCAAACATATACACACTAGGGTTGCCAGGTTCATGGCCTGAGACTGATCCTGTATCTTTAGGAGAAGAGACTTGGACTAGGACTTGCCAGGTAAGGGGAATGCGGCCCGGGCAGTTAATGGCTGTGCCTTGTTCCAGTCCTCCCCACACCTGCAGGTTTGTTGGTTGCCCTATCAGCCAGCTCTCAGGCCTCCGGATGCCGCTGCTAAATGCCAGATTGGTGCATAATAAGATCTCCCTCATTCACGATTTAATTGTGGATGAGGCAGCCGATCTGACATGTATAACTGAGACCTGGGTGAGTGAGCGTGGGGGAGTCAGTCTCTCCCAGCTATGTCCATCAGGATACCTGGTCCAGCATCAGGGTAGACCTGAGGGTCAGGGAGGGGGGGTTGCTGTGGTCTATAGGAGCTCCATCTTCCTCTGCAGGCACCCTGTGCATGTGACTACTGGTCTGGAGTGTTTGCACCTTATGCTGGGTCAGCAGGACAGACTGGGGATTCTGTTGGTGTACCGCCCACCCCACTGACCAACAGACTCCCTAGCTGAGCTGACGAAGGTGGTCTTGGGTGTACTGTTGAGATCCCCCAGACTGTTGGTTCTGGAGGATGTCAACATCCATGCCAAGTCCACCTTATCCGGGGCGGCTCGGGATTTCATGGTCTCCTTGACAACCATGGGACTGTTCCAATATGCCATTGGCCCAACACATGTAGCAGGGCATACTCTAGACTTGGTTTTTGCATCTGGACATGGAGTTGGTGATCTGAATGTGGGGGTGCCTTACATCAGTCCCTCTGTCATGGACAGATCACTGCTTGCTGAAGTTTAGACATACAGTGGCTTTTCCCCTCTGCAAGGGTGGGGGACCTATTAAGTTGGTCCACCCCAAGAGACTAATGGATCCGGATGGTTTCCAAAGGGCTCTGGGGAGTTTTCCGGCTGATAGGGCTGGTGCTCCTGTCAAAACCCTGGTTGAACTGTGGAATACAGAAATGACCTGGGCGGTTGACATGATTGCTCCTGAGTGCCCTCTCCTGTGTAGAGCTCATACGGCTCCATCGTATACCCCAGAGCTGAGAGCGATGAAACAGTATAGGAGACAACTTGAGTGCAGATGGAGATGAACTCCTGGTGGATGCAATTACACACTGGTAAGTGCCTATGGTAAGTTGTATTTAGGGGCAGGGAGGGCATCAAAAAACAACAACAATATTTTGCTGCCACTATCAAATCATCAATCTGCTGCCCAGCGGAGCTCTTCAGAATTGTCTGGGGGCTATTACACTCTGGCCCCTGGGACATGGTAGAACCATCTGAGGCCAGCTGTAATGAATTTGCTAGGCACTTCCAGGATAAAATCTTTAGCATCCGCCAGGACTTAGACTCCAATGTTATAGCAGGTGAATCAAGCGAGGTATCCAGAGCACAGCCTTGTCCCGATTTCTTGGATGAGTTTCAGTTGGTACAGCTTGAGGACATTGACAAGGTGCTTGGACAGGTTCATGCAACTACTTCTGTGCTGGATCCTTACCCTTCTTGGCTAATAAAAAATAGCAGGGATGGAACAGCCGGCTGGGCCAGGGAGGTGATTAATGCCTCTCTGCGAGAGGGGGTAGTCCCTGGCTGCCTGAAAGAGGCGGCAGTGAGACCACTCCTGAAGAGACCCTCCCTGGACCCAGAAAATCTTAATAACTATAGGCTGGTAGCAAATGTTCCATTCCTGGGCAAGGTCCTTGAACGAGTGGTTGCAGGCCAGCTCCAGACACTCTTGGATGAGACCGATTATCTGGATCCATTTCAGTCGGGTTTCAGGCCTGGTTTTGGCATGGAAACAGCCTTGGTTGCCCTGTATGATGACCTTTGTCGGGAGAGAGACAGGGGGAGTGTGACTCTGTTGATTCTCCTTGATCTCTCAGCAGCTTTCGATACCATCGACCATGGTATCCTTCTGGGGAGACTAGCTGAGTTGGGAGTGGGAGGGACTGCATTGTGGT
This sequence comes from Rhineura floridana, assembly GCF_030035675.1. NCBI lineage: Eukaryota > Metazoa > Chordata > Lepidosauria > Squamata > Rhineuridae > Rhineura > Rhineura floridana. The sequence goes on from NC_084482.1 coordinate 71,129,455, forward strand.
GGTTCCACTCCTACTTAGCAGGTCGCCTCCAGAAGGTGGTGCTTGGGGAACATTACTCAGCACCCTGGACTCTCCAGTATGGGGTTCTGCAGGGGTCAGTTCTGTCCCCCATGCTGTTCAACATCTACATGAAACCGTTTCGTGCGGTCATCCGGAGCTTTGGAGTGTGTTGCCATCAGTATGCTGATGACACGCAGCTCTATTTCTCCTTTTCATCTTCTTCAGGTGGGGCTGTCAATGTGCTGAACTGGTGCCTGGCTGCGACAATGGACTGGATGAGGGCTAATAAACTGAGGCTCAATCCAGACAAGACTGAGATGCTGCTAGTGGGTGGTTCTTCTGACCAGATGGTAGATGTCCAACCTGTTCTGGATGGGGTTGCACTCCCCCTGAGGGAGCAGGTTCGTAGTTTGGGGGTTCTCCTAGAACCATCTTTGTCACTTGAGGCTCAGGTAGCCTCAGTGGCATGGAGTGCCTTCTACCGACTTCGGTTGGTGGCCCAACTACGTCCCTATCTGGACAGGGATAACCTGGCTTCAGTTGTCCACGCTCTGGTAACCTCCAAATTAGATTACTGCAATGAGCTCTACGAGGGGCTGCGTTTGAAGACGGTTCGGAAATTGCAACTTGTGCAAAATGCAGGGGCCAGACTGGTAACAGACTGGCCAGATGGTCTGAACATATAAAACCGATTCTGGCCCACTTGCATTGGCTGCCTGTATGTTTCTGAGCTTGATTCAAGGTGCTGGTTTTAACCTATAAAGCCTTACACGGCTTGGGACCACAATACCTGATGGAATGCCTCTCTCAGCATGAACCCACCCATACACTACGTTCAACATCTAAGGCCCTCCTCCGGGTGCCTACTCCAAGGGAAGCTTGGAGGGTGGCAACAAGGGAGAGGGCCTTCTCAGTGGTGGCCCCCATATTATGGAATGATTTGTCTGACAAGGTGCTCCTGGCGCCAACACTGTTATCTTTTTGGCGCCAGGTCAAGACTCCTCTTCTCCCAGGCATTTTAGCATGAGTTTTAAATTGTTTTTATATTGTTTTAAATTTTAAAATTGTATTTTAAATTGTTTTTAAAATATGTGTTTTAAATTGTATATTTGTTTTAATGTTTTTGATTGCTGTAAACTGCCCAGAGAGCTTCGGCTATGGGGCGGTATACAAGTGCAATAAATAAATAAATAAAGTCAGCCAAGTGCAGGTGTTCTTGCAATTTTGTAACGGGAAAAACCACAAGGTGAAATTCTCCCTCCCCCCCTCCACATCTTTTAAAGTTACAGAAGACCTCTTGGAGGCCGGGCCTAGCAACCAAGAGGTCTTCTGTTTCTTTAAAAGTTGGGCAGGGGGAAGGGAGAATTCCACCTTGTGGTTTTTCTCATTACAGGGTTGCAAGAACACCTGCACTTGGCTGACTTTCTCTTCTCCTAAAGATACAGGATCAGTCTCAGGCCATGGACCTGGCAACCCTAATACACACCTATTCACACAAACATGGATACTGTGCCTCTCTTTCAGCCCAGTTCCTGCCTCTGGGAGGGGATGCCAGAGCATCTTCTAGTCATCTCATCCAACACTACAATCTTCTGCTTGAAGTCCAGAGCTATTATCCCATCCAGCAGCCCTCCACAGATATACCTGCTATACTTCTCAGAGCACAATGTGCTACAAACAGAACAGTTGCGCTACTGAAAGATGCTTACAAAGCAAATAGAAGTTATTGTTGTATTAAAGAAATGTAAAAGTCAATAAAAATAGTTTTAAAAAACAAAGCAAATAGAGATGACTCACACAATGACGACAACACAAAAACCCTAACATACACAGAAGCATATCAAAAACACACCCCAGGATCACTGCAGATATGGGGCAACATTTCTCAATTTACAGAATGCATTCTCAGTTACCAAAGTGATACCTGAAACAGTATACAATCATTATAAAACCTGCAATACTACTGCTAATAAAAGCATAATGCTAAGATAATGCACACTTCATAACAGTGCAGTCGCAATAAGAACACAGCTGTAGAAAACCAGCAAAAACTAATTCCCTGGCCACTCACTATTGCCAAAAGCCTTTTTAAAAAGAAAAGAAAAGCTACTTCTTAACAAGCTGCCAGAAAAACAGCAGCAAAGAAGTCAATTGTCGGCAGTGTATTCCACAGGGCAGTTCTCGTCACAGAAAAGGTGTGGTCTGGAACATGTACCATTTAGGGTTGCCAGGTTCAGGGCCTGATCCTGTATTTTTAGGAGAAGAGAAAGTCAGCCAAGTACAGGTGTTCTTGCAACTCTGTAATGGGAAAAACCACGAGGTGGAATTCTCCCTTCCCCCTGCACAACTTTTAAAGATACAGAAGACCTCGTGGTTGCCAGGCCTGGCCTCCAAGAGGTCTTCTGTATCTTTAAAAGTTGTGGAGGGAGGAGGGAGAATTCCACCTTGTGGTTTTTCCCTTCTTCTCCTAAAGATACAGGATCAGGATCAGGCCCTGAACCTGGCAACCCTAGCACCATTCTCACATCCCAGCACCTCCCTTGCTGATCTGAGGGCACATGGAAGAATATATGGGGATAGTGTTTCCTAGGATATAAAGCCCTCAGACCAACCTGGTCTTCTCCAAATGTTTTGGTTCACATCATTCCCAGTCAGCTTGGCCAACAGTCAGGGATGATGGGAGTCAGAATCCAAAACCTCTGGAGGCAACAAATTTGGGGAAGGCTACCATGGACTGTATACAGCTTTAAAGATCATCACTAGTACTTTTAACTGGGCCCATAAACTAATAGAAAGCCAGTGAAGCTAGCAGTAATATTCCTCAAGACCTGCAATGAGAAAAGATGAACTGCAGCATTTCATCCTACCTGAAATTTCCAAACTGCTTCAAAGGCAGCTCCCTATACAGTGCGTTGCAATAGCCAATATAAAAGATAAAGATTGGGTCTTTATCTCTTATGTTGAGTAGAGCTAACCTACTGAAAGGCTCACCTGGCCACAGCTACCCTCCAGCAACAAGGCAAGGTCTAAGGGTAGAATTATAAAATGAGAGTGAAGTACAAATGTCCAGGTAGCTTAGCTTGTTAGGTGTTCAGCAAAGCTGCTGTCTCAAAGCCTTGGCAGAGAGCAATTTTACAAAAGCAAATAATTTAATTGTTTTTTCCAGTTGGATGCCAAACTTATATAACTAAAGCAAACCCTAGTTTTTTCTTTCACACTCTTTCACACTAAAGCTTATATCAAGTTCTCTAGAATAGACACATTTTTCTGCAGATTCTGAAGCCACTTTCAGCTTATTTATTTATATCATGCCTTTTCCCCAAGGAGCTCAAGGCAGCATCCATTCCCCACATTTTATTCTCACAACCTTGTTAGGTAAATTAGGCCTTGAGGTAAGTGGCAGGCCCAAGGTCACCCGGAGAGTTTCATGGCTGAGTGGAGATTTGAACCTGAGTTCAAATCCTCAGTCCTACCTTAGCACTCTAACCACTGCAGCACATTGGCTCTAAGGAAGTATAGCAGAGCAAAGCAACTCTGTCCAAAGGCCCATTAGATATAGCTTCCATCTAGATTTCTTCTCTTGACTTGCAGTGTTCAGACAGCCCTTTGATAGCGTGTGTGTGCGCGGGTACATGCACACACAGAGACACTAACCCTTCAGCGGCAATCAGGTGAACTTATGCTAGACATAAGACAGTGTTGTAGATTTTTGGGAAGTGCGAGGTGATGAAATCTGAAAGGTACCACGCTCCAGAGCTGTCTATATGTTGGCCAGGCAATCAAATAAAAATGGTAAAATACATGAGCTCATCCGCCCTGACTGAAGTGGTGCTTAAGAAGTCCAGTAAAATTGCTACTGAAAGGATATCATGCACTTGGGGACCCACCGCCAATCAGATTGTTCAGTTTGGCTGAACTTTCCTTGTTCTTCTAAAGAGAAGGCGCCTTGTGCTACAATCTGCTTCTGAAAAGATGGATTGTTCCATTGTAAATGATATATGCAGGGGAATGAATAAAAAATAATTTTTTTAATTTAGGAATCCAGGAGATACTGTCAGGCCACTGTTGAAAGTATGAGTGTTCACTACTCTCTCTCCACTCTGTAATAATAGTTCCCTACTAACAGAGAATAAAAACTTGCATTTCTATAGCTTTTAGCCTAAATTGAAAGTAGTAGATGACTGCGATAATGAATAATTATTACAATGATGGGGTTGCTAATATTACTAAAAAGATACAACAACAGTGTATTTAAACACCTGGTTCTTGGCTTCCATCTCTTCATCAAATTCTAGTGTAACATTCTGTCATACCCATGAAACAGAATGCAGAGAAACATACTTTACCTTTCTCGAGCCTTTTCTGCAGTATAAGAGGTGACAACTTGTTGAATCACCTGGCACTCCTTCAGATCAGGCTACCCGCAAGACTGAATCACATCCTACCAAAGATCTACACATTCTAGGGAAGTGATACATGTGGTAACACATTGTTTTTAAACAATACTATGAAAATCTTATTTTGCTATGCGAGGATCAACTCTTTTACCTTTAACATTAATTATTGTAATCTAAAATAAAGAAAAATATTGCATTTATGATCCCACCCTCACCCCCTACGGTAAAAAGCCTTGAATCATCTTCAGCCTAATTTATGTTATTATGGGTATAATCTTGGCCCTGTCTTGGTCATGCACAGGACAGGATGCTTTTGCAAACAGTTGGAACAGGCTAGAAACAAAAGTATAATATACCTGCAGGTTCTTCTGTGCTGCTGGACATGGTGGTGGGAGGAACAACGGGTATCTCTGTGAGTAAGAAGAAAAAGTGGGCAGGGAAAAGGAAGAAGAAAAAGTAAAGGGAAAGTTGTTACTTTCTCCAGAAATGCATATTGGATATTTTCACAGGACAAGATGAACAACTTCAAAGTTTGTCAGGAAGAAAAGTGATTGCTTAAATGAACTTTCAGTCATCAGAGAGGGTGTTCAGTAGCTGTGTGTGTGTACATCTTAGGGCAGCACTGGTCTAGAGTTTGCCTTCACATCTAGTTGTTTTCAAAAGAGACTTCCATCTAAATATAGCAAACAGTAGCAATGTCACCATTTCTTTTGATGCAATTAGGACTCCCTCAAAGAAGAGCAAGACATAAATTTCCCAAAACTGTATTTGGTTCTAGGAATAATCTTTACATTTCCTTGCGGAGAGTTTAAGGGACTCATACTACATGTGGGGTAAGGGATCCATGATCAGATCTCCTCACATCTTTTTCTTATTTTAAAGCAGCTGTGGGGTGGGCGGGTGCTAATTTGATTGGAGAAGTGATGCTGGAGGGGGAGAATGCTAACCCTTTCTCCTCCATACCATTCCCCAAATTAAAATAATCTGCCCTGAAGCTGCTATCAGCACATCTTCAAGAAAAATGCATGTACTTATACATTTCTTTTTCCACAATAAGAATAACAGCAGCTTTATGGGGGGGGGGGATCAATTGGGGAAATGGTGCAATGGTAAGGATTAAAAAGTAATTTTCCAACATCTACCCTTATTTAAGTTAGCACTCCCCCACCCTCCTTGCAGCTGCTTTGAAGTAAAGAAAGGGCTAGGGAAATAACCCAATCATAGATCTCCCACATCACATGCAGTTTCTGCTGTTTGAACAGATAGCATTCTTTGGGGAAAGGGCTGGGGCGGGGCGATAATATATAGCTTCTAGAAAATCGGTCAATGAGATCAACAGTGCTACATGCCAATAGAAGACAAACAGCACCTGAATAGGCTTTTTTTAAAAAAAAAATGTAAAAAATATCTGCAATATTTAGCCATTTTTCAGAATTTACCACCCAAAAATTCAGTAACAAATCTCGTTATTTTATTGGTTTAAAATATTTTTATACATTAAAAAAAATGTCCTGCTTTCATTAAAAAATTGTAGGTTGGTTCATAAAACAGTAATAGCCCTACAAAACCAAAACAGACATAGAATCAATATCAACTGTATGCAAAATCTGCATAGTTGTATGTATGTAAGCTCTGTGCACAAAGAACAATGAATGGGGTTAAAAGGGCAGAGGTGGAGACTACCACTGAGATCCTAATCCCCATCTTCCCAATTGTGGACCACACCCAGTACTGTTCGAACAACTAGAGTACTTAATTTAGCAAAAGAGCAGATTTAAATGTGTGTTTAAAAGGACATGGAGTGATTAAAAACAACTCCCATATGTTTTCATCCTGTAGTTCATGTGAACAAAATTATAATAAAAGTTATGACTTAATGGGTATGTCCGTACCTCATTAAATGAACTTGAAGATGCCCCATAATAAGTGTAGTGGTGATGGTGTGTTTGTTTGTTTGTATATTTTGCCTTTCAGCCAGGGAGCTCAAGGCTGCAGACAAAGGTTTCTTCCATCCAAACACTAAACATACCTGCTTAGCTTCAGCAAGGTCACTGCATCATATGCCTTCAGACCATAAGTACTTTATGAAACAACAAAAATATGATATTTTGGTATCTATTTCAGATTTTCAAAAATCCATCCTAAGAATTTATTCTGGCTCTCCCACAAAGACTTGATTCTTTCAACCATGACCTTCTTTTTCTGCATTAGTATTAAGCAATCAGTAGTAGGTGTGATGTGGAAGTTCTCTGCTTCTTTTTGGTTTTTTAAAGTTGCTTTGATCTTGTTTTCTTCTGATTTTAATGACAATATCTCTTAAAGGCAAATAGAGACAGAGCCTGGTACAACATTGTTAAGATCTACAATAACGTAAGCATAACTAGCAACAGCAGTGGCCAGAGAGAACAGTAGAAGGAACAGAAAAGGTCATTTATACTTTATGGTCCTACTATAATTAGCAGACATCCAACACATTTAATATATAACCAATTTTTTTCTTTTATTAAAAAAAAAACCCAACCCAAACTATTTCCCCACAGAACTCATGGCTGGCTCTTGGGACTTCCTGACATCACTGATAGCAATGACCATAATCTATGTAAAAACTAGTTCCCAAGGTTCCATCACACTATAGGATGAGCAAGAGGCAGAACACAAGATGGAGCTACGCAGATAGGACAAGACTTAATTCTCAATGGGGTGGGAGTCATTAAGGTTCAGGAAGCACATTATCACCAAGTGTGCCCCTTTACTATGTCCCAACAAGTGATGGATGTCATTAACTCCTGTGGGTGGGGAAGACTATTTGGAGACACTATTGCAGCAAGGGTAAATCTTGCCCTCTGCCCCCAGCACTGGGTGGATAGGTTCTCATTATTTCAAACCCTGAGGTCAGGAAGTATTAGGTGCAGGATGGGACTGAGCTGGATTTTCAGACCAGCACTGCTCTGTCAAAAGAGCACCTACAGTAAAAATGAGTAGAGACTGCTAAGGATTGATACATATACTGCATTACTTAGATGTCCATGTGAATAGTCGGAATCAGAGAAAGATGCTCACAGATGGCAGCACAGCTACTTCTGTGAAAAGGTTAATTCTTTTTACCACCACACCCAGCTCACAGCAACAGCCATGAGTTCTCCTTCAATGTTACACTTGTTATGTAAACAAATCATTCATCCAATTAGTGGCTAATTAAGTTAGGACACATTTATTACTTCTGTCCATCTGCTACATTGAAATGGCTTGATTTTTAATTACAGTTTTAATGCTGTTATGTTGCATTTTATTGTTTATTGTTGTCAGTTAGGATCTTAACTGATGAAGGGAGGTTAAGAAATGGAGTCACTACTGCTGCTGCTGCTGCTGCTACTACCACCACCACCACCACTAGCAAGAAGAAGGAGAAGGAGAAGAACTGTAATAGTTCATGAATTGGTCATGAGATGGGAAATATTACAATACTGGAACCTGCAGTGTACTGCCATTGCTGTTTCACAAAACATGAGTTAAGCCAACATATTTACATGAAACAAATCAGCTTTTTAAAAAAAGCCAGTCAGATGTGCCACATTTTTATTGGCTTCTGTGAACATCCAGTGCCTTTTAACAGTTTGGAATATATGTGAACAAAATTTGCTCTACTGGTACTATTTTGGTATGAAAGTTGCTCTTAACAATGATGGAACCCAGGCTGTCTTCCGCTTTTAGAGGAAAAACATTGACTACCCTCAGTAGTCTATATCAAACATGATTAAAAATAGTCGTGATTTATTGTTGGCATTGCTAGGAAAAATGAAGGGCTAAACAGGGTCTGCGTGACAGAAAATCACATTTTGAACCTTGAAACATTTTGTTTAAGTGGGAATTTGTTTCTACTTGTATCACCTTACTAGAGTGCTCAATAAGATATATAAAATTGATCCATATATTTATATACATAGATACATGCAAAATGCAACCCAGACATGCAACACACAGGGCCACTACATACACTGCAGCTTTAATAGGTACACATTACACAGTTACACTGTGCACTCACAAAAGCGTTTCCAAGTTCATTCACGTCTTTCCTTGCTATTGTCCACAGCAATCCACTGTGCATTTCCACTGCATAAGCAAGTTGAGGTGGTGGTGATGGTGGTGGAAGTGAATGCGTTTTAAAATCTGTAGTTTTAGTTGGTTTACAATGTGGACCTGTAACAGCTACCCATGAAAACTACAATGTGCAAAGTGGCCAAAAGTACATCTAGCCAAAACATTAACTGAGTCTATTCAATCAGGTGTTAGTAAACAGGCCAGATTCAGGATTAATTCTATTATGGTACAGACATCAGAAAGAGCATCCACCTACTTATGCAGGGGGCAATGGGAGATCTGCTTTGCTGGTAACCTTTGGCACATCGGTTGCAAGTGATGCCTGTCACGCCATCTTTGCAGGGACATTGCCCTGTGGTTTGATTACAGGTTTTTCCAGCTGCACCCACGGGATGGCAATCACATGCTGTGGGGGGGAACACACAACAAGAGGATCAGAAGTGAGGGGCTGGGGAGGAAGGATTTCCAAAAAGAATGAGCATGATCCACTAGCAGTAGTATCCAAAGTATCCGAAGACAGCTGGGATTCTCCTGGCAGAGCTGCTGAGATGAGGTGAAAGCAGTCAATACCCTGGATTGCAGCTGACATCCCATCTTAATATCAGTGCTTTAGAAGCAAAGCAACTTCCCCCCCAAAAGTGAAAGGAACATGTTGGATGATCAACATCAGCCCCTACATTACACCTTTTACAAGGTTATTAATAAACTTGTGGTCTAAGTCACATACCCCTCTAAATAAAACTGGAGGGTGCACATAACCATCATAACTAGCAGACATCACTTATTCTGACATTCCTTTAGCTTTAAAGTTAAACTGTATACTAAGCCATTATTTACATCATTATGAAAAAGCCACCACCACCCCCTGAGCTTAATTGAATATTTAGACCTTGCTATTTATTGAACCAGAACCTACACAATCCAGGTTATCTTTCATTTATATGTCTTTAAGATAGGCTCAATCTTTGTCAGTCACTCTAGCCAGTCTCCAATGACATAGGTCATGTCAGTCAAGGATATGTGGATATATATATTATTGGGTTTGTATGGTTCTTTATTGGTGAAATCTACTATGTTTCAGCAATAGTTATGCATAACAGTTGCAGCACTGGGGGACTGGAGCAGACCTGCCCTGGGAGTGAGTACCTGAGCATCTGCTTGCTTGTTTGCTCCTCTGGGTTGCTGTCTCTTGAGACAGCTGAGGTTCCAGGTATGTGTTGCAAGGATTGGGCCCCGGTACCTGATCCTCACTCCAGAGAGAGGCTGCAGTCAATCTTGCAGCCTCTTGCGTCTGCTCCTGGCTGGGTCAGGGAGAATAAAAGCCTGGCTGCCCTTGGGGAGCGCCTTTTACCAGCTTTGGCTGACAAGACAGCTGCAGCCGTTTCTGGACAGGGATAGCCTGACCACTGTTATCCATGCACTGGCAACCTCCAGGCTATGTTACTGTAATGCACTGTGTGTGGGGCTGTCCTTGAAATTGGTCCAGAAGCTGCAGATGGTGCAAAATGCAGTAGCGAGACTGCTCACTGGGGCAGGGTATACCCAACATGTCACCCTGGTCCTGAAAGGATTAAACTGGCTACCTATTAGCTACTGGGCTAAGTTCAAGGTTCTGGTTTTGGTGTACAAAACCCTATACAGCTGGGAACCAGGATACTGAAAGACCATCTTACCCCTTATATACCCAGTCAATCACTGCACTCTGCAGGTGAGGGCCTTCTGCAGATACCATCTTATCAGGAAGTCTGTTCTGCACAACATAGGAAGCTGACCTTTAGTGTAGTGGCACCTACCCTTTGGAATTCCCTCCCCTTAAATATTAGATAGGTGCCATCTGTTATCTTTTTGGCGCCTACTGAAGATCTTCCTCTTTCAACAAGCCTTTTAAGTAGAGACCTTATCCCAGTCTGTGTCTGTATTGGAATTGCTTTTTAGTATGTTTTAAAGCTTTTTTAAAAAAAAGTTTTTTAAAGATGTTTTGTTTTAATATGTTTTTAAGGATGATTTACTGTAATACATTTTAAAGTCTGTTTTTATGATGTTTTAGAGTATTTTTAGTGCTTTTATTTGCCACCCTGGGGTCCTACTGGAAGGAAAGGCAGAATATAAATCTAATAAATAAATAACACTATTCAGTAATTATTGTTTACTTGTTTTTTGTCAGTTCCCTTGTTAAATCTATGTTTTCCCCCTTGGGATGTGCTTTTTTTTTGCCTTTTTTTTTTTGCTTGGCATTTGAAACATTCACATTTTCAGTGTGTCACAAAGGTGGGATTCAATACTCAAACACAGTAAATGAATGTGACACCTCTAATTTTATTTCTAACTCCAGCCTTGAGTTTATACTCCAGGGTTTCTCTCTCTCTTGCTATGAGTTTGATAGTCTTATATTTAGAAGTCCCAGAATCAGTCAGTCTACAATGCTAGAACATGTTGGGGTATGCCTTCCAAAGAAGGTTGGTCAAGCCAGTTCACCAAATATTCATTCTTTTAAAAAAATCTGTTACAATAATTTTCAAAGACTAATCTCTGTGTGTCAATGTCCTGGAGATAGAGAAGAGACTAAATCTTCTGTTAAGCTAGATATTTATTTAAAATGTGACCAGTTAACAGTGGAGGACTAAAAGAGGAAATTTACATACTTTAAGATTAATAGTTTTTGTTACACAGGAAGCTATAATTTCACAAAAGGCAAAGGACAGTATTCCACCCAAGCTGTTAATCAGATGCATGATTTTACGGTATGTAGTGTTTTTCAAAGATCACTCACCTACATTTGTATCACACCTTTTTAAGAAATAGTTTTACCTTTATATGGGGGTGCATATATTAATATGCCTTGTATGTGCTGATTTATTTCTATGTTCTATGTATAAGATGATCCTGTATTGTTTTGTATGTTTGTTTTACAGTTTTTATGGTTTTTCTACTATTGTGCTATGAGTATCCTTTCAGATCTGTATTTTATCACAATGCATGTATACATTTTTAAAATATATTTATAACTGACTCTGAAACAACCAAAGATTCCAGCTTTCATTTAATAACATTATTTTAATGACTTTAGTTATAGCAATTAAAAGTACAATTCATTCAACCCTTCCCTCTCACATAAAGGGATGTTGGTGGTCAATGCGTCTATGCATGTATGTATATTCACTAATAGACAAAAAAAACCTTGCAGTTTAAGAACGTACCTATGGCTAACAGATATTTCTATCAAACTTTAAAAAGCAGGGAAATGGGCAGCTATAGTGAATGCACCAGGGGAACAGGAGACCTGACCTCCTTTCTGAGATATTTTATTGCCCTCCAAATTTGTAAAAATGCAAATACAATTTGGGTTGGTCTTTCACAGTCTAATCCACTTCCTGTGTAGCTTGGAAAAATTTGGCAACATGCCTCTGAGCATATGGTGAGTGGTGGTAACACCTGCCATCTCCAAAGATTTGGAGATGGCAGATGGCAGTTGTTGCCACCACTCACCATATGCTCAGAGGTCAGGTCTCCTGCTCCCCTGGTGCATTCACTATAGCTGCCCAATTTCCCTACTTTTTAAAAGTTTGATAGAAATATCTGCTGGCTATAGGTACGTTCTTAAACGGCAAGGGTTTTTTGCCTATTAGTGAATTTCTCTGCTTTTTAATCCAGGAGGTAAGAAATGGGAACCTGTGCAAGTTTGCTGAGAATGGTTTGATCATTTGCTTGCTTATTGAGTTCAATGGGACTTACTCCCTGCAATCATGCTTAGGATAGGTGAAACTGACCACAGGGGATGGGAGGATGAGCAAGGGTGGGAAGGGCAGAGGGGAGCAGGCAGGAGGGGAGGAGGAAGGCTGGTTTGATCATTTGCATCCTTATTGAGTTCAATGGGTTTTACTCTTGTGCAATCATGGTTAGGATAGGTAAAACTGACCATGAGGAGGGGAAGGGGGAGGAAGAAGGAGGGGATTGGAAGGGGAGCGGTGGGGGCGAAGGAAGGGGGAGGGAAGGGGCAAAAGGGAGATGATCAGAGGGAGGGGAGGGCAGATTTGATCATTTGTATGCTTATTCAGTTCAATGGGATTTACTCCCATGCTATCATCCTTAAAAGAGGTAAAACTGACCATGTGGGAAGGAGGGGGAGGGATGTGCAAGAGGAAAGGGATAGGAGGGAGGAGGAGGGAAGGGCAGGTTTGATCATTTGCACTCTTTTTAAGTTCAATGGGATTTACTCGTGTGCAGTCATGCTTAGGATAGGTGAAACTGACCTAGGGGAACAGCAGGGAGGGGAGGGGGAGGGGAGGTGATTGGGTGGATGGGCACTGGGCAGAGGGGAAGTCCTTTCCCTTCCAAACAGAAAACGTTGTATCATTGTTTTTCAGGGTTTCCCCCACTTTTTTATTCTACAGCAGGCACATGTAGTCTCCCACCTAAATTTAAACCAAAGCTGTCACTGGCCACATCCACACCAGACCTTTATTCCACTTTAGACAGTCTTGGCTTCTCCCAAAGAATCCTGGGAAGAGTAGTTTGTGAAGGGTGCTGAGAGTTGCTAGATGCCTTGTTTCCCTCACAGAGCTTTAATCAGAGCGGCTGCCTGTTAAACCACTCTGGCCACTGGAGCTCTGCCAGGGACATAGGAGTCTCCACTCAGCACCCTTCACAAACTACACTTCCCAGGATTCTTTAGCGGCCATGACTGTCTAAAGTGAACTGTCTAAAGTGAAATAAAGGTCTGGTGTGGGTATGGCCCCCTGATTAGGCAAGCCAAGCAGCTGTGAGTCTGGCTTTCTTGCTGAGCAATATCATTGGCTCCAATGCTCAATTTCTTCAATTAATTAAAAATCGGTCAGGCATTTTTTAAACTTTTAAACTGCAGAAGATGAAGGTCAGAGTATGGGGCAAGGTCAGTAATAGGATTACAGGTACTCTGTTAACATGGCTGATTTTTAATGAATTTCAACAAATTATGAGAACAGTGACAGAAAAAAGTCCAAAAGGGGTCTGATTTTTTTCTCTTTTTACACTTTGAACTCTCAATTCTCTCTGACTGCTTTGTGTATCACCATGAACATTTAGAAGGTTGTTAAGCAAGCGTTTCTGAGTTCAGGACTATACGTTTATAAGGTTTTGTTTTGAAATGAGCTTATGAGAAGCATCAGAATGGCATGGGCATATTTTCAATTTAACATTGCAAAATGCAAAAAATCCATGCTAGCTATAGTGTTCATTCAGTCTCGTGGCTATATAATACACAGTGCTTTTTTGTGATAGTACTCAGCGATATGGAGTATCAGCATCTTCTATTTGTGGTCCATGGCAGCTATTTTGTGCTGGCACCCACAACACTTTTATCTAGATATGAATACTGCCACCTCATTTTGTAACAAAAGAGCACTCTATGTACATAAAACCCACATCACATGTTATGTTGTAGATGTAGTAGGGACATGTGGACACTCAAACCCCTTAATCATGTGAGGTGGAAGAACTATTGAGGGTCACAGTATTTGTATATTTATCTATGTTGGCTCTCATAAGCGTTTGCAGTTAATTTGCTTTAATATAAGAAAATTTTTCCAGAACTAATCAATATCCCCTGATGAAAGCCCTGATTGGGCTGAAACGCGTTGGGCATATTCTAATATTGTTTATACAATAAATATTATTTTGAAGATACAGTTTTTGACTTTCCCATTTTCTGGCATTCTGGGCTCCTCCCTTTTCTTTTTCATACATGTTTTTGAATGCCCATCACTTTGTTTTTTTTTTTTCACTTCTTGTATTGTGATGACCTAATGATGTCAAATATTGGTAGCAATCAGGTGGATTTGTATTGTTGTTACTGCTGCTGTTTTTCATCAGTGGCTCATCAATTTCACCTGATTCAGTTGATAACCTTCTTATTCCACAAGATCATGCAAAGCAACACTTCTGATGTCCACATAATCACAAAACATTTTGTACCAAGATCTGATCATTAGAAGCAGCTAAATGTGATGGATATGAATAGAAAGCTGATATGAATACTTGTCTCACCATCTAAAAATCCTAAATAAACAGTCTTTCTGATCAACAAATTATTCCTTTGCATTCCTTCCCCCTCCCTTTAACCTTCGCTCTTCCTGGGCAGTGTCTGGTTTGGGCCCTGCTTACATTTTCATCTGTGAAATAATGTTTCCTGAATCCAAATACCAGAGTTACGGCAAATTAGAGCATCTGTGCAAGTGCAGAGCTCCTATGCTCTAATAACTGCAAGCACGTGCACCAAGATATGATCACAAAAACAGGGAAACCCTGAATATTTCTCAACCATTTTTTGACTGAGCCATGTCACAGGGGATGTCTAGTAGATATCTCAGCATAATGATTTGGAAATCACACCACAGGTTAGACACAGTTCCAAGAAATCTTCGTCCTGTTTATGTCCAGATGTCTTTCTGGCCTTTATGAAGGACCATGAAAAGCCTCATCCTTGTTTTTCCCCAAAGACCTTTCTGTTTTACATTTGACATGCAAAGGGAAATATGACAGGCTTTAATAAATTCCTAAAAATCCAGGAGAGGATGTCCTAGAATCTTTGATTTGAAGTGCTAGGAAAAGCAGATATAGCTGTAATGCTCTTTTCTGAAGAAATACTGGGCCCCAAAGAGAAAATTCACTGCCTTGTAGTCTCTCATTCTTTTATAGAAACAGAAAAGTAGAGTCCCCAATCTGAGGAGATAAGAGTAAGAAGCTGTGGGAAGTGACCACCTACTAGAATTGAAGTGCCAGAACACCACCATCTGAACCATAAAAAGTCTAAAGGGAAAGTGACTAGATGATCCTTTCTTGGACACAAAACTGTACAAGATGTAATCTGGGTGGAAGTGTATGAAACCATTGGCTTCTCTAGATTTTTAAGACATCTGCAACATGACTGGATTTTTGGCATCAGTGTGACTTCATTGTAATGTTATCACTGCATGTAGACAGACTTTTAGTTTGCTAAATTAATGTTCATAAAGCTACAGCTGAGGCCTCTGCTGCAGAAGTTTACATATGACACAATTTTCACAACTTTGTGTTTGTGATTTTCAGAGCAGAATTTCTTTTTCTTTCTTCTCTTTCTTGCATTTTCAAGCACACTGGGGGTTAATACCAGCAAGTCAGTACTAAGTTTGTTGAAGAAGCAGGGGATTTATGGAAACTAGACTTTTTATGTAACTGGAAAAACTGTGATTAAAACTACTATCCCAAGCACACTTAAAAGTCCAATGGATTCAATGGGGCTTACTTATGATTAAACATACATGGGACTGAGGTAGGGTTACCAGGTCTCCAGTTTTTACCCAGAGACTATGGTTTTGGGGGGTCCCCTCTGGGTCTCTGGTTGAGTCACCTTGATCTCTGGACTTTTAGCTTTTATTTTAAAAGAAATTAAGTTTCTAGGAAGTCAAAAGATATAAACCAAAATGCCAGCCCCCCCCCCGCAACTTCTGTTAGTACCGGCGGCTCTAATCCCTGCCCTTTCATGTTTTTAGTCAATAAGTGAAGTCAGGGTTGTGATTGACAAGATTTGTTGACCACATACAATATCTAAACCCCATTTCAAGTTCTGAGAACAGTTTCCTTTTCCTGCTTGTCTCACATCAGGAATCCAGTAAATATATAGCTTTCAACAGCATAAAGAGTACTTTCTCTGTACAGGATTGGGACTTGCTTCTGAGTAAACATGCACAGCATTTACCTTTAACCTTACTCCCTCACATCCATAGAAGCAACAACAGTAGTTCCATATGGTCAGCTCAACCCCCTTAAATCTACTGATGATGCACCTTGTTATTTGCATGATGGTTTGTTTTTTGCTCAATAGTGGTAAAAGAGAATTCACATACTAGGAACTGTGGCTTCAATTGCTGTTGTCCCCAATCTACTGCCTATGAAGGTAGACCAAACCATGTGTGTTTTCTCTCTGTCAGTTATTACTCCCTGGAATTGGGTTGGCTGTCAAAGTGAGTTTATAGCAGCCCACAAAGTATGCAGGAAAGAGCAGAGAATCTTCTTAACTCTTACTCATTTCTCAAGGTTGGAGCAGCCATGTTAAAAGGCAGGCAAGGCATTCCAGGCAGGGGGTTGCCAACCTTGCTTTGATATGGATATTGTTGCAGAGGATCCCTAGACAAGCCTTACCAACAGCACAATCCTAACCATACCTACTCAGAAGTAAGTCCTGTTGAGTTCTATGGGGCTTAGTTCCTTAGTAAGTGTGTTTAGTATTGTAGCCTTCAGGGGCATCCATCTTTAGTCCTAACATTTCCACAACACTAGGCTCCCTTCTTCCTACAAACGCCTTCCAGTGACTGGCCTGCCCCGAGGGCACTTAAACCTTTCTTGCCAGAAGCAAGTAGACTAGATTAAATGTCCCTTACCCGGGGTCTCTAAGCAGGTGAGAAGGAATGGTCCCATCACTTCAGCTGGACCTGGAAACACCCTCAATTAGCTAAGATTTCGATCTTAATTTCCAATCAGAGAATTTGTTTTTGTTTGAGTGGTATGCTCCAAGCAACTGTGAGTGATGCTTAATGTATCATGCTTAATAACCTCACTAGGACCCACCCCCATTTCATCAATAGGGCCCATCCCTGAAATCTCAATGTTTGGGATGCTTCTAACCTAGACTAGAGTGTAGTTTGTTCACAATTTTTTAAGCTGTTGTTTTAAGTCAGATAGCTTGCCTTTCAGTGGTTCCTGTTGGTGGGGGAAAGCTCTCTGTGCTTACATGGCATTCAGAATTTCACCCCAAGCATGTTATATTAGCACCAGAACTGAGGATGTAGAATGATCAGGGTGGAGGCTTGTGGTGGGAAGGGGAGAGTGAAGGACACTTATAAACAAAGGATAAGAATGTCTGGTTTAAAGAAAAGGAAACAAATAATTAATATTTTAATTTTAATAATTTTAATTTAACAAAATTAAATAATTTTATCACAAAGTGGTAAGGACTGTAGCTCTGTGAGAGACATGCACAAGGTCCCAGATTCAATCCCTGGCATCTCCAGATATGGCTGGAAGAGACCTCCGCCTGAAATGCTGGAGAGCCGCTGCCAAACAGTGTAGACAATACAGAGCTAGATGAATCAGTGGTCTGACTCAGTATAAGGCAGCTCCCAATAATCCTATGTTCCATTTATTGACTATTATATAAATAATTTGTGACTCCTCAGTATCCAAGATGGCTTTAGAATGTTTTAAAACCTATTGGATTACACCTGCATTATTTCTCTCTCTTTATAATAAAGTGCCTGCAGGAGGAAGGGGACCACCATCGCCCAGGGAAGGAGAGCCGTTTGCTGCTGCTGCTTGCCTGCCTGCCTGCCTGCCTGCTTGCTTGCTTGCTTGCTTGCTTGCTTGCTGCTGCTGCTGCTGCTGCTGCTGCTGCTTGGCTACCACCACCACCTCTCCCTGTTGAACTTCTGCTCTGCAGGTGTCATGCCTTGAAGGACCAGGCCCCCAGGTACTCAGCCAGCTGTTGCTGATATCATCCACTTGTCCCTTCCCTGGAGATGATACATAAGCTGGCTGGCTGAGGTGGCTCCTGCGTTGCAGATTGCCTGGCTTTTTGCGGGTCTTGGGTCATGTCCCTGGGAGAGAGGACTCAGAGCCAAATGGGGACTTGAGGGCCCCCCAATTAGTGTAGTGATGGGTAGAGGGAGATATGGCCTTGTGAGGAGGACTTGCCAGGTAAGGGGAACATGGCCTAGGCAGTTAACGGCTGTGCCTTGTTCCGGTCCTCCCCACACCTGCAGGTTTGTTGGTTGCCCTATCAGCCAGCTCTCAGGCCTGCGGATGCTGCTCCTAAACGCCTGATCGGTGCATAATAAGATTTCCCTCATTCATGATTTAATTATGGATGAGGCAGCCAATCTGACATGTATAACCGAGACCTGGGTGGGTGAGCAGGGAAGAGTCAGTCTCTCCCAGCTATGTCCATCAGGATACCTGGTCCAGCATCAGGGTAGACCTGAGGGTCGGGGAGGGGGGGTTGCTGTGGTCTATAGGAGCTTCATCTCCCTCTGTGAGCACCCTGTCTATGTGATTACTAGTCTGGAGTGTTTGCACCTTGTGTTGGGTCAGCGGGACAGACTGGGGATTCTGTTGGTGTACCGCCCACCCCGCTGCCCAACAGACTCCCTAGCTGAGCTGACGGAGGTGGTCTCGGGTGTACTGTTGAGATCCCCCAGACTGTTGGTTCTGGGGGATGTCAACATCCATGCCAAGTCCACCTTATCCGGGGCGGCTCGGGATTTCATGGTCTCCATGACAACCATGGGACTGTCCCAATATGCCATTGGCCCAACACATGTAGCAGGGCATACTCTAGACTTGGTTTTTGCATCTGGACATGGAGATGGTGATCTGAATGTGGGGGGCCTTACATCACTCCCTCTGTCATGGACAGATCACTGCTTGCTGAAGTTTAGACTTACAGTGGCTTTTCCCCTCTGCAAGGGTGGGGGACCTATTAAGTTGGTCCACCCCAAGAGACTAATGGATCCGGATGGCTTCCAAACGGCTCTGGGGAGTTTTCCGGCTGATAGGGCTGGTGCTCCTGTCGAAACCCTGGTTGAACTGTGGAATACAGAAATGACCTGGGAGGTTGACATGATTGCTCCTGAGCGCCCTCTCCTGTGTAGAGCTCATACGGCTCCATCGTATACCCCAGAGCTGAGAGAGATGAAACAATATAGGAGACAGCTGGAGTGCAAATGGAGAACTCCTAGTGGATGCAATTATACACTGGTAAGTGCCTATGGTAAGTTGTATTTAGGGGCAGGGAGGGCAGAAGAAAAACCAATATTTTGCTGCCACTATCAAATCATCAATCTGCTGCCCAGCGGAGCTCTTCAGAATTGTCCAGGGACTAATACAAGCTGGTCCCAAGGACATGGTAAAACCATCTGAGGCCTGCTGTAATGAATTTGCTAGGCACTTCCAGGATAAAATCTTTAGCATCCGCCAGGACTTAAGACTCCAATGTTATAGCAGGTGAATCAAGTGGGGTATCCAGAGCACAACCTTGTCCCAATTTCTTGGATGAGTTTCAGTTGGTGCAGCTTGAGGATGTTGAAAAGGTGTTTGGACAGGTTCATGCAACCACTCCTGTGCTTGATCCTTGCCCTTCTTGGCCAATAAAAGCTAGCAGGGATGGAACAGCCGGCTGGGTCAGGGAAATGAATATTGCCTCTGTGCGAGAGCGGGTGGTCCCTGGCTGCCTGAAAGAGGCGGCAGTGAGACCACTCCTGAAGAGACCCTCCCTGGACCCAGAAAATCTTAATAACTATAGGCCGGTAGCAAGTGTTCCTTTCCTGTGCAAGGTCCTTGAATGAGTGGTGGGAGGCCAGCTCCAGACACTCTTGGATGAGACTGATTATCTGGATCCATTTCAGTCGGGTTTCAGGCCTGGTTTTGGTATGGAAACAGCCTTGGTCACCCTGTATGATGACCTCTGTTGGGAGAGAGACAGGGGGAGTGTGACTCTGTTGATTCTCCTTGATCTCTCAGCGGCTTTCGATACCTTCAACCATGGTATCCTTCTGGGAAGACTGGCCAAGTTGGGAGTGGGAGGGACTGCATGGCAGTGGTTCCGCTCCTACTTGGCGGGTCGCCTCCAGAAGGTGGTGCTTGGGGAACATTACTCAGCACCCTGGACTCTCCAGTATGGGGTTCCGCAGGGGTCAGTTCTGGCCCGCATGTTTGGGTGCAGTCATCCGGAGCTTTGGAGTGTGTTGCCATCAGTATGCTGATGACACGCAGCTCTATTTCTCCTTTTCATCTTCTTCAGGTGAGGCTGTCAATGTGCTGAACCAGTGCCTGGCTGTGACAATGGACTGGGTGAGGGCTAATAAACTGAGGCTCAATCCAGACAAGACTGAGATGCTGCTAGTGGGTGGTTCTTCTGACTGGATGGTGGATGTCCAACCTGTCCTGGATGGGGTTCCACTCCCCCTGAAGGAGCAGGTTCGTAGCTTGGGGGTTCTCCTAGAACCATCTCTGTCACTTGAGACTCAGGTAGCCTCGGTGGCACAGAGTGCCTTCTACCAACTTCGGTTGGTGGCCCAACTACGTCCCTATCTGGACAGGGATAACCTGGCTTCAGTTGTCCATGCTCTGGTAACCTCCAAGTTAGATTACTGCAATGCACTCTACGTGGGGCTACCTTTGAAGACGGTTTGGAAACTGCAACTTGTGCAAAATGCAGCGGCCAGATTGGTAACAGGGAACAGATGGTTTGAACATATAAAACTGATTCTGGCCCGCTTGCATCGGCTGCCTGTATGTTTCCGAGCTTGATTCAAGGTGCTGGTTTTAACCTATAAAGCCTTACACGGCTTGGGACCACAATACCTGATGGAACGCCTCTCCCAATACGAACCCACCCGTACACTAGGTTCAAGATCAAAGACCCTCCTCTGCGTGCCTACTCCAAGGGAAGCTCGGAGGGTGGCAACAAGGGAGAGGGCCTTCTCAGTGGTGGCCCCCAAATTATGGAATGATTCTCTTGACAAGGTGTGCCTGGCGCCAACACTGTTATCTTTTCGGTGCCAGGTCAAGACTTTCCTCTTTCCAGGCATTTTAGCATGTGTTTTTAAATTGCTTTTTAAAAATGGGCTTTTAAATTTGTATATTTGTTTTTAATGTTTTTAATTGTTGTAAACCGCATAGAGAGCTTCGGATATGGGGCGGCATACAAATGCAATAAATGAATGAATGAATGAATGAATAAATAAATAAATAAAACATATCATTGCTTAATGTAAATTAACATTCTAATATTGTTTAGCAATTCTTTTCATATTTTCATGGTAAGCGGTATTCAGAGGGGGTTTACTAATGCCTCCCTCTGAGGCTAGTCCTCCCCAGATGGCTATGGCCTGCTCAGCTTGCCACAGCTGCACAAGCCAGCCTCTTCCTTGTCAGCAACTGCCAGCTGGGGGGCAACTGGGCTCCTTGGAACTATGCAGCTTGCCCACAGCTGCACAGGTGGCAGGGCAGGGCATGTAACCCGAGCCACTCACTGTGGGGGTGATCTGTAGCTGGCCCTTTACACCCAGGAGACATGAGCGGGGATTTGAACTCATGGACTCTGGACTCCCAGCCAGGCTCTCCTCCCCCTTGTGGTACTCAGATGTAATTCACACTGCATTAAATGGGATTGGCTCCCAAGTAATTCACCCTGGAATTGCAGACTAATGAGTCATCATGACATCATGACTTGGAAGCAATGTTTTTTCACTGGGGTAAAATAATTTTAACTGTTGGTACTATTGATTTTAAGATTATTTTAACCCAGTTGGAAAAAGTGTTTCCAAGTGACAGTCACTACAGTACAATACTTGCTCTTTGCTCAAATCTAACTGCATCCATTTATCTTTTGAAAGCCTATTTCAGGAACACCATTTGTTTCCATGGTGATATAATATGGCAAGCTCTTTGTGAGTGAATCATGTTCATTTTTAAATTAGTGTTAGAAAGTGTTAAGTGATATGTTGGGCTTTCTTTTAAGACTGTTGTAGCCAGTGGACAAAAACAAAACAAACAACAAAAAACTTAACTTGAGCAAAGTGCATTTAATCTGGAAATATCAAAACGATAGGCCAATATCGTCTGTCTTCCACAAACGATACATAAGGAAGCAGGCTGCTCCATAGTTACCCAGTGAATTCAGCTTCAGCTCTCCGAAATTCAAAACACTGCTGCATTTAAAAGTAAACTAGCTGAAAGGCTTGTCCTTGTTTCCTTTCACAAAAGTCAAATGTGAGAAGAGCAGCAGCTACTGATTCCTGGAGGAGTAAGCTGAGCAAGGATCCTTTACTGAAGCTTTAAAATTTACCTGAGAATCTCTAGAGCAGATATTTAGGAGGAAGATTGACATTCTTAATTAAAAGTTTAGCCTGCATTAAGCCAGCACGCCGCCTTTCCATATGTTAAATTCCACTGCTCCTCAATAGGTTTACATTGGCAAGTGGCACCAGAGAGCATTCATGGTTCATATCATTCATCATTTTTTCATCAAAAGTATGGAAATCCTTTCCCCAGTGTGCAGAGCAGTTTTACAGTAATGCTATAAAACTCGAGAGGAGCTCTGTTTCAATCGAATTACATTAGTATCAGTAACCTGGCAAATATCAGAGTTGAAATTAATCAGAGGGGCTTATGAAATAAATCCCACATATATTGTACAAAAAACAAGTTTTACATAGGAAGGTCACTTGGAACTTCCCTATCAACCTTACTCTTTTTAAGAAAGAGGATGGGGGGGATGGGCATGGAGGAGTAGGGAAATAAAAATAAATGCAATGTTTTATGGAGAAGGACATGAAAGAGAATGCTTCTGTTTCACACCCTGCTTTGGGAGCTCAGTGAGAAAGCTGCAAAAAGTGAAATTCATATTTGTCTCAAAATTCTAAGAACCAAATCCCAAACTTTATCCTAGCCTACTTTTAAGAAATAGCCCCTTTTTCATAAGTAAACAGGAATTGGCACATTTCTTGATGCAGACCCAGGCTATTCAGCAAGAAGCACAGTTTCTTGCAGCATCTTCTCATGATTGCAACAGCCCACCCACACTCCCTCATAGGGTTCCATATTTACGTAGACAGCTGCCCAAAAGCATGCTCAGTTTTTTAGGTAGAAGAGATTGGTTCCAGAAGGTGTAGCCATTCCTATATCAATACTATAAATCTATTTGGCCACTGGAAGGGCTCTGAATGAAAGCATTCTTCCAAACAAAAGAGATGGAGCGGATGAACAAGGCTACATTTTGAGGTAGACTTTCAGTGAACAAGAACTGCTGATAAGCAGCAACTGTTTTTCTCCTTTGATTTGAAGAACTACAACCTTCAATTCAATCCCTTAGATACCACTAAATATACAATCCATTCTTGCATGGATCCTTCAGTGAAACTGGCTACCATATTTTCAGCTGAAGCAATTTTATTTTATCTCTTCTCAGACATACCCAAGTATCCTTTTGCACCACTGAATAATAAACTCCTTTGTGAAATAGATGCTGCAATACTAAAGCAGAGCAATATTTTTACAGGGAGTAGTCGGTGTCTCTAAGAAAACCATAAACATCATTTTGCAGGGAGTTCAGTGGTGTCCTTAAATTACTAGTACTTAGCATTCAATAACCCTGGAAGGTCAGCATTAAATCGGGGGTGGGGTGGGGGATTGGACAGTGAAACATAATAGTTTGCCTAAGCTACCTAGTATATAAACAGAGGTGAAATGTGAAGCAGGGATTTCTTAGATCATATTCTTAGCTGCTATGAAATATTTGCCCTCTATATAACATGGTTCTGCGAAGCTACCATATACTCAGTCAGCACATAGGCCTATCTAGCTCAGCACATTCTAATCTGATTGGAACACCAACATCAGCTAAGTTTTAGGAAAGATACTCAAGGATACCATCTTGGAGTGTTGAAATACATTAGCAGGGATATCATAGGAGATGTGGTATAACCTGGTAGGCGTGCACACGCACGCACTTGTTTGTTGAGAATACAATGTAAGATGAAAAGAGGGACTTAGGCCACCACCCTACTATACCCACTTCCCTAGGGGTAAGTAAACTTCAGTTAATGTGGCCTGATGTAGTCAAGGTGCTTGCGATGATGCAGCCAGCAACATGTCCTCTCGACCCTTGCCCTTCTTGGCTTATTAAAGCTTGCTGAGGGGGTTTGACTGAGTGGATCCAGAGTGTGGTCAAGCATCATTGTGGAAGGAGTGGTTCCAGCCACCCTGAAAAAGACGGTGATCTGAAAAAGCCCACCCTGCACCCACTGGTCTATGACAATTACCGACTGGTTGCAAATACAATTGCAAGTACTCTTGGATGAAACAGATTATCTTGACCCATTCCAGCCTGGGTTCAGGCCTGGTTATGGGACTGAATCGGCCTTGGTCGCCCTGATGGATGACCTTTATCAGGACAAGCACAGGGGGAGTGCGACCCTTTTACTCTTACTTGATCTCTCAGTGGCTTTTGAAACCATTGACCATGGTATCCTTCTGGGCCAATTTGGTGAGATGGGTATTGGAGGCACTGTTTTACAGTAGTCATTTTCAGAGAATAGCATTGGGTGATTGTCTTTTGGCCCCCTGACAGTTGTGCTGTGGGGTGCCGCAGGGTACCATCTTATCCCTCATGCTGTTTAACATCTATATGAAGGCCTTGGGGGTGGTCATCAGGAGATTTGGAGCAAGGTGTCAGCAGTAAGCTGATGATACCCAGCTCTATTTCTCTGCAACAACTGAACAGGGAGAGGCTGTGCAAGCCCTGGACCGCTGCCTGGACTCGATGGTGGGCTGGATGAGGGCCAATAAACTGAGTCTGAATCCTAGCAAGACAGAGGCGCTGTGGGTTGGTGGGTCCCAAGTCTGGATAATTGGTCAGGCCTCCTTTGGATGGGGTTGTACTCCCTCTGAAAGAGCAGGTCTGTAGTCTGGAGGTGCTCCTGGATCCATCTTTGTCGCTAGAGTCTGAGGTGACCTCCGTGGCTAGGAGTGCCTTTTACCAGCTTCAGCTGGTAAGACAGTTGCAGCCGTTTCTGGACCGGGATAGCCTGACCACTGTTGTCCACGCACTGGTAACCTCTAGGCTTGATTACTGTAATGCTCTTGATGTTAGGCTGCCCTTGAGGTTGGTCCAGAAGCTACAGATGGTGCAAAATGAGGAGGTGAGACTGCTCACTGGGGCAGGGTATTGCCAACATGTCACCCCACTGCTGAAAAAATTGTACTGGCTGCCCATTTGCTACCGGGCCAAGTTCAAGGTTCTAGCCTTGGTGTACAAAGCCCTATACAGATTGGGACCAGGATACCTGAAAGACTGTCTTATTCCTTATATACCCAGTCGATCACTCCGCTCTGCAGGTAAGGGCCTCCTGCAGTTACCATCTTATCAGGAGGTGCATTCTGCACAACATAGGAAATGGACCTTTAGTGTGGCGGCACCTACCCTGTGGAATTCCCTCCCCTTAAATGTTAGACAGGTGCCATCTCTGTTATATTTTTAGTGCCTATTGAAAACCTTCCTCTTCCAACAAGCCCTTTAAGTTGAGACCTTATCCCAGTTTGCATCTGTGTTGGAATTGCTTTTTATTATGTTTTAAAATCTTTTTTTTAAAATACAATGTGTTTTTAACCTTTTTAAATGTGTCTTGAAAGCTTTTTAAGAAATGTTTTTAAATATGTTTTGTTTTAATGTATTTTAAAGTCTGTGTTTATGATGTTTTAAAGTGTTTTTAGTGCTTTTGTTTGCTGCCTTGGACTCTTGCTGGGAGGAAGGGTGGGATATAAATCAAATAAATAAATAAACTCAATTGAACTCAGTGGAACTTCTGAGTTGCCTAGTATAGGATTGCGCTGTTAATTTCCCTTTTAATTTGGAAGCTTTGTTAGAAATTAAGCCTCTTGCTGGATGGGGAATGGACAGCAGTCAGAAGGGAGGGAGAAGGTAAGTAAGAACAAGAGCCTTGGATCAGTCCTCAGTACCAACACTATCACCCTAGTGCTAACACAACTCTTTCTTGCATTAAACTTATAGGACCTGATCTCTATACCTCTTCTCTCAACCAAGATGGCTTCTTAAACCATTTCTGCATTTGACTACCCAATAGCATACAGCAGCCTGGCTCCTTTTCTACTTCAAGGCTGCTTTAGTAGGCCTTGGCATGATCCCAGTCCTGCCACTTCATGTGATATCCCTAATCAATCTGTCATCTCTTCCTCTTGGGTGGCTTGTTTCCAAGTTATAGTGAAGAGCTCATCGTGCTTGATGCCCTAGCAAAAGTCTCCCTGTCCCCACCCCCCAATTTATTTGGTGCTAGGTTCTCTGTACTATACAGGGTTTTTTTACAAAAAGCTAGCAGGACTGAATGCATTTGCAGACAAGTGACAAGACAGCATAATTCTCTAAGGCTTAAAGTTTCCATTTCTATTACAACTGTTTCATTTGTTTTAGCATCATTTAAGATTCTTCAGAAAAATATTAACCATTTCATTTATCTTTTGTTTGTTCCCATTAAATGCTCACGTTCTATTAAATCACTCCTATGGTTTCATTTGTTTTTGTGGGTTTTCATGCGCTGATTTTTAAGTAAAACTTCCCAAATTAATAAATTACGTGCTTTTCTTCTACCCATCATGTATTTGAAGAAAGATCATGGAACTTACTTTCTTTAAAAAGGTATCACTGTAACTCTGTTCATTTGCCATTCTCTTATGAAGCTTTTATAGCAAATCTCTTCATTTTTTTGACCTCTCATTTTGTACGTACAAAGATTTCAATTTTACTTTCCGAAAAAAAATCTGAAACTGAATGTTCTACCACCTAGGGCTTTGTGAAAAAACACATTATAATAATATTAGCATGTTAAAGAACTTTGAAAATCAACAATTCACTGTGTATATTCACTGTGTATATGGTTTTAAAAGGAAGGAAAAAACCTGTTCATGCAGATAAGTAAAAAAAAAAAGCAGTTTCAGGAACAAACAAATCAAATTTATTTTGCTAGTGTACCTTCAAGTAACTTAATCTTTCTTTGTTTTTTTACCAGTGAATCTATTGCCTATTCAGAAATACCAGCTCAGATAGTATGGTGGAGTGGCAGATGGGAAGCACAAGGATGAGAGAAAGCAGTTTAGCACAGCATGTCTGTTAGAGTAAATGGATGAAATTGCAATGTTATATACAAACACTCCACATAGATTCTTAACAGAATGGCAGGGGTTACTTCATATCAGCCAACATATACTTGCAAGAATTATTAAATTTGCTGCATGCTTGCTTGGCAGACAGTTACTCACTTGTACTCTCACAGGGCATGGACAGTTTATTAGATGCATTTATTCAAATGTATTAAATGCACGTGTAAATGAATCAGGACAAAATGGTTGAAAGAATCAAGTCTTATGGAGAAACGTTCTCAGCTATATAGGATGGAAGATGAGTTGCTGGTAAAGCTGATGGCAAATATAGAAAATGGGTTAATTTCAGACCTCATGATATTTCTAGGAAGACCAGTTTGATGGCAGATTATCAACTGAAGTGGAATTAATACTGTTATCAATAGAGAAATGGCTCAGATTGTTAGACAGCAACTTTTCACAAACCTGTTGTAGTACAATTGTTTTAAATGTCCCAAAAGCAAAACATAAAGAACACAAAAGATGAGGGCCCTAGATTGACAAGAGTGCTCTTTGACAAAGCCCATGCCTCAGAGGAATTCCTCCTCATGCAAAATACCACATCAGTCAGTTTGCATTAAATAGCAGAAAGCAACCACAAGAAACCACGGCTAAACAGTGCTGCACTGCTACTTAGGCAGGGGCTTCTTGCCAGTATGCATTCTCTTTATGTTTATTAGCCTTCACAGATGTGTTTGTTGTGGCTCATATGTTTATAAGGAAAGGAAAAAAATCACCAACATGTTGCTCTTGCATTCTGAAATCAAAAGAGGTCCATATGCTGAATCATTAATATAAATTATTTTCCAGATTTGTGGCATAGTTCACAAAACAATATTCACAAAGCAAACATTCAATTGGATGTAAAGGAGACAAATATTTAGTTATGTTTTTTAAAGTTATGGATTAAATGTCCTGGGGTTGAGGGACCTTGAGTTAGTGGCAGAGGCTGGATTAGGGTTTCTCCCCCAACTCTTGTAATCTAATAATCAATGCTCTGCTTGGCATCTTTATCAAGTTGGCAAAGCATGACTGAGTTTTATGTTTTATAATGGCCGCCCCATTGCATGGAAATTAATCAGATTCATAGAGTAACAAGCACAGGTTATGTTGGGGGAGGACTTTTGCTTTACTGGGCCACAGGCATGTTTTAAGTACTGATCCACATTGTACTAGCTGCCGCGTTAACTTGGCCCATGCTGGATGGTTTCCACCTGCTTGATAAAAAATAAATAAACAGAAACTAAGCAAAGTTTTGCATATTTAGCACAAACATTCCATAACTTTTTAACAAACAAAATAAAACAAATGGAATTCTATACAGTCGATCTGGAAGAGAGAGTGTCTGTTGAAAATTATAAAACAAGCATTGTGTAGTCAAATGTAAATTGCTTTGTTAGAGAAAAACAATGTATGTGATGTCATGTTATGTCAATAGGAAAACTACAAATGGGCAGCACTGAGGTCTTTTTTTTTTTTTTTTTTTTTAAGGGGGAGAGAAGGGTACTGTACAGTAGGATGCAGTGCTTTGGAGGTAGTTCCTTAACATCAAGGCAGCTCAGAGGAAAATATTTTATTTCTTTATGGCATGTCTAAACTGCCCTTCATGAAAATAGATTACAGGGCAGTTTACAAAAAAATTAAACAATCAATAAAACATAATTAAAATGTTAAATGATAGAACCTACAACAAAACACCAACATTTACAAAAATTCTCATAAACAAAGCAATAAAACAAGATAATGACCCAAGAACCTTGGAAAATTTAATTCAGTGTTTCTCAACTGGGGGGGGCATATGAAGATCTCAGGGGAGGTGTTTCCAAAAATATGTACCATATAAATAAAAAATTAACAGTATTAAAATACACAAGTATGAAATGTTATGCTTGGAAGGCGAGAAGATTGTACACAGCTTATTATGTGATCTGCATATTATCATAGGTGCACAGTAGTTTGGCATGATTATGGGAGCCAGGTTTGAAGGGGTGTTTTATGTTAAATAAAAGGGGGCATGGGTTTAAAAGGCTGAGAAACACTAATCGAATTAATTCCACCAACAATGCAGGAAAACAAAGGTGTCTTAATCAGGCATTAGAAGCTCAGTAACATATTAGCTATCTGCATGTCCGGGGGGGGGGGGAGATAATTCCATAGTCAGGACAGAGAGGGCAGTGTGCCATGAATGCAGAGAATAAGATCTAGTTTTCAAAAACAGAAGTGAAGTAGTAAATCTGTTTACAGGCTACATGACTTCAAATTAGAGGTGCATAGTTTGCACGGCTGATAACTTCTGCAATACAAAAGTTCCCTGCACATAGAAATCTAACATGTCACAAAGGCAGCAAGGCTAGAATCTTTCTTTGTGCCATATAGTTTTCTATGGATGCTGTGTAGGCCAGAGATGGGGAACCTTTTGCACCACATGACAGTGGTAGGTGGGGCCAGAGGCAAAAGTGGGTGAAGCAATGGATGTAGGCTATATTCCAGCTATGCCAGAACCAGAGGTTTCTATGCACAGACATGCAGAAAGATTCTTCTCTCTCTCTAGGCAAGCAAGAATCATGCTATATCTTAAAATTGTTGTAACCCACCCTAAGACCTTTGGGTGAAGGGCAAGTAATAAATAAAGAAAATCATCATTTTCATCATCAGTCAAGAACACAATCCAGCCAAGTACAATTACTTAAGGAGGGTGTGAAGTAAGGTTGGTGAGGGTGGCCTGAAGAGAGTCCTGAGAGCCACACAGACCTGGAGGGCTACACTGAGCATCCAAGCTTGGAGATTCCCCACACCTAGTGTAGGAAATGTTTTGGAATGGAGGAACTTTTAGTAATCTAGAGCCCCCACCTGCAGCTTGAAATAATACGGCCCAGAAACTGGTTAATCACCTCATCTACACTGTGTGAGAACTAGGCCTAAGCAGAGAGGAGAAAGAGCAGGGAGATAACAAACCCTAATGGAAAAAAGAAGAGAGGGAAACTGCTTATGATGACACCCTAAGCTTTAACAACTAAACTGGGAGGCAGCAGGCCACAGCACTTTCTGGAAGTCACACCCTCTGATCCCTAATCTCAAATGTGTGAAGGACAGTGGTGTTCACTCAGTGGTGAGAGAAAGACAAGCTATACACACTAAAATTACTCTTCTCCTTGCATGTTTTAACATGCAGTCTAGCAAAGAAAACTGGTTCTGAGGCTCAGCCAAGATCCATCTTTTTATATAATCTGGAACTTTTTGGTGAGAATGGAAAATGCAAAGAATGAAGAGAGGGTATGGAGATTGGGCTGTAGGCTGTACAAGTGAAATGTCAGGGAGTAGTTGTCAGTTGAGACAGACTCTGCAAGGCAATGAAGCCCATTTTCTGGCTTCTGGAAGTGCTTCTCAGTAAACCTGTCATCTCTGAGATTTCATCAGGTATTATTCATATGTTTAGAATTTTCTCCACATTCATAAGGACTAGAAACTTGAAAGAATGCTGAGTTTCTCAGGAAACTTAATTCCACTTCAGATAATAGAATCAACATTTGGGAAACAGTCCTTTGGATATGAAGAATATTTATAGTCCCATGGAAAGGCTACCGTTTAGTTGGAAGAGCACACATTTTGCATGCAAAAGGTTGCATGTTCAGTCCCTGGTATCACCTGACAGGTGTGGAAAAGACTCTTGACTGAAACTCCAGACAGCTGCTGCCAGTCAGTGTTGATAATATTGAGCTAGATGGGCCAATGTCTAACTTAGTATAAGGAACCTGTGTTGTTCCTGTATAGCAGGAAGCCAATCAATTGGTTACCTTCCTCAAGATTTCTTATTAACTGAATGCTTCTTTTCCTCTGACCGTCCTGACTCTAGCCAGTACTAGAAATATAGCACCCAAATACAAGAAGTCTTGTTTTGCTCAAAGTACTGCCATGCCCTACATAAGTTCCTTGAAGCAGACAAAGGCTTCTTTGAACCCACATTGGCAACCTAACCACCATTTTGCATCCTCCACAATGACCTAGGCTTAGCACTGATCTGGGGCATTATGGAGGGTAAATGACAGTTGCCACTAAATAAATGGCAGAACAGTCACTGAAATTTCTGCAAAAGTGCCTTCTTTTTCAAGAGGCAGGGAGGATGAGAAAAATAAAATCTTAGAAATTTTCTCCAAAAAATATGCCTTCTGATAAATTTTGGTTTAGCTATAGATAATAATGCTTGGAAAAACAGAAGGAAATAGAAAAAGAGGAAGGCCAAACAAGAGATGGATTGATTCCATAAAGGAAGCCACAGACCTGAACTTACAAGATCTGAACAGGGTGGTTCATGACAGATGCTCTTGGAGGACACTGATTCATAGGG
The DNA here is from genome assembly GCF_030035675.1 of Rhineura floridana. Lineage (NCBI taxonomy): Eukaryota > Metazoa > Chordata > Lepidosauria > Squamata > Rhineuridae > Rhineura > Rhineura floridana. The sequence goes on from NC_084482.1 coordinate 71,161,015, forward strand.
TTGCCATAAGTCAATAGTTCTTATGCCTCTCTCTCTTTGCTTCTCTTTTGTACCTTTGTTTTTATTAAGAAATGAGCTGTGTGTTGTTTTCTCTTTGTGGATTGCAAACTCTGCTACTTGGTTTGGTACTCAAATTAAGTGTCAGTGTTATTACCAAACACATTTGCTCAGTGCCCTGCCAACAGTTTACTAATGAGCATGTTATTCCCCTCAGGAAGCAGAACAGCTTGAAAAATATTAAAACTATTTTGTCACAGTTGCTTCCCTCCCAAGGCAAGCTTAATATTTTTTGGTCTTTCAAATCTGCCTGCTCTTGTGGATTCCAACCCTGCCAAGCAATGTCAAAGAATCTTTTATTCCCCCCTCCCCACTTAATGCTCATATTCAGAGGTGTGGCTATTTCACCCTCCTCCTTGCCTCTCTGCCGCTGAAATCCCAGTTTATTCAAAAAGTTCAGGCTGTTCTGAGTGGCCCACGTTAGCTGGGCATGTTTCCTTTCTATCAGATGAATGAGGTGGACGCACAATACATCTGCCTCCCACAGACATATGCTTAGCTGAAATACAAGGCCTTGCCCTCAGCAGAGAGAGAGTGTTTAGAAAACATGAACAGGGGCACTGTATATGGCTGCAATTATTCCATGAATTTCAAATTTTGGCTTCTATTGCCATGTTCCTGAGAATCTCAGTTCTCATGGTTCCAAATATAACATTTTAAAAGCAAAAGCAACATCTGCTAAAAGCTCTGAGATTGGGGGGGGGGGAAGAGATCTCAGAAGCTTCCAGTAAGCAAGGTTCCCTGTTCACAGTTCCCTGTCTCTACCAAACACAAAAACACATCCCAACTGTTTTACCTCACCTACACCCCCCCAACTGCCAGTATCCCACTCCTTACATAAGAAGCTACCTTATAACTAGTCAGACCATTGGTCCATCTGGCTTAGTATTATCAACATTGACTAGCAGCAGTTCCCCAGTGTTTCAGGAAGGAATTTTTTCTATCCCTAACTGGGGATGCCAGGGTTAAACCTAGAATGTTCTGCATGCAGAGCTCTACTCCACCACCAATAGGCCTCCTCCCTTTCATTTCTGTACATTAGCTTACAGTTAGGAGAGGAGCATGCCCAACTTTAGTGTGGGTAGCACTGTCTTACAGAACCTATTATTACCTCTGCTAATGCTGAACAGAATTTGCATCTAATATATAGCACGCAATTCAACATTAAGATTGTTTAAAAAGTGAAGGCTGTATATATAGATGTTGTAATCTGCATAATTCCTCCTGTTGACAGGAAGAATAAATTAAAGTGCAGAATAAAAATTAATAAAACTATACATATGGGGTTTACCTGAAGAAGGGATAACAATTAAAATGGAAAAAAGGATTTTGGAAGCTTTTAAATGTAATAGCAGAGAGGAATATGTAAAGTGAGTTGAACAGAAAGGGAAACTAATAAAATACTACTGAATATTATTTTAGAAAGGGAGGACTGCAACCAAATGTGAAGAAAATACGTTCAAGTAGGACGGGGCACATTCTAAAAATAGTGGATTTCTTTGAGATATGATTATAAGGAAAGGAAAAAAAGAAGGGCAAGAAGCTGGCTCAGATATCTACTATATAAAGCAATTTATTTTTTAAAAAGATAAAATGTTAGAAACAGGCTGCATTGAAAAGGTTTGTACAAGACAAAGGACAGTGGAGAACTGATGGACATCATTGTAGGGAAACATAAAAATAAGATCATGTTCATTGTGAACTTGCCCAATTTGACTTCCTGGTTTGTATTATTTGCAGTAAGCTCAGGTGCAGGCAGGTGCCGCTTTATTTGAAAAGACATCAATTGGCACCTTAATTCCTTTGTGATAGTAATGTTATACCTGCACTGAAGGTTATGCCTCCACACCATTTAGTGTGGTGTCATTTTTTATATATTATATCTAATCATCTACTTCTTCTAGGACTCTCATATTGTGTATCATACATGTACGTATTTGGTTATTATGCACAGTGCCATCTAAGGAGATTTGGCAACTGGGAATGAGACACAGGACCTTTTTTGTAGTGCTCTCTGGAAAGCATTTGTACATTTCATTATATTCTTTGGCTTTTTGATTATGTTGTATACGACTCTGGTTTTTTTAGTAGAAAAGCAGGATATAATTTAATATCATCATCATCATCGCTACTACTACTACTACAACCCCTAAGGTTTTATGGGCATAGCTTGGCTGCTATCATCCTTCTAGGTCCTATTTCTTTCCCACTGGATTTCACTTTCCAAAAGAATATCTGGCTATGCAATTGCACAGTTTTGCATCATAGTCATGCTACAGAATGAATATGAATCCTGGATAGAAATTTAATATTAAAATAAATGAAATCCTTGATTTTAAATAAGCTTATTTTGCTTTCTAAGATTCTTCCCAACACTGAATGATAAACCACTCAATTGAGGAAGTTTTCAGTTTAACCAGATAATAAAGCTGTTTTCATATGGATTATAGATATATTTGCCACTGTGTGTGTGTGTGCATAGTAGATCTGTGTCTATGTGTATTTGCAAAAGAAATAGTCTTTGTCTTCCCAGATACTCAGCCTGTTGAATGGAGCCCACTGTTTGCTGGTATGCACACCTGTGGGAAGAGGAGGCAAGGCAAGCTTTTGTTTTGATGTCAGAGGCCCAAATGCTGATCTGAATAACCTCAACAATCCATTCACACCTTTGTCTTTCTTCTCCTATGTCTGAGGTCCCTTTTCCACATCTTTGTTTTTACTTGTCTAGTCACATGTATTCTGAATAGCTGCTCCAAGCCATTCAACATTTCTGCATATGTGCCTGTGCTTGAAGGGCAGGAGGGAAGAGGGGAGGGGAAAGGCTGATAAGCTGTGACAAGTTGAACAAAACAGACTTGTGATCTTTTTCTTTTAAAAGTCCTGAAAGCATTATGCCTTCTCGGACATAGCACATAGTCTGGACAAGTGGAGCTTTTAGAATTAAACTTCCCAGATCTCTTTCCTCTAATAGCAGTTTCAGGACCAGCTTCCCAAGTCTCATACAGGTAAACTATGTACCTTTCAAAAGGGAAAAACTGGTACAGCGGAGGTGAGGTCTGGAGGGGTTTACACAAGCTCACACATCTTCCATGGTGGGGGGTGTGAGTGGAGAAATGGGGATCAGTCCCTTGGACTGCTCCCCATTCTCCCACAACTCCATAGGCAAATATTGGGGTTGTTGTTATGTGCCTTCAAGTCGATTACGGCTTATGGCAACCCTATGAATCAGCGACCTCCAAGAGCATCTGTCATGAACCACCCTGTTCAGATCTTGTAAGTTCAGGTCTGTGGCTTCCTTTATGGAATCAATCCATCTCTTGTTTGGCCTTCCTCTTTTTCTACTCCCTTCTGTTTTTCCCACCATTATTGTCTTTTCTAGTGAATTATGTCTTCTCATTATGCGTCCAAAGTATGATAACCTCAGTTTCATCATTTTAGCTTCTAGTGATAGTTCTGGTTTAATTTGTTCTAACACCCAATTATTGGTCTTTTTCGCAGTCCATGGTATGTTCAAAGCTCTCCTCTAACACCACATTTCAAATGAGTTGATTTTTCTCTTATCCACTGTTTTCACTGTCCAACTTTCACATCCATACATAGAGATCGGGAATACCATGGTCTGAATGATCCTGACTTTAGCGTTCAGTGATATATCTTTGCATCTGAGGACCTTTTCTAGTTCTCTCATAGCTGCCCTCCCCAATCCTAGCCTTCTTCTGATTTCTTGACTATTGTCTCCATTTTGGCTAATGACTGTGCCAAGTATTAATAATCCTTGACAAGTTCAATGTCCTCATTGTCAGCTTTAAAGTTACATAAATCTTCTGTTGTCATTACTTTAGTCTTCTTGACGTTCAGCTGTAGTCCTGCTATTGGGGTAGAAAACATTATTGTTCTTTTCCCTCAGGAGTAAGGTTCCACCTTTAGCTGTTGACATGGCTCTCATAACAGCAACCTCTGTCCTGCTTCCACCTGAAGCCTCCTCTGATTTCTTCCTCACCTACTGTGAACCATAGAGATCCTGAAGTAAAGCAGGGGGGAAGTGGAAGAAGGCATTGTTGAAGGCACAGAGGTAGGGAGAAGCTGCTGCTACTACTGGGATTCTTGGTCACAGGGCCATCAAGAACCAGAGAGGGGAATAAGCCTCAGGAGCTATGAATATTGGTGGACAGTTCACAGGCGCAGTGTGGGGTGTGTGTGCTGTGGCCTAGGATTTCCAGCACCAAAATCAATCAATACCCAGAGCTTTACCACTGGCACCCGGAATTAAAAGCATGAAATGATTAAAAGTACTGTTTTCTAAGCAAAATAGTATCTCATGTTTGCAAATGGTGCTGTACTTCCTATTTAAAAAACAAACAAACACAGTTTGAAGATTTTTGAGCAGTGGTGCCATCATGGCAAGACTTTGGGGCAAATGTCTGGAGCCCCACTCATTGTAATGAGCAGGAGGGACCCAAAATGTGTCAGGGCTGGCTTCCTGCATTGTGAAGTCATTGAAATAATACACATTATCATCTCAACAGGGAGTGGGCAATGCAAGGCACCTAATAGGCCCGGTGCCAGCAGGTGGTCAGGTTGGGCACTGGCCAAGGGTCCCTGAAACTGAGAAGGGCCCCTGCTGCTGGGGCTAGGTGGATGTAGCTCCTGCTCTGCAATCTGCGCTAGCTGGCATGGATCGAGGAGTGGAAGCCACCCTCCTAGGCAACAACCCCCACATACTCACCGCTGGCCCAGGCTTGCTGCACTACTTTCTGTGTTGCCGCATCAGCACGCTGCACATGTATGCCTGCCATTACCCAAGATGGCAGGTGTGTGCATGGAGCAGGCTAGCACACTTATGCAGCTGGGCCTATTTAAGCTCCCAACAGTAAGCAGCCATTGTGCCACTGTGTTGCTGCTGCTGCCACCTTTGAGGACCCGCTGCACTCTGGTGCCAGCCCTGGACCCAAGACTAGAGTCTAAAATTACCTAAGTACACCACTGCTTTTGTGCTTGTACATCTGGATAAGTCAGCCCTATGAAGTAAAGAAGACTCCAGGATCCAAGTCTATCAAAAACACTGCCTACCTTGCATCCATCATTACTATGCTTTTTCCTACATGCTGGACAGAAAAAGAAATTTGTGGAAGCCATTCAAAATTAGGATTTTAAGATGTTTCCACCTTTCACGCAATGTACAAAATTCTTCTTTCTCATGACAAAGCTCAGCATTGCTCTGTACACTGCTACAAAAATGTAGTTTGTGTCCAAAAATCTCCCCCCTTAAGACCCTTTCTTCCAAATGTCGTAACATTAAATTGTACAGATGCTACCCCATATATGGGTGTATGCATAATGAGAAATTAGTTTCTTTAGCTTCAGTTCCTAACAATAAATTAGGTAATGGCAGTTCCTGATAGTACAATCAAGTACCAGCTCTTGGTCTTTTACCAGTACCATAAACAGTTGTTTAGACACGAATCAGGCTCTAAAGAGGTGCGATTGCTATGTTCGTGCCTGGCTATTTTTAATTTATTTATTATTCACCAGCACCCCATAAGCATATCTGTAAAGAAAAAAAAGCAGGTAAGGCAGAAGAGTTAACTCAATTAAATGCAAAGACATACTACAATTTGTAATTTTGAATATCAATAGGCTGGAAGCCAGACAGTATGTCTGCAATCTTATGCACATTTATTTATTTATTTAAGACATTGATATACCACTTAATCATTCACATTTCTAAGCAGTGTACATAAAAAGAAGCCATACATAAAATAAAACAATAAAATCATCATAAAACCATACCCAGGAGTACTCTGTGGAGCTTAGTTCCAAGTAAACATGCCAAGGATCAGACAGTAAGAAGGAAAACACCTATAGATATGGCAGAGGAGGAAAGAAATTAGTGAACCTGTAGCTTATTTTCCTGACTGTTGCTCCCCCAACACACATACCTTTGCATGCTTTCCTATGGGTGATTGGTTTGGTCATGTCCCGATAGTACCCTTCCTTACAGTAGTGACAGTGGCGACCTGCTGTGTTGTGCCGGCAATTAAGGCAGACACCTCCACTCTTGCGACCTGATAATTTGTAGAGTTCCATATTAAAACGGCACCTTCTGGCATGCAGGTTGCAGTTACAAGCTGGAAAGAAGACAAAAAATATTGCTGCTAGTGAATGATGACACTCATTTAGGATTACCCTTGGCATATGTGGTACATATCTTGAGTATATCTGAACAAACTTGAGCAGGCACTAGACATGCCCTAAGCCCAAAAGTAGACTGTCATCCTGCAGTGCAGAGCATGGGAGGAAAGTATACATAAAAAATATAGCAGAAAAAGTTTGGCAGGATCAGGCAAAGCAGTATAACAAGTAAGCATTAGGATATGAATTTCTCCAGACATGTGGAGAACACAGGACACATTTTAAGCAGATACGTGGAAATGTTGAGGTGCATTTGTACCCATTCAAAGCCACAATTTATCAACCAAATCTAAACAACATAGGAATCCATTTTTCTTTCCCACTTAAAATGCTGGTTGTCAGCCAAGTCACCAGGATTTTGAATTCATACTAATCCTTTTAAAACCATGCCCACTGCTCTGAAATATTTACATAATTTCTATGAGTACATTCTTACCATGGCATATCTATCTGAAGCTTAAAGAAAATTTGTAATACACACCATAATTGAGGGGCAGGAGACTCACAGAGTGCAATAAAGCTGTAGTGGGATGCATGTTGGTAGCCCTTTGTGCATGCCTCTACTCACATGCTTGAGCTGGGATATGGGAAACCGGACTGAGGTTGAGCTAGTCCGGGGTAGCCAGTATAGTGTTCTCCAGATGTTGTTGGAATGGACTCCAACTCCCATCAGCCCCAGTGAGTGTGTCTAATGACCAGGAATGGTGGGAGTTGGACTCCAACAATAGCTAGATGGCACTACTACATTGATTACCCATGAACTACTCCATGTTCTGCTTATGGATCACAGTTTGTTTCAGTTATCATGAACGACAAACAACAGATATAATAGAAGCAGCCCCTGGCCACTGTATGGAAGGCCTCATGGAAAACTGTGTCCCAGGGATGATCTCAAACTCACAAAGAGAAGATGGTATTTCATAGCTCACCTTGGTGGCTAGATAGAGGTTGTTCATGAGAGATGCTTTTGTCTACATCTGTACATGCAGATGTTATGTACTGGAGGGTCTAAGGGGAGGAAGTATACTTCCTACATATTATTTGAGCTTTGCCAGCTCTCCCCACAACTTCATTGCCCATGTAATCAATATGATGAACACCATATCTGTCTCAACTGTCTTAATAATGTTGTTTCCTCCCTGTTAAAACAAGATCAGCACAGCACATGTGTAATTTCAAAGACTTTGAAATTAATGAAAATAAATTTGACACAGATTTCTAGGATGAATAATCAGGGAAATAAATTTTCTAGATTAGATTCTCTGTAGAAACATTAGTAACACAGAAAAGAAGCAAAGTATGAAGAACACCAACATACAAAAATATAATTCTCCATCTTTGGAGATGGCAGGTGTTGCCACCACTCACCATATGCTCAGAGCCACATTAGCAAATTCTTCCAAGCTACACAGCAAGTGGATTGGACTGTGAAAGACCAACCCAAATTGTGTTTGCATTTTGACAAATTTGTAGGGCAGTCCAATATCTCAGAGAGGAGGTCAGGTCTCTTGCTCCCCTGGCGCATTCACTATAGCTGCCCAATTTCTGCTTTTTAAAGTTTGATAGAAATATCTGTGGGCTATATGTACGTTCTTAAACCGCAAGGTTTTTTGCCTATTAGTGAATAATATTAGAAGGATATAAAGCAGAAAGATGGGGCACATGCTCCAGTCAAGGAGTATCTGTAATCTGGAAATGGGGACTATGGATTGTTAAAATGTGATTCACAAAACCATGAAACAGAGATTAAAATTATTTTGCCTTTTAGTATACTTAAATCACTTTTTTGTTTATAGAATCAGGTAGGTTTAAATTGTTGTGGATTTTTCCAGTGTTCCTATGAACATTCCAACAGTAGATTGGGAATACTACTCCTGGTTAGACAGAGTGAAAGCACTGCATTTTAATTACCTGAGACCTACAGGTGTAAGCTAAAATAGGGAAGGGCATCAATAAAAGTACATTGGATAAGAAGGAAACTACTCTTTCACACTACCTGCATCACTCTCAAAAAGGTATCTGAATTATGTTAATAGCTAGATAAATCTTTTGAATCAATACAAACCAATACTAACTGTATTGTATTGGCCCTCCAGGCTTGCCATACCAGGAACTGCTGAGTCAGCCCCAGGCTGTGGCAGTTTCAGTTCCAGGCCTGCCTTACAAGCAGCACCATGCTGTGGGCCTTGTTCTCTGTATATAATTAGTTATAGTAAAGTTCTTGTTATTGTTAGATCCTCTGTGTGGCCTCTTCCTTCATGATATTTTTCACTAACAACAGTGCAAATCCACATCTGGACCTCTTTGACCATCCTGAAGGCATCATAGCTAATGGTTTATCACTTTACTTTGAAACAGAAAAGTCCTAATCCTATGTTTACCTGGTGCTGCTAATTGGAGATAAAGGCATGTTATTTGCTTAATTATAAAATTTTAGTCCTAAAATCACCATGTAGTTCATTGGGGTTTTTTTTAAGTGGTCACAACTCTAATTGGACTGCTGGTCGGCCTCCTATGGTGTTCTAATATTTATCTGTGTGTCAAATCTGGTAATTTAACAGAAAGAACATTTGTTTGTTTGGGTCTTGTGACAAACCTTTAAAATAACTACATATTTTGATTTCTTTTACCAATATTGTGAAACCTGCTGGGTCTTTCACAGGTGCCCTTCAATCCCAAAGTAACACACCATTCACTTGAAATAAGAAGTAGCTTCTTTAGCAAAGGAAATGCTACCCAATTGAAAAATTGTTCCAGGCATAGGAGGAGGGGAAAATATGTTAGGACCTGGGCCAATAAAAATGTTGATTTTTCCTTCAGCATAGAGCTGTGGGAAGGATTTATAGATCCCACAACAGATGTGAGTCAGTTTCTCTCCCAACACACACAATATGGTGTAGTCCTAATGCCTTATTCTGTTCCGTGTCCCCCTTCCTTAACATCCCGGCTACAGCATCTTCCATCACAATTCAACCAAACTTTCTGATTGGATGAAAGATCAAGACCTTGTAATAAAAGGTTTTAGGCATAGTGGGTTTACACAGTCTATTAAATTTAATCATAGCATGATAAGCCATATGCAACTGGTAGGATTCAGGATCAGTGCTACAGATCTGCAGATTGTAATCTAGGTAATATTAGTCATGGTTAAGACACACTAAAAACAATGTGATAACGAGCCATAGCCAAGGTTTGTTGTTCTATGCTGCAGTCCATAAAAAAGAACTGATCTGAGATGAAAGCAACAACTAGGGTACAACTTCACGCTCCCTCACATAAACCTTGGTGTTGTCCATTCCTTATTTTCCTTCTTGCCTGGCATTAGTGCAGAGGTGGGGAACCTGTGGCCATCCAGATGTTGCTGAAGGACAACTCCCATCACCCCTGATCATCAGCCATGCTGGTTGCAGCTAATGGGAGTTGTAGTCCAGCAACATCAGGAAGGCCACAGGTTCCCCACCCTTGTCTGACTGAAATCCCTTGTCCTGTTGATATACTCCAGAGTTTATTTGGATTATTATGAGAAAGAGAAAAACTCCAGAACCAAATCTAGCATGCATCTCCCTCCCCTAATTTTCCAGTTGCCTGCCCACAGTTTTAATGTTTCTTTCCTATCACCTTTGACCATTCCCATTCCCCTGCCTCCATTTGCTTCTAAACCACTGACTCCAAGCACAATAGGTTACAAACAACGTCTGTTTACTACAATAAATTTGAAAACAGAGTTTCTGCCTATTCAGGTTTATATACTGCTTAATCATAGAACATATCTAACCAGTGTACATAAACACTCATAAAACAATATAAATTATCCAGCCAGGCAGAAAACTCAAGCTGTCTGCATCTCCCCTCCTCTCCCATTTCTAATCCTGGGTTAGGTTTGCATTGTAGCAACATAACAGTGAAAGGCTCTGCTTCCTTATCACTTAAATAATCACTGGGAAGCTGCTCTACTATGCCAACTCACAGGGATTTTGTTGTGTCTGGGATTCTGCCACCATTGTCCTCTCACACATTACAACACATCCTAACTACTTTCGATCTAGAGCAGTCACATCTGTAGCTATTTATTCCCTGCCCTTACCATGCACCTGTTCATAGAAACTAGGCTCTGCAAATCATACTGCCTGTTGGAACTGCAGCTCATGCAGGCTCTAATTTCATGGGGGGGGGGGGGAATGGATTACAAACCACTGTCTTCATCCTGTCCCTGAATGGCCAGCTTCTGAATATCCTGCCACTGGGTTGGGCTGGCCTCCAGCCAGCACTAGTTGGCAATTATGCTTGTTAGCCTGCTGTGCTTTATGATGCCCTGTGGAAGAACTGAACTTGCCAAGAAATACTCTTACCATTACAGTAACATCCAAAAAAGAATGAATGATGTCGGCAAGTTTAATAAAAAGAAACAACTAATGAATAAAGTCTGACAGAGACCCAGGAGAAGCACTGTTACACCCTATCATTCCCATAAAAACACGCACCATCCCTGTGGAAGGGAGGATGTGATGTGATGATGTTAGCTGTTGGATTTTGATGGCTCTGGTTAACATTCTGTTACTAAAAAACTGCTTCTGTAGCTGTTCCATTTTGTTCAAGGGCAGACAGGGAACCAACAGAAGTCTGAAAAACAGTTCCAGACGATTGGACTAGTTTCCTTTGGAAGTTGCAAATATATAGCTCACAAATATCGTAAGTGTTTTGTGTCATGAGCAAGCCCCTCAAGGGGCTTCTCTCCTAACTTAATTTCTGTAACAGATTTGACTGCCTTCTTGAGTATCTGGAAACTTTTTCTCCCATTGGTGATAGTCTCCTGATTTCCTTTAGGTCTACTTTGTTGGCAGCACTGACCTATTTTTTTAAAAATGTAGGCCTACTTTGTATTTTGCAATTTTTAAAAGTAGGAACATGCAATCACATGCATGGGACAGAAAGGGAGAATTAAGGTCTCTCTTAAATACATTTTAAATACACATTTACTTTCCCTTCTCACAAAATGGATAACTGGAAGGTATGTGTATAGACTGGAAATAAGATGCTTATTCTTAATCAAATCCCCTCCAACAACAACTGATATGAAGAGAGGATGATTAGGCTTAGAAAAAGTCAGACAAATCCTTCCCATGCCCTTTTGGTCGCTTCAGGAACTTAGGGATGCCCCAAAGCTACTTTGTGGGAGGGTAACAGATTCTTAGACAATGTGTCAAAAGGCCTTCATTCACTTTCAAAAGCAGCAAGGGCAGGGAAACTACAGAGTAGCTCCCTATGTTGCCTGAGCATGAGCCAAGCTGTGCTGTAGTTCCCATTCAACCAACGCAATTCCCCTAACCCCATGGATTCAGGGAAGTTTCCCAGCAGCATGAGCAGCTCCAGGTCCAGTTTGGAAGATCTGGGAAGAGGTGAGGATGTTCCAACTCCCATTATTTTTCTGCAAGGGTATGAAATCTGCACTATCAGTAAAGACTTGCCCCTATTCTGTCTCCTCCCCAATACAGACAGACAGCCAAACACACACACAGATGTTCAAATACAGCCATACTATTAACAATGATAAATTAACCTGAGAGTGAATTCACACAAGATACTGAGGGCCTATTTGTACATTATATGTAAATGGGCATTGACGGCGTACGTGCGTTAGATGGGTTGTTAAGAAAACAGATTTTGGGAAAGGGGTATGTGAATCAGCAAATTAGGGATGGGGGTTGCTCAATACTTTCCACTCCCACAGCTCTCCACTCAATTATATTGCTAAAGACGCTTGCTTGCTTACATGATTTGACACAGCCTTTTCCTGCTCTATGACTCAGTTTGTATGAAAAGAGCAAATGTGTGGGTTCCTGGAACATAGGAAGCTGCCTTACCATTGGTCCGTCTAGCTTAATATTGTCTACACTGTCTGGAACTGGCTCTCCAGGGTTTCAGAAAGGATTCTCTTTTGAACCTGAAACCTTCTGCATTCAAAACAGATACTCTACCACTGAGCTATGGCCCTTCCCAAAGATCACAGATACTGCATTTCTCCACTAGTCCTGCTGCTGCCATACAGCCCTTGGCTAAATCATGCTTTAGCTTCGGGTTATATTCAAACTTGGCCTCCTGATTTGTCTCACTCCAGACAAACCATGAGCTGATAACCAAGATGTATTTTTGATTTACTGATAGCTTGTCTTGGGGAGACAACCCAAAGCCAAACCATGGCTTAGCCCCGGGTAGTGCAGCAACAGGAGTCCTGGGAGAGGAGCACAGTATTTGTGATCTTTACTCCAGGAACTCACACATTTGCTTGTTTGTACTATGCCATAGTTTGGCTGAGCCCTGCATATAAACATGGCTTATAGCTAATACAGATACCAAGACTGATGCAAGCTTAACCCATGAAAGTCCTATTGCAGTAGGAGGAAGCAAACAGCAGCTAGGTCCAGTTAAAAATAAATGCTTAGGGGCTTGCTAAATGTTTATTTAGCATTCAATTGGAATCCACTTGGGAACAATTTGTCCACTTAAGCTATTTGTCTGGACAATCACAGTCTTATCTCATTAAGATCTCAGTTGCAGCTTTCCTTGGCTGCAGGGAAAGCAGAATCTCCCTGCGCATTTTACCTATCTCCTAAATATTCTGGAGGTATTTATATTCTACAACTGTTGAGGTTGTTCTTGCTAATCTCACAGCTTGATGTTATCAAACTGCATTTCTAGACTTTCCAAATTTTTGTATTTCATAATGAACAGCAGACCTTTTCTTCCAGAGTCCTCATGACTAACATTCAACTTATTTCTGAATTATTTGTATCTATTTTCACTCACCTATTTACAGACTTCTAAAAATTTGGTTCTCCCCTGTTCTGTAAGAAGTATCTTTGATATTGCACATCACTGGGTTATGCACTTCAAACCACTTTTGTGGCCTTTATCGGGCTCCACTCACCATAGGAGGTCATGGTGCCCAAATCTGGAACAGCCTCCCAAGAGAGAAACATGAGGTGGCATCATCCCCGTTCACTTTTTTTGCTGAGCAGCTAATATGATCTTATTCCAGCAGGTTTTTCTCAGGTACAATCTTTAATTAGGCTTGAACAGCTACAGCTGTTATAACTTTTATTTGTAATTTCATTTTTATATTATTTAATTGTATTTATTATTGTTTTAATTATGGTAATGTGCCTTTTCATAGAAAAGCAGAGGTAAAAATGCTGAAATAAATGCATGCATAAATTTGGATATCTAATACATTCCAAACAATAAACAGGTTTCAAACAACATGATACTTTCTAATCCTGATCCCTTCTTGCAATATTGCAGGTTATTTTACTTAGGTCCACAGGGTGGCATTTGTGAAATAATAGTAAAGTATCTAAAACATTTATTAGAACAGTAACTACAAACAGAGGGTTGTATCCAACTTTAGTTCTACTCACAGTAAACTTGTTGAAATTAATATATTTCATTGTCATTAATTTCAGTTGGTCTACAGTGAGTAGAACAAATGTTGGCTACCACCCAGAAAGAATTATAAAGCAATTGCCTTCTAAAAGACTCTAGTATCTCCCAGAAGCCTCACAGAGTATCTTACCTGATCAAATGGAGGACTCTCCTCCTGAAGTGATCCTAAAGGACAGCCTGTTTCCCTTCCCCTCTCTTTCCTTACTAGCTTGCTAGGTTGTGCAGAGTGAATGCAACATACCTGTCAATTACAGGGAATGGGAGGAGTCCTATGCCCTATCTTTCCCAACTCACAGCAAGCAAGCTACAGTACTGTAAAGTGAAAGTAAACTGCAAGCTAGATTCTTAAGAGAGGAATGGGATCCCTGGATTCCTTTGTGAGAGGACAGCATGAGCCTTCTGTTCACAATAAAGGCCAGTCCCATTGCTTTGTGCTCAAAGTAATGCATAGTTTGCTGACAGCTTGCTAGAGAGTTGGATTCAGTTATGTCTTATGGGGACCCCATTCCATAAGTGGAGCAGTGGGTCATGTAATATGTCTCTAGCCCCTTTAATTATGGTTAAGGCAGTATAATCAAAATGTGTGGGCAGTATTTCTCTTCAGTAAAAGTAAAACAGCTCCTTCCTGCCAATGTTTTGGCAAATGAGAGTCAGCACTGAGCACTGATTTTGTAACTTAATTTTATTATATTAGGCTTATGGTGAAATGCCTAGAGCCATTGATGCAATTGCTCCTGAGTGCTCTCACTGTGACTGTGGAGCACGTAGCTCACCTTGGTACTCCAGTGACCTCCGTGTGATGAAACAGGAGGGTTGGCAGCTGAAGTGCAGGTGGCGTAAATCTCAGTCTTATCCTGACCGAACATGGATAAGGTTGCACCATTGTGCCTACCATGCAGCAGTGGTGCCGGTGAATAAAGCTTACTTCTCCACTACCACTGCATCCACAAGTAGCCGTCCGGCAGAGCTTTTCTGAGTGGTGAATGGGCTTTTGTCATCTGGCCAAGACAGTATTGCTCTAACATCATTGGAGGCCTGTTGTAACAACTTTGGGAGGCATTTGAGGGACAAAATCACACAGATTCAGACAGAGTTGGACACCACGGTTAGAGCAAGTCCAGTAGAGGCATTCAGAGCACTGTCTGTTCCATCCATACTGGATCAGTTTCAATTATTGCAGCCCGAGGATGTTGACAAGCTGTGGCCGGCCACCTGCCCCCTTGACCCTTGCCCATCTTGACTTCTTAGAGCTAGGTGTACAGTTTCCCCCCCCCAACTACTTTGGAATCCAAAGTCTGCATTGTAGTGTTATCTTTTGGAAGATCATAAATAAAAACATTTTTAAAAATCATTATCTGTTCTTCCCTTGCCTTTTATACAAGCACAAAATATGAAACTGCATCATTCTAATGTTCACAGTAAATTCCTATGTTAAAAATGCATATATTATGCAAATAGCTTTCATGGAATGTCTGCTGTCTGTACCAGCACACTTTATTTATGAAACCATGTATATGTTATACCATAGTATCAGGATTTTGTTTGAAACCCAGAAATTGGGTATTACATTCATCTGATAAGTACCATGGATCTTTCAGAAGAACCTTAGGGCTGCAATCCTATACCCCCTTACCTGGGAGCAAACCACATTAAACTCAGTAGTACTTATTGACATGAATAGGATTGCACTGCCAACCTGTTTATTATTATTATTATTATTATTATTATATCCCACCGTTCCTCCCAGCAGGAGCCCAAGGTGGCAAACAAAAGCACTAAAAACACTTAAAAACATCATAAAAAAACAGACTTTAAAATATATTAAAACATCTTTAAAAACATTTTTTAAAAAACTTTAAAAACCTTTTTTAATATAAAAAAGGTTTAAAAATATATTAAAAAGCAATTCCAACACAGACACAGCCAGGGAAAAAGTCTCTACTTAAAAGGCTTGTTGAAAGAGGAAGGTCTTCAGTAGGCACCGAAAAGATAACAGAGATGGCACCTGTCTAATACTTAAGGGGAGGGAATTCCACAGGGTAGGTGCCACTACACTAAAGGTCCATTTTCTATGTTGTGCACAACAGACCTCTTGATAAGATAGTATTAGCAGGAGGCCCTCGCCTGCAGAGCACAGTGATCGACTGGGTATATAAGGGATAAGAAGGTCTTTCAGGTATTCTGTTCCCAAGCTGTATAGGGCTTTGCACACCAAAACTAGAACCTTGAATTTAGCCCCTGTTTACGGTAGGGATTATTAGGATAGGAGTTGCAAACAAAACAGATAGTACCGTAATGCCCTTATACAAATCTATGATGCAGTCACACTTGAAAGAATGTGTATAGTTCTGGTCACCCCCAACTCATGGAGTTGAAAAATGAGCAGAAATGGACAATGCAATGTTCATGTACCTTCCTTATAAGGAAAGGCTAAGTATTTGGGCTCTATAGTTTTAAACTGCTTTTACTATTAAATTTTATATTGTTGTGACCCACCCTGGGACCTTCTGGCGAAGGGCAAGTAATAAATCTAATAACAACAATAACAGTTTAGAAAAGAGAAGACTACTGGGGAAGCTGACAGACAGACAAAGTGATTAGAGAACAGTTTTCCTTCCCTGCTCAGTGTTAGAACTTAAGGGTCATCCAATGAAACGTTAGCAGTACATTCAGTATAGATTTCTTTAAAACAAAACCCCACATACAGTACTTTTTCACAGAATGCAGGATTAATGTATGGAATTCACACTGCCAGAAGATGTGCCTGACAGCCATTACTGTAGATGCCCTTAAAAAGGGATTAGGCAAATTAATAGAGGATTGGACTGTTAATCAATGGCTATTGAATCATGATGGTTACAGGGAACCTCCGAACTGAAGGCAATATGCTTCTGAGTACCAGGCAAGTGAAAGTTTACATGCCCTAGCTGTGGGCTTCCTGGAAGTAATTTCATTGACCACTATTGGGAACAAGATGGTGGACTTTGATCTGATCCAGCACGGCTTGTCTTTTATACTGCTAAATACCTTCATACTGAAACCACACGAAACACAGCAGCAGCCACAACATTTCAGCTGAGGAGTGAGAAGAAAAATGAAAAAGCTCTGAGCTCACAAACTGTAGTCATTCCCTGGCCATTGGCTCATCCTGTGAGTCACCTCTATCCAGACTGGATTTGTAACATCTCATGGATAAAGTGGTGCCTTTTCCAAGGCTTTATCCAAAGCTAAACAACATAAAAAGAGAACTTGTACCACCAACTAGATAAAACTAGTTCTTGAATGTACAGTACATGAAAAAACACCTCTTTGTCCTGGCCTTTGGCAGCCAAGACACACACACACACAACTATATCTATTCTGACTGCAAGGTTGTTTTAATTTATTTTGATATTGTATTTTTATATTGTTATAATGTTATAATCTGTCCTCAGATTGTATGGTGAAGGGTAGGTAATAAATCCAATAAATAAAATAACAGCAACAATGATGATAGTAGTAGTAGCAGTAACAACCATGGCACCTTCCCATTTGAACCCCCAACATTGAAAAAAAAAATCAAGGTGAACAACACAATGATGATGATGATGTACTGCCTTCAAGTCGATCCTGACTTATGGTGACCCTATGAAGAGGGTTTTCATGGTAAGCCGTATTCAGAGGGGGTTTTACCATTGCCTTCAGCTGAAGCTGAGAGGCAGTGACTGGCCCAAGGTCATCCAGTGAGCTTCATGGCTGCGTGGGGATTTGAACCCTGGTCTCCCAGGTCGCAGTCCAACACCTTAACCACTACACCACACTGGCTCTCACTGAACAACACAAAATCTTCATTAAAATTACACATAACAAATCAATAAATCAGAATAATAATTCAACTTAACTGGATCATCCCTCAGGGAAAGCCTGGGTAAACAAATGTGTTTTAAGCAGGTGCCTAAATGCCAGTGCTGTAGGTGCTTGTCTGGTATTCTGCGAGCACATTCCAAAGGGAACTGCAACATTAAAAGCCCTGTTTTTTGCAACACTACTAAGGCTCTTCCCAAAGGGATATAGTGACTGAGCAGGATATATAAGATAAGGTGTTCCTGAAGACAATCTGGTTCAGGGCTTCATATGCTAAAAACAAGACTTTAAACTTGGCCCAGAAGCAAATCAGCAGCCAGTGCAGATCTTTTGTCAACGATAATAATAATAATAATAATAATAATAATAATAATAATAATAATAATAATAATAATAATAATAATTTAATTTTTAGGCCGCCTATCTGGCCGAAGCCACTCTAGGCGGCGTACATATTAAATTCAATAAAATACAATAATACAGTAAATACAGTAAATACAATAAATATAAATAATCAACAGTGACAAAATAGCAGCAAATGTAGTACATAGCAATGGGCATTAAGTATATAATTAGCCCATCCTGATAGTCCCAAAGGCCTGACCAAACAGCCAAGTTTTTAAGGCTCGGCGGAAGGTATCCAGGAAAGGGGCATGTCGAAGATCGAACGGGAAAGAATTCCAGAGAGTGGGGGCCGCCACCGAAAAAGCCCTCTCTCTAGTCCCCACCAACCTAGCTACTTTTGTTGGTGGGATTGAGACGAGGCCCTGTGTGGCTGATCTTGTCGGGCGGCATAGTTGGTGACGCTGAAGGTGCTCCTTCAGATAAACCGGGCCGAAACCGTATAGGGATTTAAAGGTTAACACCAACACCTTGAATTGGGCCCGGAAAACTACTGGAAGCCAGTGTAAATTAAATAATACTGGTGTAATATGATCACGGCAACGGCTGTTTGTAAGTAAACGAGCTGCCACATTCTGTACCAGTTGAAGTTTCCGTTTTCAAGGGTAACCCCACGTAGAGCGCATTGCAGTAGTCTAATTGAGAGGTGACCAGGGCATGTACTACCAGTGGGAGCTGATGAACAGGGAGGTAGGGTTGCAGCCTGCGTATGAGGTGTAATTGGTACCAGGCTGCCCGGCTCACTGCCGAAATCTGAGCCTCCATGGACAGCCTGGAATCAAGAACAACCCCAAGGCTGCGGACCTGGTCCTTCAGGGGTAATTGTACCCCATTAAACCTCAGGTCAACAGGACCCAGCCTACCCCTGTCTCCCACAAGCAGTACCTCGGTCTTGTCAGGATTTAGCTTCAGCCTGTTCCTTCCCATCCATCCACTCACGGATTCCAGGCACTTGGACATGGTCTCCACAGCGAACTCTGGTGAAGACTTAAACGAGAGATAGAGCTGTGTGTCATCCGCATATTGGTGACACCGCAGCCCAAATCTCCTGATGATAGATCCCAGCGGCTTCATATAGATGTTAAATAGCATGGGAGAGAGGATAGAACCCTGTGGCATTCCACAAGTGAGGGGCCAAGGGTCTGAAACCTCATCCCCCAATGCTACCTGTTGGTGCCTGTCAGAGAGAAAGGAACGGAACCACTGTAAAACGATGTCACATATTTTCAAAAGGACACCCCCTTCAGCAACCTCACTGCAGCAAATTTCACCAGCTGCAGCTTTCAGACTAGCCTTCAGGAAAGCCCCACATAGATGCATTGCAGTAATCCAATCTGGAGGATACCAGTGCCAGGACTACTGTAGCCAAGCTATCCCATTCCAGGAGCAGCTGTGTCCATTGCACCAACTGAAGCTGGCAGAAAGCACTCCTAGCCAGCAAAGCCACTTGCACCTCCAGTGAGAAAGATGTCACTCCATTAGCCAAGATGTGTACCTCCAAGTAACGTATCTGCTCCTTCAGACAGAGTGCAACCCTGTCTGGAACAGGCAACTGACCTGTTTCTCAGACTCGGAACCCAAAGAGCATCACCTACAGGGCCTCTCTGTTTTGCTGGAATTCACTCTCTGATTCTCTTCAGTATATGACGATAAAGCTCTATCTAAGGTCTCAAACTTAAAATCCACATGGCTAGATACTACCCCTCAAAAATCTTTCATCACCCTTTGATATTTGTTAACAGGATAATATGGTAAAAAGATGATTATTTCAACCTGTCCAGCAATTCTTATAGGTAAGGATTCTAACTCACACTAATGACTGTAAACAAAATACATAAACAGGGATCAATGGTCCACGTTTATTGCAGATTGATGAGCATGGAATATAAAGATGTGATCCTGCATGCGGTGCAAATATCAAGTCCCTCTAAATGCAGAAATGTCATTCCATTCCAAGCAGAGTGTTTAAGCATTGCCAATCAATGGTATTACAGCAGCTCCAGGAGAAGGAACTGGTGACTTCACCTCACTTTTATCATTATACCATTATAGATTAATCCTGCAGCCTTTGGGGGAAATTCCCCCATGCACGCGCTCACTTGTCAGCTCAAAGATGGCCACTAACACACCAGAACTGACTTTTTCACGCAGCCAGCTTGGCAAAACCATAACCTGGTCTCTGGTTCCCTCTGCCTGGTCTCCTGCCTGCAAGCGAAGCAGAACACAGTATGAGCTCTTGGGGAGCACTTACTGGGTCCTCCTCTTTATGCCAATGAGTTACAAACCTCAGCTCTGCTGCTTGATGTGCCAGACATGCTAACAGAGACTTGAGAATTTGCAGCTCTTGGGAAACACTGGTTTTTCCTCAAATGCAGAGCTAGCTCCAGGGAACAGTTGGCAGGTCAAGATGCTTGTTTCTGCCCAACAGAGCAAAACCAAACGTTTGTGCTGCTGTAGTACAACTTGGCCAAAATATGCTTGATCTCCACTTTCCAAAGTGGAGCTTGGGAGTAGGGTGTGGGAGATGATTTGTTTGCCCAGAATAAGGATCATTCAGTGGCTGATTCTCCTGCTGTGAAAGTGTGTGCATGGGGCGGGAGTCTCGGGAGCCATGCAGAATATTGAACAATGAGAACCATTATGTGAGTTTCATGCTTTTCCACAGACATCCAATGTGGCTGATTATCACAGAAAAAGGGCCAGCCGTTCAGCATGCTATGGTAACTCCTCTGTGCTTAACATTTGTGCTTTTCCACATGCCCGCTTCCCTACCCCAGTGCAAGAGGCACAGGATGCCCACTGAGCATGTCAACCATTAAGTTTTCTAACCAGGGAGGACAATGTTTCATCTCTATTCTTGGGTCACTATGAATCCCTGTAAGACCATATGAGAAAAGAACTAATAATTGGGATCTGGACCCTTCCAAAGTGGGCCTGAAAGACTTCTGAAAGCAAGTTTGCAATGTTCACTCAAATTTCAAAACTTCATAATGTTGAAATGTACACTCCATTTGCAGATTTCTTTAATTCAGTTCATGAGCCTTCTAAAAATATTTGATAGTTTTAAAACTAGTTTGGGGAAGAGTCACAGCTCAGTGGTAGAGCATTTGCTTTGCCTAGAGAAGGTCCCTGGTTCAATCCCTGACATCTTCAGGTAGGGCTGGGAAACATTCCCTGCCTGTGTCTGAAAACCTGGGGAGCCACTTCCAGTCAGAAAATGAATGGCGGAAAACAGTTCATTCTATCCAAAACAAGTTAGTAAAAGAAGCAGCAGTTTTAGAACTACAGCAAGGTAGATTTAGAGAAATATTCCAACTACAAAAGGAGTTTAGCAGTGAAGAATCAGCTGCCAATGGAGAACATAGAATTTCCTGCCTTGAAATGGGGGGGAGGGGAGATCAGGGGAAATTAAGGCTGACAAAGAATATGGCAGGAGCATTTGAGAGACAAATTTGCAAATGGGGGTTGTATTCAGTGTAGCTCTTAGTTGCTCATTCCATCAGCATAAGGATTTCTCCTTGCACAATGGAAAGTTATCCCCCTCTCCTCCCCACCCCCTCTTGTCTGCTAAATCTGTTCTGGGGGTTCCCTCAACCCTCCGGATTTGGAGATGGCAAGGGGCACATGTGGGGAAAGAAGAAGGGAAAATCCCATTGTGCTAGTGCTAATCCTTGCGCGTGTGTAACTATTTAGTTGCATACCACCCAGGATCTCTTGTGGATTTTTTTTTTAAATCACAGATGGGATGACTTTCAAAACCATAGTGTAGAGAGAGGGGGTTAATTCTTTACACCATGCCATTATCCCAGTAAAAAATTGCCCCCAAGCTACTATTTCCCCTCTAGGGGAAAACATACAGCTATCATAATAGTTAACTGGAGTTTTAAAGGTGTTTTTTAAAAAAATTTTTTGCAGGAGATAAATTTATTAATCTAGGTAGTATAAATCTGAACATGTTTTGAGCACTAATCTTTTAAACAGATATATATGCATTGCTAGAATTGTAATAATAATCCCTTTTGGAGATATTGAAGAAAGTTTTAAATAAATAATTTACTATTTAGTACACAAAACCTAACCTTCGTTGATAGAAGGAAAGTCTATATTTAATATTTTCTTTTTCATTCCCTTTTAGAACAAGACACTGTAAGCAAAGTAACCTTGCAGAACAAACAAGTGTTCCTTTAACTCTTAAGGCTGCAATGCCTATTTTCCTGGGAGTAAGCCCCACTGAACTCAATAGGACTTATTTCTGAACAGGTGTATATAGGATTGCTCTGTTAGCCAAATAAATTACGGTTTCTCCTCACTAATTAAAGTTGATTACATTATTAAAACTTGCATCCCTGTTATCAACAGGATATAATCAGTTATGACAAATCACTGTATTCTCTCTTAGGTTTACAGATGCTGCACCTCTCTTTAATTCTTAAACTTAAAATATACAATTATTTTGTATATTGGTAACAAATTAAACACATGAATTTCTCTTGAGCATCTTTCCTTTTAGCAGATGTTAAGATTAAGATTGCCAATCAGAAATATTTTATTTAGCTTTCTCAGTTTCACACTAAACTAGGAATTAGCGAAGAAAAAGCATTTATATAGCACATAAGAACATAAGAAGAGCCTGCTGGATCAGGCCAGTGGCCCATCTAGTCCAGCATCCTGTTCTCACAGTGGCCAATCAGGTGCCTGGGGGAAGCCCGCAAGCAGGACCTGAGTGCAAGAACACTCTCCCCCCCTGAGGCTTCCAGCAACCAGTTTTCAGAAACATGCTGCCTCTGACTAGGGTGGCAGAGCACAGCCATCATGGCTAGTAGCCATTGATAGCCCTGTCCTCCATGAATTTGTCTAATCTTCTTTTAAAGCCATCCAAGCTGGTGGCCATTACTGCATCTTGTGGGAGCAAATTCCATAGTTTAACTATGCGCTGAGTAAAGAAGTACTTCCTTTTGTCTGTCCTGAATCTTCCAACATTCAGCTTCTTTGAATGTCCACGAGTTCTAGTATTATGAGAGAGGAAGAAAAACTTTCTCTATCCACTTTCTCAATGCCATGCATAATTTTATACACTTCTATCATGTCTCCTCTGACCCGCCTTTTCTCTAAACTAAAAAGCCCCAAATGCTGCAACCTTTCCTCGTAAGGGAGTCGCTCCATCCCCTTGATCATTCTGGTTGCCCTCTTCTGAACCTTTTCCAACTCTAGAATATCCTTTTTGAGATGAGGCGACCAGAACTGTACACAGTATTCCAAATGCGGCCACACCATAGATTTATACAACGGTGTTATGATATTGGCTGTATTATTTTCAATACCTTTCCTAATTATCCCTAGTATGGAATTTGCCTTTTTCACAGCTGCCGCACACTGGGTCGACATCTTCATCGTGCTGTCCACTACAACCCCAAGGTCTCTCTCCTGGTCGGTCACCGCCAGTTCAGACCCCATGAGCGTATATGTGAAATTAAGATTTTTTGCTCCAATATGCATAATTTTACACTTGTTTATATTGAATTGCATTTGCCATTTTTCTGCCTATTCACTCAGTTTGGAGAGGTCTTTTTGTAGCTCTTCGCAATCCCTTTTTGTTTTAACAACCTTGAACAATTTAATATCGTCAGCAAACTTGGCCACTTCACTGCTCACTCCTAATTCTAGGTCATTAATGAACAAGTTGAAAAGTACAGGTCCCAATACCGATCCTTGAGGGACTCCACTTTCTACAGCCCTCCATTGGGAGAACTGTCCATTTATTCCTATTCTCTGCTTTCTGCTTCTTAACCAATTCCTTATCCACAAGAGGACCTCTCCTCTTATTCCATGACTGCTAAGCTTCCTCAGAAGTCTTTGGTGAGGTACCTCGTCAAACGCTTTTTGAAAGTCTAAGTACACTATGTCCACTGGATCACCTCTATCTATACAGTAGGGCCCCGCTTTACGGTGATTCGCTTTATAGCGCTTCGCTAATGAGGCGGTTTTGAATTGGGTCCCTGTCTCATATGTGCGGGCCTTGTTCCGTTTTTGCTGCGATTTTGCGATATGACGCAATTGATGGCACCCGTTGCTCTGAACGCGTTGTCAGAGCTTGGAAATGTTCCTCCTACAGTTGGGCTGATGGGAGTTGTAGTTGAAGCAAGGAATGTTTCCAAGCTCTGAGTCCGAGAAGAGCATTGGGTGCCATTTTACAGTGTACTACTGTATTGTCGGTGCAGTCTGATTCAGCGTTTGTGCATTCAGCATCTCTGTGTTCTGGCAATTTTCCAAACGTCATTCAAAGGTTAAGATTACAGTACGGTGGACGGCAAGCGATCGAGCGCACGAACAGGCAGGCGGGAGGGTGAGTGGGCAGGGGGGAAGCAAGAAAGGCGTCGGAGGGCAAGCGAGCGCTTAAGCAAACAGGTGGCGAACAGGAAAGCAAGGGAGGCGGCGAACACGCAAGTGAGGGAGGCAGTGGAGGGCAAGCGATTGAGTGCATAAACAGGCAGGCGGGAGGGTGAGTGAGCAGGGGGGAAGCGAGAGAGGCGTCGGAGGACAAGCGAGTGCTTAAGCAAACAGGCGGCAAACAGGCAAGCGAGGGAGGTGGCGGAGAAAAGCGGACATTGATCAGCTGTTGGGGGAAGCTCCCCACACTACACCGGATCGATGTTCCGCTTTCTGGTGATTTTAGCTTTATGGTGGGAGTCTGGTCCCTCACCTGCCGTATAAGCAGAGCCCTACTATATGCTTGTTGACACTCTCAAAGAATTCTAATAGGTTACTGAGACAGGACTTTCCCTTGCAGAAGCCATGCTGGCACTACTTCAGCAAGGCTTGTTCTTCTATGTGCTTAGTTAATCTAGCTTTAATAATACTTTCTACCAGTTTTCCAGGGACAGAAGTTAAGCTAACTGGCCTGTAATTTCCGGGATCCCCCCTAGATCCCTTTTTGAATATTGGTGTTACCTTTGCCACTTTCCAGTCCTCAGGCACGGAGGAGGACCTGAGGGACAAGTTACATATTTTAGTTAGCAGATCAGCAATTTCACATTTGAGTTCTTTGAGAACTCTCGGGTGGATGCCATCCGGGCCCGGTGATTTGTCAGTTTTTATATTGTCCATTAAGCTTAGAACTTCCTCTCTCGTTACCACTATTTGTCTCAGTTCCTCAGAATCCCTTCCTGCAAATGTTAGTTCAGGTTCAGGGATCTGCCCTATATCTTCCACTGTGAAGACAGATGCAAAAAATTCGTTTAGCTTCTCCGCAATCTCCTTATCGCTCTTTAGTACACCTTTGACTCCCTTATCATCCAAGGGTTCAATCGCCTCCCTAGATGGTCTCCTGCTTTGAATGTATTTATAGAATTTTTTGTTGTTGGTTTTTATGTTCTTAGCAATGTGCTCCTCAAATTCTTTTTTAGCATCCCTTATTGTCTTCTTGCATTTCTTTTGCCAGAGTTTGTTTTCCTTTTTATTTTCTTTGTTCAGACAAGACTTCCATTTTCTGAAGGAAGACTTTTTGCCTCTAAGAGCTTCCTTGACTTTGCTCGTTAACCATGCTGGCATCTTCTTGGCCCTGGCGGTACCTTTTCTGATCTGCGGTATGCACTCCAGTTGAGCTTCTAATATAGTGTTTTTAAACAACTTCCAAGCATTTTCGAGTGATGTGACCCTCTGGACTTTGTTTTTCAGCTTTCTTTTTACCAATCCCCTCATTTTTGTGAAGTTTCCTCTTTTGAAGTCAAATGTGACCGTGTTGGATTTTCTTGGCAATTGGCCATTTACATGTATGTTTAATTTAAGAACATAAGAAGAGCCTGCTGGATCAGGCCAGTGGCCCATCTAGTCCAGCATCCTGTTCTCACAGTGGCCAACCAGGTGCCTGGGGGAAGCCCGCAAGCAGGACCCGAGTGCAAGAACACTCTCCCCCCCCCGAGGCTTCCGGCAACTGGTTTTCAGAAGCATGCTGCCTCTGACTAGGGTGGCAGAGCACAGACATCATGGCTAGTAGCCACTGATAGCCCTGTCCTCCATGAATTTGTCTAATCTTCTTTTAAAGCCATCCAAGCTGGTGGCCATTACTGCATCTTGTGGGAGCAAATGCCATAGTTTAACTATGCGCTGAGAATTTAATAGCACTATGGTCACTGCTCCCAATCGGTTCGACAACACTTACATCTCGCACCAGGTCCAGGTCCTCCCTGAGGATTAAGTCCAGGGTTGCCATCCCTCTGGTCGGTTCCATGACCAACTGGTCTAGGGTATAGTCATTTAGAATATCTAGAAATTTTGTTTCTTTGTCATGGCTGGAACACATATATGGCCAGTCTATGTCCGGGTAGTTGAAGTCACCCATTACTACCACATTTCCTAGTTTGGATGCTTCCTCAATTTCATATCTCATCTCCAGGTCTCTCTGAGCATTTTGATCAGGGAGACGATAGATCGTTCCCAGTATTAAATCCCTCCTGGGGCATGGTATCACCACCCATAACGATTCTGTGGAGAAGTCCACCTCTTTTGGGGTTTCGACCTTGCTGGATTCAATGCCTTCTTTCACGTATAGAGCGACACCGCCACCAATATAGTTTATATCCAGTGATAACCGTATCCCACTGGTTTTCTCCATTCCACCAGGTCTCCGTTATGCTCACTATATCAATGCTCTCCTCTAAGACCGAGCACTCCAGTTCTCCCATCTTGGTTCAGAGGCTTCTAGCATTAGTGTACAGGCACTTGTAAGCAGTGTCTCTCTTCAAGTGTCTTTGGCACTTGTGGTTTGGCCTGTGGTAATTTTGCTCTTCTGAATTTATATCCTGTGCCCCTGCTCTCACAATGCTACTTCTAGGCCTACCCCCTTTAAAATTTCATCATTTCTTTGGTCTTTATCCCAGGGGGGAGGTTTATTCCGAACCAGACCTTCCTCAGCTCCTGTTGGGTTTTCCCCCTCAGTCAGTTTAAAAGTTGCTCTGCCACCTTTTTAATTTTAAGTGCCAGCAGTCTGGTTCCATTCTGGTTCAAGTGGAGCCCGTCCCTTTTGTACAGGCCCGGCTTGTCCCAAAATGTTCCCCAGTGCCTAACAAATCCAAACCTCTCCTCCCGACACCATCGTCTCATCCACGCATTGAGACTACAAAGCTGTGCCTGTCTGGGTGGTCCTGCATGTGGAACCGGTAGCATTTCAGAGAAAGCCACCTTGGAGGTCCTGGCTTTCAGCATCCTACCTAGCAACCTAAATTTTGCTTCCAGGACCTCACGGCTGCATTTCCCTATGTCATTGGTGCCAATGTGCACGACCACTGACTCCTGCCCAGCACTGTCTACCAAACTATCTAAACGACAGGCGATATCCGCAACCTTCACACCAGGCAGGCAAATCACCTTGCGGTCTACACGCCCATCACACACCCCACTGTCTATGTTCCTAATGATCAAATTGCCCACTACAAGGATCCCTCCACCCCCTGGAGATATATCTTCGGCACGAGAGGATAGCTGCTCATCCCCCAAGGAATGGGTCCCTCTAAGGGATCGTTTCCCTCTTCCTCAGCTGGATGCTCTCCTTCCCCGAGACCATCGTTCTCCATGATAGCAGGAGAGCTATCATCCTTGGAGTGGGACACAGCTATAGTGTCCCTGAAGGCCTCATCCACACACCTCTCTGCCTCTCTCAGCTTTTCCAGGTCAGCCACCTTGGCCTCAAGGAAATGAAGTCGTTCCTGGAGAGCCAGGAGCTCATTGCACCGAGAGCACACCCACAACTTCTGTCCAACAGGCAGATAGTCGTACATGCTGCAGGCAGTGCAAAACACTGGAAAGCCCCCACACCCCTGCTGGCTTCTTACCTGCATAGTTTTGTTTAAGGTTTATTACGTTAATGGGTTGGAAACTGCGGTTTAGTTGAGGTCAGGGAACAGAAGGGCAGAGTGGGGGGCCCAGGCCTCCTTGCCCTGCTGCCGAACTCGCTCTGCTGCTTAACTCGCCTTGACGCTTTGTCCGCTGGGGCCTTGACGCTTTGTCCGCTGGGGCCTTGACGTTTTGTCCGCTGGGGCCTTGACGCTTTGTCCGCTGGGGCCTTGACGCTTTGTCCGCTGGGGCCTTGACGCTTTGTCCGCTGGGGCCTTGACGCTTTGTCCGCTGGGGCCTTGACGCTTTGTCCGCTGGGGCCTTGACGCTTTGTCCTCTGGGGGAGCAGGCTCCCTCGCTAGGGTGCTCTGAATTTATGTGTGTGGCTGGTCCTGCCCAGCTACTGCTGCCAGCCAATAATGTGTTAATTGAGGCTGATGGCTCAACTGTCAGCTGGGGCTTAACTCCTTAGGATTATCTCAGGCTTCCTTCCTTAGAGAGGGGGGGCTGTTTAAAGACTTTGAGTAGTGGTACTACGAAAGGTTAACTAGCTTTTACTCTATTGTTATTTTATTTGCTGACAAGAACCACTTTTATCAGTGCAAGTTCCCCTGTAGTTTTAAGTGGTGCCTTGCACTCTGGCCTGGACAAACTAGACGAGCTTTTGCCTGCTTTTAATCTAAACAGGGGGCTGAGACTTCCAGGCGAGTCTTTTTTGTTTTTTGTTTTCCCATCTAGAACAGCCTGACCTTTTTTTAACCTAGGGAAACAGAGCTTGTGGTTGTGTTTAAGGAAGGCTAAAGCTGCCCTTTTTAGCAAAGACTGAGCTGACTCCCTGTATGTATTGGTGGAGTTTCCTTTTTCCCCTTCTCTCCAACTGGAGTTTAGCCTTGTTTACAGTGTCCCCTGAAGCTTTCCTGCTAGGGTGGTGTTGAAAACTAGCTTTCTATAGACTTCCTACCCCTAGGATCTGTCTCCTAAGATATAGGTTCTTTCAGGATTTGGCTCCTAGCTCACGGCGACCCTAAGCTGCCCTTATTACTTATTACTCTGAGCTGTTTTAATTCAATTAAATAATTAAATAAAGGGGTGCTACTTACCCTCTTCTTGCTCTGCTGCTTAACTCGCCTTGATGCTTTGTCAGCTGGGGCCTTGATGCTTCATCAGCTGGGGGCTCCCTCTAGCTCGTGAAGTGCATTAAAGTGTTTTTAGCCTGATACATTTATCATCTCAGAAATCCTTACAACAACCCTCTAAAGTAGGTCTCTATTACTATCCTTATACGAGACAGGGTTGCTTAACTAAGGCAATCTAAAGAACTCATGGCTGAGGCAAAAGCTATGGAGAAGGCAGGGGTCAGCATTGCTGAGCAACTGCCAGCAGCCCACACACTCAGGAGGGCACAGTGCTGGCCCTGCCCTGTGCCTGACTAGATCTCCCTACTCCATCATTAAAAAAACAACACAGCTGTGTATGTGTGTATGCATGTGGTATATACTAACTGTATATATGTTAACTGTATTATAACTGTATTATATGTGGTATATATACATGTCCTTGGTGATTAGATCTGAATCCCTTCTCATGTGGCTATACTTGCTGTTGATCTATGACTCCTTCCTTCATGAGTGTGTATTTTTTAAAAAAAACACATTCTATAATACAGGCCAAATTCTGTTCCATCACAGCCATGTATATTTCTATTTTCGTCTTGTGACGTGTATGTTGGATATAGTATTTCAGTCGGGTTTCAGGCCTGGTTTTGGCACAGAAACAGCCTTGGTCGCCCTCTGTATGATGACCTCTGTCGGGAGAGAGACAGTGGGAGTGTGATTCTGTTGATTCTCCTTGATCTCTCAGCGGCTTTCAATACCATCGACCATAGTATCCTTCTGGGAAGACTGGCCGAGTTGGGAGTGGGAGGGACTGCATGGCAGTGGTTCTGCTCCTACTTGGTGGGTCGGCTCCAGAAGGTGGTGCTTGGGGAACATTGCTCGACACCCTGGACTCTCCAGTATGGGGTTCCGCAGGGGTCAGTTCTGGCCCCCATGCTGTTCAACATCTACATGAAACTGTTGGATGCGGTTATCTGGAGCTTTGGAGTGCGCTGCCATCAGTATACTGATGACATGCAGCTCTATTTCTCCTTTTCATCTTCTTCAGGTGAGGCTGTCAATGTGCTGAACCAGTGCCTGGCTGTGACAGTGGATTGGATGAGGGCTAATAAACTGAGGCTCAATCCAGACAAGACTGAGATGCTGCTAGTTCTTCTGACTGGATGGTGGATGTCCAACCTGTCCTGGATAGGGTTGCACTCCCCCTGAAGGAGCAGGTTTGTAGCTTGGGGGAGAACCATCTCTGTCACTTGAGGCTCAGGTAGGCTTGGTGCCACGGAGAGCTTTCTACCAACTTTGGTTGGTGGCCCAACTACGTCCCTATCTGGACAGGGATAACCTGGCTTCAGTTGTCCATGCTCTGGTAACCTCCAAGTTAGATTACTGCAATGAGCTCTACGTGGGGCTGCCTTTGAAGATGGTTCGGAAACTGCAACTTGTGCAAAATGCAGCAGCCAGATTGATAACAGGGACCAGACGGTTTGAACATATAAAACCGATTCTGGCCCACTTGCATTGGCTGCCTGTATGTTTCCGAGCTCGATTCAAAGTGCTGGTTTTAACTTATAAAGCCTTACACGGCTTGGGACCACAATACCTGATGGAACACCTCTCCCGATACGAACCCACCTGTACACTACGGTCAAGATCAAAGGCCCTCCTCCGGGTGCCTACTCCGCGGGAAGCTGGGAGACTGGCAACAAGGGAGAGGGCCTTCTCAGTGGTGGCCCCCAAATTATGGGATGATCTCCCTGACAAGGTGTGCCTGGTGCCAACACTGTTATCTTTTCGGCGCCAGGTCAAGACTTTCCTCTTCTCCCAGGCATTTTAGCATGTGTTTTTAAATTGTTTTTTTTAAAAATGTCTTTTTAAATTTGTATATTTGTTTTTAATTGTTGTAAACTGCCCAGAGAGCTTTAGCTATGGGGCAGTATACAAATCTACTACTACTACAACTACTACAACTACAACTACAACTACAACTACAACTACTACTACTACTACTACTACTACTACTACTACTACTAATAATAATAATAATAATAATAACCAGGCACTGCTCTCAGGACAATCCACTGCGGACCCTGTGAGTAGATACTGAGTCAGGTCAAGGCACTGTATTACTGATTGTTCATTTCTGGAGTGTGGATGTATCTTGCACACTCTTGAAATTCTTCATAGCTGAACACCACTGAAATACTTTACAGCTAGGCACAAGGCTATTTCACAAAACAGCAGAGATATAGGCTTCTTCACATCTGTGAAAATATTCAAAATCCTAGAAGCCAATACAGTATGAGGAACAGAAGAACTGCACATGCTTGATAATTGGAGTTTAACAGTAATATAGGAAAGTGTGCCTAATCTCATTGTTGTCCCTATGGTGTACAATCATAGAGGAGAATATAGAGAATAATGAGGGAATTGTGGAGCTCCAAGATATACTTCTACATATTCCCCCAGTCTAGTACTAACATATCCAAACAAGAAGAGATCAAACAGCTAATAACCCAGAAGACATAGGCCAAGGTCCCGCCCCGGAATAGCACCACAGAAAGTCAACAGGGATGGATGCAAAGGGAAAGTTAGTATGTTGTCAGAGTCTATTCTAATATACAGGGTGTTAAAATCAGCAGACCTCTCTTCCTTTCCTTTTGTTTACTATCTTCAAAAAGGAATCAGCCTTGGATGCAGCTTGTCAGGCCAAGGCTTTGCTTTCAAAACATTAAACAGGTGTGAAGAGCTTGTTTGGATCCTGTTTGCTCAGATATGCTAGTGCCCACTGAGGATTGTTGACAGAGCACTCTTTTGTGAACAGGGGCTGGCTGACCCTTCAGCAAACACAGCCAGATTATGCCCAGGGGCTTTATCAAGGAGAGATCTGAGGGAGAAGGAGACCCAATGGTTTGTTTGACTGACACCCTGGTCGGAGTTATCACCAACTTGCCTAGGATATGAAAAGCATTGCAGGGAGGTGTCAGGGCAAGTCCTGGGTCAGGGCAGACACCTTGCAGCTGTTTGGATGTTTCACTCTAGAGCCACCTCAGCCAGCAACAGGCAACATGTTCAGCATTGAGGTCATCACCTGGTTGGCGCTGAACCAATCTGACTGTTGGGCTGTTGTTCTGATTCTCTTCTTTTCAACAGTTCTAAGCTATGAAAAGTGTCAACATTTACATTAAATGATTTCACAGACATTAATAAGTAATGGACATTTTTCTCCCTCTGTAAAAAATGGAAGCCCTGGGGTACACAATGGAATTATATCATAACGCAAGAAATGCAGTTCATTTGCGGGTGCTCATATTGCATGATAATCTGATTTGCGAATTGCTTGAAGAAAATATAAAATGTGCAATGCTTCAAAACCTCAAATTTGGCTATAAATCCAATAAAATTTCAGAAACCAGATTAATATTTTAAATTCAAACTTCTTTTAATCTGCCCCCCCACTTCTATGTGTTTAGAATTTGTTGGTTTTACAGTTTAAAAATTATTTAAAGAGAAGGAGAAAAGAAAAAGGGGAAACAGCAGCAAGAACAGCAGCTTTAATCTTTTACATGGAAGTGTCTGAAGGTGTTGCTGTCTGAGCAAAGCAATGCATGTCATGGAGAGCATTGCTCTTTATTTTATTCATTTTTATTTATTATTACATTTATATCTTACCTTTCCCCAAAGGACCTCAAAGTGGCATATAAACACGGTTCTTCACCCTCCCTATTTTATCCTCTCAACAACCCAGTGAGGTAGGTTAGGCTGAGAGACTGACTGGCCCAAAGTCACCCAGTGAGCTTTCTGGCCAAGTGAGGATTTGGACCCTGATCTTCCAGGTCACAGTATGACACGCAAAGCACTACACCAATCTTTGTGCCTGTTCTATGCTCCCCAAGCTAGGAATTCACATACTCTTTCAAGCATGGCAGTACTAAGAACTACTTGCTGATGTTATTCTCTTGCTAACCAGTTCACTCTACAGCTCTCTCACTAATTTAATTCTACTGCCACATAAATAGCCTTCACCAAAATCATACTGCATGCCTGGCCCTCACTTTGTTGTTGTTGATATGTGCCTTCAAGTCAATTACGACTTATGGCGACCCTATGAATCAGCGACCTCCAACAGCATCTGTCATGAACCACCCTGTTCAGATCTTGTAAGTTCAGGTCTGTGGCTTCCTTGAACCATTTTAAGAGTTTCTTCAGTCATCCATTGAGGTCTTTCTCTCTTTTTAACTAGAGGTATTGTCTTTTTGCATTCTTCCCTGATAATGTCCCTGACTTCAGTCCATAGTTCTTCTGCTTCTCTGTCAACTAAGTTGAAAGCCTCAAACTTGTTCCTTATTTGATATTTATATTCTTCTGGGATGTTATTTAAATTATATTTTGGCATTATGAGTGCTTTGTTCTTCTTTAGTTTTACTCTGATTTTCGATACGATCAGTTCATGATCTGTACCGCAGTCTGCTCCTGGTCTTGTTTTTGCATCTTCTGTTTCCAATTATATAATCAATTTGATTCCTATATTGACCATCTGGTGATGTTCACATGTACAGTCGTCTTTTTGGTTGCTCAAAAAATGTGTTGGCAAGAAACCAATCACTGGCTTCACAGAATTCAATAAGTCTTTCTCCTGCTTCATTTCTGTCACCTATGCCCCATTTCCCCACAATTCCTAGTTCTTCTCTGTTCCCTACTTTTGCATTCCAGTCCCCCATGATTATTATCATATCTTGTTTTGGTGTGTGATCAATTTTCTCCTGTACTCCTGTGTAATATCTCTCCAATTCTTCTTCTTCTGCATTTGACGTTGGAGCGTAGACTTGGATGATGGTTATGTTAATAGGTTTCCCATTTAATCTCATTGATATCACTCACTCAGACCTTGCATTGTAGCTCCTAATTTTATTATTTATTTATTAAGCTTATAAACCGCCCGACTAGCAATAGCTTTTGCTACATCACTTCTCATTATTAAAGCAACCCCGTTTCTTCTTGATTTCTCATTTCCTGCATAAAATATTTTGTAGTTGCCAGATTGAAAATGTCCCATTCCAGTCCATTTTAATTCACTCACACCAAGTATTGTAATGTTGATACGCTCCATTTCTTGCTTGACAATTTCTAACTTTCCCTGGTTCATGCTTCTCACATTCCATGTTCCTATTGTGTGCGTCATACAACTCTGGACTCTCCTGTCGCATCTGTGCGCATCAGCCTCAGGGCTTCCTTTTGGCTTTGACCCAGCTGCGTCATTAGTCACAGCGCTACTCGTACTTGTCTTTTGTTCTTCCCCAGTAGCTGGGTGAGTGCCTTCTGATCTGGGGGTCTCATCTTCCAGCACTATCTCATGTTGCATTTTGGATACTCTGTTCATAGGGTTTTCATGGTAAGAGGTATTCAGAGGTGGTTTACCATTGCCTTCCTCTGAGTTTGGATGCATCTTAGTCTGGTGTCTCAGCTTTGACCATTCCACCATGGGTGCCCCTGCTAGGAGTCTAGCCTCTTGGTCTAGACTCCTGATGGCATTGCTCTCAGCTTCTTCAACGCTCTCAAACCCCCTCACCATGTTAAGGTGTGCATCCTAAGGGGGTGGCCCTCACTAACTAGGGCCAATACTATCTTGATTAGATAATATTTAGGATTATATAGCAGACAAATCCCAATCTGAAGTGTGATGCTAGATTTGTCCAAAGTGAAGGAGCTGTATGAGGTATCCTGAACCAAAGCAAGGATCCCCTGAAGCACTTTGTGATGCACAGGTGATTAAGACATCAAAACAATGCAAGAAACAAGAGACTGATAAAAATGAAACCGATGCATTGTATCCAACTAAGTTCTACTCAAAGTAGGACAACTGAAATGGATGTACCTAAGTTTAATTTAGTGTATATTGCCTCTGAACATGGAAGTTCTGTGTAGCCATCATGATCAGAAAGATTAGAGTTGGCTTCAAGCAGTACCAATTCCACTTTCTTGTATTAAAACTGTGATAAAGACTCACTGAATTATTTCTGGAATTACCAAGGTATTCTTGGTGCAGGTCATTGCTGTGCACACATCCTGTACTCATCTTCCCAGCCTCATCAGCCCCACTGCTCCCCTAAGACCGTCAGAAAGAAACTTACACTTGCTTTTTCTTGCATTAGCACTCTGGTCCCAGTTGCTCTGAGCTGCAAGCAAGCTTTCTGTAGGCCAGGGGTAGCCAACATGGTGTCTTCCAGATGTTTTGAATTCCAACTTCCATCAGCTCCAGCCAGCATGGTCAGTGATCATAGGAGTTATACACCAGCAACATCTGGAGGACACCATATGTTTGGCAATCCCTGCTGTAGATATTTATCTGCATTACCTTTGCTGCTTTGGGAATTTGCAACAGTGCCTGCCCTGTACTTAATGCTCTTCCAAGTGCATAAAAATCAGAAGGAGGATTGCTGCTTCATGAAGCCAGAATTTCCAAAACATCTGCTTACTTCAGGATTTCACCTGTCCACAGCCATACAAGATATCTTGTTCAGTTAACAAAGAAGTTTGTTAAAAGGTCCTGAAGATAGTTATATATGGTAATGAGAAAATGTGATACAAATGTAAGAAGAGATTTAAAAAGGAAATCTTTGCTCTGCTGCTAGGCATTGGTAGCTCCAGCAACACAGCACTGGCCATAGATGTCCCATGTAGATAGCAAACCACCTCTGTTCTGGCCAAACTATATATCATCCATTAGGAAGGCAGATGCATTATGACTGGTGCAGTCAATGTAATGTCAGAATGTTTGAAAAAATGCTTACTGACTGAAGTGACTTGCTTGGGAAGTGCAAGAGCCATTTCACACATTATTCAGAAACAAAGCTGAGGTTCCACTGAATATTCTGTCAAAAGAGGGATGCAACTCATCCCAGCTCCCTGATATTTGTACCTGCATGACACACATCTTTGTCACATTCACACTTTACACTTTTAGATATACTCATAAAACATCTTAACATGTACACCTAAAAATGAAATGCATGAAGTGGCCTAACAAAGTAACATTTCAATTGTCAGAAGTTGTCAGTCTCCCATAAATGTGCAAAAAGTAGGAAGAGATCATGCTATAAAACTACCCTTTTGCCACCATATCCGCATGGGCAGATCAGTCCTAACCCCTGATCCACACAGCTGGTGGATATTAGGTGAAGTTACTCTTGCAGGATTTAGGGTTGCCAGATTCAGGGAGGCCAGGCCTGGCAACCAAGAGGTCTTCTGTATCTTTAAAAGTTGTGCAGGGGGAAGGTAGAATTCCACCTTGTGGTTTTTCCCATTACAGTGTTGCAAGAACACCTGCACTTGGCTGACTTTCTCTTCTCCTAAAGATACAGGATCAGTCTCAGGCCCTGAACCTGGCAACCTAGAGGGGCTCCATGGGGCGTTGCCAGTTGGGAGGGTCTGCCTGCATGGAGGCACCTGCTGTACCCACCAAAAGTGCAGTGAATCACATGCTATTGTTAGCTGTTCTCCTGCTGGCAGTGACCTGCATGAGACCCCAAAATGAAACTGTTTAGTGTAGGAGCAGAGCAGGGGCAGTGATGTACTTGCTGGATCCAAAGCAAGGCCTGTTCCTGGAGAGGGGTGCAACACAGGCCCCTGTGTGTATCAGTTTGGAGTTAATGCAGCAGTATATGTTGAAAAATTGGGCCCCATCTTATATCCTGGCCAGTGGGAGTCAGCAGGCTATGTATGTGGCAGACAATCCATTTCTGTGCACTCTCACCCCAGTTAGGACAGCTTTGCAAAAGCTGATACAAGCCTTTCCAGAGATCTGCAAACACCATTTATAGTCTCTTAAAATAAACAGGCATAATAGCCTTCTAAGCAAGAGCCTTCCCAACCAGTTTCAAACAAGCTAAGCCTAATTTTACTCCCAGGGTCAAGCTAACTAGTGACATGGGTGCATGTTGTTGCTACTGCAGCTTTTAAACTCATTTATGGTCTATGGATTTGCTCGCTTGTTTGAGCCATCTGGAACTGTTTTACTTGAATCAGTCATGCAAGCACCTTCAACATAGGGTTCTTTGTTTGCTTCTGCTCTTCACCTGTGGCATTCTACAATTAAAGTAAAATGAATTAATTGGCAAAGGAAAGGATTGATGTGAAGTGTGCATGTGGTGTAATGTATGGATCATACAACCTTGGGATGGCAGGATTGAGCTAAATGGCACATTGATACATTTAATCCTTGAAAAGCATTTTACAGTTCAAACGCTACCTGTGTTGATTCCTCTTATTATTTAATTAATTAATTACATTTATATACCACCGCATAGCCGAAGCTCTCTGGGCGGTTTACAGCAATTTTCATTAAAGCATGCAGGTGAATGCTGAAGGTACTGTGCCCCAGTAAGGTACTGTGGGAGCTCTTGTCAGGGTTGTGAACTATATAAATCTGTTATGATTGGCTGCAATATCTACAGTCACATTTCTATAATCATGGATCCCCTGTCAACAACAGCCAAATGTCAAGCATAGAAATAAAAGAATGACAAAGACAAACAGTGAAAAGAGCAGATTTAGATTATCCAAGTTTACCAACTGGAGTGGGAGGAGGGATAAGCATGCATTGGGAGAAAGACCCTCTAGCTCAATGATGGTATAGTCATTGGATTCCCAAGTGTGTCTGCAAGATTTATATCAGAGTCATTTAATTAGTTTATTGCTGGCAATTAGCTCTGTCACTTAGACTTCCCCTCAGGGCAGCTTAAGCAATGCAGAAGGATGTAGAGAGTGCTCAGGGGAAGCTTTGTATTTTCAAGCAACCCAGGAGAATTCTAAGCTCTTCCTAACACAGAAGCAGAAAAAGCTAGAAATGGTAGATACCCCAAGGATATCCGTTTAAGTTCTGAAGTGTCAGGTGTTATGACTCTCAAGTTTGCAACATTCTTGGATGTGAAGAATTGCAACTAATAAACATAAAACAGTAATAACAAGTTTAATAGTTATAAATGTGCAATAACTTTTATTGTATATTGTAAGTGGAGTTATCAACATCATGCCATCTAGAAATCTGTAGCAAATTTTCTATTCTGGCAACTCTCTGTGAAGAAATTCAGCCTGCTCTAATCCCTGCCCTTTCAGGTTTTTAGCCAATAAGTGAAGTCAGGGTTGTGAACAAGAGTTTTGCTGACCTCCAGGCAATAGCTGGAACCTATTGCAAATCCCAAAAAGAGTTTCTGAAATGAGGTAGATGGAGATTAGGAAAAAGGACCTTCTCAGTGAGGGCATCTCAGCTATCCAGGGAGAATCACCTGACATTTAGGCTGCAATCCAATACATATCTAATCAGAAGTAAGGTCCATTGGTTCAATAGGATTTACTCCCAGGTAAGTGTTTATTAGATTACAGTTTGTTATCTTATCAGTGCCAGGCAAAACCCTTTTTAGTTACCCTTACCATATAACCATAGAACAGTAGAGTTGGAAAAGGCCCATAAGGCCATCAAATCCAACCCCTGTTCAATGCAGGTATCCATATTAAAGCATACCCAACAGGTGGCTGTCCAGCTGTAACTTGAATGCCTCCATTGTTGGAGAGCCCACCACCTCTCTAGGTAATTGGTTCCACTTTCATAGTGCTCTAACAGTTAGGACGTTTTTCCTGATGTTAGTCGAAATCTGGCTTCCTGCAACTTGAGTCCATTATTCCGTGTCCTGCACTCTGGGAAGATCAAGAAGAGATCTTGGCCCTCCTGTGTGGTAACCTTTAAGTACTTGAAGAGTGCTATCATATCTTCCCCTCAGTCTTCTCAAGGCTAAATATAGCCAGTTCTTTGAGCCTCGCCTCATAAGGCTTTGTTTCCAGTCCCCTGATCATTCTTGTTGTCCTCCTCTGAACCTGTTCTAGTTTTTCTGCATCCTTCTTAAAGTGTGGTGTCCAGAACTGGATGCAGTTCTGGATCAGGTCTAGCCAGTGCCAAATAGAGGGGAACTAATATTTCACATGATTTGGAAACTATACTTCTGTAAATGCAGCCTAAAATAGAATTTGTCTTTTTTGCAGCCACATCACACTGTTGGCTTATATTCAGCTTGTGATCAATAACAATTCCAGGATCCTTATTGCACATAGTATTGCTGAGCCAAGTATCCCCCATCTTGTAACTGTACATTTAGTTTCTTTTTCCTAGGTGTAGAGCTTTGCACTCATCCCTGTTAAATTTCATTCTGTTGTTTTCAGCCCAATGCTCCAGCCTATCAAGATCCCTTTGAATTTTGTTTCTGTTTTCCAAGGTATTACCAATTCCTCCCAATTTGGTGTCACCTGCAAATCTGATAAGCATTCCCTGCACCTCCTCATCCAAGTCATTAATAAAATTAAAAATATATAAAATAAAATATAAAAGCTTTAAATATAATTTCAAAAATTACTACTACTGCTTAACATTTATTACTCACAATGTTATTAACATACATTAACATTTATTAACCACCCTTCACCCAATGGTCCAAGGGCGGATTCCAACAATTTTAAAATACAGCATTGAAAACAATTAAAAACAATCTATAATCACAAAATAGGGTGGGTCTAAAAATATAGGTCTCAGGTGCCAAAGGCCAGAGTAACATCAGAACATAAGAATAGCCTGCTGGATCAGGCCAATGGCCCATCTAGTCGAGCATCCTGTTCTCATAGCGGCCAACCAGTTTCCCATGGGAAACGCACAAGCAGGACCTTAGCACAAAGAGCACTCGCCACTCTTGCAGTTTCCAGCAAGTGGTATTTGGAAACATATAGCATCTGCCTATGGAGGCAGAGCATAGCCATCATAGCTAGTAGCCACTGATAGCTTTTTCCTCCACGAGTCTGTCTAATCCTCCTTTAAATCCATCCAAGTTGGTGGCCATCACTGCCTCTTATGAGAGCAAATTCCATAGTTTAAGTATGCACTAAGTGAAGAAGTACTTTGTTTTGTCAGCTTCATTGGATGTCCACAAGTTCTAGTGTCATGAGAGGAGAAAAACTTTTCTGTATCCACTTTCTCTATGCCATGCATAATTTTATACACTTCTATCATGTTACCTCTTATGCATCTTTTCTATAAACTAAAAATCCCCAAATGCTGCAACCTTTCCTCACAGGGGAGTTGCTCCATTCCCTTGATGTTTCATTGCCCTTTTCTGAACCTTTTCCAGTTCTACAATATGCTTCTTGAGGTGAGGCAACCAGAACTGTACATAGTATTCCAAATGCAGCCACACCATAGATTTATATTGTTGGAAGTGGGGTAAGAGCAACTCCTGTTTTGTTCTTTTGTTTATGTTCCAGAAGGGAGATAGAGTTAGGGTGCTCCAGATGGCTAGGCTTGACTACCTTTACTTGTGATGCTCTGACTGACTTCTTCCGTCGCAGACTGATATGCTTAGGGAAGCTTATCTGCCCCTCCTCCTTCTGCCCTTTCCTTCTTCTCTTCTTCGACTGTCAGAGAGAGAGGAAACATCTTTGTCTTTGATCTCTCTTCCAAGCCATGAGGGCAGTACCCACATCTGGGCACTGCACCTCCAACTTAGTTAGTTAGTTAGAACTAGGTAGGCCTTTCCTATCTACAATGTATTTCTATAAATAAAGTAGTTTTCTTATTTGACTAAGTCTTAAGTCTCAGTGATCCTAATGCAAGGTAAAAGCCTGCCACTTAGGTAAACACACACACTGGCACACATGCATCTCAGACCATTGACGATCTCTGCAATATATTACAAATTTA
This sequence comes from Rhineura floridana, assembly GCF_030035675.1. Lineage (NCBI taxonomy): Eukaryota > Metazoa > Chordata > Lepidosauria > Squamata > Rhineuridae > Rhineura > Rhineura floridana. The sequence goes on from NC_084482.1 coordinate 71,201,623, forward strand.
CATAACATATATAACGTCATTATGAGATCAGTAGTTTGATTTTCAATATATTTCCTAATGATCCCTAGCATGGAATTTGCTTTTCACAGCTGCCACACACTGAGTCGACATCTTCACCAACCTATCCACTATGACACTACATGGTCTTGTTCCTGGTCAGTCAGGCTAAAGAGAACAGTCAGGGTAAAGAGGCAGGTCTTTAGCATTCACCTAAAACTGTACAATGAAATTGCCAGACACATCTTGGTGGGGAGGGAGTATCACAACTCAGGGGTCACCACAGAGAATGCCCTCTCCTGGGCCACCACCATCCCAAACTTCCTAGGGTGGCAGAACTACCAAAAGAGCCCCCTCTGCTGATCTCGGTACCCAAGAGGGTCTGTAGGGAAGGAGGCAGTCTTTCAGATATTTGAGACCTAAGTCGTTTAGGGCTTTGAACACTAGCGTGAGCACCTTGATTTGACCTAGAAATGAACTGGCAACCAATGCAGCTGTTTTAAAACGGGGTTATATGATATCTATAGGGAACCCCTGCCAGTAATCTGGCTGCTGCATCTTGGATTAGTTGAAGTTTCCAAGTCATCTTCAATGGCAGCCCCATGTAGAGAGCATTGCAATAATCCAGTCTGGAAGTTATCAGAGCATGAAGTACTGTGGCCAGGTCAGTTCTGTCCAAAAGGGGCTGAAGCTTTTGACTGCCCCCACATGTCTTCAATATTTATTTATTTATTTATTTATTTATTTATTGTATTTGTATACTGCCCCATAGCTGAAGCTCTCTGGGCAGTTTACAGTAACTAATACACCCCTTTGGGGGCCTCTTCGCTAATGCAACACTGCCAGAGAGGCAGCCATAGCAGCAGAAAGCTTCACCACCATCCAGGGAAGACCCCGGCAACAGACCTCCCATTATCTCTGCTCACAGAGAGGGAGGTCTGCAATATCCTATGGCCTATGGGACACCCTCCCAGGAACCGTAGGATTATATCCTCAGAGATTTTAATTTCTATAATTTTCTAAAGCTGTATTAATTTATATAAACCAGGGGCAGGGACTGAAAGAGAAAGACAGGAACAGAAAATATATAAAGGCAGCATTTGTTAAGGATTTCAGAAAGGTAGTCAAGTAGAAATCTCTAGTAGTTCACCATTATACATCCCAAAACCATTCCCATGAATCTCACTCCCACCTCTTCTGCACTGTCTGGACAGATTGGACAGATTGAAGTAACAGAGGTTTTTCTTTTCTTTGTGGGAAAGGAAAGGAAGGAATACATTTTCTTCTTTTTCTAATCTAAAAATATGTATAAAATTAATTAATTTGTTGCATTGAAATCTTGATGTTAGCCTTATTCAAATTTATGCAAATTAAATTGATAGAAAGATATATTGAGTAGCTAAAATAGGTGATACATTTATTTAGAGGTCTTTAGTTGGATTACAGTCCTAAGAGTTTCATCAGCAAACCCACTGCAACATTTTGTTGCAGATCCACATTTGCTATCGTTTCAGTCTTTAACAAACACAAAAAGCCATAGTGTTTTTAAAAAATGTGTGTAAATTAAGAAAGATATTTAACTGCAGAATGACAGTTTTTCTGCAGAATGTAGGTTTTAAAAGATACTCCTATTTAAATTACAGAAATCAAAAGCAATCAGTGATTACTGATTAGTAAATGGAGCTAACAGTCAGTGATTTGTACAGAGCAAGTCAAACAACGGATCATAGTGGGAATCTAAGACCATCCTAGTTCACATTAGCACTCTGATTAAAAATCAAAGCCTCAGCCTCAAGCATTACAAGCAATGCAAAGTGGGCGATTATGGCAAAGTAGGAGCACTGTATGACTTAGTTTTTAGTTTGTGAAGGATATGTTTTGTCTCAGCCATTATACAATCCTTTCTGCAGCACTCACATTACTGGGGGTGGCAAAAATCTAATTTAAGGTTCAGTTAAGACCTCAGATTTAGTTAAAAACTTTAATAGCCCAAAGAAATATAGTAAATGTAGGCAAAGGTAAGCAAAATTCTCCACTGTCTTGCAGACAGTTCATTCACTAACCAAAGTACGTGCAAAAGGACAGCATTGGCAAGAACATAGAATGCTAACCATATACCAGGAAAGACAGAACCAATATGATTCTCTCTTCTTCTTTGTTTAAAAAAGCTGTTTTTATTTTTATCTGCAGCAATTGTCTGAAAGGCACACTATGCAATATATGTACAGACTTTTCAGCAAGAGTGATTCTCATAATGAAGTTCAGCCAAGTGAAGACTGGACGGAAGAACTCTGCAGATCAAAGTGCTGCCAGGGAAGCTGTGGGAGAGAAACTGTCTCCCTCACTCCTGTATTCCTCTGGTGGGCTGTATGGATTGGAACTGTGCCACAAGCAGCCACACAGAATCTCCCTGATGAAGAAAAGGCATAAGACCACCTACAAAGCTATTCCTCACAAACATGAGCAGAACAAGGAAGAAGACATTCTGCACAATGCCAACAGCATTCTCTGTAGCTGCAACAGCTCAAGTAAAGTGATGGGGTCCCTCAACATAAAACAGGGCCCCACTTCAGTCCTAAGGCAGCCCAGAATCTAAAAAGTGCATACTGTTCATCACTGGTAGCCCCACAATACTCTCCATTTAAGCATCACCACACACATAACATCACTCACCTTGGTTTGCCAGTACTTAAAGCTAAATGTTGCAATTCATTCCTATGATCTCTAATTTCTGATGCAAGAGTCTATCAAGCCCTTTTCAAGACAAAACATTTTGAGTTTCACTCAGTTCCCATTGTCTGGCTTATTTAGAATTCCCCCCACCTGTAATTTCTTTTTCAGAAGTTTTGTTTTATTTTTTGCTGGGGGGATGCACTGAGAAATTATTTCCTGAACACTGGGAGAGAGAGGCATTTTCTTTCCCCATCATGTGGATGCTTTTAATAACTTCAGCTGTTTGCAGAAGGCTTTCTGACCTCAAAACAACTCCTGGTTCAGGGCATTCCTGTCGCTGTTTCATCGTGGCTTTCTGCCTGCTTGCCGCCACTCCATTCAAGTTCACTGGATCGCTGCTGCTGGGTTCCGCTGCTTCTGCCTGCTCCTTTGTCGCTGTTTCATCGTGGCTTTCTGCCTGCTTGCCGCCACTCCATTCAAGTTCGCTGCTTGGGGCGTGTCCTGTCCTTCTGGCTTGCTTACTTGTTTGCTTATTGGGTCGCGGGCAGATATTTTACAACTTTATTTGAAGACATTACTTACGGATGAAGCTTGATGCGGAGGAGTATTTTTAATGCATTTTAATTGTTTGTTTGCTTGCTTGTTGTGTGGTAAATGAGATTGTGTGGATGTGTTTGCGTGAATGAGATTGTGTGGATGTGTTTGTATGTATTTATGTGCATTTTATGTATTGTTGTGTGAATGTGCCTGTTGTGTTTAAGTATTTTTAAATATGTGCCTGGGAGAGCATACTTTGTATTTAACGGGGGGGCTTTCGGGGGGCCCAATTAGCATAGTGACGGGTTATGGGAGGTATGGCGCTAGGAGGAGAACGTGCCAGGTAAGGGGAACTCGCCCCAGACAAGTTGTGTCTGTGCCTTGTTCCGGTTCTCCTCAAGGCCACAGAACTGCTGGTTGTTCTATCAGCCAGCCCTTAGATCTCCAGGTGCTGCTTTTGAATGCCAGGTCGGTATATAATAAAACCTCCCTTGTCCACGATTTAATTGTGGATGAGGGTGCCGACCTGGCATGTATAACCGAGACCTGGGTGGGTGAGCAGGGAGGAGTTGCTCTCTCTCAGCTTTGTCCACCTGGGTATACGGTGCAGCACTATGGTAGATCTGAGGGTTGGGGAGGCGGGGTCGCTGTGGTCTATAGGAGTACTTTCTCTCTCACCAGGCATCCTGTCCAGATGGCGACTGGTCTAGAGTGCCTCCACCTTGTGCTGGGCCAAGGAGACAGACTGGGAATCCTGTTGGTGTACCGCCCACCTTGCTGCCCAACAGCTTCCCTAGCTGAGCTGACAGAGATAGTCTTGGAGGTATTGTTGAGGTCCCCCAAACTTGTAGTGTCGGGGGATATCAACATTCATGCCGAGACTGTCTTATCTGGGGCGGCTCAGGACTTCATGGCCTCCATGACAACCATGGGGCTGTCTCAATTTGTTAGTGGCCCAACGCATGTGTCGGGTCACACTCTTGATTTGATCTTCGCCACTGGTCATGGAGATGGTGATCTGGAGGTGGGGTGTTTTTCATCTACTCCATTGTCATGGACAGACCACCACCTGCTGAGTTTTAGACTTACGACGACTCTTTCCCTCTGCAAGGGTGGGGGACCTATTAAGTTGGTCCGCTCTTGGAGGCTTATGGATCCTATTGGTTTTCAGAGGGCTCTGGGAGTTTTTCCAGCTGATAGTACTGGCGCTCCTGTCAAGGCCTTGGTCGAACTGTGGAATACGGAGATGGCCCGGGCTATCGACACGATTGCTCCCGCGCGCCCTCTTCGATGCAGAGCTCATACAGCTCCATGGTATACCCTGGAGCTGAGAGTGATGAAGCAAGAGAGAAGGAGGCTGGAGTGCAGATGGAGACGAACTCCAGGCGGATGCAGTTATGCTTTGGTAAGTGCCTCCACTAAGTCATATATAAAAGCGGTAAGGGCGGCGAAGAAGTCCCACTTTGCTGCCTCTATCAGGACATCTCTCTGCCGCCCTGCAGAGCTTTTTAGGGTTGTACGAGGACTCTTACATTCTGGTCCTCGAGATACCATTGAAACATCTGAAGCTCGCTGTAACGACATCGCAGGGCACTTCCAAAATAAAATCGCATGCATCCGTAGGGACCTAGACTCCAATGTTATGACAGATGAATCCATTGAAGTGTCCAGAACACGGTCTTGTCTTTCATTATTGGATGAGTTTCAGTTGGTGCAGCTTGAGGAAGTGGACAAGGTGCTTGGATTGGTGCGGGCAACCACGTCTGCTCTAGATCCTTGTCCATCTTGGCTAGTGAAGGCTAGCAGGACTAGTACCACCGGCTGGGCCAAGGAAGTGATAAATGCCTCCTTGAGTGAGGGAGTAGTCCCTAGTAGTCTCAAGGAGGCAGTAGTGAGACCTCTTTTAAAGAAACCTTCCTTAGACCCAGATAACTTGAACAATTATAGACCGGTGGCGAATGTCCCCTTTTTGGGCAAGGTTCTGGAGCGGGTGGTCGCCGGTCAACTCCAGGTGCTCTTGGATGAGACTGATTATCTGGATCTGTTTCAATCCGGTTTTAGTCCTGGTTTTGGCACTGAAACAGCCTTGGTCGCCCTGTATGATGACCTATGTCGGGAGAGGGACAGAGGGAGTGTGACTCTGTTGATTCTCCTTGATCTCTCAGCGGCGTTTGATACCATCGACCATGGTATCCTTCTGGGGAGCCTCGCGGAGTTGGGAGTTGGAGGCACTGCCTGGCAGTGGTTCCGCTCCTACTTGGCGGATCGTCGCCAGAAGGTAGTACTTGGGGAACATTGCTCGACACCTTGGACTCTCCATTGTGGAGTCCCTCAGGGGTCGGTTTTGTCCCCCATGCTTTTTAACATCTACATGCAGCCTCTGGGTGCCGTCATCAGGAGTTTTGGAGTGCGTTGCCACCAGTACGCTGATGACACGCAGCTCTATTTCTCCTTTTCATCTTCTACAGGTGAGTCTGTGGATGTGCTGAATCACTGCCTGACCGCGATAATGGACTGGATGAGAGCTAATAAACTGAGACTCAATCCAGACAAGACTGAGACACTGTTGGTGAACGCCTTCCCTGCCCAGATGGTGGATGTTTACCGTTTTAGATGGGGTTACACTCCCCTTGAAGGAACAGGTTCGTAGTCTTGGGGTTCTTTTCGATCCTTCCTTGTCTCTTGAGGCGCAAGTGGCCTCGGTGGCAAGGAATGCGTTCTACCACCTTCGGTTGGTAGCCCAGCTACGCCCCTATCTGGACAGGGATGACCACGCCTCAGTTGTTCATGCTCTGGTAACTTCTAGGTTGGATTACTGTAATGCGCTCTACGTAGGGCTGCCCTTGAAGACAGTTCGGAAGCTTCAGCTAGTGCAAAATGCAGCAGCCAGACTGCTGACGAGGACCAGCCGGTCAGCGCATATAACACCTGTTCTGGCCCGTTTGCACTGGCTACCCATTTGTTTCCGAGTCAGATTCAAGGTGCTGGTTTTGACCTATAAAGCCTTACACGGCATGGGACCGCAGTATCTTGTGGAACGCCTCTCCCGCTATGAACCGACCCAGTCACTTCGCTCAGCATCTAAGCCCTCCTTCGGGTACCAACCCATCAGGAAGCCCGGAGGACAGTTACTCGATCTAGGGCCTTTTCTGTAGTGGCCCCCGAACTGTGGAACAGCCTCCCTGAAGAAGTACGCCTGGCACCGACGCTTCTATCTTTTCGGCGCCAGGTTAAGACCTGGCTATGCTCCCAGGCATTTTAAGAGTTTAATGTTATAATTTTAAATCTTTTTTTGTTTGCTGTTTATGTTTACTGTTGGTAGGTTGATTTTATTGTGATATTCTGTATTTTAATCTTTTGTACACCGCCCAGACAGCCACTCGCTATGGGCGGTTTAAAAATGAAACAAACAAAACAAAATCCAGTTAGTTTCTTTACACAAACAGGAGTGCTGTTTTGAACAATAACATACAATAGAACAAGGAGCTGGATCCTAAGTGGGGAGGGGGGATTGATCTCCTAGAATTCACATTTAAAAATAGGCTGGTGTGAGCAGAAACCTGCTAGGATCAGGCTTGTTTTTGTTCACTTAAATGTTGTGCTGGAGCTCTTTCAGAAACCAAAACATCTTCCTAATTCTCTGGCATTTTCCTCCACCCTCCGTGTGTGAATGAAGCTGCAGTCTGCAAAGACACCAGCATTTGTCCTTATACCACTTTAGCACAAAATTATTTAAATATGTTTCATTAATAAATGCTTGTCGGACATGCTGATGGAGCAGAAAATAAAGAGAAGATGCTCTTGAACATTTCACAATCAGATCCAGCCCCCAGGGGCTAAGGATTTAGCAGAGCTGAACATGCCTTCGCTAATGTTGCATGTATCTCATGTAAACTCCATGTATGTGGGCATCCAATTCAGTATCCCGAGAATATTAGCCGTCTCATAAAAAAGCTTCAAATATGCTGCAGTGTGTGGCAGCTGTGAAAAATGCAAATTCCATGCTAGGAATCATTAGGAAATGTATTAAATAAAATAACCTTGTATAAATCTATGGTGCAACCACATTTGGAATCAGAGCTTGGAAGTAATTAGTTAGGAAAAACAAGTTACTTGTAATTTATTACTTTTTTGAGGAACAAGTGGGTAATTTCTTAATATTTTGATTGTAATAGAATGAGGAGTAATTTCATTACTTTTGAGCTGTAATTGTAATGTTTCCAGCATTACTTTTGGGCGTTACTTGGGGGGGAAGCAGGGGAAACATTCTGCTGCTCTGATTTGTGGATGAAAATTACATGCTCCTGTGTAGCGTGCTCTGTGGGTATTTAGGAGGCGACGAGAGAAGAGGTGGAGAGTGAGACAGGGATGGAGTGCAGAAAAATGGTTTAAAAAATGGACAGAGGTGGAGAAGAATGGAGTGGAGCCATGTGCAGGTGTTCTTGCAACCCTGTAATGGGAAAAACCACAAGGTGGAATTCTCCCTCTCCCCTCCACAACTTTTAAAGATACAATAGACCTCTTGGTTGCCAGGCCTGGCCTGCAAGAGGTCTTCTGTATCTTTAAAAGTTGTGCAGGGGGAAGGGAGAATTCCACCTTGTGGTTTTTCCCATTACAGTATTGCAAGAACACCTGCACTTGGCTGACTTTCTCTTCTCCTAAAGATACAGGATCAGTCTCAGGCCCTGAACCTGGCAACCCTAGTTACAGATGTTCTTTTTAAAAAAAATTGCCCAAATTCTGTGGTTATTTTTTTTACTTGAGTTCTTTGCATGGTTTAGGGTTGACAATGCAGAAGATCAGGCTCTTGTGCATTTAACAGCTGTGGGGCAGGTAGAAATTAAATGGAGTAAGCCTTTTCTGCTATGGAAATACAATTATGGAGAAAGCTTCACCTGTTAACATTCTGTCTGTCAGACATATTATTACTTGTGTGTGCCCCCTCCCCAGATTTATTTTTGATTTGTGAATGCCATGACCATTGCCTTTCCCTCCCCCCGTTTACCTTTGCAACAACCCTGTGAGGTAGCTTAGGCTGAGACAATATATGTAGATAAGCAGCAGACAGCAGTTGTAGTTGGTACAGCATTAGTAAAGTATAGCCCCTGAAATGTATTCTGGTGGAGTCCAGTCCTATATAAAGTATGTCTACAACGGATTAAACCTCATTGAGTTAAATGGATAAGTATATAGGATTGCAGATTAATTTTTACCTCTGAAAGGAACACGCTGTCAGACACAGAATTTAAGAGACATACTTTTCTGGATATGTTTGAAACAGGTGGGTTGGTGGGAAGGGAATTGGGTCTTCAACATAGTGCCTTCCAGATGTTGTTGGACTACAACTCCCATCAGTCTCAAACAACATACCAATTATCAGGGATGATGGAAATTGTAGCCCTACAGCATCTGGAGGGCACCATGTTGGCTATCCCTGGTCTGTAAGGCTCCACAATTAACTTTTGTTGTTTGTTGCAATACATACAAGAACATAAGAAGAGCCTGCTGGATCCAACCAGTGGCCCATCTAGTCCAGCACCCTGTTCTCACAGCAGCCAATCAGATGCCCTAAAGGGAAGCCCACAAGCAGAACCTGAGTGCACGAGCACTCCTCTCCTCACTTGAACTGATATTCAAAAGCATACTGTCTCTGACAGTGGAAATAGAACATAGCCATCATTGCTAGTTGCCACTGATAGCTTTATCCTCCATGAATTTGTCTAATCCTCTTTTAAAGCCATCCAAGTAGGGGCTCATTACTGCTTCTTCTGGTAGCAAATTCCATAGTTTCACTATATGCTGTGCAAGACTACATTTTTAATTGCAGGAGAAGGGATAACATTGATTTTGGTGGATAACTTTTGATATGTGCATTTTTTGTTTACCTATGTTATGTCTCTTAAGTTCTACTTCTGACAGTTCAATCATGCATACATGTCTACCCAATGAGTTCAATGGGATTTACTCCCAGGTAAGTATGTTCAGGATTATGTTACCTCTAAATTATAAAAATTACAAAGGCAACTAATAAAGTACTAAAGTTTGCATTTTTATTTGATGATAGGGGATTGCCATACTGATAAAAATGTGTTTTAGTTGAAAGGGGTAGTGTTTTTTGCAGCACAACACAGGCATGCCTTCAAGCACCGCAATAGAACACCTGTTCAGTAGTGGTAATGACTGTAAAAAGACATTCCTTGTCTGATGTGCTCTTTGAGCAAAGATGAGACATAACACAAATATATTGTAAAAGCAGCATTTCAAGTGTAAAATTTGATTTTGAGTGAAGTATGGGGTATCACCATTGCTGGGGTGGGGGCCGGATGTGAGATTCTGTTATGCCATTCTGTTAATCTTATTGATAAAAAAGATTATTCTGCTACCCTCTGAGTGTGTGCCTTTATTTTTAATGTTGTTTTAGGCTACTTAGATGTGCAGCAACCAAGGCCAGCACCTTGTAGGCATTCAATTTTTTTTAACAAAGTAGCTTAAGTGCAATTGTAGTGATTACTTTTCAGGAACCTTAAAGTAATTAGTTACTTTCAGAGCAATGTAATTGTAATGGTAATTTATTACTTTTGGGGGCCATGTAACAGTAATTGTGATTTATTACTTTTTAAGAGTAATCTTCCAAGCTCTGTTTGGAATACTGCATACAGTTCTGGTCTCCTCACCTAAAAAGGATATTGTAGAGTTGGATAAGGTTCAGAAAAGGACAAACAGAATAATCAAGTGGATGGAGCAACTCCCCTATGAGGAAAAGTTGCAGCAATTGGGGCTTTTTAGTTTAGAGAAAAGGCAAGTCAGAGGTAACATGATAGAAATGTATAAAATTATGCATGGCAGGGAAAAAGTGGATAGAGAAAAGTTTTTCTCCCTCTCTCATAACACTAGAATTCATGGACATTCAATGAAGCTAAATATTGGAAGATTCAGAGCAGACAGTACTTCTTCACACAGCACATTGTTAAACAATGGAATTCACTCCCACAGGAGGCAGTGATAGCCACTAAGTTGGATGGCTTTAAAAGAAGATTAGACAAATTCATAGAGAATTCGCTAATAGGCAAAGAACCTTACGGTTTAAGAATGTACCTATAGCCCACAGATATTTCTATCAAACTTTAAAAAGCAGGGAAATTGGGCAGCTATAGTGAATGCACCAGGGGAGCAGGAGACCTGAACTCCTCTCTGAGATATTGTACTGCCCTACAAAGTTGTCAAAATGCAAACACCATTTGGGTTGGTCTTTCACAGTCCAATCCACTTCCTATGTAGCTTGGAAGAATTTGGTAACATGTGCCTCTGAGCATATGGTGAGTGGTGGCAACACCTGCCATCCCCAAAGATAGAGAATTATATTTTTGTATGTTGGTGTTCTTCTTTCTTTGCTTCTTTCCTGTGTTACTAATGTTTCTACAGAGAATCTAATCTAGAAAATTGTATTTCCCTGATTATTCATCCTAGAAATCTGTGTCAAATTTATTTTCATTAATTTCAAAGTCTTTTTATTGGTCAATGCCATATGATGGTGAAGACAGTCTTTTGTGTTTCAAATGGGAGGTTATGTTCTATTTCTATTTTGAGTGCATTAACAGCTGAATCTGAAACTGTAGTTTGATGTAAAATCAGACTGATTCCAATATGTTGCTACTTCAGCAATGACTCTAGCTGTTGGAAAAAAGAGGATGCATGTTTTCAGCCTGCTGTGTTTAAGCCACTTCATTTAAGGCAAGGTGGGCATGGTCAATTAAAAACATAGAGCACACCTAGAATTTTGCTAGAATATATTTCACCTCCCACTGTTTTATCTTGTGCAAATTGAGACACTCCTGATGTCCACTGGAGACTATTCTGCAGAAGTCAGTGCCATTATTCCACAGTGATGTTTGGATTCTTTTTAGTATAAATTGTGCAAAGTGTTACTGTACTTCTCATATTCACAGAAATAGAAACAAAAGAAAATGATTTCCTATAGGAAACTTCACTAAAATTGCAAAGTAAATCAGACATATTTGAAGTGACCATCTGAACTATATCAGCTGTCTTAATAATGTTGCTTCCTCCTTGCTAAAACAAGATCAGCACAGCAAGTTTTGTTTCTATTATTTGGTCTCCTCACAGACCTTCAATCAGACCTTCAATCAGAGTGGCTGACTGTTAAACCAGTCTGGCCACTGAAGCTCTGCCAGTGGAATAGGAGTGTCCTCTCAACACCCTTCACAAACTACACTTCCCAGGATTCTCTGAGGGAAGCTATGACTGTCTCAAGTGAAATCAAAGTCTGGTGTGGGTGTGGCCCCCTGATTAGCCAAGCCAAGCATCTGTGAGTCTGGCTTTTAGAACACTGGCAGTTGGTTCTTACTGAGCATGCCTGATGTTATAATTGGGTCCAAGCCAAAATTTCTTCAATTAATTAAAAATCAGTCAGGCATATTTTTAACTTTTAAATTGCAGAAGATGAAGGTCAGAGTATGGGGCAAGGTCAGTATTAGGATTACAGGTACTCTGTGAACATGGCTGATTTTTAATGAATTTCAACAGATTATGAGAACCCTGACAGAAAAAAGTCCAAAAGGGCTCTGGGGTTTTTTTCCTCTCTTTTTAGACTTTAGAACTCTCGATTCTCTCTGACTGTTTTGTGTATCACCATGAAAATTTACAGGGTTGTTAAGCAAGCGTTTCTGAATTCAGGACTATAGGTTTTGTAAGGTTTTGTTTTGAAATGAGCTTAGGGGAAGCATCAGAATGGCATGGGGGTATTTTCAATTTAACATTTCGGAATGTGAAAAATCCATGCTGGCTATAGTATACAGCCTATCTCGTGGCTGAATAATAAGGCTATCAGTGGCTACTATCTAATAAATAAATAAAATAAATACTACCCATGATGGCTGTGCTCTGCCAACATAATCAGAGGCAATAGGCTTCTGAAAACCAGTTGCTGGAAGCTGCAGGAGGGGAGAGTGCTCTTGCACTCAGGTCCTTCTTGTGGGCCTTCCATGGGCATCTGGTTGGCCATTATAAGAACAGGGTGCTGCACTAGATGGGCCACTAGCCTGATCCAGCAGGCTCTTCTTATGTTCTTATGTGCTCAAGTTCATGAGTTTCTAACAGTTTGTGAGATGTAAGGTTCTCAGGACAAGAGTATTCTCTTGTACGCCAAAGCACCATGCACATTTATTGGTAAACGTATACAGTAAATTCACAGACCTTCAATCAGAGTGGCTGACTGTTAAACCACTCTGGCCACTGGAGCTCTGTCAGTGGAATAGGAGTGTCCTCTCAGCACCCTTCACAAACTACACTTCCCAGGATTCTCTGAGGGAAGCCATGGCTGTCTGACGTGAAATCAAAGTCTGGTGTGGGTGTGGCCCCGATTAGCCAAGCCAAGCAGCTGTGAGGCTTTTAGAACACTGACAGTTGGTTCTTACTGAGCATGCCCCGCATTATCATAAGGTTCCAGCCAAAATTTCTTCAATTAATTAAAAATCAGCCAGGCTATTTTTTTATCTTTTAAACTGCAGAAGATGAAGGTCAGAGTATGGGGCAAGGTCAGAATTAGGATTACAGGTACTCTGTGAACATGGCTGATTTTTAATGAATTTCAACAGATTATGAGAACCCTGACAGAAAAAAGTCCAAAAGGGCTCTGGGGTTTTTGAACTCTCTTTTCTCTCTGACTGTTTTGTTTATTGCCATGAAAATTGACAGGGTTGTTAAGCAAGCGTTTCTGAGTTCAGGACTATAAGTTATGTAAGGTTTTGTTTTGAAATGAGCTTATGGGAAGGATCAGGATGCGGGTATTTTCAATTTAACATTGTGGAATGTGAAAAATCCACACTGGCTATAGTATACACCCACTCTTGTGGCTGTATAATAATGTTACCCCTTCAGGATTAGATACCTGCATGAAAACAGGTGCACCTAGTCTGGTTCTTAGCACTGGAGACATTGCAGAAACACTATTTGCCATAATTCTGTACAATTTACACAGACATTAACAATATATCCCCCTCCTTTTATGGAAGGCCACTTCCAACACTGTGATCTGGTAAATGATTACTATAACCCAGCCTAGTGCCCTCCAAATGCTTTGCACCACATCCCCAATCTGATGGGAATGATAGTCCGAACATCTGGAGGGCATCAGGTTGGTGAAGGCTGACATAACCTTGTAATAATAATCTGCAGCTAGTAACAGACAGTTAGGCTCATCATACCCAGAAGCCATGGTGATGTTTCAAGGATGTTGATAAAACACAGGGCCAGCCGAAGATGTTTTGCTGCCCAAGATGAAAAAAAAAAGATGGCATGCCCCTCCTTCCATTCCATATACAGACACTGACTGGACTGGCAGCTGGATCTTACTTCAAGAGTGGCAACGGGTCAGCATCCTTCACAATACCTGAGGGCAGCAGGCTAGCTCAGAAAGCATAGGGATGGCGGTGTAGCACACACAGTTCTGTCATCCAGAGGGGAATACCCCAGAGCTCAGAAGGAATGCTGGGAAGGGAGCTGCTATAATTCCTCTCCAAACCCTAGCATCTGTCACCTGAGGAATGTGCCTCACTCTGCCTAAAGGCAAGGTCAGCCCTAGACAAAGCTAATCTTCAGCAATATAAAACAAACACTCTTGAGCAACTACAGATGATATTAGAGTGCTTGTTTTCTGCTCTGGATCATATGTTTCGTCAAATTCATTCCTTACTCATCTTCTTTTTCACAATCTGGTGTTCAAATGCATTTGAACTGTGTTGACAAACAGCTGGGCCCTTGGAAAAGCCAGTGTGTACTGCCATCTGTTTAACACTCAGCAAATTATATTTATTTCCTTCCTCCTGTTCAAGGTTTCGGCAAGTGCTGTGGTGAAGTCCATGCCAGACCCCCAATTTTGACAGTAAGGAATGAACCACAACGTTTAAAAAAAATACTGGCACATGGTAGGGATCGTTGTGTAAAGCCAACGTAGGTGCTGAGGATTCTGCCTATCCTGAGCCCCTGCAGCATGCACCAGCCGGAAACTGTTTGATATGGTCCATAATATTTTATTCTTTCCCAATTGCTCACTGTTTCTCCTAGAAGTCTTGCCAAGGCTCAGCTTCAAGTACAAAAGCTCATGTGGAATTACAAAGATAATGAAAGGGTAAGAACTGAGTTTTATGGAGATGGAAGAGGCCTGCTTGACTACTCACTCATGTTTGGCAGAGGCACGGGAGGAAGAGATACATTTGATGAGACCATTTGTAAAGGAGTGCATGGCCTAGATAACTCAAAAACTGCTAGTATAAACCCACATGTTGTGTTGCTGAAGCCACTGTAGGAGGATGTCTCTATCCCACCACCCAAGCTGCTACTGCAACCACTTTATGTGGAAGAATGCACAAAGCCTGATCCCCAAATCATTTATGTCAGAGGTGGGGAACCTCTTCCCCACGTTGCTGAAGTACGATTCCCATCAGCCCTAGCATGCTTGGCCAATGGCCAGGGATGATGCTAGTTGTAGGTCAGCAACATCTGGAGAGCCAAAAGTTCCCCACACCTGATTTATGCCTTTAGAGTCAGATTGAAGTTAATTCTAGTTCTGCTGAAGGTAATGAAATATATCAAGTTGAGAGGTTAGCATCAGGCTACCCAAGACATTCAATATTTGAACAACATAGCATGGGAGTACTTCCTGAGTGCAGATGAAGTTTTTTGGGTTTGTTTGTAACCTGAAATCTTACATACTCAGATTCTACAAAAAGTTAGCCTAATAAACCATAGCTCCTTGCTTACTTTATATTAATCCTATTATTACTGCTACATATAATTTATACAATATTTTCAATCTCCAAAAGCCCTGGCAATTTATATCTTGCTCATATGTGGGGCCATCGTAATTATCTCTACTATATTAGTGCTAGTGCATAAGACAGGAAGGACTGCAGTATTTTATTTGCATATTTTAGCATCATTGTATCAGCATTATACAAATTAATGGGAGTTACTATTTATACCAAAAATATGCATTCTTATCATCAATTAACCTATTGACAATTACTGACTTTTCAAACATTGAGATGGGATTTGCTACAGGAAAGATACCTTAGGCTGCAATCTTACCTACACTTACATGGAAGTAAGTTCCATTGTACTAATGGAACTTCCTTCTGTGAAGACATTAAGAGGATTGCGGTATAATTGCATTATAATTCCTCAGAAGCATCATACCCTATCCTGATTTGGCAGGATTTAAGTTAGACTAGGAAATACTGCAGACCTGCATGTACTAATCCAAATTTGGACAAGCTTTTGGCCTATTTTTTTGTCAAATAAGAATACAAAATCACCAAATCTCAAGACTAATCCAGCAGTATCTTTCACCATCCAGTCAGCGGAGGAGGAGGGGAAAAAATGACAAGTACTTATGGCAATTTACTCAGAACAGGAGGTCAAATCCTCATTTAACATCAAATAGCTTAGTACCACTGACACCAACATTATAGTGTCTCCTCACACTGGCTGTAATCATGTAAATTGCCTTCAGCTCTAGCTTTTCTTTCTCACCCACCTCCCACTAAATACCACCTCTAGAAACTGTCAGCAACTTTCCTCACACACACATTCCACCTCTTTTGCACCATTTTGGCTGCATTGGCCAAAATGAACAAGACCTCACATTGCAGGCAGTTATGAGCCATCTGCTCATAGTTCTGCATAAGGGAAAACAAGTACCCCATGCCAGTTTAAATATAAATTCCCCTTAGATGACATGGAAACTATCTTTCAACAAATTTCCTTTTCCCACTGTTCCCCACATTGTACCTTCGATTTCATATATTTCTTGGCTGCAGTGGCAAGGACCCTCAGAGGACAGTACAGCTCCACGTCAGCCTGACTAGCAAGGCTGCATGCAGTTCATGCTACCCTGGCAAGTGATGTCTACATAAAGTGTTGGATGTTTTGCTAAGCACTGCATGCTAAATCCCAAAGCATCCCTCCCTCTCATCCACCCCCTCCTCTGTTCACCCTATCTGTTTCACATCAGCATCATGTAACTGTTTCCATTTGGGGTTCACGAAATATGCTGGTGCTGTGCCAGTCAGACAGGTTGTTTAACATTCCCTGTAATGTATCACTGCCACCTACCCTACATAGTTGTCATCTCACCCAGGCACGTTTTTGGCTGTTGTGAGAAGCTCAGAGGTGAGAATGATCCTATCCAATTATGGCAAAAATGAACCTGAGTTCACACATCATCCATAGAAAGGCGTTCACAAAAAGAGAGTGCTCAGCCACCAGTTCTAGGCGACTCAGTTAGAGACAAGCAGCTGCCTGACCTTTGGGGAATCATAGAATCAGAATAGTAGAGTTGGAAGGGGCCTATAAGGCCAACAAGTCCAATCCCCTGCTCAATGTAGGAATCCAAATCAAAGTATTCCTGACAGATGGCTGTCCAGCTGCCTCTTGAATGCCTCCAGGGTTGGAGAGCCCACTACCTCTCTAGGTAATTGGTTCCACTGTCGTATGGCTCTAACAGTTAGGAAGTTTTTCCTGATGTTCAGTTGAAATCTGGCTTCCTGCAACTTGAGCCCATTATTCTGTGTCCTGCACTCTGGGACGATCGAGAAGAGATCCCGGCCCTCCTCTGTGTGACAACGTTTCAAGTACTTGAAGAGTGCTATCATATCTCCCCCTCAGTCTTCTCTTCTCCAGGCTAAACATGCCCAGTTCTTTCAGTCTCTCCTCATAGGGCTTGGTTTCCAGTCCCCTGATCATCCTTGTTGCCCTCCTCTGAATCTGTTCCAGTTTGTCTGCATCCTGCTTGAAGTGCGGAGACCAGAACTGGATCCAGTATTCAAGATGAGGCCTAACCAGTGCTGAATAGAGGGGAACTAATACTTCATGCGATTTGGAAACTATACTTCTGTTCATGCAGCCTAAAATAGCATGTGCCTTTTATGCAGTCATATCGTGCTGTTGGCTCATGTTCAGCTTGTGATCAACGACAATTTCAAGATCCTTCTCACATGTTGTATTGCTGAGCCAAGTATCCCCCATCTTATAACTGTGCATTTGGTTTCTTTTTCCTAAGTGTAGAACTTTGCATTTATCCTTGTTGAATTTCATTCTGCTGTTTTCAGCCCAATGCTCCAGCCTATCAAGGTCCCTTTGAATTTTGTTTCTGTCTTCCACAGTATTAGCTGTGCCCCCCAATTTTGTATCATCTGCAAATTTGATAGGCATGCTCTGTACCTCCTCATCCAAGTCATTAATAAAGAAAGTCGTTAATAAAGGGAAGAGAGAAAGTGGAGATGGATCTACCATCCATCATTGCTTTATGATTGAATTTTGGACTAATGAGTTAGTTCATTACAACAATTCTTTTGGAGATAAGCTGCAATGGCTTGCACTTTTCCAAGAAAATTAGACTCTTGGCAGGAGCTAGAGAGCAGTTTATTAGGTTAAGGAAACAAGATTTTTGAATCCTTTCATTGAAAATCACCAGTTTATTGATTAAAAGGGTCAGATCTCAAGCAGGCTAAAAAACTGGGAGACTCACCCAATGTAACGGAGCCCCCTCTGGAAATGAAAGCCACCACTGTAAAAAAGTTGAGGATCATTTCTCCCTTACCCCCCACAGCAATGCCCCAGCAGTGTGACATGAACAGCCTCCTTCCTAGGGAGCTTTGAGTGGCACAGGCTGCCTGAGCTCCTGCAGGCACTTATCCACTACAAACGAACATCTCAGCCAAAAGCAACCCTTCAGTCATCCAAGAGGCTGTCTCCCTTCAACAGTACTTGGGCTTCAAGCAGCTGCAACAAAAGTCCCTGGGGACGGACCCTGCTGGAAATATCATTAGTGTGTGTCACCCTGCTTGGAAGGATTAATCTGCATGAGGAGGAGCTGTGCTTAAAACACTGCATTCATGGTGCATTAAAAAGGGGGGAAAGTAACAAGAAGAAACCCCAGTGGAATCTGATCTCCCAATAAAATTTATAGAGGATGGAAATAGCTTCAAGCTGGTGCTGTTGGCGTAGAGGATGGTAGGTTATTGACCTTTTTGCATGTTTAGATACCACTTCCTTCTTAGAAGTTAAGAAACGAACAGAAAAATCCCACCACTGTGATAACTCAAGTACATCTGTTTCAACTGTGAATGACCATGAAAAAGAATTTTTTAAAACAATGTCATTCTCAGTGTTTTGTGCTCTTCAGGGGCAAGGGGGAGTTCATCTCATAAGACTTTCTGGAGTGCCCTGATCTGCACAAAACATCCAAGAAATCATCCAAAATGCAAGTGTATGATCAACAAGAATGAGATATGCATTTCATTATAATTTGTGTTGTAAACGTAGCTTTAATTCATTATTCTGCAAAGTCTGAACTTAGAGGGATCTACACTGTATTTCCAGTGCTCAAGTACCTCAGCATCCCTCGAATCTACCTCTTTCTTCCTGTAACACTATTTCTCTGCTCCAAATATCTGCTGCCACCCCCCACTCCAATATCTTATGAATCTCTCTCCTTTTATAACTCCTGTTTTTGTCACAAACAAAAATGAACTGAACTTCCTAAGAACACAGAGCCTTGTGGACTAAATGTAAGCTTAATACACAGAGTTTCTTTTCCTATGGATTTGTTAAGACTGTTGTGTGAAATGGTAATGTTTGCCTTGGGAGTTTAAAGTTACTCAATAGATGTATTCTTGATCATATTGTTTCTGCCAGGAAAACCTTCCAAGCTTGGTCCGTATAGTTTCTCTAGTCTAGTGTGCAGGAATGGGAGAATGGGGGGGGCAGCATTCCAGCAATAGGTACTATAGCACTTAATGGCATCTGTTTCTTTGCAAACTGTCAGCTAATAGCTTGTTTTTCTTATTTGAGGTTGATGTTTGGTTAATAATTACATAAAATACAAGTTCTCTTGGCACTGAACCTAGAAAATATACAGTGTTTTTAAAGAAAGAGAGAGAGAAAACCAATAACTCAATTGTCTATGCCTTTGAGGGGAAGCATTCAATTCTGGTGAGTTATATTCTGGCCTCAGTAGTAGCCAACTACATTCTTTTCTACACACACATACACACAAACTTTTTAAAAATAAACGACATGGACAACTGCCTTCAAGTCAATTCCGACTTATGGGCAACCCTATGAATAGGGTTTTCATGGTAAGCAGTATTCAGAGGGGGGTTACCATTGCCTCCCTCTGAGGCTGAGAGGCAGTGACTGGCCCAAGGTCACCCAGTGAGCTTCACGGTTGTGTGGGGATTCGAACCCTGGTCTCTCAGGTCATAGTCCAACACCTTAACCACTACACCACACTGGCTGTCTTTAAAAATAAAAATGAGACATTAATCAGTTCCTTTTCAGCTAATGTATTAAGCAATTTCCAGGGAACTTATCCTTTGGTAGATTGAGAATGCTCCCTTTATACTATTTCCCTCCACTCAATACAGACTGGATTTGGATTCCCAGTTTACGATTAAAAAAACCAAAAAACTTTCTTCAGAATCCTTCTTTTAATCCTCCCTTCTTAGGGCTTAATGATTCAGCTCCAAAATTGGGTCTGGACCCAAATTGTAGTGGATCGAGATAATCCATCTCATCCAGGAATGCCTGCAGTTGCTCCACAAGCACCTTCTCCACCATCTTTGCCAATAAAGGGGTGCTGGCTACTGGTCTAAAGTTATTACACTGGGTCTAGTGTGGCCTTTGTAAGAAGTGGATGCACTACCACCTCTTTGAGGGCAGCAGGAAACATTCCATCATGCACAGATGCATTTCCCACACCTATTACCCATTTAGTCACCTCACTCCAGCTAGCTTCAATAAACATCATCAGGCCACAATAACTGGAAGTAATCCCCGAACTCTGGGTTCAACATTGCATTGGACACCTCGGCTGGCACTGCCACAACAGCAGCATCTTAATCACTGCGGAGCTGAGCGACTTTATCCTCAGAGTGTGTAGCCAGCCAATTACCTATCTATGCCTGCTGAGTGAGCATTGTGGCTGTTTGTTAATGCTGCTGTTGATGGTATTGCATTTATTGTTTATTGTATTTATTGACTTTTTAATTGCTATTTTTACTGTTTTATTCTTATTTATTAATGGAAGCCAACTTGAGCCTGGAAGAGGTAGGTGAGATATAAATGTTTTAAATAATTAAATGGACCTTTCAGTCTGAGAATAAATGCAGGATTTCCAGATTCTTTTGTCAGACATCCAGAAACTATTAGGTCCAGATAATTTCTAAACCAGATGCCAATGCTTTGGTTCGTAATCAGCATAAGCCAATGATGTTACTGTCACATATTGACACACTGGGCCCCAGACTATCAGAGCTACCACCTTTGTGGGGTTAATTTGACTAGTTTGACGGGCTACAGTTTCTTTAACACTGTAACCTTGAGCACCTTTTGAGAACTAATAATTTCTAAATCCTAAACAAATTGTCACGCATATCTTTGAATACATGGTTACCCTGGGTTTCCAACTGGAAGGAACACCTGAATATAAGAAGAGCTGCTACTAGGTCAGACCAAGACCTCCGCTCAGATAGTACTCCTCTTCACAGTATAGGCCTGCCAGATACCTCCAGGAAATGTAACAATGTTTGGGCTTCTTAGTTTAGAAAATAGGCAAGGGGAGACATGGTAGAGGTGTATAAAATTATGCATGATGTTGAAAAAGTGATGGGGGGCATTATTTTCCTCCTTGCAAAATACTAGAATCCAGGGCCATCCAATGAAGCTGAATGGCAGAAGATGCAGGACAGAGCAAAGCAAGTACTTCATTAAGCAGTACTTAATTAAATTATGGAACTCACTACCACACGATGGAGAGATGGCCACCAATTTGGATGGGTTTAAAAGAGGATTAGACAAATTCATGGTGGATAAGGCTATCAGTGGCTACCAACCATAATGTCTATGTACAACCCTTCAATGTTGGAGGTAGTATACTTCTGAATACCAGCTGCTGGGGCACAGGTCAGGAGAGTGCTATTGCACTCATGTCCTGCTTGTAGCTTCCCAGAGGTACCTGACTAGGCACCATAAGAACTGAATGCAGAACTAGTTAGGCATCTAATCTGATCCACCAGGACTCCTTTTATGTTCTTTAGTCTAGTGTAATTATTTCTTTTTCCATGCTTCACCAATTAACCATTGCCACATAAGGTTTAATACGATATTTCTATAGAATATCTGACAATATTAGAGTAATCACTTAATGGGCATGCCAAGATTTGAGAAGCTATTATTTGTGCATTAGTTTTGCTACTACCCTCCATTCTTCAGACTTTAATACTTACATAAAACCCTCTATTAATCTCTATCGTTAGTTCATGTTTTTAAAACCTGTATACAAATGTCTTAAGCGAGATATTTTTATTGCCCACTGTAATTAACTATCAGTTTTTAAGCCCCTTTGATGCATCACATATATGGAAGGACTCCTGAACAATTAGTGGTTATTATTCTCCCATTTTATGATATTTGTTAAGGAGCTAGATAAAGGACGAATCAAATCTGGTGATTAGCCTGGAATGAAAAGGTCCCAGCTCCCTAGTGAGGTAGGAAAATGTTGAACAGGAGGCACATGCTGTTATGCCTCATTCCTCATTTCAAATGTGGTATAGTGCACAAAAGGGATGAATAATATCAGTCTCTGAGGCTTACCATGACTTACCAATGAGATTAAAAAAAAAAAAAAGCAATGAGAAAAATGGCTCACACCCCACCTGCTGGTTCAGGGTATTCTTCCATGTAATAGGCCTCTGGGCTTCCCTAAACCCTACACTTTCTCTTCCGGGCAACATTCAAAAGTCCTATAATGCATTAAGGAAAAGATCCTGGAGAGCCCATCCTGTGAATAAAAGGACAGTCTGCCAGCAAGCCCACTTCAGCACAAATGCTTAACTTCTGAAGGAGGGAAGACCATAGATTTCCTGAAAGTTTGGCATCAAAGGGGAGGATGGACTGCACAATAGATTCTAACTAATGCTCTAACTGGTCTGCATATACTGGTCCCAGAAAGCCTAAGCATCTCAATGGCATCCTGTGGATTCCTCCTAATCTGCGATTACATCACTGCTCTGAGATAGGGAATTTATATACTAAGGAAAGCTATTAAGCCTTGCCTCCAAAAATGGGGAAAGGATGCAAGACCAACCTCTTCTCCTAATGTCATAATGCATGGATAAGTATAAGTTTTTAACATGACATGACAAAAGCCCAAGTACTCAACAAGCCAGTGGACTTTTGTCACAATTATTGAAAGTTTTTTTAAAAAATCAGTGCATTTTAGTTATTAGCAAGGCCATAAAGATGAACTAGTTAACCTTAGAAAGCTTAACAGTTCCCTCTGTACATTCATGAGACTTTCCTCTTAAAAGCCCATACATGCATTCCAGGTGAACATTTATATCAAGACATCAGCTGTTGTCATCTTCTTTTCTGCTAACCCCAGCCTATCCTGCATTTCCCAGGCTGCCGGAATACGACCCAGCTTTATACCAGCAAAGAGTAGAATGCCTTCTTCTGCCCCTTAGCTTCCTTGAACTCTCCTGACTTCCTATAATAATAGTAAAGGTAATCTTTTTCTTTCATGTTGGAAAGACTGAAAGTTATTTCGGTTTCCATCCCTTTTCAGATAGGCAACACACTGCCTCCAAGATTATTTTGGAATGTTCTGTGGACTGTTGTTAGAATCCTGATGATCCACCCCAAAATTAAAAATGTGTTATGTGTTGAGTTTTCATTGTTTATAAAATTAGTTTTAAAAATGTGATGGCAAAAATACTAGATAATTGAAAACCCTGTATTAAGTTAAAATAAATTAGGAGTCTGTATTCATCCTCCACCCCAGTCATGCATTAATATTTCCTGAGTCAAGTTTTGTTGCATTTGAGGGCTTAAGTTTCAGGAAAAAAGACTACTGTAGGAGGGCAATATGTTGACCAATTCTCAATCCCAATTGCCACTCTTATGAACATTGAATTAAAATTATATTAATAAACATACAATTATTATTATTATTATTATTATTATTATTATTTATTAGACTTTTATACCGCCCGACTAGCAATAGCTCTCTGGGCGGTGAACACAAATACAATAAAATACGCAGTATAATACAACAAAGACGTATAAAAATAAAACAATCTAAAATCAGTTACAACAGATTTAAAATTAAGTTAGTTAAATTAAAATTAAAATTAAAGTTAAAATTAAAATGAAAATGCCTCGGAAAAGAGGAAGGTTTTAACTTGGCGCCGAAAGGATAACAATGTCGACGCCAAGCGCACCTTCTCGGGGAGACTGTTCCAGAGTTCGGGAGCCACCACTGAGAAGGCCCTAGATCTTGTCATCACCCTCCGGGCCTCTCTATGAGTCGGAACCCGGAGGAGGGCCTTCGTAGTAGAACGTAGTGTACGGGCCGGTTCATATCAGGAGAGGCGTTCCAACAGGTATCGTGGTCCCGCGCCATATAAGGCTTTATAGGTTAATACCAACACTTTGAATCTGGCCCGGAAGCATATTGGCAGCCAGTGCAGGCGAGCCAGAACAGGTGTTATGTGCTCGGACCGCTTGGTCCTTGTTAACAATCTGGCCGCCGCATTTTGCACTAGCTGTAGCTTCCGAACTGTCTTCAAAGGCAGCCCTATGTAGAGCGCGTTGCAGTAATCCAAACGCGAGGTTACCAGAGCATGTACAACTGATGTAAGGTCCTCCTTGCTCAAATAGGGACGTAGCTGGGCTACCAACCGAAGTTGGTAGAACGCATTCTGTGCCACCGAGGCTACTTGAGCCTCAAGTGAAAGGGAAGAGTCTAAAAAGACTCCCAGACTACAAACCTGCTCCTTTAGGGGGAGTGTAACCCCATCCAGGACAGGGTAAATATCCACCATCAGATCAGAGAAACCATCCACCAACAGCATCTCAGTCTTGTCAGGATTGAGCCTCAGTTTGTTAGCTCTCATCCAGTCCATTGTCGCGGCCAGGCAACGGTTCAGCACATCGACAGCCTCACCTGAAGAGGATGAAAAGGAGAAGTAGAGCTGCGTGTCTTCAGCATACTGATGACAACGCACTCCAAAACTCCTGATGACCGCACCCAACGGCTTCATATAGATGTTGAAAAGCATGGGAGACAAAACCGCCCCCTGCGGGACCCCACATTGGAGAGCCCACAGTGTCGAACAATGTTCCCCAAGCACTACCTTCTGGAGACGGCCTGCCAAGTAGGAGCGGAACCACTGCCAAGCAGTACCTCCAACTCCCAACTCCGCGAGCCTCTCCAGAAGGATACCATGGTCGATGGTATCAAAAGCCGCTGAGAGATCAAGGAGAATCAACAGAGTTACACTCCCTCTGTCCCTCTCCCAACATAGGTCATCAAACACGGCAACCAAGGCCGTCTCAGTGCCAAAACCGGGCCTAAAACCCGATTGAAATGGATCTAGATAATCAGTTTCATCCAATAGCGCCTGGAGCTGGCCAGCAACCACTCGTTCCAAGATCTTGCCCAGGAATGGAACATTAGCTACGGGTCTGTAGATGTTGAAATTTTCTGGGTCCAAGGAAGGTTTTTTCAGAAGTGGTCTCACCATTGCCTCTTTCAGACAGCCAGGGACCACTCCCTCTCGTAAAGAGGTGTTAATCACTTCCTTGGCCCAGCCAACTGTTCCATCCCTGCTAGTTTTTATTAGCCAGGAGGGGCAAGGATCCAGTACCGAAGTGGTTGCACGTACCTGTCCAAGCACCTTGTCCACATCCTCGAGCTGAACCAACTGGAACTCATCCAATAAAACATGACAAGGCTGTGATACGGACACCTCATTAGGATCAGCCGCTATAAATTGGGAGTCTATGTCCCGGCGGATGCATGAGCTCTTACGCTGGAAGTGCTCAGCAAACTCATTACAGCGGGCCACCGATGATTCTACCATGTCCTGAAGGCCAGAATGGAGTAGCCCTCGGACAACTCTAAAAAGCTCCGCTGGGCGGCAAAGAGATGATTTAATAGTGGCAGCAAAATGTTGTTTTTTCGCCGCCCTCACCGCTCCTACATACAGCTTGGTAAAAGCACTAACCAGCGCATGATTGCATCCCTCGGGAGTTCGTCTCCATCTCCGCTCAAGCCGCCTCCTATTTTGTTTCATCGCTCTCAGCTCTGGCGTGTACCAAGGAGCTGTATGAGCCTACATAGGAGAGGGCGCGCAGGAGCGATCGTGTCAACAGCCCGGGTCATCTCCGCATTCCACAGATCAGCCAGGGCTTCAACAGGAGCGCCAGTCCTATCAGCCAGAAAATCCCCCAGAGCCCTTTGAAAACCTTCAGGATTCATTAGTCTTTAAAATGTACGGGGGCGGACAACTAAAAATGTAATTAGCTGTGGCACTCCAGGGCCACATTAATACCATACATTTATTCCACTTTATACAGTCATGGATTCCCCAAAGACTCCTGGGAAGGATAGTTTGTGAAGGGTGTTGAGAGCTGTTAGGAGACTCCGTACAGCTACAATTGCCAGAGTGGTTTAACAATCAACCCCTCTTCCTAGGCAAGAAGTATTGTACCTGGCTGAGCAGCAACAAAGAGACACCTCCTGGTCCCTTCCCTCATTGGAAGCAGAGCACGCTGCCAGGGAGTAGACCAGAATTCCACCAAGGAGTGCCTTGCCAGAGCAAAGAACAGTCAGGCTGAAGGAGGTATAGACAGCTCTGATCTCCAGAGCTTCCCACCCTCTCTGCCCCAAAGCAGAAAGCTGTGGCATGGCTCAGATAAAGTTTCCTTCAGCAACCACTGGAACTAGGAACACTCCTATCCTTTGGGCTGCTGGAAACAAAATGACTGTATGCAGCTGAGGAGCAAACAGAAGGAGAGGGTGTGGCAACAGACAGCATGCAACCAAGCTTCACCAAACATGTAAAGTCACAATGTGCTTCAGCACATCCACAGTTGGGCAAAGTGCAAAACTTCATGTTGACTTTCCCCTTACGGAAAGACTGTGAAAAATGCAGATTCAAATGCAAAAAAGTGCAAGCTGACATTTGGATGAGGAGGATGCCATGTAAACACTGAGAGAAGCATGTAGGCATGAGTAACTCCGAATCCACATTAAACTGTGGTATGGATGCACCCAGAGTGTGGGACAGAAAACATCATCACCTCCTCTCCTCTGTATCTGAGGCCCTAAGAGAGGCAGACCTCAACAACCCTGATATTTGGGGCAATTGCTGTGTTCTGATGTTGTTACACATGAATGCATAACATTGGGCTCTTAAGTTATGTGTGGTTATCATCAGGGTTGAGTATCACCAGGTTGCAGTGAAAAAGAATCTCTATTCACATAGTCCCCATGCATTCTGGGAATGTATGGGAGGAATGAATGGGACTGCATCCACTGACTCCTCCCCAGACCAACATTATTATTATTTATTACATTTATTATCTGTCCTTCACCAGGAGGTCCTACGGCGGGTCTAGAGATGTGAAAGCCTGGGGGTGAAAACTGGCAAAATTTGGGAGAAAACACGTTTTTCCATTTTTTGTCTGGGCCTTCACATCTCTAGGCAGATCACAACAAAATAATACAATCTTAAAAACAGTTTAAAAACCAAATTACATTTATAACTAGAATGGGTCCTAAAATATATATTTCATGTGTTCAGCAAAAGGACTCGGACCACTGCCACTCTGTGCTACAAGCAAGTAGTTAACACTTGCTTGCCCTAGTGTTGCTTCTATTTCTTGAGCAACTGTAGTAGTTCCTGTCTGTAACTGAGACAGGGCTAGGGAACTTGTTTTCAGCCTAGGAACCATGTTTCCTTCCAGCCTTCTAAGCAACCTTCTGGGGGCCACACGCCAATGAAATTTTTTACCTTTGTACAGTAGGCTAGGTTTTACAAATACTTGCACATCCTTCACTATCTTCCATATAGGACAGCAAGAGTCCTTATCAGAGTTCAAAGATACATTCCAGCCAGGCAAAAACACTCAATGAGAATATGAAGCTTGGCCAGTGATGGGTGTGGCCTAGGGAAAAAAGGAGTGGCCTGAGAAGAGTTCCAAGGGCCAGAGAGAGAGGGCTAGAGGGCCACATTTGACCCCTGGGCCCGAGTCTCTCTACCCATGATCTAAGAAGAACTAGGGAAAGTATTTCTGCCTCCATAGGCTCAGTACCTCAGCACTGACCAGTTTACTTTAGTATACAACCTGATAGCCACACAACAATTTGTGCCCAATTATAGTCAACTAAAGATGACTTTATTAAGAGTAGGGAAGAACATCTGGAAAGGGCTAGGGAGTAATATGGAGTAAGGCACCACATCATATAGTATGTATTCTGTTCTTGTACGTTTAATTTCATGAAGTGGTTATTATCCAGCATAACCAAGCAAAGGTTAGGCTGGGATATATTTTTCATAATAAAGTACCTGCCAAATCATCTATATCCCACTTCAATGACTGACCTTGCTTACCCAAAACCTTTACTTTTATATCTCAAAGTATTAGCCTTTTTCCTTCACCACCTCTTGTCTTCACTTGTTCCTGTCTTAACTTTCTTTGAAAATTCCATTCCCAAACCCTCTCCCACTCATAGAGCGAACACACATCTCTCAGCCCATTTCTAGTTATAAGCTAAGAAATGACATCATGTTTGCCTTTTGCATTCAGTCACCTGGACTGTCCGGAAATCTTAATCATGTATAATTCCATTACCAAACACTACCAAATCCTTTAGATCCTTTTCAGAGGCCCTGCTCAGAACCTCACAACAAGTGAGGTGAGTGGATGGCTACTAGGGAAAGTGTGTTCTCAATGATGGCTCCTTAGCTGTGGAATAGCCTCCCGAGAGAGGCTTGCCTGGGTCTTCTTTCTGGTCTTTTTGGCACTAGGAGAATTTTTTTCATTCACCTAGGCTTTTAAACAGCAAAATCTGGGCTTTTATTGAATTTGTTGTTGTTATGTGCCTCCAAGTCAACTACGACTTATGGCGACCCTATGAATTAGCGACCTCCAAGAGCATCTGCCATGAACCACCCTGTTCATATCTTGTAAGTTCAGGTCTGTGGCTTCCTTTTTATTGAATTAGTTATGCTTTATTGTATTGAGCAGCTAATTTAATTGTATTTATTTCTGCCAAAAATGAAAGTTTATTTGAAGCTTTTAATTATTACCTTACATGTAAATATTGTACTGTATTCATTGACCAGAGCACATGTGCTGATGGGTGACCTTATAAATCTGCTAATAAATAAAGATTATTATTAATATGTAATCATGATTATATAATACCTGCATACTGGTAGTAGTACTATAGTGTTATACTTGTGAAGTAACATTATTATTATTATTATTATTATTATTTTGGGAGGCACAGAGAAACATGGGAGATTCAAACTTAAATTCATTCATAAAGCTCAAATCAGTTCAAATACTTAGCCTTGGTCGAACCGTGACCTTTATCTATAAATCTGTCCCTCTCCCAGTCATGTATGCCCCTGTAGCTGTTACTTTGCCTGATTTAAATTTCAAAACAAAGCTAATCATCTCCCAGGCGCAGATGTGTTTGCATCTGGGAGCTGTTTGTGCTCCCCCCTTCTAAAAACTTTGTCTGGGCAAAATGTTGGGCATGCAAGAAGGAAACTGCAAGTAATTGCCTTTCTGAGTAGAGAGGATACAGCCCACAGGTTCAGACTGAAATGAGAATCATGTATCTATTGGGCTACTGAGAAAAATGAGTCCATTGTGTAAGGGAAGCCGAAGCTTTAAGGGGCAGAGGAAGACAGTTGGCACCAGAGGGAGCTCAACTGACTGGCTGTCTTGAGAGCAGGGCATTCCAGAGGAATATAAAAGCAGTAGCAGTTGCACAAAATAGTGGTGTCTTCTTGCTTAGACAGGTGAATTTAAATCCCTCTTCTAGCATACTATTTAATATGATTTCATACAAGTATCTTAAAACAACAAATAATAAAAAGCAGCAGAGGAATTAAAAAATTGAGAACCACAGACCAGATACATAAAGTGATATTCTCAGTTGGTGTGCATACACACACAGACACACGCACATGCACACACACACACCAGAGAGGGGTGGAAATGGTGAAATGAGTGAAGCTAGAAGACTCAGCATAGGTATGTCACATCCACTGTGCAAAGCTCAAATGTAAACAAGGTCTAAAGCAAAAGATTCAGTTAGAGTGGATATAACCCACTCTCAACTGGAAATGAATTGGCAAAGCAAAGAGTGATATTCAACTCTAGTCCTCAGTCTAGTACTCAGAGTAGATCCACTGAAGTTAATGAACATGACTAATTTAGGTTCATTAATTTCAATGGGTCTACTCTGAGTAGGACTTAGTTGAATACAACCCATAATTAACAGTATACATAACGCCTAAAGACAGACAATTACTTTCTCTAGTCCTCTCTCCTACTGAGCCTAAACTTGGGCTCCTTCTAGGAGAAAGAGAAAGACCCCTTGGCTCCTTCTTGGTAGAAGGGCAGGATATTTATTTAATAAATAAATTTAATAATAAACTTGATAATAAGAAATGTTGCAAATGAAACCTAACTCAGCAGGTTCACACTGGAGTTCCCCTCTAAAGCTGTTTTTGTTGTTGTTGAAATATGGTCTTTGGGTCTGTAACAAGTCTGTCCGTGGACATTTTCTTTTTTTCAAAAGGAATTTCAAAGCGCAGAAAGGTTTCAAAAGAAGTGGTGTACCTTGAAGCTACTGAGTTTATTTATTATTTATTTATTAGATTTATATCCCACCCTTCCTTCCAGTAGGAGCCCAGGAAAGAGTTGGAATTCAGTTATAAGTTTTATGCTATCAAATTTTCTATTGAGCCCAAGCTTGATAGCCTAAAATCTGCAAAAGAATTCCAACAGTAGCTTCAAGGTACACCAACCCTTTCAAAACCTGGACTAGTGCCTGGACTCAGTGGTAGGCTGGATGAGGGCCAAGAAACTGTCTCTGAATCCTAGCAAGACAGAGGTGTTGTGGGTTGGTGGGTCCTGAGTTCAGATAATTGGTCATGTGCTCCTAAAGAGAGGGAACAAATGCTATGATTGTCAGCATGCTGACAAGAAATACTAAACTCCATACTTTATTCTAAATTTGCATAAGTGTGGAATACACATGGACCTATGTGGTGTTTAATGGTTGGCTTTGAGCAGTGAATGTGGAGGTATTCGTGGGAGAAAGACACTTGCTCTTCCCAGGATGTTTCTCACAACCCCAGATGTACATTGCACCACCTAATTGAAAGTACATGAAAAAGCCAGCCAGAGGTCCTCTTAGACCAGAGTAAATACAGAAAACCATTCACCAGATAGCAATGGTAACCTATCTGCTTCAGTGGCAGGGTGGCCATGTATCCTACTTTACAGAGAACAGTCCTCCATTTAAGTCTAGTCCAAGTCAGGTTTAATGATAAAAAACCCTAAGAAGAGAGAACAGAGGGGCCTTGAGGCTGCTCATGACAGTACCTAGTGAACACACTAAGCAGGCCCACAAGTCACCTACTCACAGTCTTCGCCAGTATGGTTAGATGTACTGTATTTCTATTGAAAGTATATTAATTATTTCTAAATTAACATCTAATAATATAAAACACTGCATATGGAAAATTTATTCACTTCTGTGTCCTCTTCCATCCTCTTTTTTGCCAATATGTTTCCTCTATCTTTGCTATGTGCAAGTGGCCACTCTATATGGTGGGCAGACAACCAAAGAGGGAACTGGTCCTCTGTAGTGTCTGCTCATGTCGTGAGGATCCAAAGATGCCCAGCTCTGCATGTAGTTGTGTACACACCACAGTAAAATTGCCACCTGGTAAATGCAAGTAGCAATTACAGCAGTTATATAGACTGTAACTATATAATGAAAAGTGTGCATCATTAGAGACGAACTTTCAATGTAGCAACCTAGGTTTACTCTACATCTCAGATTCCAGAAGTGGAATTAACCACAACTGGTCATCTGTATTCATTTTTGGAGCTAGCCCTGAAGGAGACACAAATCAGTAACACTTAGGAATATAGTCAAGTGCCCTAATGACTTGGCCCCTACATTGGTTAATGTTCCTCTTTCATATTCTCATATTCTCATCCATCATGTTGTCCCCAGGCTCAGTCCAGCGCTAGTGTCCTGCAATGCAGCAGCCCGGTTAGCACAGGATATTTACTGCTCGCATGTTCCGCTTGATGCTCCCCTCCCCATCCCCCAAACTATTGTAAGAATGTGTCAGGGGAAGTGGTGATATTTATTTATACCTTGCCAAAAGACTCCCATTTTGAATTAAATGGTGATAAAGTTTACTGGGCTTTTTTTTATGACATTGCTTCATGAGCTGATGACATTTTTATGGACTAATGAAACCCCAGATAATTCTGTTTGCTGATGCATCAGAGACTACTGGGGCTTCTTGGATTAATGAATTTTCTTTCACCAGACACTTGTGTTAGCTAGAGAAGATCATACAGAAATATAATTCTTCACTCTACACTGAGGTTTTATAGTCCTCCTGCCCAACCAAAGGAAAATCCAATCACCATCCGGCTTTGCAATCTGTTACAAGTTGGATTGTAGCTGCAGCATGCAGTACAAGGAACAGATCTTTGCCTAGCACAGGGAGATTTCAGGACTAGTTTTTCCAAACAGTTTTGGTGACATTATAGAATTACAGAGTTGGACGGGGACTTTGGAGGTTATCTATTCCAATAACCCTGCTCAATGCAGTATCTTCAATGCCAGATGCAACTGTAATATCCTTGACTGGCTGCCCAGCCTGTGCTTAAATACTTCCAGCAAAGGAAAGCCCATCATATCCCAAGGCAGTATATTCCACAATTAAATAGTTTGTACTATTAGGAAAGAAGTGGGCAAGCTTTTTCAGCTGAAGGACCACATTCATTTCTAGACAACCTTCTGAGCATCACATGCCAATAGTGGATGGGAGCCAGAGGCTAACCTAGGTGGAGCAATGAATGCAAATGTTACCTTTTTATAGAAGGTTGTTTCTAAACATACACACACACACACCTCTATATCCCATGCAGACAAGCAAGAGGCATTATCAGAGTTGAAGGATACATTTCAACCAGAAAAAACACTGACAAAGCAGGACCAGTGAAAGGTATGGCCTAGGGAGAGGGGAAGTGGCCTGGGGACAGTTCTGAGGCCCAGATAGGGAAGCTTGGAGGGCCACATTCAGCCCTGGGTCTGAGGTTCCCCATCAATGCATAGGTTTCTCCGAATGCAGCGTTTCCCAACCTTTGGGTCCTAGATGTTGCTGGACTACAACTGCCATCAGCCCCAGCCAGCATGGTCAATGATCAGGAATTATGGGAACTGTAGTCCAGCAACATGTGGGAACCCAAAGGCTGAGAACCGAAATCAGCTTCCCTGCTGATATAGCACCCTTTAGCAGAGCTTCCAAGGTGACTTACAAAAGCAAGATAACACGCACAAACAAAATATAACAGCAATAGGTTAAAAGCCAAAAGGATAATAATGTTTGTTTCAGGTAGACTTCTGAGAAGGGAATTCCACAAATGTGGTGCCACCACTGAGAAGGATCTCTCTCTCTGTGGTCATTACCCATCTTATCTGACATAGTGGGGTGCCTGGAAGAGAGCCTCTGAAGATGACTTCAGTGCATGAGCAGCTTGACAGAGGAGCGGGTGTTCCTTCAGGTACCTGGGTTCTAAGCTGTTTGTGACTTTAAAATGTAAGCACTAGCACTTTGAATTGTGCTCAGAATAGACCAGAAGCCAGTGAAAATAAAGATAATTAATTCATGGGATTGATTTCAATAAGATATAACTATGGTCACTGATTAGACAAGCTCATGGGAAAAGATCAGATGTGTTCATGGAGGGAAGGTCTATTGAAGGCCTTTGACCATAATACCTAAATGGAACCTCCAGATTCACAGACGGTATACTTCTGAACAGAGCTTGGAAAAGTTACTTTTTTGAACTACAACTCCCATCAGCCCAATCCAGTGGCCATGCTGGCTGGGACTGATGGGAGTTGTAGTTCAAAAAAGTAACTTTTCCAAGCTCTGCTTCTGGATAGGATCTGTTAGGGTGCAACAATGGGAGAAGGCTATTGCCTCCATGCCTAGTTTGCAAGTTTCTCAGAAGCATCAGGCTGGTAACCTGTTGGAAACAGGTTGTTGAACAAAGTAGACTCTGAGCCATGAGAGCTCTTCTTGTATTATATTCTCACCATCCAATTATTTGACAGCTCCTTATGCTCCTAATGAGTACCAGAAGCCGTCTCATAGAAATACAGATAAATGCTGAAGCTATGTTTTTATTTTTGGGAAATCGAGAATATGTTTCAGCACAAGCCCCTTCCTGCAACATCCTTTAAACTGGATTTGATTAGTGTGGTTGGCACTCAGAAATACCTGTGGATATGCATTTAAATGAACAGATTGCCACATGAGAAATGAATTTTAAACTCCACACAATTTTGAAGACTTCTATATCTTTAAATTTTCAAGATATCCTGTAATACCTTTTGTTTAGCAATATTGGGAGCAGCAACTGACACAGGGGAGAGGCCATGTGGTAGTGCATCTGCCTTGTATAAAGAAAGTCCCAGGTTCAATCTCCAGCATTTCCAGGTAGGGTGGAGAGACACCCATACCTGAAACTTTGGACAGCTGCTGCCAATCAATGTAGACAATATTGAGTTAGATATTCTCACTCAGAATAAGGCAGTTTTCTGTATTCCTGGCATGCATTACGGAAACTTGGTTCGACGAAGCCTCTGCTCCCATTCTTGAGGCCATGTGTCCACCAGGTTTCCATTATGCACAGCAGCCGAGGGTAGGAAGGCGGGGAGGGGGCGTGGCAGTCATCTACCGAGAGTCCTTGGTTTTTGCCAGACCTCCTCTCCATAGGACTCAATTTGTTGATTGTATGTACTGGAGGTTGGGCCCGAAGGGCAGTTTAGGGATCCTACTGGTGTACCGCCCACCCCGCTGCACAGCAGACTCCCTGGCCGAGGTGCTGGAGGTGGTCTTGGCTGTACGGGCATTGTCCCCAGAATTGTTAGTGCTGAGTGACTTTAACGTGCATGCCGAGGCCACTCTCACTGGAGCCCCTCAGGATTTCCTGGAAACCATGGCTTCCTGGGAACTGCACCTTAGTAATACTGGGCCCACCCATGTAGCCAGTCATGCTCTCGACCTTGTATTTGTCCTGGGAGAGGAGAGAAGTGGTCTGAAGTTGGGAGTGGTTCATTCCACCCCTGTGTCATGGTCAGATCACTACCTGGTAAACATGGACTTCTCGATGCCATGCCCCCTCCGCAGGGGTGAAGGACCTATTAGAATGGTCCGCCCCAGGCGCCTGATGGATCCGGATGGATTCCTGACTGCGCTAGGGGAATTGGAACCTGCTGAAGGTCGCCTGGTTGAAACCCTGGTGAAGGAGTGGAATGATGGGATCACCAGGGCATTAGACCGGGTGGCTCTGAAACGTCCTCTCCCCCTGAATAAAACTCAACTAGCACCATGGTATACACAGCGGTTGCGTAGTTTGAGACAGGAGGTGAGACGACTAGAGCGCTGGTGGCGGAAATCTCGCTCCGAAGATGTCCAGACACAGGTTAGAGCAGCAGTAGCTGCCTACCAAGTGGCAATAAAGGCAGGAAAGAAGGCTTTCTTTGCTGCCTCTATTGCGTCTGTGGAGTGCTGTCCCAGGAGGCTGTTCCAGGCGGTCCGAAGCCTGGTTGGTCCAGTTGCTCAGGAACCCTTGGAACAGTCAAAGGCCTCCTGTGATATATTAGCAAAGCACTTCGCTGACAAAATCGAACACTTACGGAGCTCGATCCCGTGCGCCGTGGATACAGTGGATGAACCAGAGTTGGCCAGTTGCATGTCGGTAAGTTGGGATCGGTTTCAGCTTCTCCCTTCTGAGGATGTGGACAAGGTGCTTTCATCTGTGAAGCCTACCACTTGTCTAACTGATCCTTGCCCATCGTGGCTCCTTATGAGCTGCAGAGAGAAACTGGGCGAGGGGATCAAGGCGGTGGTAAACGCTTCCTTGAAAGAGGGTGTGATGCCATCAGCCTTCAAGGAGGCAATTGTAAAGCCCATCCTGAAGAAGCCCTCCTTGGATCCCCAAGTTTTCAATAACTTCCGCCCAATTTCAAACCTACCATTTTTGGGCAAGGTCATTGAGCGAGTGGTGGCCAACCAGTTGTCAACACACTTGGATGAAACGGATTACTTGGATCCATACCAATCGGGTTTCAGGACTGGTCACGGAACTGAAACAGCCTTGGTCGCTCTGGTAGATGATTTGAGGAGGGCATTAGATAGGGGAGAATTCACCTTTCTTGTCCTCCTCGATCTCTCAGCGGCTTTTGATACTGTCGACCACGGTATCCTTTTACATCGCCTGGAGGGATTGGGAATTGGAGGCACTGTATTACAGTGGTTCCGTTCCTTTCTCTCCGACAGGTACCAACAAGTAGCATTGGGGGAGGAGGTTTCAGACCCTTGGCCTCTCAATTGTGGTGTGCCACAGGGCTCTATCCTCTCTCCCATGCTATTTAATATTTATATGAAGCCGCTGGGGACAATCATCAGGAGATTTGGGCTGCAGTGTCACCAATATGCAGATGACACTCAGCTCTATCTTTCGTTTAAATCTTCACCAGAGTTGGCTGTGGAGACCTTGTCCAAGTGCCTGGAATCCGTGAGTGGATGGATGGGAAGGAACAAGCTGAAGCTGAACCCCGATAAGACCGAGGTGCTACTTGTGGGGGACAAAAGAAGGTTGGGAGATGTTGACCTGAAGTTCAATGGGGTGAGTTTACCCCTGAAGGACCAGGTCCTCAGCCTTGGGGTTGTACTTGACTCCAGGCTGTCCATGGAGGCTCAGATTTTGGCGGTGAGCCGGGCAGCCTGGTATCAACTACACCTCATACGAAGGCTGCAACCCTACCTTCCTGCTCATCAGCTCCCCCTGGTAGTACACGCCCTGGTCACCTCTCGTTTGGACTACTGTAATGCGCTCTACGTGGGGTTACCCTTGAAAACAGTCTGGAAATGACAACTTATACAAAATACGGCGGCTCGACTACTTACGAATAGTCGCCGCGATCACATCACACCAGTGTTGTTCGATCTACACTGGCTTCCAGTTGTTTTCCGGGCCCAATTCAAGGTGTTGGTATTAACCTTTAAATCCCTATACGGTATCGGCCCAGTTTATCTTACGGAGCGCCTTCAACGCCACCAATTATGCCGCCCGACAAGATCAGCCACTCAAGGCCTTCTCTCAATCCCGCCGACAAAAACAGCTAGATTGGCGGGTACAAGAGAGAGGGCATTCTCAGTGGCGGCCCCCACTCTCTGGAACTCCCTCCCACAAGATCTCCAGCACGCCTCTTCCCTAAATGTATTCCGTAAAGCCTTAAAGACCTGGCTCTTTCAACAGGCCTTTGGGATCTCCGGGGAGGGTTAATTACTGTGACTGAAATGCCTCCTACCCTGTTTTAATATTGTTGCTGCTGTATTATTCTCATACTGTTTTTTATTGTATTATTGTATTTTATCTCATTGTGTTTTAACTGTTTTGTACATCGCCTAGAGTGGCCTTTGGCCAGATAGGCGACACAGAAATTAAATTTATTATTATTATTATTATTATTATTATTATTATTATTCCACAGGACTGACAGGAGCAGAGTCTGACATCCCTTCCCCTGTCCCAAAACACTAGCAGCAAAGTAAAAACATGCTATCATAATTGGTAAGGCCACAATAGTACTTTTCTATTTGGGAAGAAGATGAGGCACCTAGACTGAGTTCCTGCACTCTATTAAAACATAAGCACCACACATGCACACTACAAATCACTAGTTTGTAGTGCTGCCTCTAGGAATGTAGTTATGTAATATCTGAAAGTATTATGGCCAGAGGTCCACAACCAATCTCAGTTGGGCACTGACCATAATAATGCAGAGGTATCAGAACCAGAACACTTTGAATGCACTTGAACTAATCTAAAGGTAGCAAAAAAAACCCAAAAAACTTTTCCGCTAGCACTGAAAACTCTTGATTAAGGCTTTCCTGTATGGAGAAGTACTTCCTGGCTAAATTAAATTAATGATTTGTTGGTGAGTAGCAAATGCTCTTGCACTGCAAATGTTTGATACTGTAGGGGGCTTTGGGGGTTATTTAGGTGCGGGGTGGGAGGGTTCAAAAAGAAAGAATAAGAAAGAGAATTCTCCCATGCAGAACAGTGTTCCAGGGTCAATGGAGAGAAACTCTCTAGCCTGAATACCCAATCTGGGGAGGACTCAGAGCCTGGCAGGAACAGCCAAGGTTTGGGTGTCTGTGTTGTCACACTGGCAGCCAGGTTACCATGGCTCATCCAGTGTGCATCCACACCCCAGGGGGTGCCTCTCTCCCCCATTCAATAGGACTCAGCTCTTCCAGCATTGAGAAGGACAGTTGATTTGCAGAAGAAAAGAGAGCCCTTAGTGGGGCTGTCATGTCATCACCCCAGGATTCACAATGGATTGTAGGTTCAAAGTATAATGGATCCAGCTGCTTCTGGCTGCTCAGCACTGGACAGTTCTCATAGCTCAGAGGTCCCCCACGGAAGCCACAAAAGAAGCTCCTTCTTGGGGCTGCACAAGGGGTGCTGATCCAAATATAACTCAAAGAATGTGTTATATGGGTAGTGAGTTTCCCTTTCTTACTATAGCATGTTGCCTGCCTCCTATAGTGCTCACTTCCCCTGTTAAGTGCATAATTAGCCCCTTATATGGAAGTTCCAAGTTACCCTCTGGTTCTTCAGGTGTCTCCCCTTCCTTATTATCCTTAAACTAAGTTTCACAGAATGATCTAAAATAGCTGCCTCTATCTGTTAATGATTAAAAATTAGTGTGATCCAATAGACCAGGGGTGGTGAACCTTTGGCACTCCAGATGTTGCTGAACCACAACTCCCATCATCCCTGCCCATGGGCCATGATTCCTGGGGATGATCGGAACTGTAGTTCAGCAACATCTGGAGTGCCAAAGGTTTACCACCCCTGGACTAGACAATGTGTTGAGACACCAGTGTTCAAATATGGAGTTTAAATCCCAGCTCAGTCAGGGATTCCCTGTGTGGTCTCGGGCATATCATTATCTCTCAGCCTTCCTTTTACATCTGTAAAATGGGAATAATGACTTACTGCTCAAGAACATCATATGAAAGCACAACATAGGGATCACAAATTTAAAGAGATATATAAATGGATGATAATAATAAAGCATTCTACATCATTTCTAGATTATGTCAACTAGGGTTTTCATATCTCCAGAGGAGAAAGGTTAATTTGCATTTATTAAAGCCACTTAAATATATGGAAATTTTAAATTGCTGATTACCTGTCACCTAAGGCAGCCTTTACATTCCCTCTGGGTACTAAAACATAATGTTTAGCTTGGATTAACACTTGCTAGATAACAAAACAATTGGCAGAACGGATGCTACTTAAGAGTGGCTGTGCTATATGGCCCCGAGTAAGCCATGGCTCTATTCAAGAAAGGCATGAGAAATATGAAATCATAGGACTTGAAAACAGCATTCATATATACCACCCTACAGCTCAAGCACAGGAGTCTTTCTTGCAATTCTGCCTGTCTCTTCCGCCTCCTGGCTGATCCCCATGTTCACCTGAGATGCTGGGTTTCATTCCATACAGTCTTATGAGGGTTTGTGTTTGAAAATCTGATCTTGATGGTGGTGGAGGAGGGAGAGAAGGAGTGAGAGCATCTAGCCATCCACCCCCTCCTCCTCTTCCCAGAGAAAGAAAATTTAAATAAAAGCTCAATTTCTTTAGAAAGCATGTCTGGCTATGGGAAGGGTCCCTATATCCATGCAGCTTTTCCATCCTCCTCATCCCATCTGCGTAATCTCACTTCTGGGTCTGAACTCATTCAGATGTTGTGAGGGATTAGCTGACCTTTCTTTCTTTCAGTGCTCAGTAAGCTTGTGATGTTAAAGCTTCCCAAAAATTAAACTCTCGGGAGAATTGGCTCAGCCATTGAGAAGCCTAGAAGCCTGTTCATTTTGTGCAGGCAGTTTTCCCCCATTGTTTGCTCCAGGGGTACTAACAGCCATTCATTCACACAAGTTGTATTGTCCACTTCTCCTAGAAAACATACAGTTCCACATACCACCCCTCTATGCTTTTGTATATAATAAGGAAAACTCCTCCTGACAGACACACCGTACAGGGATTGTAAAACAAATAATTCCATCCATGCTGATTGTTAGCAGTTTCAAAAGTTATCCAGTACTACCTCTGAGATGGGAAAAGCAATGGCAATCTACTTACACACAGAGATGGCCAGTAACTTGCACACAGAATCTACTAATTTGCAATGGTACAAAATGGGTTTACAAACATTCCAAGAGGGATAAGGAATTTTATTCCCACTCTCCACTTCTAGAAATGTGTTTATTCATTTGTAACATTTCTAGTATACCTTTCACAAACTGGTCCCAGGGCAGGAATTCAACAAAAACAAAATATCAATAAAACAATTACCGTACATAGTTAATAGTTAAATCGTTAAAAATCCTTAAAATACACAGGATCAACTAGCAACAGGTAACACACAACTTCATTACAGTTCTCATCCCCTCATAAACATGGTTTAGTGAAAATAATGCTTTGGCATATCCAAAGTGAGCCTTGATGAATATTTTGTAACACACAAAGGTCTGCACCTGAGTATCCCCCTCCCCAATACATATGAAAAGCACCAGATCAACACATCAGCTTCCTAACATAGAAAAATACACTCATTCCTGCCATTCCTGATTTAGAAAGTGCACACATCCAT
This sequence comes from Rhineura floridana, assembly GCF_030035675.1. Classification (NCBI taxonomy): domain Eukaryota; kingdom Metazoa; phylum Chordata; class Lepidosauria; order Squamata; family Rhineuridae; genus Rhineura; species Rhineura floridana. The sequence goes on from NC_084482.1 coordinate 71,241,710, forward strand.
ATGCATTAGTACAGGGATGAGCAGATTTCAAGCTTGAGAAATCTACTCTGCTTTTTCCTAGAGCCCCAAGGTCCACCATCTGTTGCCAAGTGTAAAAAAGTGGCTTAGAAAGAGGGGTATACATAGAATTAAGGAACAAGGCATCTCTGACTGTATTTTAGTTCAGGAATTTATTTTCTGTACCAGAACTAAGCTCACATTCCTTTCCTGGTTTCCCCCTATACTTTCTTTGTATCAGCAGCCTACTTTGAAAACTAAGTTGTTGCTGTTGTCTACCATAAATCACCAAAAGATGTACCAATAGACCCAGATCTACCTTCTGGCCATTCCTGCATTATATACCTTCATGTATTCCAATACAGTGCGAAAGAACAGAAGTGGTTCTGGATTGCCAACAACAGGAAGAGGATTTTCATATTAGCCAGTGCCTATCTGATATATTTCCAAAATGCTAAGCATTCAAGCAGAATGTACATTCATATGTTGTATTGACACCTACAGGTAGTCTAAAAATTAAGTGGTAAGCCATAAAACAAACATTGGTTATAGCTTGCGGTTTGTCCAGAGTGAGATAAGCCATGAGGTTGGGTTCAGATGTAACACTATGCCAAACAGTGGCATAACTCACAGGAATGCAGCAGGAGGAAGAACAAAGAAGGAGCAAAGTGGCTTCAATCTTTTATCTGGGAATCCACATGTTTGCTCATTCACACTAAGCCATGGATTGGCATAGCACCACATGTGAATTGGGTCTCTGCCTAACACTGTATAACTCCTAATACAACAACAACAAAATGGCTGCTCCCTTAGGTTTCAGTTCTCTACTGATGTTCCCCAGGACTCTCCTCTCCATGCTTCCACTCAGGGAATGCTTGGGTTCCTACCATCATTATGCTTTCCCCTCCCTAAAAAAAGAAAGAAACAATATTACTTGAAGTATCAAGTCTTTCAGTGTGAATTTCAGTGTGCAAAGCCATATTTGAAATCTCCGTGGCATTCTGTGCTTCAACAGTTTGATTTGTTCTTTCTTGAGATTTCTACCTTGGCTATCTGACACATATATCTGCATTCTCAGTTATTTCATCCATTACTGGCTAAAGAAAAGAACACTTTTCTGGTGTGCACATCTTTTCTGTTTCTCCTGTAGATGGTTACATCACCAGTCTGAAACAAATATGCTCTTGGGGTCAAATGTTGTTTAGTTACTTTTGCAGATTTTCACATTCCATTTTGATAGATGGTAACTGGATCTCCCACATGCAAAGAAGGGTCAGGTTTTCTACCTTTGTCATAATACTGTTGCTGTTTCTCTAGTCCCAAATTTTAGATGTGCCTGCATGTCTCCTTTAATTGGATTGGTGTTGAGATAGGCACGCTAGTTCTCAAACATCTCCCCATTAAAAGTGGTGCAGGCAATCCTCCTATAGATGTAGTTCTGTAATCCAGTTGGCTAAGATACAGGTTTGTGTTGCTCAGATCAGATTTTGTCAGAATCCTTGTTACTGTTTGGATTGCTCTTTCTGCCACACCATTGGACTGAAGAAGTATTGGACTTGACATAGTATGAATAAATCAATTTATTTGCCCACATTCTGAAGTTTCTAGGGCAAACACTGAAGGTTATTGTTATTCACAATCTCTCTTCTGCTATTCCATGTCTTCTAAATATAGATTTGCCTTGTCTGGTTATTTATTTGCAGTCTCCTCAGGCAAACACACTTGGATGTGTTATGCTCCAGTCAGAAGATGACAGTGTTTTCCTTTATATTCAAATAAGTTGATTTCCAACTTCTGCCAAGGTATTTTCGGAATTTCATAAGGCAACATGGGCTCCTTTTTGTTTTTATTTCTTAAAGTTTGCTACATGGCAGTACAAAGTCTCCAGTCTGAGTACACATGCCTAGTCAATAAACAGCTTTTTGGCCCATATTTTATGTAGCTCAGTACCAAAATGGTTATTGTGTATGCCATTCAGTATACAATAACACAGTACTAAGTCTTGTGGTATTATAATACTGTCACTTTAAAAAAATGAATCAGTATAATGTTCATTTAACCAGGCCACCTTCGAGCTTTTACTCTTAAGTCTCACCATCCCTGCAGAATAGATTGTAGGGAGTGGGGGAGGGGATGAGTAGGATTGCAAAACTCTAACATTTGGAATAGCTATTTGAAATTTCTGCAGTTTTGAGACTGGCAAATATGAAACCGTAAGATATATAGCAACAACTTCCTTAGAATTTATTTCTTATCCTTGTTCCATATATGCCTTGCATAGAGCATCAGTGATGATTAACCCTTTGCTTGGTCTTTAAGCAGCTGGTGTTTTTGTAGTGTAAGAAGTCATCTTTGATTCTCAGAGTTGCATAATATAAAGGTTTTCTAAAAAATTGCATCCAATAGTTTGTGGACTGTTTCCATAGACTTTTTTTTCATGGATTAATTGATGGAATCTTGTTCCACCAAACTCTATTGCCAACATTGGCTTGGGTCCTAAGATAAGTGAATGGAAAGAAGTTTGCTGAAGGAAAATTTCCTGTCCCCTCCTCCTCCCTTGCAGCTGCCTGCACCCCCTGAAAAGTCTTTTCAAAGAGTCAGGGCCCCTACTGAATAATGTGGGATGAAGTTAATGGGACTGCTAGGGGGAGGAGGGGGCAGGAAACATTACTTCTGAAAACATGGGAAGAGTTATTATTAATCATAGACCTTAGACAGAGTACAGCTTGTACATAAATATTTACTACCTGGAATTTCAGCTGAACTGTCTTGACTTTGTATGTGAAATTTAGATTAAATTTAAACACATTTCCTCCCTCCCACCTCCAGAGTATTAGAGTAATCTGGTATTTGAATCTTGAATTTTGAAGTAGCTCCAGTTGCAGTGCTTTATTTGCAGTTGCATGAGCTTTGTTTCCCTGTGTCAAGTTTGAAATTTACTGTTTTATGATCATTTAAGAGATCAATTTCTCACACATCTTCCAGAGATGAATTCTGTGTACCCATGAGTTTTCATCTGTTTCTATCAGACTAAACACTTGTTTTACACATTTTAACAACGTGAAATGATTAAATGTGCCACATTTCTTACATTGTTTCCCATATGCTGGACAAAAGATGCCACACTTCTAGGATGCCTCTGCAGCACTTCTGTCTAGGGCTTTTGTTAGTGCTGTTTGCTCCAAGACTGGCTGTCTTTGAGCTTTTTAGAAACTCTTCTGCATTGTTTTATGCAGCCCTCAACTACTTGGTAGCTACTTCTTCCATCCAGTGCATGCTGCAGAGTTAAATCAGTCTGGATCTTACATCTGTCTGACCTTATGCTACATGCTGCAGTTTTAAATAAATGATTCATTAATGAATGGTCCCCAAATTTGTGCTACCAGCTTCACAATCTGTCACACGTAGATCTATGTTTTGACCTCCATTCAGAATGCAGCATATAACCAACATTAAATCAAACCAATTTTTTTTGCTGAAAATCTTACTGCATTTCATTTTCTTTTGCATGACTATGGTTACAATTATTTCAGCTCATTCGCCCATCCCCGCTCAAATTAATGAACTAGTCCTTAGGGTGCTGTATTGAAGCAAACATCATTTCCTTTAGAGGCATTTGCACCACCAAATTGTTTAGACTTTCACATTTAGCAAAAAAAAAAAAAGTTTTTCACAATTTCCCCCCCCATAGATTCTCTCCCTCCCACATTAATGTGGCTCTGTTTTGCAGGATTGGTATGTACACAAATATCAAAACCTTGAAGTTGGATACTGTAGGGGTTCTGAGAGCCCTCTTCTCACTGTAAGCCTCTCTCTTGTAATCTTTCTCACACTTTGATGGGACAGTGTATGCCTAATTGGTCACTCTGCCTCTGCAATTATCCACTGAACATGCAGTCATTATAGCTGTATCAGGGGATGCACATCCTCTCTCACATTCAATGACATTGCTCAGACAAGAACTAATTTTTTTTACCAGCACTGAACTTATAACCGCTCTGCTACTCAGATCAAGGTCAGGGGCCTTTGGAAAGTCATTGGCTTCTGGCTGAAGGGAAGCTATTTAGAAAAGACTGGCATGCATTTCTGGATCCAGTTTGGCTCTTAATATTAATGCCTCAGCATGTTAGACAGACATTGTGAAGGTCTCCATTAGCATGTGATTATTTGGAAACGGTTGTTTTAAAGCAATAATAATTTGGCCACAAACAAATAGTTTTTTAAATACACGTTTCAATCAGTTCAACCACTCGGTGGAGAGGGCCCTTGTTTCCTTCTACAGTGATAACAAATTATTTATCATCCCTTCTATACTGAGGCTATGATGGTCAGGCCAACCTGACCAGATGCTATCTCAGCTATTTCAACATTTTCTTGCTGAAGAATGGTCTGAATGTACCTGACAGGTAGATCAGCTCATACATTAACAGTAAATCATAGTTAATAGTTTATTGTGAACACACTTTTCTGAAACTAATACTAGCAGAAACCAGTAATGATTTGAAATGAATGCTGATGAAAGTTAAAGAGGAAAGCACAAAAGCAGGACTACAGCTGAATGTCAAGAAGACTAAAGTAATAACAACAGAAGATTTATGTAACTTTAAAGGTGACAATGAGGACATTGAACTTATCAAGGATTATCAATACCTCGGCACACTCATTAATCAAAATGGAGACAATAGTAAAGAATCAGAAGAAGGCTAGGACTGGGGAGGGCAGCTGTGAGAGAACTAGAAAAGGTCCTCAAATGCCAAGATGTATCACTGAACACTAAAGTCAGGATCATTCAGACCATGGTATTCCCAATCTTTATGTATGGATGTGAAAGTTGGACAGTGAAAAAGGCGGATAAGAGAAAAATCAACTCATTTGAAATCTGGTGTTTGAGGAGAGCTTTACAGATACCATGGACTGCAAAAAAGACAAAGAATTGGGTGTCAGAACAAATTAAACCAGAACTATCACTAGAAACTAAAATGATGAAACAGAGGTTATCATACTTTGGACACATAATGAGAAGACATGATTCACTAGAAAAGACAATCATGCTGGGAAAAACAGAAGGGAGTAGAAAAAGAGGAAGGCCAAATAAGAGATGGATTGATTCCATAAAGGAAGCCGCAGACCTGAACTTATCAGATCTGAACAGGGTGGTTTATAACAGATGCTATTGGAGGCCGCTGATTCATAGGGTCACCATAAGTCGTAATCGACCTGAAGGCACATAACAACAACCACAGTTTTCTGAACAGTTTGCCTCCTCCTCACTAGCATATAGGGAAAACAAACCATGATCCCTCCTTAGCATTACATCTGATCCAGGAACTGTGCTTTTTTTTTTTGTTCCAACAAACCACAGTCAGTAAGCCAAGAACAAACCTTGGCTATGGTTCATGGACTGTAAGAGCAAAACAAAACATGATTCTTGGTTTGGATGTAATGCTAAGCCAGGGCTCATAGTTTGTTTCCTCTGTATGTTAACATACAGAAGAAATGCAGACCAGAAAAGCACACTGAGTGTAAATGATCAGCTATAGTTTGTCATGATGTGTGAACAAGCCCATACTTTCATGTTTGAAGCTAAGCAAGCACCTCAAGTGGAGGTTACCAATGAACTATGCTGCTCTGAGTTCCTCGTATGAAGAATGGTATACAAACATTGTTGATTATGATGACTATAAAAATTGTATTGTGCCCTCCTGTACTGGTACACTCAGAACATCTAACAAATAATGTAAAATAGTTAAAAATAATAAAATTACATATCAAACAAATGAAACAGTAAACATCATCATCATCCCCATCAGAATCTTTGACCTGAAAACTCACCCCAATACTTAGCCTAAATCTTTCTCTTGTAAATTTCAAACAAGAAGCATGTTGCTAGAATAAGAAGTGTGCATCCCCATGGTACAGGAAGGATGACAGACTAGGAGATGTAAGTACAACCCATTTCACCTGTGTCATAAAAGTCATATCTGTATTGATCCCTATCCATTACTGATCTAACAGTAGGTGGCTATATAGCATGAAGCTTACTCTACTAGTTATCTGTGACCAGCATCCCATGTTGGAGCTGAAGCGTTATTCTAGGAAAGGCTCAATAGTACTGACATGTTTATATCCAGCTATCTAGCTCTTCCCCTTCCTGGTCATCTGCTAGGTTACTGGTTCATAGCTGAATCTTCTCTAACTTCTGCCTCCTCCCCAGGAGCTTTTTGGCAATAAAGCTTCCTGGAAGTCCAACAAGCACTGCTGACTCTGAGCATCCCACCAGGTCCACTGCCGTATTTGCTCTTGAGGTCTGGGGAGCAACAGGAGGGAGGGGGAATCTGCAGTTGAGGCATTGCTTAGGGAGCAGGCAAGACATCCATGAGATTGGGCTGCCTTCAGATTATAGTGCGTTCATCCAGGTCCCCAATTATACTCTGCAGGATCCCACATCTCTTCCTCAAGTTTTACCAGGGTCATGATCAGGCAAGATCCTGACATTATATGTCTCCTCCAGAATCAGGCACAGTTTAGACGTATCATTTTAAATATATATCCTGCATGTTCTTTCATTATTTCAAGAATAATTTCCAGTTCAGCTCTGTAATATTCATATATTGGCCAATGAGTTAATAGCCATGGTTATGACTTTGGGGGCATATTTTAAAGCTATCATTATTCACATCCCTTCTCAGCCAGTCTCTTTGGTACATTAAACATGTCCCTTTATCTTGCTTATAACAGAGCATCATAATGCAGTGTGACTCTTCTTGCATCTATTGATAACTTAGACCTTCTTCTTCACTCCAACATTCTTATCTATACTTCCTTCTTTCTACTCTGTGTAAGCTGCTCTTGTCTCGACTCATACATAATGTTGTTTTTTTAAAAAGAAAAATCCCTCTCAAATTTGAATTTTCTTTATCCTCTTATAAACCCAACACTTTCTTATGTAACTATGGGAATGTTAACAATCACACCTAAGTTCTCAACCAGCAATCGTTTATTCCATTTGTAACTATACTTCTATCTATCTAGTTTAGTGAAATGTAAACTGCTGTTACGTAAATGCCATTTGTTACTTAATCATTTCACCATGTAATCCTATGCATGTTTATTCAGAAGTATGTCTCATTGAATTCATTGGGTCTTACTTCTATGTGTGTATGGATTACAGCATCAGTTAACTAAATATAGTTCAATCCTTTCCGTGCTTACAAAGGTAAGTTTCACATACTTCAGTGGGACTTACAATGCAATCCTATAAATGTCTGTGCTCAGAAGTAAGTCCCACTGAGTTCAATGGGGCTTAGTCCCAAGCGAGTATGCTCTGGATTACCACCTTAATTTATTAATTTTTAGGCATTAAATTAATCCAATGGTTTGAATTCTACTTTAATTATCTGTACCAGCTGAGAAGCTAGCCTGACGCTAAGCTATATAAAAAAGAAAAAGCTTCAACAATGTAAGTTTAAAAAAATTAGAATTGCAAGTTTTAACCAAGTTAATTGATTAACTAATGGGGTCCAAGTTTCCTTAGTAAGGCATTTATCTTTATATTGGGTTGTTTTGTTTCTGGTATGTTGATTTAATATTGAAGAAAAAATATTAAAAGAATATTATCTTTCATTTTAATAATGAGTGGAAACTTTCTTTATCAACTTGTGTAAAGTTGTCTCATTATTTCCTCAGTATCTCATAAAGACAACCAATACTTGTTCTATTAATATGCCAATATATTTACATTTAAATTAATTCATTGATTGACTGGTTAAAGATAGGTGATTAAGCAACTAAAAATTTTAATCAAATGGTAGGGTATTTTTGTCGACATTTTGGTTTCCGTTTTCTGGATCTGCAGGTGCTGGATTACCCTTGATTTATGACTGTTTGAATGCCAAAATTTCAGAAGTGTAGCAAGGCATAACTGTGCCTTACAATTTCACAGCCTAAGAGTTTAATGCATCCAAATTTGGAGGTAGGAGTTAGGGAGAGAATAGGGGTGGCTTTCACCCAATTCTGAGCCTTCTCATGTTTCACTCAAATTAATTCTGAAGGGAAACCCTCACATTCCTGGCCAGAACAATTGCTGAAATATTAGCTGAGCTACAAAAACAAACAAACAAAACCCCATTCAGGTCTATTTTATTTGTCCTCTTTTCTTCAGCTTGCTCCAGTGTGAAAGTTGCTGTTTAAATTTCAGCAGTTGTGTTACAAGGGGCTGGGTATCTGTTCCAAAGCATCACCCTGAGAGCTTTTCAGTGGAATGTTTGCACAGTTCAATTAATTTCAAAATGCTCAGCAGAAGCTCCCCCCCCCACTACTCCACCAATCCTCACACCAACAACTTTCTGTTCTCAGATCCAATGATGTAAAGTATAGGGCCTGGGATACTGATCCACAAAGCCCTTAAGTGTAAACACAAGCCACTGTTTGTATTTGACTTCACACAGTCAGGACTCAATTGTGCAAAATGCAAAATCTGCTGCCAACCTGCTTTCAATATCTACACATCCATCCTCAAGCCTGCCAAAAATATTTCCAAACTCCTCCTCACTATTTCTTTGAAGGAAAACCATTTCACTTTCATGATGCAATCTCAAACATTAGCCAGAACCAATTCTACTATCCTTAAGCAGGAAAGGGAGAGTAAACAACCTGATGGATATAACTGGAAACACAAGAGAGACGCCAAAAGCACAGCAGCTATTCTAATGATGCTACTTAGGTTGGGCCAGAAGCCGCTGCCTTTCCCAAGGGTCTGGTGCTAGGCTTGGTAGGCCTCAGAGTGATACACAGAAAGCTGTAAGCATTCGGCACGTGTTTTTGTGGGAACTCATCCTAGATATTTTAAAGGCAGCTTCTTTTCATTCGCACATTCACAGACATAGACACCCTCGCCCCATGGAATAATCCACTATTGTGGAAGCACAGCATTCACTTGGAATTCAGCAGCCGTCACAAGAAACTTCCAAATACAAAGTCAGTGCAAGCCCTGTGAAATAGCACCATGCAGATTGAGGCCATAGTAAAATGTAGCATAATGTTCTCATTGAACTGTCACAAACTGCACTTTTGCATTCCATTGCTTTTAACTCCACAGGTTACATTTCCCCCCCCTTTTACACCCATGTGTACATATATGGAGGTCACACTGCATAATAATGCATCTGATGAAGTGGGCATCAATCCATAAGACCTTGTAATTATAATACTATAAAAAATGTACGATAGTCTCTGAAGTAACACAAGACTTACACGACTGCTCATTTGGAAATTCTGCAGTGTAAAGCAGCATTTTTGTATTGTCCTCAGTGTTCATCAAATAAAAATTAGCTCAACATTGACAATAATTTAGGGTGATAAATTTACTCTGTGTTCAAAGAGCTAGGCAGATGTTCAGCAGAATAATCATGATAGCTACAGTAATAATTTTTCCTTTCATCTTAAAAAAACTTCTTATAATATTTCCTGTCCTGATCATCATATCTGATTAAACACGGAGCTCTCACTGCAGATTGTGCTGGTTTGGCTTCTAAGATTTTTCTTTTCTTCTGGAGCTCATTCTCTGTGGGCCAAACCACATATGACATTAATCACATGGTTTGCTCTTGAATGCAACTTTTTTCTTTCATAAATTTCCAGTGCAGTGAGCTTTATTTGGTTTAGGAACCTGGCATTGGGAGGGGGTGGTAAAGGGGCTTTAACCCTCTGCTCCTTGCTACAGTCCCCGTCTGGAGTGGGGGTCCTGTATCTATAATTTGCATTGCAAAAAAGCTCCTGTTGCCTACAAAAGAAGCTCCCCTCCACCCCATCCCCCACACAAAGGAAACGTTTGCACTCTAGGGTAAACTATGTGAGCTCCAGAAAAGGCAAAGGACATTCCAAAATCTGGCATAGCAATAACTGCCTTGGGGCTGGCATGGCAGTGACTGGTTAGCTGGAATATAGGATGCTCTTTGTCCTTCCAGGCACCATTTCAAGCTTATTTCTGCAATGTCCTTTGAAGCAAAATCATTGTAATTTTGTGATGTAATCTCAAACATTAGACAGAACTGATACTTCTTATCTACTATCTTATAGCAGGAAAGGGAAAGTAAACCATCTGATGGATACAAAGAGAAACACAAGAAGCCACCACAGACATAGCTGCTGCTCTGCTGGGATGCTGTTTGGCAGCAGTAGCCAATGTGATACTCTCCAAAGGTTGTTGGAGTACAGCTCTCATCACTCCTGACCATTGGTCACAATGGCTAGCTGATAGGAATTGGAGTCCACGTTAGCTACCCCTGCTATTCAGGTTCAGCCAGAAGCAACTTTGCTCTTAGCAACAGTCTGGTGCTAGACTTGGCAGGCCCCAGAATGATACACAAAACTAATCAACAAACTGCAAATCTGACAGATTAAACTATCCATAGGAAACCTCTCCCATGTGTGGAAAAGCTATTTGGGAAGGGGGAGGATTTTCTCATTCAAAAGGGTTGGAGGGAAAGGGTGAAGCAGCCTCCCATCTCTCTCCACTAAAATCTGTAGCCTTCTGTGGCTGCTCTAAATTTTTACAAAGAAGTCTGGAAATTGTTACACATGTCTCCTTTGAAACAACAACTCTGTTCCTTAGGAAACTGAGTGAAGGTTCAAGTACTTCAAGAATTTTCATTGAATTTATTAGCCTTCCCCCAAATTTTAGCAAGTGTTCTCCTCTGGCTGAAACACTGACCAAAACAGTATATATTTAAGGAATGGTGTCTCATCTGCTTATGCCTGCACATGAAGAAATACCATTGTGTACAATCGGATGAACAACTGTTCACTCTCTTCTTTTTCTTTAAAACTGGGACAGGGAAATTGTGGGCCTCCAGATTTTTGGACTCTAACTCCTATCAGCCCCAGCCAGCATGGCCAATGACCAGGGATGATGGGTCCTAGAAACCAACATCTGGAGAGCCACAGGTTCCTCATTATTGCTTTAAAATGTTTTGTTTTTCTTCCTAGCCATCTGTAGACATAAAGCTTCCCTTGTGTCCAAAGGGAGCTTATTCAAACCAGGACAGTGCACAATGCATGAGCAAGATGGCCTTCTTTGGCCCAGATCAAGGAAGGCATGGGCTAGCAGCAAATAAGCTTAGGAGAATGAGACCTCTCAACTAGAATGCCAAAACAGGGTTTTGTTTAAGTCAAACTGCAGTTTATGTTATGCCATCTTCATTCAAAATTCAGTCAGTGGTAAGCTTTCTGAGAAGTGTAACTTGTGTGAAAGCTTCCCCTGGACAAGGTTCACAGGTGAAAAAGGCTTGTTCCCATCTAACATTTCCTATTATTTTCATCCTATGGGCTCATCCAGACGACTGCAAAATGTGTGACACACCCACTATGTGTGTTCATTATTTTTCGGTCGTCCAAATGACGTCTCGCGCTGTTACGCATTTTCACGGGTTAAACCGCTCCTTGCAATACCAGCAAAAATGCGATTTGCTGTTTAAAATCAGGAATCATCCGCTGTGCCTTCAGAAGTTAGGATGCAATACCGCAGACTTTACAGCTGATGGGCGGTTCTTGGGCGTTTCCCCTTGCCCCTTCTCCTCATTCCAGCCAATCACGTATCTGCACTTTTGCGCATGTGTGAGAATAAGCCCGGGAAAATTGAACCAATCATCGCAATGGTGGGGTGTTGGGGGGGGTGTCTGCAACTACTGCGCAGATGCATTTTATTTTTTGCCAGCCTGCAAACTGGGCGGCCATACTGGGTGAGATCTGCAATGCACAGCAAGCGAGAAAGGGGGTGGTGGTTTCAGCCTGCCTCCGGAAAGCTTTGTCAATTTCATTCTGCTTGCTGGGGGTTTTGCTTCAAATCAGAAAAGCATACATTCGTTTAAGTGTAATATCGCAAATACAAACAAGAAAAGGGCTGCTGGTCGGTGTCAAGCCTGCTGGGAAAGCTTTGTCAATTTCATTCTCAGTGGGAAGGAAAGGGAGAAGGAGGGGGGGTGACATGTTTCTTGCTTTTTTGGAGAAATAAGTGCAATTGCCAGCGTGTGTATCTCCTTAAATATCAATAAAGGCAGAAAAGCATACATTCGTTTGAGTGTAATATCGCAGATGCAAACAAGAAAAGGGCTGCTGGTCGGTTTCAAGCCTACTCCGAAAGCTTTGTCAATTTCATTCTCTGTGGCAAGGAAGGCGTGAAACCGACCAGCAGCCTTTCCTTCCCAGGCGAGAACTCCTTTACAGCCATATTGTGCTTTGTTGCAAAGGGGGAGAGGAGCATACGTAATTTTTTTGCTGACCAATTGGTTGATAGGGGAAGGTTTTAGAGGCAGAGCTTGGAAAAAGCAAAACGAATGTAGGGGTCTTACCGCTGCATGTGCGGGTGCAAAAAAGCATTTTTTTTAATTGGGAAAGAGCGAACTAAAAGGCAAAGTGAGGACTGTCAGATGACAAACCGAATATGGAAACCGTGGATTATCCCGCTCCATTTGGATAAGCCCTATGTCCAAATACATATTTATTTGTGGGTATAAGGACACATTTTGGACTAATGCATGTGCTTAATAACCATGAAACAATGGTTATGTCAAGATTGTGACTATATGATATCTGTACTGGGAATGAACAATCAATTTAAAATTTTATTTATTTATTTATTATTATATTTATATCCACCCTTCTTCCCAGAAGGAGTCTAGACCAGCAAACAAGTGCTAAAACACTAAAAACATCTATAAAGCATTTTAAAAACAAAACATCTTTAAAATTTTCTTTAAAAACAATTCCAACACAGATGTAAATGTAAATGTACTGCCTTCAAGTTGATTCCAACTTATGGTGACCCTATGAATAGGGTTTTCATGAGGATGAGAGGATGTGACTGACCCAAGGCCACCCAGTGAGTTTCATGGCTGTGTGGGGATTCGAACTGTGGTCTCCCAGGTCATAGTCCAACAACTTAACCACTACACCACACTGACTCTCCTAACATAGATGTAGACTACAAAAAGTTCTCTATTTATAAGGCTTGTTGAAAGAGGAGGGTCTTCAATAGGTGCTGAAAAGATAACAGAGGCGACACCTATCTAATATTTAAGGGGAAGGAATTCTGAAGGGTAGATACGACACTAAAGGTTCACTTCCTATGTTGTGTAGAATGGACATCCTCTGTTGAGATGGTGTCTGAAGGAGGCCCTCACCTGCAGAGCAGTGATCAACTGTGTATAAAAGGGGTAAGACCATACTTTAGCTATCCTGGGCCCAGAGCTTGGAAAAGTTACTTTTTTAAACTACAACTCCCATCAGCCCCAGCCAGCATGGCCACTGGAGTGGGCTGATGGGAGTTGTAGTCCAAAAAAGTAACTTTTTCAAGCTCTGCCTGGTCCTAAGCTATATAAGGCATTACACACCAAAAACAGCACCTGGAATTTTTGCAAAATGTTCACTCACACCCACCAATCATCACTCAAGTACAAACGATTACAATAGTTCGCTTGTTGTCTTACACAAATTAATATAGCACAAAACTGATGTTATGGTCCCACAGTCTGTGAATTCAGTCATCTTATCTTTTATCTCAAAGGATGTGACAGTTTTCAACCAAGTTGTAGAAGGCAGGCAGAGTAAAGGTTCAATCCAGAAATCTCATGTGGCATTACGAAGAAGCCTCACAGGTAGCAATTACAAACTGTCTGTAAAAAAAAGCTCATGACTGATACAATGGTCCTTTGGGTTATAGTGGAGGGGCTGCAGAGCCTTAGGTGAAGCAGTTGTTTGAAAAGAACAGCAAAGCTACTACCTAAGGCCAATCAGCAACACTCACACTATGTCTTAATCTAAATATGTGGCATATCATATAAAGCACTGCCTACAAGAAGGAAACCTGTGGTCCTCCAGACAGGGCTTGACCTACCATTAGGCAGAGCAAGGTAGTCACCTCAGGCAGCTGATTTGGGATATCATGAAAGAGAAGCAAATTGTTAGTTTTTAAATGTATTATTCCTTGGATTTTTATTGCCAGAGGAATCTCCTGCCTCAGGTCCCAGAATAACTTGACTGGCCCTGGGTACTGTGGCTATGCCCCTTAACTTGGGGGAAGGTACTATTTGCTACTCCATCTCAGGCAGAAAATTGTCTTGGGCGTGGCCCATCTTGAGACCATTAATCATGTTGACTGGAGCTAATGAGAACTGGATTCCAGCAATATCTGGAGGACTTCAGGCTCCCAATTCTAGCCTACAGGCTATGGATTGAACATTGGTTTGAATCAGCTGAGTGGTTCTGGATTCTTTCGTGAATGTCAAAGAGACATATGCAGCAGTAGCTGCTGCTGCTTAAAGTATGTGACAGCTCAGTTTGGCCTTTTTTCCTTTTTTCTTTTTAAGAAGAGCATTAGATCATATGAGGTGAATGTCCTCCCTCAAATTCTCAAACTTCAGATTGGAGTGTTGAACAATAAATCCTCACCTGAAAACACGTGTTCTGAATTTTTAAGTTGAAAATTAAGTACATAACTTTTGAATATGTAGGTTCTAAGCTGGTTTTCAGCTTGAAGGGTAGTATTCAGTTTTTCATGTGCATGTATGGTAGGCAGGGGCGGGAATCAAAACTTTTAATCAGATTCTCATTTTCATTTTAAAACCTAAAATTAAAGTCTAATAAAAAGCTTTGATTCCTCTACTTTTTAAAAACGCTATGTTAATATTTTGAGCAGCAAGCAATTCATGGTCAAGTTTCAGATTTGAATGTGAAAATCCACTTCTCTAATTCCAAGCTTCTGATTCAGATTGTTTTCAAAGTTCCCAAACTTTTTTTGAATGAATGATGATTTTCATTCACTGTTTTTATCCATGGTGTGGTAAAGATATGCCCTGTGCTGTTCTATTTGTTGTTGTTGTTATGTGCCTTCAAGTCGATTACGACTTATGGTGACCCTCATTAGCCTTAATCTTTGGCATCAGCAAGCTTGGTCTTATTTTTAAATGGCTGTACTTCAGTGAAAAGTCAAGGTTGCTGAAGCCAAACTCTGAGCTTTTAGCACACTAGACCTGACTGCCTATGTAGTGCAATGGCTTATTCCATAAATAAATGCACAGTTAATGTATGGGATTCACTATCTCCACGTGTGGTGTTGCCCACTAGCTTAAAAGGCTCTAAAAGAGGATTTGAAACATTCATAGAAGATAGGCCTGCAATGGCCATTAGTCATGATGGTTATATGGAAGCTTCATATTTACAGGCAATAAGTTACTAAATATCAGCTGCCAGTGACCAATAGTGGGAGGCTGTTTGCTATAATCTCTGTTTATAGGCTTCCCAAGAAGCATCTGGTTGGCCCCTGTCTGAAACAGTATGCCAGAATAAATACACCAGGGTGATCCAGCAGGACTCTTAGGTAGATTCCATAGCCGCTCAGTTCTGCTGTTAACCAGACATTCCTTCCATGTGGGTGTTAATTCCTTAGTGGAAAACAATCATCTTCTTTCCTCATGATGACTCTTTATAGGGCTGCAGTGCTATACACAATTGTTTGAGAGCACCCCCCCACTGAACACAGTGGGATACTTAGGAACAAAGGAAGTTGCCTTGTACCAAGTGAGACCATTGGTCCATCAAGTTTGGTATTGCCAATGCTGACTGGCAGCAGCTCTCCATGATTTCAGACAAGGATATCTCCCAACTCTACATGGAGATGCTGGGGATTGAACCTGGGGTCTTCTACATGCAAAGCAGATGTTCTACCACTGAGGTATGACCCTTCCCCAGAGTAAGCATGCATAGGATTGAGTTGCATGCCTCTATCTAATCTGCAGTTAAATGCTTTTTATTTAATTTTTAAAACACCACAATCCATATAGTCACTAGCTATACCTGAAACAATAAAGTTTTCTCCTGAGGAGGAGGGTATGGCTTTTCCTTGGAGGCAGCAGGTAGAGCACTACCTGGAGAAATAGTTTGTTTCATGCAGTAGGAGAAGGAGAGTCTTGTTTACTGAATGGTTGAGAGAAACAAACACTTACCTGTTAATAGAATAGGTTATCTGTTGAACTGTGGCAACAAAACATAGAACTCTGAATACAGTTATTTGTAAACACGTTCCACTGTCACCAATACAGTGTGTTCTCAAATAAATATGCTGAGAGAATCAAAGTATAAAAGAGCTTGTCTTGGCAACATTGTTAAGACAGGGTTTTAGGTTAGTGACCAAATTTTGTCTTTGTTTTGTATTTCTGAATATAGTATTCCTGATGGAGGTAGACGCTAACTTTGGAAAGCTCCTAGTAGACAAATAGCTGCATAAATTCTTTGGAGGGGGTGTTCTTCAAATGTATGATTTTAGCTTTGAACCTTATCTGGCTCATGCCTAATCTGACCAGTCTGTCCCAGCTGATACTTTTCATACACTCATTTAAAAAATATTTTGTAACAGTACTTGGGTTACATTGCTATGGCCTCTGGAAAATACAATTAATACAATTAAACTTCAAATAACATTTTAAATAAGAAAAATGGTTGTAGATCTTATGTTAGCTTCAGGCTGTCCTATTACAGAGTTTAGCAGACATCTTTACTTGCCTAGAGATAGACAGCAATAGACACACCATATTTATTCATATAATATAGACAGACCTTTTTAAAGTATCAAACAGACAAGTTTGTTCTAGACCCCAACAGAACATAATTAATTACTAAAACTATATATGTATTACAGTGACTAACATAATAGATATTAAAACAATTTGTTTTGCTTTGGCCTTCTTCAGCCACTGAAATGTGAATAATCCCAAATGTAAAGTGCACCACTTTTTAAGTATTAAATGCCACCCTAGGGTCAGATATGGATGTGAGAAATGTATTGGTTCAGCTATCACCTTGATCCATGCCACACTTCGCCTTTATCTGTTTGCAAAACTGTGGATGTTTTTATGAAGTTTATGAACTGATGAGAAGCAAGAAGGACTTTTGCATACTATAATATTTTCTTTTCTTTTCTGTAAAATGTGTTAGATATATTAGGAAATGAGCCCTGTACATTGTTCACTGCAAGGTTCCCAAAGCTGACTGGGAGGGCAGGCAGGAGCAGGCAGTGCCGATTGTTGCTCCCTTCCCTCCCCACAGGTGTTAATGAGAATCCCAGCAGTGACCCTCCTGCAGCTGCTACAGGCTAAAGGAGATAAATTACACCTCTAGACTGTTTACACATTTAAAGAGCACTTAACGACTTCCCACAAGGGACTGAAAATGCCCTTTCCCACCAAGAGCATATCACTAATAACATGACCCTGTTAACCCCTCAGATGCTGGTACCCTAAGCACTGGGGAAAGTAAAGCCATTGGAGTTTGAGATGTCACAGGATAAACATAACACAGAATTAAAGTAGCTTCAACATGAGCTGTATTCTCCAGGGTTCTCAGATGTGAAAACAAACTGCTGCATTCACAAGTATAGGGATGCACTGGAAATGGAAAGCACTAGGGAGGTACCTGCAAATAGTGTGAACATTTAATTCTTAAAAATCCTGATAAAGAGCAGCCCATATCTACTTCATTTCAGCCTTGCCAAGATCCTACACTGACTCCTGTCCAATGTTTCTAACACATGAGGATACATTCTGTTGCCCCAGGAGGGTCTAGGGGGTGATTCCCCATTAGATTGTCTTTTCCTGCCCCCAGGAGGAATTTGATTTCCAGGCAATCCCCTTGATTTATCTGGAACTTGGCACTCTCTAATGATAGTGGAATCAGGCCACAATGATTTCTATCATTCCATACCTTTGAAAGCATAATATACTCAAACAACCCTAACACCTATCTAGCCACATGATACTCTGCACATGTCAGCACATCTGCACACATCTATCCACAGTCTTCTCCTGAACAACACAGTGAATGCAGGAGAATTACTGGCTGAGATCTAACACAAATTAGTGCAAGAAGTAAGGCACATGCTTAATAAGAATGGTTATGTTATAGGGTCACTGTAAGTCAGAATTGACTTGAAGGCAGTCCGTTTCCATTTACAGGTTGCTCAATATTTTTCACAAGCATAAGATAACTACTGGATCTGAATGTTGTGCTAAACTCAAAACAAGGCTCCTGCTAGTGGAATGGCTGCTGAGCTAGTGAGATGACACCATTGGATATCACCCATAGTTATGGCATTTATTGGCAGAAAAGAGGGAAGGGAAAGCAGGGTGTTGTGTTTTAACAATCTTCAACCTTTCACCTGGGAGAAAACTCCCTAAGTGCCCTTTCCCTTGGAAGCCTCACTAGAAACAAAAACAGAAGAAGGACTGTTAAGTAGCTTTGAGTACCACCGTAGTATCAGCAGCCAGTAAATCAATCTCCTCCAGTAACCCATAATTATCTGCAGAGTGAAAAACTCTTAATGATGGTGAGTAGGCCCAACATTAAAAAGGGGAGGAGGCAGAATCTTGAAGCAAAGGGTGGAAAAATCAGCAGAAAGAAATAAGAGAAAGGAAAATTGAGGAAGAAATTAGAGTAAGAAATGTGTGAAGGAACAGGGCCGAAGAATGAAAGCAGGGGTGTGGAAAAGGATAGGCAAAGACCAAGGCAAAGTAAGCTGGGTGAGATCAGCTGGTAAGAGAGGAAAGAGAAACATGAGGAATAACAGCAGATGAATAAGCAAAGGGACTGGAGAGGAATGGATGATGGAGCAGGGGCCCCAGAAGGGGAGAGCTGTGTAAAGGAGGAGTCCAGGGTGGGGTAAAACCAGTTACGATCAAGAAAGAAGGTTGGAGCTGGCACTCATGCACTCACTCAACTATAACCTTCTTTGTGGCCTTGTTTAATACATATTCCTCCAATCTGGTGGGCCTCAGAGTGATCACAATCATGCAGATGGAATAGCAGTACTTGCATACATCTCACAGACAACTTGTTCATAGCTTGTGCTTTGGGAAGCAACAACAATGATTATGTCCAGATAAACCAAATGTATTCACTGCAGAACTCAAATGTCATTCTCAGTAGCTCTTCTGATGGATTTAATGATTCATATCACCTTACAGTCCTAAGATACTGTGGTTATAATGAGTTAGTTGAAACCATTAACATCTGCACATTGTGAACACTGGAGACAAGTCACTAGATACCCGTGTGTTGTACAGCAAGATATACAGTGTATTAGTACTGTGCTTAAATCAGGACTCCAGTTTCTTGAAAGTTTTCTGTTTTCTTGCCTCATTCTCAGTGCGCTGAGAATTTTGGTGAGTGCAGGGTTCAGCTCACCTGATCATTGCAAGGTGGCTGAGTGTGTGTGCGAGAGAAAGAGAGAGAAACTGTTTCTTTCCATTAAATATTTTTCCAGCACTCTGCAGCCTTCCCTGCTGCCTGCATTTCCTGAACTGAAAGTGCCCCCTGGGAGAAGTTGCCTCAAGTCTTCCCCCCTGAGCTTTATCTGTAATATGAGAAGGTTGTGAGGCTGGCTACCAAGTGCCTGAGATCAGTGCACTTGTTATTTTTTAAAGCTTTTAAACAACACCTTCCCACACTGATTTCTTTTAGAAAGAAAGAGACAACAAATAAACAAACAATTGGCAGGCACACAGTAGCCAGCTCCCTCACCTTCCTATTCCTACAGGAAAGTCCATAGGCATTTCAGGAAGCTCAGGCATCAGGAAAGATGGAGAGTGCAGACCACTTGAAAGATGGTTTGTAGAATGAAAAAAGGCCATTCACAAACACCCCTTGGCCACCTTGAAAGCAAGGTAAGAGCAGTAAAAACCTGCACACCACCCATGAGAATTTCACTGAAATGGTCTCTCCCTCCGTGATAATTTTCAAATACAATTTCTCAGTTGATAGAGAATTGTAAAAAAAATAAAAATGTTGAAGGAATGTTCAGCCCATCACACGTATTCAGCTCTGAGCTTCAGTAAGGATGATAAAGATTATGCACAATTTTCATGCTAAAAATGTTATTAGATCTCTCTATAGAAACCAGTTCCCAAGATTTTGTCATAGCTTAGCATTGACAAACTGGAGCATGTCCAGAGAATGGCAACCAGGATGGGGCTGGAAACAAAGTCCTAGGAGGAATGGTTGAAATTGTTGGGAAGTACTGTAGCTCAGAGTCAGAACATTTGCTTTTCATGCAGAAAGTCCCAGGTTCAATCCTCCGGCATCTCCAGGAAGGGCTGGAAATGTTCCTTGTCTGAAACTCTAGAGAGCCCAAACCAGTTGGGATAGAAAATACTGAGCTAGATGCATCAATGGGCTGACTTAGTATATGGCAACTTCCTATGTTCCTATGAGCTGGATATGTTTAACCTGTAGAATAAAAGGTTAAGGAAAGCATGGTAGTAGTTTTCAAACATCTGAAGAGCTATCATGCAGAAGATGAAGTAGACTTGGTCTCTGCTGCTCTAGAGGGCAGGACTAAAACCGATTTTAGAGAAGCAAAAGATTAGCTAGACATTAAGAGAAACTTCTTAATGATACAAATTGTTCAACAGTGGAACAGACTGCTTTGGGATGTGGTGAGCTCTCCTTTCTGTTAGCAGAGTGAGCTGATGAGCAGCAGCACAGCAGAATTGGGAGCAAGTGTGTGACTTCACCTGTAGGAGCAGACTTTTATTCTGTATATAATCACTGAGGCTTTAGGATATATAAGAAAAGCTTGTTTATTTTAGGAAATACAGAGTTGATAGTGAGGGGTTTCTAATTCTAACTAACTAGCTATGTTGGAGGTGCAAAGACTAGGCATGGTCTTTGACCTCATGTGGCAGGCGAGGGAGACAAAACAAATATGTCCTCTCTCCTCAAGAGATCAAAGAGGAGGAGGAATGAGTATCCAGAAAGTGAGGTCAGCATCCTTAAGAGCATCATTTTACAAGAAGGAAGATTTAGCAGAAAAACAAAGGCCAAGTATAGCATAGGAACCTGGAGCTGTCCTTTCTATTTCCCTTTAAACATGCAAACCGAACCCTGCTCCCACATTTCCAACACTTTCCTGGGGCTTTTAAAGAAGCTCGGTGGCCATTTGTTGCATGTTGCACTGAGCAGAGGATTTGAGACAGATGGCCTCCAAAGTCCTGTCCAACCCTCTGATTCTAACTAAAGAAACAGAATTCAGATGGGACAATGCAAATGTGGTGCCAATCTACAGCATGTTTATAGCAGCAGGCTTGATTCTCAATGGTTCAGTCACTGGAATCACCAGGAACAAAGGGAAGCTCCCCACTTCAGTGATTACTCAGAGTATACCTCTTTATTTTCTCCCATATAAGTAAATAAGGGCATTGATTCATATGGGAACAGAACGCATTGCCCTTAGGAATACTGTCATTCAAAGGGCAAAAACTGCTGCATTCCAACAACTCAATGACCTGGCTCTTACTAACAGTGATCCTAACAGCAGAGCACAAATGTGCGTCTGCATGCACAGGCCAGTATTTGGCATGGTCAAGCCCCTGCCAAGACCCACAGACTGGCAAGGGGCCCATACAGATACCATGGACAGGAGGAGCACAAACCCTAGAGACGCTGTGGATGTGGACAAGCTTTGTACATTGTTCAGAAGCACTATTTCTCTTTTGGCCACCATATGACCCCCACCAG
This sequence comes from Rhineura floridana, assembly GCF_030035675.1. Classification (NCBI taxonomy): domain Eukaryota; kingdom Metazoa; phylum Chordata; class Lepidosauria; order Squamata; family Rhineuridae; genus Rhineura; species Rhineura floridana. The sequence goes on from NC_084482.1 coordinate 71,263,268, forward strand.
GCGAGAGTGGTCAGGCAGGGGCGAGTCAGAGGATAAGGACATGGACTGGGATTAATCACTTGTGGGGTGCTGGCAGCGGAACTGACTTAGAGGGCACCCCAACCCTGGTCTTCGACTCCACAGCCCCCACAACTTCAGACCCCATGCGGAAGCTCAGTCAGGCCCATCAGTCAGGCTTCCCAACCACAAACACCTCCACCTCCCAAGCCTGAACTGACAGTTAGCAGCCCCCCTCCATCGGAGAGGGAAGAAGACAGACTAGCTGAGGCTCCACCTTCGCCCTGCTCATGAAGACACTCAAAGCGGGAAATTCAACAGACTCAACTAAAGAGGAGCTTCCATTTGTGTGCACACCCCAACCTACTTAAGTAGACTCAGGGGAGGAACCCAGTTGCTGAGTTAATGTCTGTAGTCACGAAATCATGCTTAGCTAGTGTTAGAGAGAAGCTAAGTTCCTAGAAAGAGTAGCTAGTTTCATGAGGCGCTCTGCATTTCAACTGTCTATTAGTTTAATTAAAAGAGAAAGCACCACTGTCAAGTCAGAGTCTCTCGACTTCAGGCAGGACACAATATGCTCTTCCCATTGGGAAATGGGAGACTGTCCCAGAGGGCTGTGATGATGTAAAACCTGCAGGGATGATCCCGGTTTTTCAATGGGAGGAGTGCCCAGAAGCAACTATATCATGCTCCTTTGGCCCCATCAATATTTTCCCTGGGTTTCCTTCCCAGTAAGGAAACTGATAGCAGATTGCTGCTAAAGCAGTAGAAGTGTAATAGGGAGATGAAAAGTGAAGATCTTGCCCCCATCCTCAAAAAAAAAAAAAAAAAAAAACAACCTAGGGCCAGCTTCATCTTTGTGTTGAGATGCACTATAGCCCCAGAAATCCTTGCAAGGTACAAGTTCTCTGTCCAAACAAATCCTGCCCAGCTTGGCCACAGACAATCATACGCATCTATGTTATTGCAATGTGCTATATGTGGGGCTGCCTTTGAAGATAGCTCAGAAACCGCACAAAATAGCAGCATAATAGGTGACAGGAAGTGGCTATATGGATAATACTATGCCTGTTTTAAGATCCTCCGTGGCGCAGAGTGGTAAGCGGCGGTAACGCAGCCGAAGCTCTGCTCACGGCCGGAGTTCAATTCCAACGAAAGGAGGAAGTCGAATCTCCGGTAAAAGGGGTCAAGGTCCACTCAGCCTTCCATCCATCCGTGGTTGGTAAAATGAGTACCCGGCATATGCTGGGGGATAAAGAAAGGCCGGGGATGGAACTGGCAATCCCACCCAATATATATGGTCTGCCTAGTAAGCGTCGCAAGACGTCACCCTAAGAGTCGGAAACGACTCGCACTACAAGTGCAGGGACATCTTTACCTTTTTTTATGCCCGTTTTGAAATAATTACACTTTTTTTCAATCCATTTCCAAGCACAATGCAAAGTACTGATTGTAAACTATAGAGCCCTGAAGAATTTGGTACTAGGGTACCTAATGAATCAGTTGCTATTGCATGTACCTGCCTGGCCATTAAGATTAGCCTCAGAGGTGCTGCTCAGTATTTTATAGCCCCCCCCACACACACACACATCATCTAAACTTAGGTGAGAACTAGTAGAATACAGGGCTTTCTCAGTTCTACTTCATTTGTGAAACTCCCTTTCCAAAGACACTTGCCTGGCACGATTTTTATTACCTTTTCAGCATCAGGTGAAAACTTTTTTTTTAATTTTCCCAGACTTACGCTGAAGTTTTGACTACTGCTGCAATTTGTTTCTCAGTCATTTATGGCATTATTTATTGTATTTTATATCCTACTCTGAGACACAAGAGTGGCTGATCAGTTTTCAGACAGATAATTATGAGATTTTCCAAAACAGAATGAGTTAATTTAATGTTAAATAAATGTGGAGAAGGAACCAGCAGGGGTGTAGCGGGGGAGGGGATAAGGGCATGGCCCCCCAAATGATAATTCTGCACCCCCATGAAATTTTCCTTCAGTTCCCAAATTTCTAGCATTGCAGTAACTTAAAACTTCAGTTGAGCTGTTAGAAATATAAAGAGAGGGCAGGGCAAAGTTAGCAAAAGAATGCAACACAGCAAATATAAGAGTTAAAGGTGTGAATGAAGTGAATACAATTCTTGATGGATGGGGGAGGGAGTTGTCAAACCTAAGGGTTTGCAGTTGAAGGAATGAAAGGTGTGAAGGACAGTATTGTTATGCACTGCAGAGCATCTCCCTCTCCCCTGTAGTGCTCAGCCACTATTCTGTAGGTGCTGGGTGTTATTAGTGCATCTGGTGGGTGTGCCTAGGCTTTTGGGCCTAGAGTATGCAGCAGCCTAGCCTAGTACAGGGCAGGACCTGAGAAGAAGCAGAGAGGTGAGTGAGTTGGCTCTCCAAGGCCGAGGAAGGCTAATGGGACCTTACGAACTTAGCCCAGACAATGAGGAGCTGGAATACTGTGTGTATGTATGTGTCTGGGGGACATTTATTCCTTTGTTTGATAAAAAAGTTGAAAAATATATCCTGTCAAAGTGGTTCCATTTCAAAATGGTTTTGAAGAGTATAATATGGCAAGACCCTTAGTTGCAAGAGGTTTAGACCTCCACCCAACTGTGCAAGTTATCATTATAATTCACCTTATTTAATTTTTTTCATGCGAACTTATATACTACTAAAATAGTTTGTGTGAGATTTGCTGGTAGAGCCATCAGAAGCAGTGTTAGCTGTCTGGCCCAGGGCCTTTCTGTAGAACAGCAATTGTGTGCTTGTACAGTTAATTCCAGCACCTGTAGTTCAGAGAGACGTATAGTTCCTATGTGACATGCTGTCAGGCATTTCCTTATGAAAAGTGGTGTTTATTTAATTTTTAATTTAATTTTTAATTTAATTATTTAATTTATTTAATTTAATTTTTAAAGTGAAACTTCTTTTAATTGCTTTCCTGGCATGGCAAAGGAACCCAGGGTAGTTAGTTCCAAGAAGCAGCTGCCTCAGGACAACTGAACTCACAGTTCACGAGCTTACTAAAACATTGTACCTATACAAGGAAGCCTTTCCATGCATGTACACTTTGTATGCTGCAGGACTCATCTTTGGTGCATCTACAGCTGTGTGTGAAAATTCATTCTCAACTTTGATACACGTGCTGACACCATACAAGCATTCAATGCTTCATCAGAGAAAAGCAAATTTAGTAATCTTGGCTTTTGAAAGTAACATATTTGAAGGAATTTCAAGTGAACAATTCTTCTGCAAGTTTGCAGAGTAATCATGGCACATTAGATCTTAATAACAGTTCAGATCATTATTGTAGGATGACTTGTACAATATACATTGATTTCCTAGTCACTGTTTAGTTCACACACCTATTTTGCATGTGGAAAATACTATATTTTAAATTGATTTGGTTTTTTGTAAACTTCACACGTCATAGTTCCTAATGAAAATGCATAAATTGGGGTTTATTTTTGTCATTATCTATGAACATCCCCCCTGAAACCTCTTTTATAGTGACCGATGCCTCAACCCTTCTGCCCCCCCCCTGCCCCCCAATTTTTGTCTCTGCTCACCCAATGAAAATAGTCTTGCTATAATCCTGGGAACCAGACTGAATTCTCTCCATAAATCCCTTCCATACTCGTCCAATGTTCCTTGTATTCCTATAAATTAGTCAGATGACTATCCCTAACATTTTTCTCCTATTTATTTTTTCTTACACACTCAGGAGCATTAAACCTCAAATAACCTTGTGCTGCTGCATGTATTTTCTAAACCTCAAATCTCTGATCGCTCAGGGAAATGCTCAATATGTATGTTCTGCTTCATTACCATTGAGTGATCTCATACGTAGAGCTAACACAACGTAATACCAAGAGGCTGGTTTTCACAACTCCAATTTGCTGTGGTTTAAAGTTACACATGCCTTTTGCCTCTGGCTATGACTACTGAATTAGTTTTCCTAAACTTGAGCCCAACCACAGACTTGGGAAATGCTGCAAGCATCTGTCTTGTAAGATATTTTAAGTGTTTTCAGCAGTAAAACACCCAAGTAAGACATTCCTCATCAGGAGTGGATTAAAACATCAGCAAACTTTGTGTCTCATTCTGAAGAATAAGCTTCTTCACCCCTTAGAAATATTTTTCAACAGACCTCCCCAAGCCTGAACTCTGTAGGAACAACTTTTTGTTTGCATGCATGCAAAACAGAAAGAAAGTTTACAAAAGACTGCATGGGGCTCCATGTGTGTTGCTTTAGATTCTATAGATAGCGCTACTATTTATTATTATTATTTATTTATTTATTTAATTTGTATCCCGCCCTTCCTCCCAGCAGGAGCCCAGGGTGGCAAACAAGGCACTAAAAACACTTTAAAACATCATAAAAACAAATCTTAAAATACATTAAGACAAAACAGTGTTAAAAACATTTTTAAACCTTTTTAAAAAGGGTTAAAAACATTATTAAAAACATATTAAGCAATTCTGACACAGACACAGACTGGGATAGATCTCAACTTAAAAGGCTTGTTGAAAAAGAAGTCTTCAAAAGGCGCCGAAAAGATAGCAGAGATGGCGCCTGCCTAATATTCAAAGGGAGGGAATTCCACAGGGTAGGTGCTGCCACACTAAAGGTCCATCCTATATTGTACAGAACGAACCTCCTGATAAGATGGTATCTGCAGGAGGCCCTCACCTGCAGAGCGCAGTGATCGACTGGGTATGTAAGGGATACTATATAGTATCTCTTACATAAACAGTCTACTATATAGTACCTACTTACATTTGCTTGCAATGGAGAACCAAGTATACATTTAATATTTTTATTGACCTACATACAGATATGCTAGACGATACATTCAAGGTATACATCATTTGTACCTCTAAGGTCCAGCTGAATTTAAGGTCCTGATATTCCACTGAGGAATGTCATAACTTTACAGCCATGTCCTCTTTTAGTCTGTTTCTGGAGCCAATGTGTACTTGAGAGAATACTGAAGGGAAGACTTGAGTTTCCAACTCCAGAATTATAGCATTAGTTGGAATAAGATGCTGATATCTGTTCACTCATCCCGTAGATATTACACGGTAGTGTGTATTACCTGCAGCAGGGGTGGGCAACCACAGGGCTAGGCCCCAAAAGCAACCCCCATGACTCTTTACGCGGCCCCCAGCATTCTCCCAAAGCAATGCCCTCTATCCACAGGTCTGATCCACACCCTCCTTTACTGATTTTTCCTGGCTGCACCGTGTCCTTGATAAGGTTTCCTGCTTGCCTGGATGGAAGATGGAGAAGGCAGGTCTAGACACCTCTGACTTTTCTGTGGCTGGAATGCAGCTTACTGGAACTTAAGAATTGCATCTGTTGCTGTGCCCACATTTGCTTATAGCCCCATGCACCAATGGCATGTCACCCCCAGAAGGTTGCCTATGATGGAATGCAATCCTTGGGTTGAGAAAGTTCCCTGTCTGTACAGGTTCTGAACCCAAATTGCTTGTGAGAGTCTCAGTAGCAAGAACATAATGAGTATGTCATTTAATTTAATTCATAACACAAACCCAAGCCTATATTATGAAATAAAAATAGTAAGTTTGCAAAGCCTGGCTGGACAGCAAACAGAATTGTACTGAGACACAAGTATTCAGCCAAAAACTGAGGGCTGATGTCTCTTAACTCAGTAAGAGTAAAGGTAAAGGTGTCCCCGCACTTGAAGTGCGAGTCATTTCCGACTCTTAGGGTGACATCTTGCGACGTTTACAAGGCAGACCGTATATATGGGGTGGGCTTGCCAGTTCCTTCCCCGGCCTTTCTTTACCCCCCAGCGTATGCCGGGTACTCATTTTACCAACCATGGATGGATGGAAGGCTGAGTGGACCTCGACCCCTTTTACCAGAGATTCGACTTCCTCCTTTCGTTGGAATAAGAATCCAACACATAATCTTGCAAAAGTCCATGTCTGTGTTTAGCATTATTATGACATATTTAGCTACATTCATTTTCTAAAGGAATCAATCTCAATGAGCCAAACATCAGCCATATGCTGCCAATATTTGTTTTGTTATTATTCTTGGTGTTCAACAGCAAGACAAAGAAATGAGAAATCTATTTAAAGTCACATCTGATTATGATTTAATAGTTAATGGAACTGTGTATATGCTGTAATAATTTTCTGCTGCTTCAGTTGCAGATAATTTGAAAGCCAAAGTAAACAACGCCCATTGGCCAATAGTGACAAATGAGCCATACATAGACGGTGGAAAAGGCCTATACATTAATTTCACCTACACTGGCATAAACTGGAAATAAATGCACTGAAGTAACGGGTGAACAGCCAGTCAAAGGACTTATCCAAACAAGACATTTAAATCAGAAATTCAGATCAAGGCCATGGAGCTAGGGAAGTGAGGGGTACTTCTGACTTTCTGCTCCATTTCCCAATTTGAACTGCTGCCCCAAGGTGCAGAGAGCAGCTCTAGGGGAAATTCAAACCAGGAAAACAGCATAAAGGAAAAGGGTTAACCCACATGCACACAGTCCTGCAGCCAGATCCAGATGCTACAACCCCTCAATGTTTGCATAGCCCTTCTGCAAACAAGCACAGGAGATCAAATCATGGCTCTCTGACTTTCCTGTCTAGTTTGCCCCTCAAGAGAAGTGTAGACTTCAGGAACTTCATAGTCTACCCAAGATATTTCAGTGCCTATGGCTGAAAATCTAAAGGTCCTCTATTCCAGTTTTTTTTTAAGTTGCACTGGTAATTTGGTACCCACAAACTCTTGTTGCCCAAGTCTGCCTAATAGAAGGACTGAACAAGAGACACTTCTATAAAACCAATCCCAGGAATTTGAAGATGAAATTTACATTTATGGAAATGCTGGCTTGAAGTCATCTGCTCTAACCCAAAGCCATTTTTAGCTCAGGAACAAAACAGATATGATGGGAGATCCCATTGATGGCTCTCTCACAATTGTGCAATACTGTGTGTGAGAGAGCAACTGCAATGTGTTCTATGTGGGGCTACCCTTGAGGTTCATCTCGAGGTTGTAGCTAGTGGCTGCTAATCTGCTAGCAGGCCAAATTCAAAGTGTTGGTACTAACCTATAAGGCCCTATACAGCTCAGAACCAGGTTACTTGAGAGACCACCTTGTCTCTTATATATCCAATTAGGTACCTGTGGTCTGTGAGAGAGTTTCTCCTGAAGGTTCCAAAGAGACCAGAAGCCCATTTCACAGTAACTTGAAGCAGGGCTTTTAGTGTGGCTGCCCCTGTTCTATGGCACAGCATTCCTGTTGAAATATGGCAGACATTCATTATCTGCAGTTTCCGGAAACAATGGAAGACATGTTTATTCCAGCAAGCTTTCCCAGCTGCATAAATACTGTAGGTCTCTATCATGGCTGTCTCCTTGGTATTGTTTTTCAGTTCATTTGCTGTTATTATATGTGCTATTTTTATGTATTGTGTATATCACCTGAAGAGAGATATATATAGAACGCAATTAATAAATAATGATGATGATAACTGTAAGGGTTTCTGATCTTGATTGGAACAGTGATGGTCAGGGATGAGATTCTGATCAGAACAGTAGCACTAGGGAAGGAGTTGTTTAATCCTTCCCCTCATACATTTTCTTTTCTTTTCTAGATCACACTACCCTCATGCTCACTATTAGCCCTGGGGTGGGGGGATGCTATGCATCTGTATTTTTTTCCAGTGGGACTAAAACTAGCTTCAGAACTGGGGAGAGGGTTTTCCATGAGGAAAACAGCATGTGGGGATATCCCTCCACCCAATTCTGCTGTTTTAATTAATACTGCAGCTCCCAGAAACTGTTTTATAAAAGTAAAGAAAAAGAAGAAGTCAGAAGATCCCATCACATGTCTTCATACCTGTTTTGGCCCTTATACTAGATCACAAAGTTTCCTATCAGAGTAACCAAGCCAGATATATCTCAAAGACACAGAGAAAACAGAGCAGTGTCTGCTAAAGATTACTCTAGGAGTGATCTATTGACATACAATAGAAGAAGGTCCCCCACACCCTCTCTGCATGGTTTATCCAGCTCAGATTTCAAAACAATCAAATTCACTCTCACTTCCACCAGTATTTTGTAAATGCCATTTTATGTTAAAGCACATCTTTCTAGCACTTATTTAGCAGACCAAACATGCTTCAGACTATGTAGGTCTTCCATGGGGACATCTTCAAAAGAAGTACAGTTTGCATGGTAAACTTCCTACTATAATGGCATCACAGGTATACTCTTTTCTCAGATACACTGTCCATGGCTCCAGCTATGTGTAATAGCTCCAAACAAGAGTTATAACCATCTGCCATTTAGATTTGCTCTTGGCCAATATGCCTTTTTTGAATGCTATGTGAGATTTTTCCAGGTGAGCTTCCAAGGCTGTGCAAAGTCCCTTCTAAGATCTGGCTTAGAAAGGTGAGCTTAATTATGAGATTTATTAATGACTGCCTGTGCTCTTGGGGGTTCAACAGAGAAACTACATTTTTCAGTATTATGGAAGCAAGGATTCAATCCATGTTAAATAGGACATTACTATACTGCCACTGAAACCTGGGAGAGTGAGTAGGGTAACTGGAAATATTCTGCAGGAACACCCACTACACTTTGGAGTCATCCATATGGTTCAAGCAACTCAAAGGGATGAATGACAAGCTGGGAGAGTATGCTGAAGAAGGGTAGAAACCTGTCTGGCCCTTCCACAGGCGGTATGACAAAGCAGGCTGGAAAGGTTATGAGCAAGACACTTACCAATCACATACTTGGAAAGGAAGTGATGTATAGACTGTGACTATGTGGATATTGTTAGATGAGTTTGGGTCAGGGGTAATTCAGAGGCAGCAAATTAACTGTTTGATTTGTGAGCCTCTTATAATTACTTAAGTCTCCTTTACAGGTTATTCCGTCAAAAATAAGATTAGGGTGCAATCACACATTTAGCAAAGAAATGATCCCTGTATCATTCTTATAAATATGTGAGAGCTTGAGAAAAACAATCCCAAAAACAGGAAAAAGCTTCTCCTACACATTCTTTTTAAATATCTTATAGAAACAATATTATCACAATTTCCTCTTTTTAATTAATAGTTATTCCACTATGTAAGATAGTTGACATCTCTTAGAATTTCTGCATCAAACAGGGGGATTGGGCTAGATGGCCAACAAGCCCCCCCCCAAACTCTTATGATTGAATTGGATTATGAATGAATTGGACAAAATCACACATCATTTCCCACAAGTCAAAACAAAACCAGAAGCTTTTAGGTATGTTTGGTTGGAATTGTATGGACTATATATCTACGCAAGGCCTCCATGACCACCTCTCAGCTGTTACTAGATCTATATGGTTATCTTAATGATTTCTCCCCTCCTGACCTATTAAGAACTTGGATTGTTTCATTATAGTATGATTACCTGCAGCCTATAATATGTATAACTATACATTGATTTTTATTGGACTTACTTTCCTCTACTGTATTTGACTATTCCTGTGATTACTAGTTTGTTAGAATTTGTATTGGTTGTATATTTTAATAGTATTTTTCTTATTTGGCTCTCATGTAAAATAAAATTAAAAACCTAGAAATGAATGAAAGTTGCTTTACAAACAACTGCAGCTCAAATACTGGATATTTCTGTCATCAGTTACATAAATAAACAGTGCTGAAATATAGTTACTAGTTTCACAAATATTCTTAATGGTACTCCATTGTACTTACTATTCTTTCAGTAGGATCCTAACCATGCTTACTCATAAGGTGTCACTTTTCAGCGGAGCTTATTTTCAAGTAATTATGTTTCAGTTGCAACCCCTATGCATATGGAGTACAGGGCAAAGGTTTTCAAGATTCAGTCTGATATTCATTGGAGGTACATTGAAGCAAACTCACTTAGACTGCAATGTTTTGGAAGCAAATTCACAGGGCACTCCTCCCCTTGTGCTTCTCTGACTCCAGCCCTGTACACAGCAAAAAAAGGACCTAAGAAAGTTTTGTCTGCTCATCACAGATGAAAAACAATTGTGCTGGAAGAAACAGAAGGCACCCCATCTTAGACTCAGTTGAGTCTAATAACAGCGCCTGGCCCATGTGATCAAAGAGAGGCTCATGAGAGGAAAGGAAGGGCTCAGCTGCTGGGGCAATTCTATTGCAAATCTAGGCAGTGCGGGAATTTACTTCGGGTTGCAAAAACTCTGAAAGCCTTTGAAAGGGCTGGAATCTGAAGTAGTGTACCACCGCTGGGGTTCCCACAAACCCCATAAAGCTCCCTAATAATTCACGTTTACTCCGTCCATCTGCCCTTTGAGAAAACAGACTGAGAGAATCCCTCCTGAGTCTTTGCTCTGTGCTTCCTACACCGCCCCCTTGACATATAGGAAACTGGTGGCAGCGATAACAGATAAAGGGAAAGACTAATCTCTTTGGGAGACTTTTGGGGGTGGGAAGCCATGGAAGGGGGGCGACTAGGGACACGCAAGATAAACCGACCGTCTACTCTCCCTCAAGTCCACGGAATAAAAGGCCATGCTGAATAGGGGCATTAACTTTGGAAATTAATTTCCCGTCAGGCTTGCTTTAACTATCCGAAATACTTGTACTGGAGCTGATTCAGTAGTGTAGTGGCAAATTCAGAAGTGCAGGGTCCCTTCATGATAGTCATGCCACACCCTTCACGGCCACAGCCACTCGCTTGCTTTCTGTCATAATCTCAACCCTCCTCAGTCCTTCCTGCACTTGTCTTCTCCCACAACAGATGTCCCTCAGAGCTAATCAGCATGAAAGGGGAGTGTGTTAGCTATTAAGAGGAGTCTTCTCTATGGCTGACTCACTTCCTTTTACTCTGATTGGCTCTAATCAGCAGATGACAAGGAAGCATGTTAGAAGATTCTTGTCATTAGCTAACACCTTTTGTGCTGATTGTCTTGCAGGATGCTGGAGAGATAGGGACTAGGCTGGGACCCTGCTCACAAAAAAGTATGGGGTCTAACACCTCCCCTAACACTGCAGATGACTACACCCCTGGATCTGAGGCCAAATGGGCTAAGAATCCAGTACACGGGATAACCTACATTGTGAGAATTGCCTTTGCTGCACAACTTTGCCAGTCACCTTACATCCCTCACCTCATCCCCATCAATTTTTCAATCCTAGCAGATGAAGAGTTCCTCTGTGGACCACAAGAATAACGAAGCAAGAGTGGGGTGCTCCTTCTGCTTGTCCCCAATGTGCAATCCTATCATCTCTAAGACCCATAGAATTAAGGGGGAAGAAACACACCAAGAGCTTAGAATTTCAGCCTGTATTTGAGTGAGGCTGCCCTGCCACAAAGAACTGTCCTGATAGGCAGAAATTCAACACATGAAGCTTCCCCCATTGTTTTCGCCAGTGGGAAAAGCTGAGTCTCAGTATTTCTAGTCTCCTGTGCAGCTGTTCAAAGCCACCACCAAAGACTTGGGGGGGAGGGGAGAGAAAGAAGGCAACAGCCCTAAAACAATGTGTATTTATTTGGGCAAGGATTTGGCCCCATGTGAAGAAATACAAGAAAGTACCTTCCAGCACGTTTTGAGTGCCTTTCACACCCACCTATTCATCAGGATCACAAAAGGCCCACACGTTTAGGATTAAGGTGAGGAAGTAAAAGGACCAGCAGGGAGGGACTCATGACGACTCAGCCCCGGAACCTGACTTTAATACTAGGCCTGAGACATTGTGAAACCAAACTGTTCAAAATTATGTTTGCAGGCCACGTTTAGGCGACATAACCAATCTTTTCAAATAAACTAACACTGCAGAGTGCTTCTGACAAAGTCCCCAGTGAAGCAATACAAGCACATCCCACCCGAGGTGGGGCAGGCAAGTCTTGCAGCGAGGGAGGGGGCACTATCTGCTACGTACGTGCAAGCATTATATCACTGTGTTTTTGGTGACCGGAAGGCCCCGAAGGTGTGAGCTGACTCGCTGGAGCCAATATGTATCTCAGCCTTTAGTACTGGACAGCCCATTCACACGCGCAGAAGCACCACTCGGAGGCCAAGTGAAGAATGCGCACGTGTGAAGTGCGCCCGCCTGCTGCCCGGCAACGCAAGGCGTCAGGACCCGAGAAGTCAACTCACCGACGCACTCGTTGGCCTCGCGGGCGGTGGCCCTCTGCCAGGGCCGGTCGTAGTGGAAAGGCTTGCAGCGGTCGCACTCGGGGCCGGCGGTGTTGTGCTTGCAGTCGCAGACCAGGTTGTCGTCGCGGTCGCGGACGCAGCGCGAGGCGTGCCCGTTGCACTTGCAGCGGCCGCCCACCTGCAGGTCGGAGACGGCGTAGTAGTAGGAGTCGCGCGCCAGCTCCGAGTCGTCCTCGTTCTCGTCGCCGAAGGTGTGGAGGCGGCTGAAGACCACCTTGATGTCGGTGGCCGTGACCCAGTCCTGCAGGACGGGCGAGTTGTCGAAGTCGTGTGCCGAGGGCCGCCCGTCGAGAGTGCTGAAGGCTATCAGGCCGCCGGACAGTGGCCGCATGTCGGTGTGCGAGTCGGTGCAGATGGCCTCCTGCTCGTTCTGCTTGGTGATGGCGGCGCGGCTGGGCTTGTTATACATCTTGCGGCACTGCGTGGAGTAGAACTGGAAGGGCACCCACGTCTTGCCGCCGTCCATGGACTTGAAGATGGCCATCGACTCCGGGCGCGGCGAGCAGAACTGCAGGCTGACGTAGGTCACCTCGAACTTCTTGCCCAGCGCCAGGGTCAGCGTCACGTTGAGCGGGTGCTGCACGAAGCTCTCCGACTGCCAGCACGTCAGGTTGTGCGGGTTGTTGAGGTCCGTCAGGTAGGAGGCCGGGTGGGCGCGCTTCGGGTCGGCGGCGTCACACAGGTGGCACGTGCGGCTCCGCTCCTCGCCCTTCTCGGCCAGCACGCAGTAGCGCGCCTGAGGGCGGCCGCACGTGCTGGACACCTTCACCTCCTTGCCAAAGGCGGCGTTGACGAAGTCCGGGATACAGCGCCGCGGCTGCCCGTTCTCGTCGTAGCAAGGGTCCGGCTGCGGCGCCGTCTGCACGGCGAACATGCTCAGGCCGTAGCCGCCGCGCACGCCCTCCGCCAGGCACGCCACCGTCGCCAGGGCCACCAGGGCCTCCCAGCCAGTCGGGGACATCCTTTCTACCTCAGGCGCTGCGAGAGAGCGCGCGAGAAGGGCGGGAAAAGAAACCTGTAATGGGTGAGGGGAGGGGAGACAGCGAGAAGGAGAGGAAAAGAGACAGAGAGAGCGCATCAGCCTAGCGAGGCACAGGTGCCATTTACACTGGAGTAAGTTAGACAGAAAGCCATTGGGGCTTGGGCTGGACAGTGAACGAGTTTGGGCGGAACAGCAGGAGTGTTGACTGGTCGGCTTTCAAGCCCGAGGCTTCAGTGGCGGCTGGATTGGACTGTGGCGGAGGGAAAGAGAGGGTGTGGCACTGCGCGCGCGGGAAGGAAGGAACCTGTGAGACAGAGAGCGACGCGAGCCGCTGACCCACTTCTCAGCGACAACAAGCACCACTACCCGCCTCGCTTTTAAACTGCCACTTCCTTGGATGTGGATTCCCCTCAGGTTAAATAGGGTTTACTGCCAAATCAGTTGACTGCTGGATATGGCAGTTTTTCTCTCTCCTTTCAGTACCTACTTTCTGTCGGAATTCTATTGAGTTGCGTAGCAGAGCGGAGAGTTTTTGCTAAGATTCTACCTTCCCTGCAAATCAGTCAGACAGAGACTTTAAGCTTCAAAATAAGAAATAACTACTTTATTCTGGAAATACATGCTTGATAGGAAAGAGTCCTATATCTAGCTAACTATCTATGTTGGAGCAGTCTGCACTGGTCCCAGTGCAGCTCTCATGCTGGTTGAGAGGGAGAGACAAAGGAAAGATGTCTGCTCCCCTCTGAGAGAGAAGAAGAAACTGGGAAGGCGGGAAGGAACTGGGATCAACATCCTTTGCATATCAGTGTAGCAGGAAGGGGAGAGACGGCAAGGATCAAAGGACAGGTATAGCCTAGCAACGAAAAGGTCTCCCTAGCTACCATTTTTAACCCCATGCAGCCTCAACCCACCAAGTTGGAGTTGAACCTCATACATTCCAACACTTTCATCCCTGGAACATGGGAAGTATTCATAAAGTAGAGAGTGCGTCTGAGGGAGTGCGGAGCGCATTTCATTCAGCATTCAGGTGCAGCCTTCCCACATCTTAGGTAGGATATAGAATTAGGAGCTGGTCTCCAAGGACAGAGAGTGGAGTTTACCATCCACGTCAATCTCTCCTCCCCTCGCCTTTTTTATTTTTAGAAAAGCTAGCTGCTCATTCGGAGAAAAAGAGGACATGACACAACCAGTTCCACTCTAATGTGTTTCTTTGGGAGTAATTCCCACTGAATTTAGTGGCTTCGGATGTTTAAGCTCGTGCAACCTGACAGGAGGAAAGGTGAAGAAGCCTCTGCTGTATGAGTTGTGGGGGCACTCAGAGCTACAGCCCAGCCCACCGCATCATGCTTGTTTAAAGTGATAAAATACTGCAGATGTTCTCCGACCCCACCCGGCTCTGAACACCGGAGGTAGAAATAAGTTTCACTGAAGCCAATGGGACCCATCTGCTGTGAGCAAGCAAAGCCATTGCAACCCACGGGATTTACGTCCATGCTAGGATGGGACGTTGATGTCAACGGGACTAAATAAACTTAAATCAAACTGCCGATGTCAACTGGGCTGCTAAGAGTGGTGGTTGGGAAAGCGGGAAAAAGAGGAGAGGAGCGAGGATGAGCTGGCAAAGGAGGAGGTGTCGCAGGCTGCTCTAACATAGACCTTCCTTCAACTGGCTGGACATAAGTTCTATGGAAACCAGTAGGACTCCATTTTAAATAAATGATGGGGTCCCTGTTGCCTTCAAACTTTGTTTTCCCTACTCTAAGGTATCCCAGCCTACGGCCATACTACCCTAAACAAGCCGGATCTTTTCTGATCTCAGAAGCTAAGCAGGGTCAGGCCTGGTTAGTACTTAGATGGGAGATCTCCTGGGAATACTGGGTGCCATAGACTTATAGGAAGGCAATGGTAAACCACCTCTGAACCTCTTACCATGAAACCCTATGAATATATCCAAACAATTCATAGGGTCGCCATAAGTCTTAATCGACTTGGAAGCATATAACAACAACGGCATCCCAGACATCTGCTACTAGCACTTCTGAATATGGATCTAGGGCACCTTCTCCCCATTCCACCCACCTCTTTCGTAAAGTGCTTTCCTTCAATCTTCCTTTAGCCTCTAAACACTTAATTCTCCTTGCCCTTGAAGAGCCAGTGCTATTTAAAACATACACACTTTATTTTGAGGAAGGCAAAAGGTTTCTCCGTGAAGAAAAGAGCCACAGCTGATATTAAACTGTTCTGCAATTAGAGGGAATGGGTGGGAAAATTTCAACCCCAAGACCTAAATTTGTTTAGGACTTGGAAACTCATTTTCTCTTCTTGTACCTAGGCAGCCCTACAGTAAGTGGAACTTTGCACTGCATAAGTAAGAGCCACTGATTTCAGTTGCATCTGAACAGATGGAGTCTATCTTGAGGAAATCTCAAACATTCAAAGTGGCACAGAAGCTCTGATTGTGTTTTTGTCGCAACAGACTAACCGCAGAAAATCTGTTCTGAAACTGATTTCTTTGTTCCTCCTTCGATGCGGGTGCCATGCAGCGCAATCCTGTGCATGCTACTCAAAAGCAAGTCCCACACAGACGCCAGTGGAGCTTACTCACAAGAAGGTTTGCATAGGGTGGCAGCCCTGTAGCTTAAACCTGTGCATGTTTCCACACCTTTCAGTGAGGCTTATTCCCAAACCAAGCTATGTGGCCTTCCAGGTTTATGGTTCTGGTTGCCAGAGAGTAAACCAGCCAAAGTGTGTGGCCCACTAGTCTCAATCCCATCCACAGCCCAGTTCGCCCAACTTTCAAGGATTTAAACAGAGCCAGTCAGCTAAAGCTGCAATCCTACAACATGCTTACTAGTGAGTAAGCCCGAGTGAAGTCACTGGGTCTGACTTCTGAGTAAACATGCATAGGCTTGCACCGCACATACCACTTAGCAAGTAAAACCGAGAGCCGCAAATGGAATCCCAAAACGGCCCAGAAAAAGGCATGCGTTTGTTGGTCGTTCGTTGGCCAAGACTCTGATGTGTTGCTTTCCAGCGTCACCCACACTAACAAGAGAGAGCTGTAGGAATTGGCGGAGAAAGAAGAAGGGCCGGAGGGAGGGAAGGAGGAAGATGTCCAGCCCAGAGGAGTTGAGACAAGGCATGCAGGAGGGTCTCCAGTTCCAGGAAGTCTCATCCCTCTGGCGGGGATTTTCACGGCTCAGTTCGAGCAAGGGAATTTCCCCACCCGAAACACCACCCAGGACTCGATGGGAACGTAAAAAGGCATCGGCAGCTGCCTCGTCCCAAGTCAGACTATTAGTTCATCTAAGTATTCGTACTCGCACTTGACTGGTTTTGGCTCTCCAGAGTACCAGGCAGGGAGCCGTTCCATGCCAGAGACGGAACCTTGGATTTTTGCATGCAAAACGGGCTCTGCCCTCGAGCTGGCCCTTCTTCGGGAGAGCGGAGGCAGCGACCCTCTTAAGGAGAATTCTACCCCTGTTCTCTTGAAGCGTACCCCTCCTTCCCTCCCTCCTCGTGTCCCTCTCTCGAGCTACCTTGATTAGTTTGGCAGCAGCTGGAGGAAGTTGGTCTGTTCGTCTGCACTCCACGGGCAGCTCCCGGCGGGCTGATGTCGCTCAGGGGTCCCGGTCGTTGCCCATCGTCCAGCCCCAGCGAGCGGCCAGGCTCCGTGAATGCCCGGAGCGAGTGACGCGCCAGGCTCGGACCGAGGTTGAGGTCATCCCGGAGGAGTGACACCCCGTGGGCTCGCGCGGGGGAAGAAACAACGACATCCACTGGTGGGCTGGCAGACACATGGCGGGAGGAAGAGGAGGGGCGGCTCCGAAGCACGAGAGGGAGGGAGGGAGGGAGGGAAAGGAGGAGCCGCGGGAGGGAACTGAGAAAGGGGAGTTACCAAATCACGGCAGGATCGGGCCCTTGTTGAAGGCTTCTTCACTGAGCTCAGGGGGCCGAGCGTGGGCAGGCAAAGACGATTCCGAGGGAAAAGCAGGGCGAGCAGTTGTGGGCTGCCGATATCTCCAAGGCACACTAGAGGGGAAAAACTGTGGCGAGGGAAGTGTAGCATGTGTGCGCGCACGTTTGCATTTGCAAAGGGCCTGCCTCTGTCATAGCCTAGGTTACAGCCGCTGGCGACGCGCGAGGTTCCTCTCTTGGGCAAAATCTTAGCTCCTCGACATTTCCTCTGGAAGGGGGGTGAACAGGAGGGCAACTGCGCGGAGCTGCGGATTCGGTAGAGAGCAGCCGACCTGGAAGACACGGAGGAGTCCAGAATGCGGGCGGGGGCGAGGAGGAGATCCTTCCAAGGGAAGGCCCCCAGTTTGTGCCGCCAAACTGCTTGGATCATGGGGGAGGGTCGCTTTCTAAGGAAGAGGGGGCGCCTCCTGAGCGGGTTAGTGAGGTGGGAGAGATCTTCTCGCCTAGTAAGTCATGCGTCCCCGAATGTCTCTGGTCAAAAAGTCAAGCTAAAGCCTCACTTAAAGTTCTGCCTCCCGTCACCCTGGGCTACCAGACTTCCCGGCCAGCGTAAAATACTTACCGAAACACTTAGCCAGACAAAACACGCACCCCATCCAGCAGGCCCCCCCCTGCTTCGAGTGAATTAAGCAGGTTTGTTGCTCACCTCAAGGGGCAAATTCCCAGCCTCTTCGTTGCCTGAGGGAAATTGAAGTATTACCGGAGCAGTATTAACCAGAGAACTTTCCCTTCCTACCAAGAAGCCTCTTCCTTGACTTTCCACTATTCGTCCTATCTGTAAAGCAGACTTATAGCTCCCACCCACACCCCCAAGTTGCTGCTGGGTGTCAAACCCTGGCAACAGGTCTCAAGAGCATCTATTGCTTTTACCAGCTCTTGCTGCTGTTCTTCTGCTACTTGCGTAATAAATCCTGCGATCTTGTCTTGGGCACCTATGTGCTCGTCACGTTACCGTTTTTAGGAGAACAACTCTAGAGTTTATCCATGTTTCTTTGGCAGACTTGAGATCCCACTGTTTTAAGATAGTAGCCGCTCTTCTTTTTAACCTCACACTTGCACCTCGTTACTGAACAGCCTTGTGAGATACAGATGGTAAAGTCTTGATTCCATTGCCAATTACAGGTAGCTTGCCGCTGATGAGCGTACCTACTATGTGTATGTGCGCGTATGTGCGCCTGTGTATATACAGTGAGTATGTTTGACAGTGACTAGCCATTCTGGTTTTGCCCAGATTGCATGTTATAAAGTACTAAAACTGAACACACGACCCCCACGCTACCACCAGCTTGTGTGGGATATCGTTCAAAGGCCACAAGCGATTCGCCAAGAAAAAGGATGAAGAGGATGAATCACACACACGCAAACGCATAGAACCCGTGTAAACCCCACTCTCTCTTCAGGCTCTCCCGAGAAAGCTCGATCTTTCTTGACCTATCCCCTCCTCTCCGAAGAGCGAATTGCTCGGAGGGGTTGTTGTTTACCTCCCCGAAAGCTCAGGGGGAAAGGGTTCGCGACGGAGCTGTTGTCTGGAAGATAAGTTTTACTACAACACATCTGAAAGCGTCTGCTTCTAATCCCAATTCCTCTGCAGAAGTCGCCCTGCCTAGATCCCTCCGTCTGCAGTAGCATTCCACGCAGGAAGTGCCTCCCATGGCACAGAAGTGATCCCCGATGCGCTGCTTTCTCGATTCCCTCACACACACGTCAAAGGTGGCAAGAAAAGCTAGGCCCGCTGAAATTAAAGGTGCAAGAGCCCTCCTTTATTTTTCGCCTGTGCACAATACATGCGGGCACTGAAGGAGAATTTAGAGCGCCCCAGGGGAGAAAACGAGTCAGGTCCAGAGTGCCGTCGTAAGATTCAGTCGCGGTGCGAGCTTTATACTTTTTTTGGGGGGGGACTGGAAGGTTTGAAGGGCGTTCTACTCTGACGGGGCAGCTCTTAGCTGCTGTAGTCCAAGACTGCAAGGGATCCTTGATCTCTGGTTCAGAAGGAAAGCCTGCACCTTAATTCTAAGAGAGTGAGGATAGTGGCCAGGAAAGGACACTCTGCATGTGTCTAGAGGTACTTTTATTTATACAGTGCCATTCCATATCTGTAATTAAGTGTTTTTAAATCCATTTGGTTTCAAACAGGAGACTTGCAGCACAAACCTAAGAACCAAGAAGTAAGACCCACTGAGTTCGGAAGGGTTCAGGCTACAATCCTATGCACACATAATTCGGAATAAGATTCAGTAACTCATTGTGACACTCCCGATATTAGGACTGGTTTTGTCTTCCTAGGAGGTATTTTAGGACTTCAGCCTTACATAGGCACTTAACTCTCTCCCCTTGAAGTCAAGCGGCTTAAAGATGCTTCACGTTGATTGGATCGTGCTCCTGATTTTTCACACAATGTACGTCTCATTTTCAAAATGTGTTGATTATATTCTTATGAGCAATGGTGGTACATTTCTTGATTTAGAGAATGTCAGTATCTCCATAACAATTAATACAATTATAAAATTTAGTAGAAAGCAAAGGGTGCCTTGTTAAAATGTCTTCATCCAGACACTGTAGAATTTACTTCCTTTTCCCCGGTTTGGGGAGCACTAGGTTCCCATACATTTGTTTCTTCCCCACTTTCCCTTTGACGACTGCTACAAAAAATCCGGATGTTCATCTGCGGTTTTTCAAGACTGTTTTTTAAAATGTAAATTATAAGTTCATTCTAATGATATTCTGGTCATAAAGGTGTGCCTTACTTGGAAGCCAGTGTTCCTTTTAAATTAATAAAACTTAATTCCAGTTCATAGTAGTCAGAATCTGAGTTTTTATTTTTCAGAACTGTAAAGACTGCTGTTTAAAGTTACTATTGAATTTTTATATAAATCTATGGAGATGATTTCACAGCCTATTTATTTAGGATTCCGGTGCAAACACGTTGGCTTTTCTGAATATCCACATAACTGTCTTATTAAAAATCACAGGTAACAATAATGGGAGGAACTGTTTTAAAAATGACTTGTAATCTGGCTTCGTTTTTCAAGAAAATACGCAACCTTCTTAAAAGAATTGCGATTGCCTCTCCCCCTTCTCTGGGCCATTGGAAATTCCCCATCTCCCCTCCCCCGTCCCCAAATAAAATCTTGAACAGAAAATGTCAATAACTAGAACCAAATGAAAAGGAAATAGGAGTTAAAACATTATCCCTTCAGATAATATTCCTGCACAAATTTTGGCCTTATGCTAAGAGTGTTATCCAGAATCTTTAAAACATGGACACACCAATCTCCTTCCTCTTCTCTTCGCAGGGTCTTTTTGCCAGATTTCGCTAGCGAGACATCACTTTTCTCACTTCTTTTTATCTCGCGCGTCAAGCAGAAGTTGTATCCGGCCCCTAGTCAGGGAGCTTCTGTCATCTGCGGGTGAGTTTAAGACGCGGTGGACGTTGGATTATTTCTGAACCAACGTGCATAGGATCCGGCTACACACAGCAGCCTAAGAAGCAGAGCAAGGAATTCTGGAATGGATCTTATTGAACCCTCCCTGGTGTGGCTCCTAATTTGTCCCCCATTCTCTCCCCCCCCTTCATCTTCATAGTTCAGGCAACAGCTTGAGGACCTTACTAATCCTCTTCCTCAGGTACCTTGTTGGGAAGAATAACTGACCTCTAAGTATCACCCCTGCTTTGATCTCCTATCCCCCTGCGACCTCTCATCACTCAAGAAAGGACAAACTCCTAAAGCTGGGATGTGATTTAAACAGTAGTGGCAAATCCAGAAGTGCAGGGCCCCTTCATGATAGTCATAGCCACACACACCCTTTTTTGCTCCTGGGTTGAGTATGAGATCCTTCTAATGACTTCTCCCACAACAGACATTTCTAGGAGCCAATCAGCAAGAAAGGACAGAGCGTTAGCTACTAAAAAGAATCTTCTCAATGGCTGACTCACCTCTTTTCGCTCTGATCCTCTCCAAACATCAAGAAATGACAAGGAAGCATGTCCTCTTCTCAGTGACTAACACACTCCCCTTTCATGCTGATCAGCTTGTAGGATGCTGAAGACGTTGGGACCCTGCTCCCAAAAAAGTAGGAGGTCTAAGACCCTCGAGATTCTGGACAACTACACCCTGGATTTAAAATTTCTATTGATAATTTAACTTTCAAAAAGCTGAGACTTTCATTGGAATTTAAATATTGTTAGGAAGAATAACAAAATTGATGCACACTCTGCTGAAGTGGCATTCCTTTGATCAGGCTGCAATCCTAACCCCATTTATCAAGAGTTCCACTGAACTCAATGGGACTTCCTTTTATAAGTAGACATGGTTAGGATTACAGCTTGTCTTCTCAAACATTATGAAGGGCTCTGGCTTCAGGGCAGACACTTTGCAATTCCAAATAGAGCCTGCTTGTGCCTCAGAGCAGATGGAGTCAGTACACTGGTATCCAGAGGAAGGCAAGTGGAAGTTTGTATATGCCAATTTGGGAACTTATTTGGGATCACCTGGCCTCAGATGCAAAAGGTGTCAGAGTCTTGAAATGCTGCGCTGCGGAACGGAGAGTTTTGAGCGAGCTTAGTGTGTGTGTGTTTGAATCTTTGCTAAGATTCTACCTTCCCTGCAAATTAGTCAGACAGAGACTTTAAGCTTTAAAATAAGAAATAACTACTTTATTCTGGAAGTACATGCTTGATAGGAAAGAGTCCTTACATCTAACTAACTAGCTATGCTGGAGCAGCCTGCACTGGTCCCAGTGCAGCCCTCATGCTGGCTGAGAGGGAGAGACAAAGGAAAGATGTCTGCTCCCCTCTTGAGAAAGAAGAAAGACTGTGGGAAGGCAGGAAGGAACTGAGATCAACATTCCTTGCATATCAGTAAAGCAGGAAGGAAGAGACAGCAGGAGCTCAAAGGACAGGTGTAGCCTAGCAACCAAGAGGTCTCCTCTCTAGCTGCGCCTTTAACCTAATGCAGCCTCAACGCACAAGTTGGAGTTGAACCTCATACATTCCAACCAGAGCTTGAAAACATTACTTTTTTTGAACTACAACTCCCATCAGCCCCAGCCAGCATGTCCACTGGATTGGGCTGATGGGAGTTGTAGTTCAAAAAAGTAACTTTTCCAAGCTCTGATTCCAACACCCCTTCTTAACGAGAACTTGGTTCATTCTACAAGGCGCATCTTGCCTCATAGCTTCTGGTGTCAGACTTTGCCCAATGGTTTGATCAAAGCATCAGCTGTCATCTCTTCTGTTGGACAGTAGGTCATCTCTAGAAGTCCTTTCTGCCTTATGCCCTTTAGGTAGTGGAACTTCACATCAATGTGCTTCATGCGAGAACTTTGCCCTTCTGATTCCGCAAGTCTTGATTGTCCTCAACTATTCTGATAGGCTCTGGTTCAAATATGCCCAAGTCTCCCAGAAGCTTGCGTAGCCACAGCATTTCTTTGCATGCCTCATCAGCTGATACGTATTCAGCCTCAGTAGATGAGTGTGCTAGTCTCTTGCTTTCGACTTGTCCAGCAGATAAGTGACTGCCCATAGTAGAACAAGTTTCCACTGGTTGACTTACGATCTTTGGTGTTTCCAGCCCAGTCAGCATCAGCATATCCTAGAAGTTTAGGATCTCGAGTAGCTGATAGCTTTAGTTTCAAGTTTGCAGTGCCTTTCAGATATCTTGCCACTCTCTTGACTGCTTCCCAGTCTTTCTTGTTTGGCAAGCTGATTTTTCTGCATAGGTATCCCACTGTTACTGCCACATCTGGTCTGGTTATTGTGCTGTTGTACAGCAGTTTCCCTATAGCTTGTCTGTACCTTTCGTTGTCTTCCCAGGGTTGATTGTTCTGGTCTGGTTTCAAGTATCCTACTTCCATTGGTATAGGTGCTGGATGTGCATCCTTCAGTCCTAGACTCTCAAGTAGGTCTTGAATCTTTTGTATTTGGTTTAGAAGAAAGGATCCATCATCCTCCCTTTCAATTTGTATTCCAAGGTAGTATATGATGTCGCCTAGACATTTCACTTCAACTTCCTTGCTTAGATTATTTACTAACTCTTGCTTGTCTTGTGGATTCTCATAAGCCAGTAGTAAATCATCTACATAAATCAAAATATAAGTCCATTTGTTGTTCTTGAATCTGCTATATAGGCATTGGTCTGCTTCGCCTCTTTTATAGCCTTGTTTCAAGAGCATTTGGTTCAGTTTGTCATTCCATGCTCTGGCAGCTTGTTTCTGTCCGTAGATGCTCTTTTGCAATTTGCATACTAGGGTTTCCTTTCCTTGTATTTCAAAACCTGGTGGTTGTTGCATGTAGATTTCCTCTTCTATTTCCCCATGCAAGAGCTCTGTTTTTATATCCATGTGTTCCACCTGCATTTTCTTGTTAGCAGCAACACTTAGGAGAGTTCTGATTGTTGTATGTTTGACTACAGGAGCAAAGGTTTCATAGTAGTCTTGTCCATACTTTTGAGAGTATCCTTTGGCCACTAGTCTTGCCTTGTATCTCTCAATGTTCCCTTCAGCATTTGGTTTTTTCTTGTATACCCACTTGCAACCTACAGCTTTCCTTCCTTGAGGAAGCTTGGTAAGTGTCCAAGTTTTGTTCTTGTGTAGAGCTTCCAGCTCTTCCTTGGCTGCCTGCCTCCACCTCTCAGCTTCAGCTTTGGGTAAGGCTTCAGTATCTTTCCAGGTTTCTGGCTCTGGAAGTTCATCAGGTCTTGCCAGGTAGGACAGTCTCAGTGGAGGTACACCTCTGTTGGTGCGGTTAGAGTGTCTTGGTGCAGGACTCTCTGCTGCCCCTTCTGGCTGTGCAGTTTCCCCTTCTTGCTCTGATTCCTCGCTGTCCTCCAGTGCAGGCATGTCGCTGTAATCTGTAGTACTGTATGGTATTTCTACTTTATCTTCTTCTCTGTTGTGGTCTTGGAATGGTGCCCCTTCTGGTTGGAATGCACCTTGACCTTCATCAAAGTAGACAGCTCTTTGGATTTCAATCCTTTCTGTTTTGGGATTTAGGATTCTGTATCCCTTTTGCTTTGAAGAATATCCAACGAAGATTCCTTCTTTTGTAGTGTTGTCCAGTTTCGTTCTCTTCTGGTGTGGAATGTGACCATACACTTTTGATCCAAACACCTTTATATGAGCCAAACTGGGTATGTGCCCATACCATAATTGAAATGGAGTCTTGTTTCCATTCACCTTTGTTGGCAAATGGTTTTGTAGATAGGTGGCAGTATACACTGCCTCTCCCCAATGTTTCTGTGGGAGATTGGCATCTTCTAGCATGGATCTCACCATCTCAATTAGGGTTCTGAATTTTCTCTCTGAGACTCGATTCTGTTCTGGGTTGTGGGATACAGTGGTCTGATGCTCAATCCCATGTTCACGCAGAAACTGCTGGGTAGCATGAGATATATACTCTCCCCCGTTGTCAGAACGTAGAATCTGTAGTTTTCTCTGAAATTTAGTGGTCACCATTGCAATATATTCTTTGAGTTTCTGAAGCATTTCCCCTTCTCCTTCAATATATAGATTACAGTGAATCTTGAATAATCATCAATAAAACTGACAATATATCTATTTCCACCATGTGAAGGAATTCTCATTTCACAAATGTCGCTGTGAATCAACTCTAGGGGGCGCTTGGTCTTCCTTTCACTCTGCTCAGGAAAACTGGGTCGGGTCCCTTTAGCTTTAACACAGCATGTGCATCTCCCCTTTTGTTGGCAGGGTTCAACTTTCATGCCTCTTACTAAATTATTATTTTGAAGGGTATTTATCTTTGCAATGTCTTTGTGCCCTAATCTTCTATGCCACATATGCCAATATGACTTATTACAACAGTCCTTTACAACATTAGCTTGTGGACTTTGTTAATCACCTTCATACATTCCCTTTCACTTAGTAGCTGTGCATAAAATTTCACAATCTCTAGAAATTACACAGGAATCTTGTTCAAATAATACTTTACATCCTTTGTTCACTGACTGATATCAAGTTGTTCAAGATTCCTGGGGTCCATAGTGCATTCCTGAGATAAATTTCCTCAGTGCCGCTTGGAGTCTGGCAAACCAGCTTAGCATCCCCTTGCACCCTTATTGGCACCTCCCTTGAATCCGCCACCTGGACTGACCCTCCACGTGGGGTTAAATTCTGAAACAAAGCCCTTTCGTTTATCAGATGAGCAGTTGCTCTGCTGTCCACATAGATTTTAGCATCATTACAACATTTTTCAACATGAGTTACTTGAAAACTCTTGGCATTTTTCTTTTCTGTCCTTTTAAATCCTTGTCTTTGTCCCTGGGACCTCTCTCTCTTGTCACATTGCCTTTCAAGGTGTGTTTCTGAGCCACGCTTGACTTTCACACCTTTGGAAAGCCTTTCTTCCTGAAATCTGCATTTGACTGGGTCAGGAGCTTGTTTGCTAGCTTGTTTGTTTAGGAAAGAGGAGACAGTGTTCCTTTCCGTAGCTCCTTTCTGAGACAAATGCTCTCTCACTTCCGAAATCATTTCGTTTAGAGATTTGTTTTGTTGTTGTAATATAAGTACAAAAGTTTCCATATATTTTGGAAGAGAATCCAGAAATAAAGCTATTTGTATCGGTTCATGTAGCTCTGTTCCTGCCTGTTCTATTCCCTGAATTAACACCATGAATTTTGTAAGATGTTCCTCAAAAGAATCATCCCTCATTTGCAGATTAATAAGACTTCTTAACATTGCAGTTAAATGCCCTCTGCTTTTCGGCTGATGATGGGATTCAAGAGTAGACCACATTTGTCTGGCATTCTTACAGTTCATGATCAAGGGAATCTGGGAATTACTCACACATTTTGTAATGAGATCTTGTAGTTTCTCATCTTTCTCCTTCCAAACTCTTTGCACTTCCCGAGAAGCCTCTTCTGGTTCCGATCCTGTAATCACGTCCAACAGCTTCTGTTGCCTCAGGTGATTCCTCATTTGGAATTCCCATAGCTTCCATTCTCCGGGGATGAGTTTGTTGAGACCTAGTTGCTCCACCACAGTAGCCATCCTTCAGTAAAGGCTTAACTCTTTTCACTGAGTAAAAACTCTGAAGGTCTCTATTTAGCTTCCTTGATTCAAACACAATAGCTCTTTTAATTGCTTAAATCTTCATTTGCATGGCTGGGCCCATAACCTTTGGTTATTGTCAAAATGCTGCGCTGTGGAACGGAGAGTTTTGAGTGAGCTTGTGTGTGTGTGTTTGAATCTTTGCTAAGATTCTACCTTCCCTGCAAATTAGTCAGACAGAGACTTTAAGCTTTAAAATAAGAAATAACTACTTTATTCTGGAAGTACATGCTTGATAGGAAAGAGTCCTTATATCTAGCTGACTAGCTATGCTGGAGCAGCCTGCACTGGTCCCAGTGCAGCCCTCATGCTGGCTGAGAGGGAGAGACAAAGGAAAGATGTCTGCTCCCCTCTTGAGAAAGAAGAAAGACTGTGGGAAGGCAGGAAGGAACTGAGATCAACATTCCTTGCATATCAGTAAAGCAGGAAGGAAGAGACAGCAGGAGATCAAAGGACAGGTGTAGCCTAGCAACCAAGAGGTCTCCTCTCTAGCTACACCTTTAACCCCATGCAGCCTCAACCCACAAGTTGGAGTTGAACCTCATACATTCCAACAAAAGGGCTATGTGACAGGTGTCCATTTCAGTCTACTTCAACTTGAATGCATTTATAAACTACTTTTAAAGGAAACATACTTCACAAAGTATTGTACAACTGCAACAACAACCTGGCCAACCAATAAAATGCATTAAAATGCAAACATCCTTCATGATAGTCAAAAAGTCAGCACAATCAGCGTAAACCTGGCATGCTATCAGCAATTTGGAACATCATCACTGCAACCTAATTAAGATCAGCCACTGAAAGCTACAGGGAGGAGAGAATCATCTACTTAAAAATATCAGTTCCGTTATACCTCTGGCCAGCAACTAATTTTATGGGGAGGCCACTTTTAGGAAGGAGGTGGTGATGGTGGGTCAAGCCCCAATAAACTCAAGTACCACTGCCACAGCTAATCCATTACATGTTCTACATAACATTCCTCTGTCTTTTGCAATTGGGCTACCACTTCATATTCCCCAATCGAGGTAGATTTGTTCCCCCAGGACCTCCACTTGCTGAATCCTGACCAAAACCTGTCAAAGCCTTTCCAGATGCACAAACCCCATCCTTACACCTGCCCCTTCCCCCACAGTCCCTATCACCTCCTTCCCATTCCTCCTCATGTAGAGCTTATTTTCTCACAAATCCCAGACATTTAAAGAAATATTGTATTCAGGACTCCCTGTGTCGCAGAGTGGTGAAATTGGGAATGGAGAGATTGAGTGAGCCTTTATGTGTTTGAATCTTTGCTAAAGATTCCACCTTCCCTGCAAATTAGTCAGACAGAGACTTTAAGCTTTAAAATAAGAAATAACTACTTTATTCTGGAAGTACATACTTGATAGGAAAGAGTTCTACATCTAGCTAACTATCTAAGTTGGAGATGCAACCACTAAGCTTAGTGTTTGCCCTCATGCTTGGAGGAGAGGGAGAGACAAAGAGAAGATGTCTGCTCTCCCTCTCAAGAGAAAGAAGGAGGAGGAGGAAGGAGATGTGGTCAACATCTTATGCATATCAGTCTAGCAGGAAGGGAGAGACAGCAGGAGATCAAAGGAGAGGTATTAGCCTAGCAATCAGGAGGTCTCCTCTCTAGATGCCCTTTTTAACCCCATGCAGTCCCAACCCACAAGTTGGAGTTGAACCACATATTCCAACACCCTTAAGAGTTGCTGTCTGATATTTGCATTGCATTCCAACCAGATCGCTCAGTCTTTGGGGGTTTTATTTTGCAGCATAGACCAATCGTTAATTTAGCCTTGTCTCTGGGGCCAGCACAGCCCTAGCTATGTTGCCAGAGCACAATTAAGACATGCTGAGGCCCTAAGCTATGCCTCATTTTAGAGACTCCATAGCATTACAAAAAAGTGTATTATTCTAACAGAAAGGAAAATGAAAATAGAAATAATGAAGTTTTATATATGCATATATGCTGATACATAAGTGAGGATGCAACTAAAAACTAACCATCTAACTAAAATATGTTGCAGAGTAGCGAAATTAAGTATTTGAGCGTCTGAGTGAGCTTTGTGTATTTGAATCTTTGCTAAAAATTACACCTTCCTTGCAAATTAGTCAGAGTTAAGCTTTAAAATAAGAAATAACTACTTTGTTCTGGAAGTACATACTTGATAGGAAAGAGTTCTACATCTAGCTAACAAGCTAAGTTAGAGATGCAAACACTAAACTTAGTGTTTGCCCTCATGCTTGGAGGAGAGGGAGAGACAAAGAGAAGATGTCTGCTCTCCCTCTCAAGAGAAAGAAGGAGGAGGAGGAAGGAGATGTGGTCAACATCCTATGCATATCAGTCTAGCAGGAAGGGAGAGACAGCAGGAGATCAAAGGACAGGTATAGCCTAGCAATCAGGAGGTCTCCTCTTAGCTACCCTTTTTAACCCCATGCAGCCCCAACCCACCAGTTTGAGCTGAACCACATATTCCAACAAAGCATGTATCTTCCAATAGACCTATTTGCAAATGAAATACTTTTAAATGAACATACTTTATAATTTCTTCCTTAGCATGTATGAAAACCAAGTTATACTTCATCTTGCACAGAAAAAAAAATCTGCACAGATTTATAAACACAACGTGACAAATAATTGTGCAGCCATTCAGTGTATATTTTTTATCATATCAGAATGGTAATACCTGTTTTAGAGTCTGTTTTCCCTGTTTCTTTTATTTTTAACCAATTTTTTGTTGTATTTAAAGGGTCCTCATAATCTGAGGCCCAGTAGTTTACATAGTTTATGCATACATCCAGCACTGTGTGCTGTTGCACATCCCTGTGATAGCCCGGGTCAGCCCCACTGCTCCCCAAAGTGGCATCCGCTTCCTTTTGTTGCCTGGATACCGCAATCCATTCAGCATTTGGAAGCTGACTAGTTTGCCTCAGCTCCTCACTCATTGACCATGCAACACTTTATTGCCAAATTATGATAAACCTAAAGGCATCTGAAGCTTAAGAGATCTGGACAGGCTGGAAAACAGCTTAACTGGAAAATGAAATTTAAAGATATCTTTAGCCTGCATTTGTTTCCTAGCACTAGTTAGCATGTGGTTAGCCCAGGATTCTGTCATACCAATAGAACCTCTATAAGCATCTGTCACAGGTAAGTGACCGTGGGTTTCTCTGCAACCTCTGCTTTCATCCTCAGATGAGGGCTGGCAATGCAATTTTTGGCAATCTCTGAAAAAGCTCACCATCAACCTCTTTCCAATCAGGTGGTGGAAGCTACTATTTCACTACACCAAATAGTGTATGAAATGTAGCCAGTGTTGCTCTTTCATTTTATGCTGAGTTGTGGCTGGCTCCAATCAATTTAGGAGTGAGAGTATTTAGCGAGAGCTAAAATGGAAATGGACTGCCTTCAAGTCAATTCCGACTTATGGCAGCCCTCTGAATAGGGTTTCATGGTAAGTGGTATTCACAGGTGGTTTACTATTGCCTTCCTCTGAGGCTGAGAGGAAGTGACTGGCCCAAGGTCACCCAGTGAGCTTCATGGCTGTGTGGGGATTCGAATCCTGGTCTCCCAGGTTGTAGTCCAACACCTTAACCTAGTGTGTGTCTAAATAGCTGAACAACGAGCCAGGACATCTCTAGTTCAAATCTCTCCTCTATTATGAATTCACAAGGCAAACCATCCTCTGGTCCCTCTTTTACAATGCAGGGGCAAGAATAATACTGTAAGGATCCATCTTACAGGTTTTCATTCTACTGACATTACCTTTGTACCTATGCTCTCAAGCAGCAAGAATTTACTCCAGCAGTAAACTTCTGCAGCATCTGCATTGGCAAATTGCTCTCAAACCAGTGTAGTTTACAATTATAGATTAGCCCTTCATTTTTTAATTGTATTGTCAACCTGAAGAAAGTATGGAAATGGATGATGCAATTTACTGCTGAAATAACTTGCTAAAGCAGGCATGGGGAACCTTTGGCACTCCAGATGTTGCTGAACTGCATCTCCCATCATCTATGGCCATTGGCCATGCTTGCTGGGGCTGATGGGAGTTGTTGTAGTTCAGCAACATCTGAAGGGCCAAAAGTTACCCATACCTGTGCTAAAGTACGTAAACCTTTCCTCTTCAAGAGTGCAAGTATGAACATACCTTATGGCATTGTTTTTCAACCTTGGATCCCCAGATGTTCTTGGACTACAACTTCCATCATCCCCAACCCTATCATGGGAGTTGTAGTAAAACATCCAAGTTTGAAAAACAGTGCCTTATGGTAAGGCAGCCTTTCTCAACCCTTGGGTCCCCAGGTGGTGCTGGACTACAACTCCTACCAGCCCCAACCAGCATGGCCAATGGTCAGGAATCATAGGAACTGTAGTCCAGCAACATCTGGGGACCCAAAAATTGGGAAAGGCTGTGGTAAGGCATGCAAATCATTCTGAGAACTTCTGTGTCAAGGATGGGGAACCTTTTTCAGTCAGAGAACCACATTCCATTCTGGATAACCTTCTGAGGGCCACATGGCAGTGCTGGGCAGGACCAGAGACAAAAGTGGGTGCAGCAACAAATGAAAAACTTACCTTTGTATAATAGGCTAGTTTCTAGACACGCACACACACGCACCAGCAAACTATACACCATCAAAAAAAGCTAGAGATAGGCCAGTCTTTTTACTGGTTCCCTAATGCCCAGCATTCACATGCAAACATGACTCCTGTACCTCTTGTATTGGGTTTAAAGAAAGGAGAGGAATTTGTTTCTTAATATATGATTTTACACAGGATATCTGCTCCTGTCTGCATGAGCCAGACAATAAGGGAAGGGGTACAATAGGGACCCAGGAACCAGAGGCCTCTTCTTGCTTTCCCTTCTGCAGGGAGCGGATGGGTTTTATTTTCTCTCCCACACCCTCCTCCACCACCACCTGTGAAGAGGTCTGATATTCACATCATCTGGATGCTCCTGGCTTCTTGGCTGCAGCCATGGAATGAACCAAGCTGACCTCCAGGGAGGTTTGTTTATGGATGAAACAATGTTTGTCTTCTCCAAACACCATGAATTTCCCCATGCTTCCTCAACAGCCGTGCAGTCAACAGATACAATATAACAAATGGTTTGCCATATTTTACCCTTTCAAAGGAAGAGAGAAAAATAACCCTCTAAAAATTCTAGCAATGGCAGGGTTCACAGAGGTGAATGGTAGGGGGTGAGGGGAGGACAAGGAGCAACTATAAAAGCTTGGTCCGCAAGGCAGAGGCTGGATGCTTGAAAATGTGGAGCAGATGCCACCTACTAGATACAACTGAAATCCTTTTAACATAGATGTTACCTTCTGAGTGATGAACAGTAAGCTCAATGGGGCTTAATTCCAGGTAAGTAGGTACAGGATTGCAGCAGCATCCTGATCCTAAATGCATTCCATAGACATGGATTCCATCGAAAGCAGTGAGGTCAGTAGTATAGGTAGAGGTCTACTTTTAAGAAATTACCATGATTTAGAAAAAAATTAAAAATCACTTACATTTTTAGTACAAAAGACAGGGACATAATGACCTGGGTGGTCAGCAACATAATGAAACTGAATAAAGACCAATGTTTCACACTCACATTGGAAAGAAAATCCAAATTTTGTATGAATGCAAAATTGACCAGTTGTATCCTAATTTAATCCTGCTGTCTTTTTTATCTACATTTTCCTCATTGTGGGAAAGTGCAGAACTATGCCAAAAATCTTGCTTTATCAATACATATTGTGCCCAATGCATGTATGGTGCCATTCTCAAAGAAAAACTGCTATAGGTAACAAGTATTGGTTTTTGCAAGATTTTATGGACCAGATCCTTCCACAGTCAGATACATAAAATGTTGCCCTCAGTTCTTAACATAAAATGTTGCCTGCAGAGAAAGAAAGAAAGAGTGAGGGAGGGATATTGTTTCAACTCAAATACCCCTTGGGCCTTGGGCAAGTCATTGTTTCTCTAAGCCCAACCAACCTCCCAAGGTTATCATGAAACAAAACTGAGCACCTTGAAGGAAGAGCAAATGTAATTAATGATAATTTCACATGTCCACAAAATGAGTTCCCGTATCAAGAAAGAAAATGAAGCTGTCCTGGCATAACTTGTTCCAAGAAAGTACTCCATTTTCAATTTTCATCTAGACCAGTGGTTCCCAGACTCCCATGGTCCACTTGAAAATTACTTAATGATTTTTCTGCCTGTTGTAGCAATTGTAAAGTTGTGCTAGAGACTGTATGATTTCAACTGTATTTTTATTGCTTCTTTTATTTCTTATTTTATTACAACATGTATTCCATAGTATTCAAATGGTAATACCAAAAATACAATATAAGAAATAAAAGAAGCAATAAAATACAGTTAAAAATCAATATGGATCTTTAATGTAGACATGCCATGGACCACAGGAATTAAGCTTATGGACCACTGATGGTCCACAGACCACAGTCTGGGAAATCCTGATCTAGATGCTTAGATATTTCAATTGATAGCAAAAGCAAACAAGAGCCCTGAAGTGTCTTGGAAACTTTTCTCTTTTTTTCTTCTCTACTCCTTATCTTTCCTTTGTAAACTTTCCATGTTTCATTTATATGCTTTCAGAACAGGCTAATCAGGGTATGTGGAAGCTACCATTGTAAACGTTTGGTATGTGAGTCTAAAGACACAAATCTCAGCACAAGCCAGTGACCTGATGGGAGGGGCTGGGCTGGGCTGGGCTGGGCTGGGGGAGAAGCATCCATGGCAATTTTATACTGCCTTTAACAATATTTATCCCAGTGTGATATGTTCAGTATCACCAACTATGTAACTGAGAAGAGGGGATTTTTCTGTTGTAAAAACCTCAAAAAGTTTTCAGTAAACAATCGCCAACATCATCAACAAGAAGTTAACAAATTTATTATTGTATAAGCTTTCATGGGCTAGAGCCCACTTCATCACATACAAACTTTTTCTTTGTGTTTCAAGCACAAGGAATGAATATAACCAGTTTTTGTTCTTCAGGCTCATACACAAGCTGAAATAGCTGGACTGACGCGGTGAACACTCAGCAGGAAGCTACTTCCCTCTGGAGTGTACCTGTATAGTGCACAAGATGCATATGTGATTCAGAGTATGCTGAAACATTATAAGTATATATATATATCTATATCCCACCCTTCCTCCCAGCAGGAGCCCAGGGCGACATAACAATGTAGCATATGAAACCTTGAGCATGGAACCTTGTAAATCAGGGTGAACAGAAAATAGTCCATTGGTGGATTATTGACCACTTTCTAGTGGATCACAATACAGGAAAGGGGAAAGTGTGGCCCTCTAGATATTGTTCAAGTCCAACTTACTCCAGACACCATTGGCCAATGGTCAGGGATGATAGGAGTTGTATTCCAACAACATCTGGGAGGCCACAGGTTCCCCATCCCTGATGTAACTGTCGAGGTTCTGAGTATGCACATTCTTTGTTTATGCTTTTAACACACATTACTTGAGCACAAAGATCCTAGTAGATGACAAGTCAGTCTACCTCTGGTGTACCCTGCTCTTTGTTTGATATCACTAGCATTGTATCAGGGGAACAATTTATGACTCTTGCACCTCTATTCTAATCTAGACCTAGATTATCACCACAGATTGCTATTTTATAGCACAAGTTTCCCTAGGTTGTCATTATTATGTATGTATTTATTTACTTCTCCTTTGAAAACTCAGAGCAACTTATCTGGGTCTCCCAATAGTCTCCTCTACAGGCCAAATCCACACCTGATTGGCTTCAATAATGCTACAACATAGGGTGCTCCCAGACCGTTCACTGGACCTCGTCATAGAACTTTCCTTTCCTATTATACTCCAAAAATATTTCTATTAACAACAGAAGGCTAGAGCCCCTGATTACATTAAAGCATAGCATGGTGCAAAGCCACTGGCAGGCACCATAAGGTTTTGAGATATTAAGGTTACAGTTCTAAGCATGTTTAGGATCGCACTGCACAAATGTTGCATATGTACCTGCAAAAGTCTCCCTGACCTGCAGTTTTTAATCCTCATTTTTTTAAAAAAATTCAATGGGCATTTCTACCCACCTGCCAGCAAAGCTGCAGTAGCAGAGGTACTGAGCAACAAGGTCTCCTATTTCCGGGGCTTTGATGTTTCAACACAATGGGCTGTACTAACTTTCCAAAGATAGGGGGAGGGTAAGCATAAGTAAAATGCAATGTCAAAGAAAGTGGGAAGAGGTATCCACTTAGCTTTTTATTATGCTCCTCTGCATCCTTGATAAATGATAATATTCACAAAGTGGACACTTCTATATTGTAATCCATCTAGTTTTGGGGCATTTTTTAAAAACTACTCCCTTCTTTTAGTACGAGGGGACACAGATGCAATGTACAAAGCCCTCAGATTTGTCAGTGGATTTTTCTTTTCTTTTTTTTAAAACAGATCTCAAATTATTTTTACTGCTGATCTCAAGGGCAGTTGTTATCCAGATTTGTCCTTTGATCATTGGTTTTGTTTGTTTGTTTTGGCAATAGCTATGTCCAATAGAGATGGCTGTTAGGTGAGGATTTTTTAAAAAATCATTTCAAATTCAAGGAGAAAAGTTGATACCCATGATGAATGATAGCAGGAATGGAACTTCCATATACAGAGCCAGTATACCTCTGAATAGGAGATGCTAAGTGTTAGAAGTGTGACAAGAGCAACTCCCATTTGGTCCTCTTTGCATGGGGAGAGAGATAGAGAGATAGTCCTCATAGCTGACTAGGCTGCCACTGAACCCCACTCATCTTTTCTGTCTGTCTTCCTTCCATGTAAACCAATATGTTTCAGGGAGCTATTAACTCACCTTCCTGTTTCCTCTCTTCTCTGCTGACCACCGAAGGAGAAGGAGCTATGTTCTTTTTGTCACCTCTCCTCTAGCATGAGGGGCAATGTCCAGGCATGGTCATTGCAGCCTCCAACTTAGTTAGATAAAAGTAGCACCTTTCCTATCCAGTATGTATTTGTATTAATAAAGTAGTCTTTTCTTATTCTGAAACCAAGTCTGAATGATTTAAAGCAAGGTAAAAGCTCGCTTTCTCTCAGGTAAAATCATACACATGCAGCACAGAGCGCTGAGCAAGCTACACTAAGCTAGACTCTGCTAATTTACTAAATCTCTTTACCAATTGGTCTACCAGCCATTGGAGAACCCAACACTAAGGAAAATCAACATGCAAAGGCCTTAATGTCCTGCCTATCAACTTCCAGAAGAGTCCACTTTAGGAAAGAGAGCTCTGGACTACATGGAAGAGCACCTGCTCTGCATACAGAAGGTCCTGGGTTCAATTATTGGCTTCTCCAAGTAGAAAAGGGAGAGTGCAAAGCATACACATGGGAACTCTGTCTCACATAGTGGCGGGGACCCTCTGCCCCCCCTAGGGGTTGCTGGACTGCAGCTCCCATCAACCCTGACCACTGGCCAGGCTGGCTGGGCCTGATGGGATCTGGAGTCCTGCAACATCAAGAGGGCCACAGAGAGACTCCCTGTCTGAAATCCTGGAGAGCCACTGCCAGTCAGTGTAGACAGTGTTGAGCTAGATGGACCAGTGGTTTGACTCAGTACAAGGCAGCTTCCTATGTTCCTATGTGTCACAGTTTCACTGTGGAAACCTTACTGAGTGAGGGGGCACTCTCGAACCCATAAAGTATGAATTACATGGGAGGCTTAACCACTTGACAGATTTTGAGTCAGATCTAATATTAAGTCATACTCAGAGTAAACCAATTGAAACCAATGGACTTTAGCAACATAAATTCATTAATCTCAGTGGGTCTACTCTGAGTATGATTTAGCTGGATAGCAGTCTTTATAAGATAGTGAAGGAAACAAATATCAACAGTGGAATTAAAAATTATAGTCCTAAAACGTTGGTTTAGTGTAGTGTTATTTGTGTACAAACATTTTTCTGTATGGTAGCCTTCTATACAGTATACCCAGTATCTCCTAACCCACCATGTTGCAGGACTCCAGATCCTATCAGGCCCAGCCAACCTAGCCAGTGGTCAGGGTTGATGGGAACTGCAGTCCAGCAACAGCTGGGAGGCCTGAGGGTCTCCGCCCCTACCTGAGACTGACTTCCCACCTGTATGCTTTGCACCGGATGGCAGTCACGTGAAGCGGTGGCTTGGATGAGTGGAACAGCTACCAAAGGCCATGCGAGCACTATGGATAGCCAAGCACCATGTCAACATGCCCCTGCCGCCACCAGGCAGGTATGATCTGAAATGCAACACTCTTCAAAGAAGACTGCTCTCAAGTTCGGCACCATTAAGTTATGAGACAGGAAGTGGTATACCTGTTTGTGCGAATCAGCCCTTAAGGGACGTTGACGATAGTCTGACGCAGCGTGGATATACTGGGCTGTGGTGTTTTGACGATGGTGAAAATAAAATGGTTTTGGATTAAGTGGAGATTTTCTCCTCTTAGTATTGGCGTCTGTGTTGTTGTTGCTGCTGCTGCTGCTGCTGGTTTGTGTGAGTCTGATTTTACCTGCTCTAATTTTCTAACCCAGGATAAAGACCCAGAGCTTCGGGAACATTCAACGTGACTCCTTTACAGATCAACTCCGGAAAAACTATCCAAGACTCGGCTACGGCAGAGGGGCGAGGAATCAAGAGGATTTCGCTACATTGTTGCGTTGTGCAAATAAACAACGGAGGGCGATAGTATACTCATCAAGGGAAAAGCGACGTTAACTGCCTTATGTATGGATATTCATACATAGCCATACCTACCTTAACAAAATAATGTTGCTTATTTATTTATTTATTTATTACATTTATATACCGCCCTATAGCCGAAGCTGTCTGGGCGGTTTACAGCAATTAAAAACATTAATGTTAGCACTGCCAGTGTTATTAATGATTTCTACAGACAGGACTTTTCAGAATTTCTCTGTTTATATCTCAGCCCTAATCGAATGCGATTTGTCTCAATCTATCCCTTCATCTAGCAAGCAATCCAGCTATTTCCGTCTATCCATCCTCATACGCAACCCCTTCTCTTTATGGATTGGACCCCCGGCCCCGCTCACTCTACGCTCATTTCCCCTTTCCTTAATAACCGCTCTTTCCAAGAAGATCGCTCCTTTCTCTCCGTACGCGACTATGCGCGCCTGCTGACTCCCGCGAAGCGCCGGTATCCTGCTTTCCAATTCGAAGGCCGTTTTGCTCTGTCCCAAACACTCCAGGACAAAATTGGCCGGACGATTTCGCGGTTTGGACAGTTCCGGGAGGGGGGGGGCTGTACGCTGTGGTTGATGAGGATAAGGGGGGGAGGGGAAATGATCAGATTGTCCTCTTTGGGGTTCTGATCGTTATGATTATGAGAAACGACTTTTTGAATCCATGGCTTTTTGGGAGTGTATGAGCGGGAGGAGAGGAGGCAAGAAGAGAGGTCCATAACCGTCTGGAGCTTTGTCCCGCGTTGACCGGATTCCCCACGCTTCCACCTCTCTGCTGGGTATTTTTCTACCCTCCCTCGTGCTCATTTGCCCCTCGTCCTG
This sequence comes from Rhineura floridana, assembly GCF_030035675.1. NCBI lineage: Eukaryota > Metazoa > Chordata > Lepidosauria > Squamata > Rhineuridae > Rhineura > Rhineura floridana. The sequence continues at coordinate 71,301,051 of NC_084482.1, forward strand.
GCCTTCCGCTGGCCTTCCAGACCTTGGATCGAGGGCGGCTGAAATCAGCGCCTGGAAAGCACCGCCACTTGTCGCGGGCTCCGGCTGTAGTTTTTCCCAGGGGTTACAGGGTCAGCCTTGCCACGGGTTCTCCTCTTTGGCTCCTTCACCTCAGGGATGAAGATCCGAGGGGACCTCCAGACCGCGCAGCGATTGGACGGGAGTTACCCATTTCCCTCGGGGATTCCATTCGGGGTAATTAATTTTCTGCACGAGGCAGCGGTGCTTCGCCATTAAAACGTGGGGAGCGAGGAACACCCCCGGGTTAAAAGCAGCCAAAGTGAAGCACTTTTAGTCCATCCTGTCTATGAGGGGGAGATGCAAGGATGTCATTAACTTTGCCTAGATCTCTCCCTCCAGTATGGGGTGAGGGATCCAGTCCGGCCTTTAATTAGCCCCTCTTTACTTTTCAGGGTAAAGTGAAATATGGCCACTTTTGGAACTCGGATACTTGGATATTTTTTGGTAAAACAATGAAATGAAATTGGGGTATTTAACCTCTATAATTGTGTTATTTTATTAAAACACACACACACACACACACAAAGGCACGAAGGAAATTATACTGAATACAATATACATTATATTGGATTAAACTAGTTGCAAAGGAACCACAGTCTTAAGATGCTGTGTGTATTTCAACTAAACTGTTTTACAAGCCGGCTCATTTTGATTTGAATCCTGGATTGCGGACGCGATCTCTTCTCCTCTCTCCATTTTGCACATCGCCCTTCTTTTCATCTCTAAAACAACACACTCACTTCCAAATCCGTCTGCCAAGGACTGTCGTTATGGCCCTCTCATTTTGGTCCCGAGGCAGCGCAAAAAAAAGGAGGGGGGGAAGAAAACACCTTCCCCTTTCTTTAAAAGAAACCACGGCTCAAAACATACTGTTACCAAAAATTATCTTCTAAAAAAAAATAATATTGAAAACTTGCTTTTATAAATGGAGTAGAGGGGGGAGGAGAAAAGAAACAATTCTCGCCAAGGAATTGTAAAAAAAAGTTCGTGGCGCAAGAGCCCCGGTTCGAAATAATCAGGAGCGATTTATTCCGACGGAGTGACAGCTCTTTTGAACGGAAAGCGAAAGGCGTTTTCTGTCTCTCTGAAAGCTTTTCTTCCAGATTGTGTTCAGATTAGGCTGGGGAGATGAATGGCGGCTTTATCCAGACCAGGGGCTTTTCTGAAATGCCAAATTAATTACCAAGGCCTGAATCAAGGCACTGGGGACTGGGAGAAAGGGGAGGAGGAAGGACTTGGGGGGCGCGGCGGCGGGGAGAAATATATGGCCGTTTGGGCCGTGTAAAATTATCTCTTGGAATAGTTTCAGTCCTAGGCTGGCTGGTGGATAGAGCGAGAGAGAAAGGTACCAGCGCCTGCTCGCTGGTAGCTGTTTAGCTCAGCCTCTTTCACCTAAATCGTTTTAAGGACGGGCGAAGCCGCTTCGATATTTCGGCTGGGAAAGGACACGTGAGATGGGGGCATCCAGAGAAGGATGGGCGGGTAGATGGAAGAGAGACCAAAGAGTCGAGCCGCCGTTGAGAGATGGGGACACGGCAGCTGGTTCCAACCAGGACTAAAGGGAGGGAGCGAGGCGGGATGGCGCCGGGTGGGAAGAGGCCGAGTTCTCCCTCAGCCGGGATCTCCTAACTTGCCCGACGGAGGCCAGCGAGCGGGGCCTCCCAATCTCCCTGCTTGCCTGGTGTTGATCTCCTTTGGCAGTAACTTCTCCCGCAACAACCGCCCCACCCCAGATCAGCAGCCCCCCGCAGTTAAGGTAAGCGGGGTTAGGGCAAACTCCCGCGAAGGAAGGAAGGAAGGAAGGAGCCCCTTCGCCCTCCGGCCCCCATGCTCTGTCGAGGATCCACCACAATAGACACTTACCGTCCCAGGAAGGGGTAAAACGCCCCTCGAGCCCGCAATCTGGGAGAGACTGGGGAATGCCCTCCACGATCCAGCCGAATCCCCTCGTGGAGCTTGGGGGCCCTTTTCCAGATCGTCCCCCTCCCTCCACTACGGTCTCTACCTGAATGGAGGCAACGCCCTTGAAGTCTGGTGCGCTGCTGATCGCTTTTGGTGGGATCGAGGGGCTTCCTCCTCCGAGGCTTTCTCTGGGGTCTAGCGATGGTTTTAGGAAGGGAAGGCGGGCCTTTAGGGGGTTCACCGATCCGGACTCCCCCTCTTTTGGGGATTAGGGGTGGAGCCCCCTCCTTTTCCGCCTTCCTAGAATGGTTGCAGAGATCTCTCCAAAACTTTCCCCCAATAGCCAGGCGAGGGAAAGGCTGGACGCTGCGGGGGCGCAGTGGGCCACTGGGACGCTAAGGGAATCGAGGAAGAGAGAAATGGAGCTTGCCTTTAGACCTCCCTCCGCTTGCCTCTTGCAGAAATTGGGGAGGTGGTCGGGCAAGAGAAAGAGAGTTCCGAAAGGTGGGTCAATAGGCAAGAGAGTTGAGCCTGGGGAATCCTGGGTTCGAATCCCAGTGCGTCCTCAGGGCTGACTGGGTGGTCTGGTAACAAGCCACTATGGCTCAGAAGAGGCCTCTCTTTGGGGGCCGTTTTCTTCCGCCTTTCAAAGGGCGATCGCGGTGATTTTTCTCGCTGAAGAGGCCCAACCGAACCACGAGCTGTAAGAAGCATTTTGCGTGTGTGTGTTTTTTTAAATAAAAGGGGGGCGGTCGCTGGAAATGATCCCTGAGAATTGGAGAGGCGCAGGTAGCCAGGGCTGCGGCGAGATCAAGAAAGCCTTTCAGGTCTGTTGGGGATTGTCTCCTTCCCCCGCCTTACCCCCGCCCCTGCCTACAACCCCCGTGGCCTGGAAAGCGTGAAAAACAAACACGAGAGCCAGCATGGAGCCCAATGTTGCTCTTGAAGAAAAAAAAGGCCACCTGGGGCTAGACCAGTGTGAGATGAACAAGATGCAATCCAAAGACGCATCCAAAGATCCAAAAGAGAGTCAGACATACAGCCAAAGAGGAGAGGCGTCAACAGGCCGAGGCCGCTGTGCCTGGCTTGGATATTCCCGGGCTAGAGAGCAACGCGCCCTTGTTCAGCCTCGTGGCAGCGCAGAAAGCCCGGAGGGAGCAGAGACACTTGCATTGATTCGGCTACGTGATTCCATTCGCGGAAGGGCGACGTGAAACGAAGCTGGTTTATTAGCATCGTCGGCGGGAAGAGTCCTCCCGACATTATTAGGCGCATCATCAGTTAACTGCCAGTCTAGAAAACCACCGGGTCCCTCTTTTTGGCTTAGAGGTGGCACTGCGGACCGAGAAAACGAAGCCTGAAGGTCCCTCAGCACGGCAGAAGGAGGACAGCGTCTAATAAAGACGCTCTCCGAAAGGGGACCTTTTTTTTTGGCTGGGGTCCCAGGAGTGGCTGTGCGGAGCCAGGGACTGTATGCCAGCCCAGCCATGCAGACACTGCATTACTGTGGGCGATTCCTCAGCCTCAGAACTTCCCCATCTCTACAATGGGAGTGGGAATGGCTGGCCCCAGGCCCTTGCCCTGAAGATAAACGAAGGAAGGAAACCCTGTGTGCCCTGTCCTGAGCTTGGGGAGGTTTTGGGATGTAGACATCTAACCAGAGATGTGCAGCATCTGATGACATTAAACCACTATTTTATTATTACTTTTGAAAATTATTATTGCCCAGTTAGCTGCTCTGGGAGTCTTTGGTTTGAAAAGTGGGATGGAATGCTTTAATCAATAAAATAAAGTACAATGTTGGAATTTCTGTCTTCGTTGTCTCTCCCCTGCATGAGCTCCTGCAGTCTCTCTTCTTAGCTCATTCTCTCTCCCATCTTCCTCTCCCCCCACTTGCCTTGTCTTCCAACTCGCCAGAGCTGCCTCTCTTGTCATCAGTTTCCACATTTTCCATTTTCCTTGGCCATAGCTCAGTAGTAGAGCATCTGCTTGGCATGCAGAAGGTTGCAAGTTCAATCCCCTGCATCTCCTGGTAGTGCTGGGAAAGACTCCCTGAAGGAAATCCTGGACAGCCACTGCCAGTGTAGACAATACTAAGCTAGATGGACCAATGGCTTGACTCAGTATAAGGCAGCTTCCTATGTAATGCCACGACTATTGTCTTCTTTTCTCTCTCTCTCTGTTCTCTCACCTTCTGTTTCCTGCCACTTTCCTCTTCCTACAGAAGCTGCTTTCCTCTGCCCTTTGTTCTCTGCTTCCTTCCTTGCCTCACTGGTTCATTGGCTCTCTGCTTCTTCCTGCTCTGATGCTAGTTCCTCTGTTGATATCAGGGCAGCTCGTATTGGAAGAAGCAAAGACCACCAGTGTTGAAACAATGATCCTCCAACATCAACTTCACTGGACCGGCCATGTTGTTCGAATGCCTGATCACCGTCTTCCAAAGCAGCTACTTTACTCCCAACTTAGGGATGGAAAACAGAATATCGGTGGACAGCAAAAGAGGTTTAAAGATGTTCTCAAAGCTAATCTTAAAAAATGTAACATGAGCATAGAGAACTGGGAAGCCTTGGCCCATGTGCGTCCCAATTGGAGGCCGGCCATTATCAAAGGTGCTATGGACTTTAATGAAGCACTAGTACAGGGTGAAAGGGACAAACAAGCTAAGTGGAAGGCACGGCACATCAAGCAAATCCTCATCGTGACCATCTTCCATCTGGAAACCTATGTCCTCACTGTGGGAGGCTGTGTGGATCCAGAATTGGCCTCCACAGTCACTTATGGACCCACTGTTAAAGACCTTACCCTGGAAGACAATCTTATTCAGCCACGAGTGATCGCCAATGAATGAATGGTTCATTGGCTCTCTGCTTCTTCCTGCTCTGATGCGAGTTCCTCTGTTGATATTAGGGCAGCTCCAATCCAGCCAGGACAGGAGATCTTACCACCCACTGGGAATATCTACAAATATTTGATTAGTGTGATGAATTTTCATAGGGGGAAAAACAGGGTTAGTTTGTAAAATTGACATGGAAATTAAAATTTATTTTGACATTTCCTGAGATGTCACAAAACCCAATAAAATGTAAATCTTGTTTATGCAAATTATATAAATGGTCTTAATTGGATGCTATAAATCCTCCAATATAAAGTATCCCTATGGTTCATACCTTGTGATTTCATAGAAATCAATAACTTTTGGAGATTCCACTCCCCTGGAAATGTTGCACCAAATTTCACTAGATTGGAGTGAGGGAGAACATACAATTTCTGTGGTCTCTTTGCTTGAGATTTTATCAAGATATTACCAGGGAAATGACACTTCTTTGAAACTTCAGGCCCTGACTTAGAAGACTTGAAATAAGGCTCAACATTTTTCAAATTTGTTGGAGGAGTGGGTTAACAATTCCCCATATGTAGCACAATGTGTCACTCAAAAATTGTCTCATTAGTATGGATCAGTGTAAGATCCAGAGCCCGAGCAATGTCTTGGGCTGCTCCAGTTGAAGCATAATTTACTGCTTTGGAAGGGCACAAAGTCTTAAGTAGACTCTAAACCAGGAGTGGACAGACTTCAAGCTTGGAAGATCTGCTTTGATGTTTACAATCACAAAAATCCAGGATCCACCAGTCAGTGCAAGATGCATCATTGCAGCTCGATGGTGTGTGTGTACAGTATTTGTTAAGAATAAAGGAACTGGGAGCCTCTGAGCACACACTCAGCTCAGGGGTTTGTTTTCAGTGTCAGAACTGAACCCATAGTTCTCATCTGCTCTTGGTTTTCCCCTTCCCAAGCTTTCTTTATTTCAGCTGTCTAATTTTTTTTTTGTTATCTTCATTTGTTTTGTTTGGATTTTCAAAACAAAACACAAACAATATATGATCACATACAGATTCACAGGGTATTAATGGGGTTAATGGCAAATTATAATTATAATTATTTTTATCTTCCATGTTAAAGATGGGGGTTTTACATCACCAGGTTCTGAAAGCGCAGTCCTTTTGTGGTCATACAATCCAAATCTTTGTATATGTTTCTTGTACCTTCCTGTTGTTGCTTGATGTACTGGTGTATACAATAAAACTATACCAGTCTGCAGTGAAAGTATCTGTCTTTTTCTTTCCTTTTAATATGTGACGTTTTTTTTGAGGAGGTGAGTGGGTGAGTTTTTCATTTAAAGCAATTTCCCTTAGTTTGGCACACCAATATTCCAGGTTTATGTGCTCTAAGTTCTTCCAATAATGGGCCACTGTCATTTGTGCTGCTACTAGCACATGTTCTCATTTTTTAAAAATGTACATCTTCATTCTCCTTCATAAATAAGTTCAATAATGCTAATTGTGAAATTTTTGCAATAGTTTTACCTATTATTTTTCTCATTTTCTGAAATATGGTGTCCCAAAATTTTGTTACTGTAGAACATGTTCATCACATATGTTGTAATGACCCCTGTTCTTTGTACTCTCTCCAGCATAATCTTCATATATTATAATTTTAGGTGAATCAAATACTACCAGTGGGTGATTTTTAGCATAACAGTCTATTATTTTTTTTAGATGGTGGGAAAATGAACATTTTTGTTGTTGCTGCATTAAACATTTGGGAGTTGGGGACCCTTGCAGATCTTCTGTGGTTCAACAGAATTTACTTACATGTTTAAGATGCCAGTTTCAATGCATTGCTTGATCTTGAATGGGTGACTTTCAACTCACATCATTTGGCAATGAGGGTGGGGTGGGGTTATTGTTGGAAGTGGGGCAAGAGCAACTCCTGTTGTGTTCTTCTGTTTGTGCTCCAGAAGGGAGATAGAGCTAGGGTCCTCCCGATGGATAGGCTTGTTTACCTTTACCTGTGATGCTCTGACTGACTTCCTTCTGTTGCTAGACTGTTAGTCTTTAGAAAAGCTTAGCTGCCCCTCCTCCCTCTGCCCTTTCCACTCCTTCCTTCTCCGACTGTCTGGGAGAGAGGAGACTCCCTTTGTCTCTGCTCTCTCTCCGAGCATGGGACTGACTCCTACACCTGGGAGTTATGCCTCCAACTTAGCTAGTTAGTTAGAACTAGGTATGCCTTTTCTATCTACTATGTATTTCTCTAAATAAAGTAGCTTTTCTTATTTTACTAAGTCTCAAGTCTCAGTGATGCTGATGCAGGGTAAAAGACTGCTTTCTTAGGTAAACGCACGCACACGCTGGCACACTCACATTTCAACATCTGCTGTTACTCTCTGCTTGCTGTTGTGCTGCTTTAAACCAGATTTAGCACACAAACACACACAGCAACAGTTATCTGATTCAATATAGAGTCAGGCTGTTCATTTGTTTAAAAAATAATAACTGCACAGAAGAAACAATTGTGGAACGTGCAGCTTCTACAAATACTGTAACAGTGGTAGGAGAAGCTGCATTTGCTGAAATTCTCCTATCTATGCCACTACGAAAGGCACAGGAGCCTGGTCAACCATGAATCCATCACGTCAAGATACACCTGTGCCAAGATTTTTGTTATTTTACCTGGATAGGAAGTTCAGCTGATTAATCTGGAATCTGTCAAAAGATTATCTCATTTGAACTGCCTTGAGGGCATTTGTTGAAAGCTATAGAGTAAATCCCATGCATGCATACATATTTGCAGTATGGCAGACACGGTTATTTGCTGCTTTCCATTCTTCCCATTATTTCCTTAAAGACTGCTGCTGAACTATCACCCTGCATCTAACATGCAGTTCTGGAATATGAGGGATATCATATTTTGCAGGCACTGACCTGCCTGATGCATATGTCAGTCTTTGCTCTCCCTGGAGTTGTTCAGGCAAAAGTTTACTTTTCTCTGTCCCTGAAAGCCCAGTTGTAAGCAGTGCCTGTGCTGTGCAGGCTGTTGGAGCTTTATATTTCCCCACAACTAGAAAAATGACCACTGATACCCTGAGGGAACAGCTCCATGTTCAGAGTTGTGGGAAGTTTTAACTTGTATGCCACCCTTCCTCCAAGAAGGAGCTCAACAGTGGGAACAGGATAAACATGGTATACACACAAAAGGATTTTTTAAAAAAATCACATTACATCATTACATTGTCTGGGACTACACTGTAATGCTTAATCCAGCCCTGTTCCAAACATCAAGAAGAAGAAGAAGAAGAAGAAGAAGAAGAAGAAGAAGAAGAAGAAGAAGAAGAAGAAGAAGAAGAAGAAGAAGAAGAAGAAATAATAAAAGATAGGAAGGAAGGAAGTTGGAAGAGTCTTGCCACAACTCTAGTCTCTTATGGAAATATGTATGCAGAGTGATTCAGCGGTCTGAGCAGTGTGTGTGTGTCAGTATGGGTATATACTTAAGCAGCAGGCTTTTACCCTTCGTTTAGATCACTGAGACTTAAGACTTAGTCAAATAAGAAAACTACTTTATTTATAGAAATACATTGTAAATAGGAAAGGCCTACCTAGTTCTAACTAACTAACTAAGTTGGAGGTGCAGTGCCCAGATGTGGGTACTGCCCTCATGGCTCAGGAGAAAGCAAAGACAAAAGATGTCTCCTCTCTCCTTGGACAGTCAAAGAAGGAGAGGAAGGAGGGGCAAGTCAGCTTCCCTGAGCACATCCGTTTACAACGGAAGGAAGTTAGGTAGGGAAGAGCACAGGTAAAGGTAGGTAAGTCTAGCCATCTGGAGGACCCTAACTCTGTCTTCCTTCTGGAATACACACAAAAGAACCCAAACAGGAGTTGCTCTTGCCCCTCTTCCAACATAGTCTTGGACCAAGGTTATGTTATTTATACGGAGTGCAATCCAGTGCAACATTAGCCATCAAGCATGCTTAATTTTGTCTGAGCAACAGTGGTGGCTTCAGTTTTAAGAGGCATCATTGCCCTTTCTGGGAATGAAATGGTGAAAGCAATAGGTGAGAGAACTTGCCAGTATATGTTAGTTGCCAAACACATTCACATGTCCCAAGACATTGATCCTGCCAACACCTTCCTGTGAATGATGTCTTATCTAGGAGCTGCTTGTTAACGTCCTCCTTTTATTAATTTTCATTGTTGTGCTGGCATTGCTAATCATTATTGTCAAGTAATTTGGGTCATAGCAAATGACCAATCCATTGTGGGCAAGCAGAGTGAACAAAAGCTTCATATTTGTCCTGGCAAGATGCTGTGTATTCTCCACTAATGGCCAGCTCCATTCCTGGTTCCAGTTGACAACCTTATTAATCTCCCTCTCTTGCCCAAACATAACAGCTTGCCCATCCCTGTTACTTCTCAGTGGACGTCATCCTACCTGATCCATCTTCCTTGAGACAACAGAGTCACCTGAAAGAGGCCTTGTTTGTCCATTTACATTACCAGGAGTTTGACAATGGTATTTTGAAGGCACTCAATGTCTTCCTCTCCCTCCCATGTTTAGTACTTTCTTCCTATATGAAAAAATTGCTTGAGGTATACTTCCATGTGGGGAAAAACTGGTTCAACCCAAGAAGAGGAAAGCCACATGCAGAGAGTTATGCTAATGTCCCAGATTGCCTTGGGATGGGGAGCGAGTGGATTCAATGGCCTTTCCAGACAAAAATATGATTTTGAGATATCCTCCTCCTGCCCTTCATCCTAAGGTCCCAGGGTGGGTCACAACAATTTAAAGTACAACATTAAGACAGCTTACAACTAATTACAACCACAAGAATAGAGTGGGTCCTAAAAATATACATCTCAGGTGTCAAAGGCCAGGGTAAATAGATGTGTCATCAGCATATGATGAAAACTGTATAGTGAAGGTGACAGATGCACTTCTGTGGGGAGGATGTTTCACAGCTTAGGGGCTGGCACAAAGAATGCCCTCTCCTGAGCCACCACCACCCTAAGCTTCTACCCTCTGCTGATCTTGACACCTGAGAGGGTCTGTAGTGAAGGAGGCATTATTTCAGATATTTGGAGCCTAAGCACTACCCTCACACATAGCTCCACTCAGTGTCAGCAGCATGACTGCAGAATCCTTCTCCACCCCTTTCAATCAGGTTTCCATCCTGGTTAGGAGACTGATATACCTATGGTGTATCTACATCTGGAGGGTAACAGGGGGAACACTTCCTGTTGATCTGAATAGAGCTTTTAATGGCTTTCAGCATAATGGGCCACATCCCTCTTCTGAGGTGATCAGAATATCTGACTGGGATGTCTAGATTAACACGTCAGTGGTTCCATTCTTTACTCCAGGGATAGGGAACCTGTGACCCTGCAGGTGTGATTGGACTCCAGCTCCCATCAGCCCCAGCCAGCATGGCCAATGGCCAAGGATGACAGGAGTTGTAGTCCAACAGCACCTGGAGGGCCATAGATTCCACATCTCTGCTTTAAGCCATCACCATCAGCAGCCTGGTCCAGTTTCCCAGCTGGTGATGTAGCAGCTCTGGATGCAGCTGGCTCCTCCTCCTCCAACTCTGAGCTGAAGGACAGAGTAATGATACAAAGTGTCTTTGGCTGGCCATGAACCCCTGTGATCAACAGGTTGGGCCCTGCTCCAACTGTGTTCACTAAGGTAAGTAAAAAGAACAACAGGTGTGAACAGCAGGGCCTTAACTGGGGTTGTCCACAGGGCTTTAGAAAGCCCTTCCAGAGAAGATGCTGAAAACTCTCTCTCTCTCTCTCTCTCTCTCTCTCTCTCTCTCTCTCTCTCTCTCTCTCTCTCTCTCTCTCTCTCTCTCTCTCTCTCTCTCTCTCTCTCTCTCTCTCTCTCTCTCTCTCTCTCTCTCTCTCTCTCTCTCTGTCTCTGTCTCTGTCTCTGTCTCTGTCTCTGTCTCTGTCTCTGTCTCTGTCTCTGTCTCTGTCTCTGTCTCTGTCTCTCTCTCTCTCTCTCTCTCTCTCTCTGTCTCTCTCTCTGTCTCTGTCTCTGTCTCTCGGATGTAAGGCATCCGCATTTTGGCTGTTTGCCCAGTTTTTGTTCTTATGAATTTTACTGTTTTTGAATATGACTTCACTGTCACCTCACTGTTCCCTTTCCCCTTTGTGAACTACTTTGAAAAGGCTGCATTAAAATGTTTTTTTTTTTAAAGAAACATTGGGTCAGTACCCTTTGAAATTAATGGGACAGAGCCATTATAGGGAAGAGAGAAATAATAAAGTCTGTGGTTTTAATTCAGGAGAGAGTATGTGTCTTAGATTGACTCTGATAACGAGCCATAGGCACATAGGTAATTTTGTTCAAAGGTAGGTGCATTAGCAGGCACGGGGTTGAAACCAAATAAATTTTACTCAGAGTAGACCTTAATGGACCTGAGTTAGTCATGTTCATTAATTTCAGTGAATCTTCTCTGAGTATGACTAATGCTGGCTACAACCCCTAGTGGTGTCTAACTCAAACTGCCTTGCTAGGATCCACAGCTCATATAAACATCACAAATGGCAACTCAAGCAGCCCCCAGTATTCTTCAAACAGGCCGAATCCAGATACAGAAGACCTCTTGGAGGCCGGGCCTGGCAACCAAGAGGTCTTTTGTATCTTTAAAAGTTGTGCAGGGGGGAGGGAGAATTCCACCTTGTGGTTTTTCCCATTACAGCGTTGCAAGAACACCTGCACTTGGCTGACTTTCTCTTCTCCTAAACATACAGGATCAGTCTCAAGCCCTGAACCTTGCAACCCTAGTCACTTATTACTTTCAATTATCTGTTTATTTATGATTGAAGGAATGTATTAGTTGCCTTTCTACTAAAATAAAATATTCTAGGGGTGGGGAAACTGTAAGAATAGGAGACTGCTTCATTCCATTGGTCCATCTAAGATGTTTAATTATGTTTTTAGTGTTTTATCATTTGTTTGTTGCCCTGGACTCCTTTTGGGAAAAAGGGCAGAATATAAAGGTAATAAATAAATAAACAGTACAGTTGACTCTGACTGACAGCAGTCTCTGATCTCAAGCAGAGAAAAGTCTTTCCCATTACTTGATCTTGGAATCTGCTGGCAAACTGGTTACTTCTTGTGCCTGTTTAATCCATTGCGGGATGGATGACTTTGGTATGGGGAATAACCATGTTTTCAGCTTCCATCACCCTCCAATGTGATTTAAAATACATTGCTGGAATAGCAAAGGATGGAACCATGGAGGAATGGCTAGCACTTCCCTTCTGTAATATAAGAACTGTGCCACACCTTGACTCAAAAAGAGTTTGTTGAGGATAAAGGGGACAAATAACGTTGTTGTTGTTGTTGATGATGATGATGATGATAACCCACTGTTCACCAGCAGGTCCCAGGATAGGTTACAACAATTTAAAATTCAATATTAAAAACAGTTAAAACAAATTACAGTCACAGGAAAAGGGCGAAGCGCAGGAATAATGAAACTAAATATTTTTAAAAGGCCGAAAGAGCCTTGTGGTCAATGGTTAAAAATCTATCTCTGTGAGCCTTGCACTGTTATCAAACGACAATAGACTGGTGCCATAGGCATCTTTAATAATGGAACCATGGAACTGCAGGATTGAAAGGGAACAGAAGCCTGTGCAGCCCAATCCTCTGCCCATGCAAAACTAAGATCTATATATATATTGTTCAGTGGGAGTCATTCCCACGTATCAGTGGCCACAATGACAGCAATGCAGCACAATCCTAGGCATATTTACTCAGAGGTAAGTCCCTTTGAGTTCAATGGAGTCTACTCCCAAGTAAGTGTTTTCAGGACTACTGCCTTGGTGTTCTGAAAGTGAAAGCTGGAGATATCAAACATCCATAGTCTATTTCATTGCTAAGATAAACATTTAGCTATATACTGGTTTTTGGAGGACGGCGGTCCCCTTTTCACAGGAAGGGGATAAAGCAATAATCATCTTGTGTGGTCAGACCGGCTAACGTTCGGTAGCACAGCTGTATGAATATATAAACCTGCCACTGTATTTGCATCCTGCCACTCGTAGGGTGTGTGTGTGTGACGGAACGGTGAACACGATATTAATCAGTTATGCAACACTCCGAAGCATTTTTGTTTTTACATCAAGGACAATGAACTTGTGGCCTTCCAGATGTTGTTGGACTTTAGCTCCCATCAGTTGCCAGTCAGCATGGCCATTGGCCAAGGATAATGGGAATTACAGTTCAGCAACATCGCTGATTGACATGGTTAGCAAAGGCAAGAAACCTAATGTAGTGGAAAGATGAGCCATTGTGCCCCCAAATATGTTTCACAATAGGAATCCAGGTAAAAGAGCCCCCAGGGTTTTTTTTAAAAAAACATGCACACTTAAACAGCAGGAGATAGCGAACTCCCTTAGCTTCAGCTTTCAGTTCCTTTATCCTAAGGTTACACTGACATCTAGTGGACCATTGTAAAACAGTAATATCGTTAGTGCCTCAGCCACAGAAATTTGAATGAGAGATGTGAAATGTAATGTGCATGATTACTATTAGTAGGATAGTTCTATACTGGTTTATATTCTAATGTGTTGTTGGTTTCTCATTTTTAAAAAATATATTGTTGTATTGCATTGATGCATTTTGTGGCTTTATTGTTATTTGTTGCCTTGAGTGGATGTGGTCCAGAAAGGTGGCTTACAAACGGAAAAGGAGGGGAAGTCAAAGGTACCTTGAAAGTCACTCCACACTATCCTCTGGACTGGAGAGAGAAAAGTATGAATAACGGCATCGTTTTCCTTTTGCCTTCACTTGCTTCTCCTGCCAGATAATGTGCCACCACTGTCAGCTATTTATACTTTCCACTTGCCAAATGCCTCGCAAATCCTCCTTGTGTTCGAGAAGTGCCGAGGCAGACAGATAAATGCAATTCCCACACTGAGCAAGGGCATCCCAAACAAAGCAAGGTGGAGTAGGCAGCAGACTGAAAAGCAACAAGAGGCCAAGGAGAAAGTGGAGCCCATGAGAGGCTGTTCCATTGTCAGGAAGGGAGACTTGTAGGGCAAAGGAACACTTTTCAGAACCACACAGATGGAAAAATTCTACCAGGTACCGCCTCTTCCTTCCTTTATTAATGATGTATTTACTTGATTTATATCCCGCCCTTCCTCCCAGTAGGAGCCCAGGGCGGCAAACAAAAACACTTCCAAACGTCATAAAAACAGACTTTAAAATCTATTACAACAAAACATCTTTAAAAACATCTTAAAAGCAATTTTATCACTCTGGAAAAAAAAAGGAGTGTTCAGTTAAATTCTCACAGCTACAAGGGGCTTCTTGAGATCTGGATCTGACAGCCTCTACATGCCCCCAAAACTGATGTAAAAAAGGGAGTAGGCAGATTTCAAGCTATTTTTTTCTCCTAGAATTCCAAGGTCTACCAGCTGGAGCTAAGTACAATATAATGGTTTAGAAAGAGGGCTGGCATATGGTTAGAATGAAGCAACAGAGCATCTCTGGGTGCATTCCAGTCCAGGATTTTTTTTCAGGACCAGACAGAAGTTCTCAGTTCTTCCACGCAAAAATCCAGTCCTTGTTTTTCCCCTCAGGCTTTCTTTGTTTCAGCAATCTAATTTGAAAAAAAGGCTGTTGTTAAACAATTGGAAATCCTTGGGGATCTACTGCAAATCACCCAGAGGTCCCAATCTACCTTCTGCCCACCCTGGTGTTAAATCAGTGTGTAAAATTTGCATGCACAGGACCAAGAACCTGTGTGTGTGTGTGTGTGTGTGTGTGTGTGTGTGAGTGAGAGAGTGAGAGAGAGGGGGGGATTTCAAATGTTGATTTGAAATAAACCATCAAATGTTTGACAGGAGGAATGTAGTGAGAAATTTTGCAGCACGGCATGTGGAAATGCAGGGAAAGAAAGCTAGAGGTCTATCATGTGGCCATCAGGTTTCTGGGGGTGGATTGAAATTGTAGCCTACACTGGCTCCTTGTTCATAATTTACATTTGTGTGTTAAAACATTTTACTCCATTCACAGCAATAGCTGTGCATAAATGGCTGGCCATGGACAGGGAGCCAGTACCCAGATGTATCAAGTAGCCACTACAAAACTAGCAGTTATGTGAACAAACCCTTATTTGATAGAACAGACTGCTAGTGCAGCAGCCTGAGTTGTGATTCCTTACTTTGAGATCCCATCCTATGTATAGACCTGGCTGTGAGGGATCAGTTTCTCTCTCTCTGTCTCAAGGGCTATCTGACCACCTCAGCCTTGTTGCTTGCTAGACAGGAGAAGTACTGAATCTCTAGCATTCTGGACAGCACCTGTGAAGCTGCTTTGCTCCTTGACTGGTAGAAACAGCAGAGGTTAATACTTTGATTTTAGTTGCTTACAGATACCTAATGCACAGGCTTCCTTTCATCACAAGAATCCCCTGTGGGCAGAAAGCATAGCCAATCACAGCTCTAGCTCCTTTTTCCGGCAGGGAGTAGCTGGCGAGCTGATACAGACTTCTTTGAACTACCACTTCTAGGTGGGAAGTCTGGTAACGCTCTCCTCCTCCTCAAGGTCTACAGGATACTCCCCTTGAGAATCTATGGATTCAGGCGCTGGAATCCTGGCTGAAAGTCATTATCAGAAGAATCAAGCCACTACCTTGTTTGTACTATACTTAACACTAGCTGGTTCAGCCTTCCTCCTGCATAAAAAAACACACACAGAGATATGAGGGTGCTGTAGGGCTGTGCAAGCTACTTCTGGCCCCATTGTCAATGAACTGCATGCCAGACACCCATTTAGTGACAGTGAGTACCAATGCACGAGTGTAGAGTTCTTCTACATGAAGCAGAAGCTTGAGTCACTCAGGATCCTCCTCATATGGAGAAGCTCTGTGCATGTAAATCAGTATACATGCTAGGCTCCTTCTCACAGTCACCGGAAGTGTGGCCAACAGGGGGAGTGGCTAGCATGAATTTCAGTAGCTGGAGGCAGGGTAGCCTATGCAGTTTCATGTACATTCCTTTCATGCAGGGGTGTGGAATCTGTGACCCTCCAGATGCTGTTAGACTCCAACTCCCATCAGACCCAGCCAGCATAGCCAGGATAGTCAACAGCATAGCTGACAGCATAGTCAGGGATGATGGCAGGTGGAGTCCAGCAACATCTTTCTTTTAATGCATGCGGGAGCATCATCTGAATGCTGCACTTTTTGAAGTATATAAGGATAATATGGAGGAAAAAGAACTCTTGCTTCCAAATACTCTGTGCCCCAGAGCTGACTAGCTTACCCTTTGGTGCCCTCACCTGTTAGTCACACAACTCTTTGTGTCTAATTAGAACCCACCAATAAAAGAATGAAAACATGAATTGGTTCACTGAGAGCAGTGAACACTCTTATTCCTGAGTTTATCTCAAAACCTGGGATTTTTTTTGGTCTGTGTTTGTGTTTATAAACAAAACCAATGAAAAATACTTTTTAAAACTGGGAAATTTTGTTTTCTTACCAGACAATTAGGTGGAGTGAGAAGGCAGAAGGTACCCATCCAACCCTTCAATGGCTGAAGTGATCATGGCTTATGCAAACATACAGGCAATGAAACAGCCAGTGGTTTTATTCAGTGCCAGTGCCTGTGAACCACCTAATGGAAATGCTATCAAGAAAGAGGGAAGGAAAGGGTGATTGAGGCAGATAGTGTGTTGCTACGTTTGGTTAGGATTTGACATATAACATTTACTACTTTCAGAGTTACAGCTCCCAACAACAGGAACAGCCCCCCCCCACCCGAATCAGAAGTTTTACCTCCATTCCACAAAGCAAGTTCCTTATCTTCAAGCTGGGAGACAGCAGGTAGGAAAGGTGGGATGATTTGAAATTCTGCATGAATGTGTGTGCCATCTTTGCATTGGAAGGGCATGCCAACCTCCTCTGTATTGCTCAGTTTTCACAGCTGTGCTGCTGAGTCAAGTCCCAAGGAGAGGGTTCTGGGGCATGTACAAAAGGTTCCTGCCCTTTACCACTTCATGGCAAAGAATAAATTTGGAGATGTGAAGAGGAATTGACCAAACTGGCAACATGAAGTCATGGCTAGCTCAATATTTTTAATTGTTGTAAACCGCCCAGAGAGCTTCGGCTATGGGGCGGTATATAAATGCAATAAATAATAATAATAATAATAATAATCAGGAAAAAATATTTTCTCTGTGCAGATGATTTCACAGTGGTCAGCATTTTCTTGCTTCCAACTGCCATTGTGATCTATTATGAAGATGAGTGTGGGGATGAATCATTTTGACATTTAACAAAAATATGTAAGGTCAGCATTGTGCCTGTCTTTTGACTTTGCCTTCCTTCCTCCAATGTAATCTGCTAGAAACTCCAATGTAATCTGATAGTTGTAATCTAAGGGTAGAGACATACTCACTGTTCTGTCGGTTCCAGTGCATCTCCACCTCTCTTTTCTGAAAATGGGGGCACATGATGCTAATCAGCCCCTGTCCTTGTTTACTGTAAAACCCGATGGGAGCAAATTCTAATTGAATGGCTCTTCTTTTAAAAAAGTTCAGCTTTAAAGAGATTTTGCAACTGATCAGCAGATCAACCCATTCCTTCTCCAAGTGTGGCCAATGGAAACATTTTGCTCTAGATGAAGAGGAGGGAAGGGAAGAAGAAAACCGTGAAAGGCAAACCATGTAGCCCAGGAGGACAGTGACCTCCTGGGCTTCAAATGTGCTTCAGTGCCAGCAGATGGCAGCCTAGAATGCCAACCTGCACATTTCATTGAAGGATACTGGGAAATGAGATGTGTTTTCAATAGGGCTACAGGAGTATCTAAAGCAGGGGTGGGTAACCTGCAAGCTGCAGGTTGTATTCAGACCCCCCAAGCAATTTTTCATGACCCTTTCCGCAAGAACCCCAGCAAATTGGCTGCACATGATTATATTTTTTTCTTTTACTCTGTTGAAACTGAGCCTGAGAAAATGTCACTTGAAGACAAGGAGAAAGGAAACGTTGCAAAGGACGCTTCCATTCTATCCTGGTCATTTTCTACCCTAGGATTTTCCTGCATGAAACTAAAAGGCCAACAAGAGTGGAATTTGAACCCTATGTATGCAGAGCTTGGTGGATTTTAAACTGGAGCTGTTGAAATGCCCCATCCTGTTTGTGAGCAGAGAAACTGGGGATCGGGATGACAATTCCACCAAATTTCTCCATTAGGATAAATTCTCCAACGTTTTCACAGAGGTGGGGTTCATTATTAGCAGTGGAAGCAGCATACTTCTTTCTTTTTATCCCTACATTCTCTCTCTCTGCCCCTGCCCCCCCCATCACGGCAAGTGGCAGCAGCAGCAGCAACTGCATTGCCACCCTGGCCACCATTTTGCATCCTCAATAATGCCCTGGACTGAATATCATTCTGAAGAATTGGGGGGGGCTGTTGAACTGGAGCTGCTCCCACAAAAAATGGTGGACATTATTCAAAGAAACGTCTGAAAAGTGGCCTTTGCAGAGGGTGAGAAAAAGGAAAATCTTAGAGGTTTTCTCAGAAAAAAATCTAAAAACATTTTGACTCAGCTCTATTTTAAACCCTTTACTTCCAGCACTGCTCAGTTATCTACAGATAATAAAAGGAAGCGCTCCAGGACAGGCAGCTGCAGGCACTATTTCTTTCTGTGCATAAGCTAAACAGCCATCTAATTCTGAGAAGGGGAGGGAAGCAGAAAGCTGTGAAAGGCAAACCATGCAGCAGCCAGTAGGAATCTGACTTCTCATATACATGAACAGCTAACAGTGACCTCCTGGGCTTCTTATGTGCTTCAGTGCCAGCAGATGGCAGCCTTTGTAACAATCTGTTACCTATTCCGCTTCAGCTTCTCTGCAAGCACATTTTCTCTTGTAATTAACAGAAGGATAAAGCTGGAAGGGATATTGATATAGGTTGGCAATAATTCCACAAGCCACATATCCCACCATTGTTAGCAAGGATGGAGAAATGCACTTAGCAAATGTCTTCCTCTTTCTTTATTATTCTTATTACACACACACACACACACACACACACACACACACACACACACACACACACACACACACACACACACACTCACACACACACTTATATTACAAATCATACAAAACAAAAATTCAAAAGACAAAGCAAAAGAAAAGGGAAAGGAAAATACTCCATATTTTTTGTTGCTTGCTGAGTCAACATATACTTCTCTGTTTCTAACTGGCCAGTCCAATTCATAGAAATCTCTGTAACAGGAAAGAGGAACCTGTTTCTGAATGACACCTGCCATCATCCTGGACCACTGGCCAACAATATCCAGAGGGCCACAGGTTCCACATCCCTAGTCTATAACACTGCCAACACTTGATCTGTAATGTCATCCTGTACTAACTTAAACTTCAAAGCTTTTAAAGAGAGAAGCTGGGTTCCTTTGGGGGATATGGTCTGTATCATGATAGTCATCTCGTCTAAAACCTATCCATTGCTACCAGTTTCCAGAAGAGTATCTGTGTTTGTCTATAGCACTAAAGAAAACCAAGAGCCCTGTGGCACTGGATTGGCTGAACATTTCCCTGTGAGATACCAATAGCGCAATCCTGTGCATGTTTACTCTGTGGCAAGTCCTTCTATGTTCAGTGGGGCTTATTTTCTAATACAGGGATGATGAACCTGTGGCCCTCCAGATGTTGTTGGACTCCAACTACTATCAACCCCAACTGGGAGTCCAACAACATCTGGAGGGCCACAGATTCCCCATCCCTGTTTAAGTTTGCTTTAAGATTGCAGCCTAAAAGCACTTTTGAGCCTCTGTCACATAGTATGAGTGATGTGTGAATAATATTAATGTGAGCTAGAGAAAGTGGAAGAGAAAGCAAATGCACAATTACTTTACAGACATTTAAAACAAGAGTCAGTTTAAGCCTAATGTGTGAAAAACGCCCTTGCTTATTTGTTGTTGGGAGTGATGGCGTTATGGATAAATGTGCATGCATGGGTACAATTTTGCAAGAAGGCTCAGAAAGATAAAGGAACATCTTCTGATAGCAGAGACAGAAGCACAAGCTAGTTCTTAAAGATAATATGTGTCAACTGATGCTTTATTTATTTATGAATTGCCTTTTAAATGTGTCTCAAGGTGTTTTACAGCTGGTATAGCACAATGGGGAGCAGAGCCTGGCTGGGAGTCCCGAGTCTGTGAGTTCAAATCCCCACTCGTGTCTCCTGGGTGCAAAGAGCCAGCTAAAGATCACCCCCACAGTAAGTGGCTCAGGGGTTACGTGCCCTGCCACCTGTGCAGCCGTGGGCAAGCTGCATAGTCCCAAGGAGCCCAGTTGCCCCCCAGCTGGCACTTGTGGACAAGGAAGGGGCTGGCTTGTGCAGCTGTGGCAAGCAGAGCAGTCCCTAGCCAGCTGGGGAGGACTAGCCTCAGAGGGAAGCAATGGTAAACCCCCACTGAATACCGCTTACCATGAAAACCCTATTCATAGGGTAGCCACAAGTTGGGATTAGGGTTGCCAGGTTCCTGGCCTGAGACTGATCCTGTATGTTGAGGAGAACAGAAAGTCAGCCAAGTGCAGGTGTTCTTGCAACACTGTAATGAGAAAAACCACAGGGTGGAATTCTCCTTTCCCTTTGCACAACTTTTAACGATACAGAAGACCTCTTGGTTGCCAGGCCCAGCCTCCACGAGGTCTTCTGTATCTTTAAAAGTTGTGCACGGGGAAGGGAGAATTCCACCTTGTGGTTTTTCCCATTACAGTGTTGCAAGAACACCTGCACTTGGCTGACTTTCTCTTCTCCTAAACATACAGGATCAGTCTCAGGCCAGGAACCTGGCAACCCTAGTCGGGATCGACTTGAAGGCAGTCTATTTCCATGCTCAAGGTGTTTTAGAAATGTAAAACAACTAGAAATAAAATAAAGTATTGATTTTGGTTCTCTTAGTTTCTCATTTTTTTCCAATCTTAAATTCAGTTCACATTGCTGCAGCAAGTTGTGATTTTTTTTTAAAAAAGATCATCCTGAAAATTCTTCAGCATTTTTGTGTAACTTTCTCCTAATAAGAATGTATATTCACTAATAGGCAAAAAACCTTGAGGTTTAAGAATGTACCTATAGCCCACAGATATTTCTACCAAACTTTAAAAAGCAGGGAAATTGGGCAGCTATAGTGAATGCACCAGGGGAGCAGGAGACCTGAACTCCTCTCTAAGATATTGCACTGCCCTACAAATTGGTCAAAATGCAAACACCATTTGGGTTGCTCTTTCACAGTCCAATCCACTTGCTGTGTAGCTTGCAAGAATTTGGTAACATGTGCCTCTGAGCATATGGTGAGTGGTGGCAACACCTGCCATCTCCAAAGATGGAGAATTATATTTTTGTATGTTTGTTGGTGTTCTTCTTACTTTGCTTCTTTCCTGTGTTACTAATGTTTCTACAGAGAATCTAAACTAGAAAATTTTATTTCCCTCATTATTTATCCTAGAAATCTGTGTCAAATTTATTTTTATAAATTTCAAAGCCTTTTTTTTGGTCAATGTCATATGATGGTGAAGATAGCCTTTTTTGTTTTAAACTGGAGGTTATGGTCTATTTCTATTTTGGGTGGATTAACAGTTGGACCTGAAACTGCAGTTTAATGTAAAATCAGACTGATTACAATATGCTGCTACTTTAGCAATGACTCTAGTTGTTGGAAAAAAGAGGATGCATGTTTTCAGCCTGCTATGTTTAAACCACTTTATTTAAGGCAAGGTGTTCACGATCAATTAAAAACATAGAGCACACCTAGAAGTTTGCTAGAATATATTTCACCTTCCACTGTTTTATCTTGTGCAAATTGTGACACTTCTGAGGTCCACTGGAGACTATTTTGCAGAAGTCAGTGCCATTATTCCACAATTATGTTTTTAGTTTTTTTAGTATAAATTTTGCAAAGTGTTGCTGTACTTCACATATTCATAGAAACAAAAGCAAAAGAAAATGATTTCCTATAGAAAACTTCACTAAAATTGCAAAGTAAATCAGACATATTTAAAGTGACCATCTGAACTATATCAACTGTCTTAATAATGTTGCTTCCTCCCGGCTAAAACAAGATCAGCACAGGACATATCTTCTTTCTTTCTATTATTTGGGCTGATTACAGGTGTTGCCACCACTCACCATATGCTCAGAGGCACGTTACCAAATTCTTCCAAGCTACACAGCAAGTGGATTGGACTATGAAAGACCAACCCAAATGGTGTTTGGTAGAAATATCTGTGGGCTATAGGTACATTCTTAAACCGCAAGGTTTTTTGCCTATTAGTGAATTTCCCTGCTTTTTAATCCGGGAGGTAAGAAATGGGATCCTGTGCAAGTTTGCTGAGAATGGATTGATCATTTGCATGCTTATTGAGTTAAGTGGGATTTACACACACACACCAGGCAATCATGCTTAGGATAGGTGAAACTGACCACAGGGGATGGGGAAGGGAGGAGGGGGAGGGGGGGAAGGGAGGAGGGGGAGGGGGGGAGGGGAGGAGGGGGAGGGAGGAAGGGAGGGAGGGGTGGAAAGGCAGAGGGGAGAAGAAGGACAGATGTGGTTGTTTGAATGCTTATTGAGTTCAGTGGGATTTACTCCCGTGCAATCATGCTTAGGATAGGTAAAACTGACTGGGGGGGGAGGGACAGAGGGCTGGAGTGGGCAGGGAAGAAGGAAGAAGGAAGAGGGGAGGAGAAAGGGAGAGGAAAGGGGAAGGAGGGAAAAGGCAGGTCTGATCATTTGTATGATTATTGAGTTGAATCGGATATACTCCTATGCAATCATGATTAGGATAGGTAAAACTGACCAGGCTGGGCCTGCCAACCAAGACGTCTTCTGTATCTTTCAAAGTTGGGCAGGGGGAAGGGATAATTCTACCTTGTGGTTTTTCCCATTACAATGTTGCAAGAACACTGGCACTTGGCTGACTTTCTCTTCTCCTAAAGATACAGGATCAGTCTCAGGCCCTGAACCTGGCAACCCTACCTCCCACCCAAATTTAAAACAAAGATGTTCCTGGCCACATCAACATCAGGCCTCTATTACACTTTCGACAATCATTATTTATTTATCTATTTATTTAGTGTATTTATATACCGCCCCATAGCCGAAGCTCTCTGGGCGGTTTACAATAACTAAAAACATTAAAAACAAATATACAAATTTAAAAACACATCTTTTAAAAACAATTTAAAACAATTTATCATGGCTTCTCTCAAAGCCATGGCTCAAAGCCAATCAAGGCTTCTCTCAAAGAATCCTGGGAAGTGTAGTTAGTGAAGGGTGCTGAGAGTTGCTAGGAGATGCCCTGTTTCTCTCACAGACCTTTAATCAGAGTGGCTGACTATTAAATCATTCTCCCAGGGGAATAGGAGTCTCGTCTCAGCACCCTTCACAAACTACACTTCCCAGGATTCTTTGAGGGAAGCCATTACTGTCTCAAGTGAAATCAAATCTGGTCTGGGTGTGGCCCTCTTATTAGCCAAGCCCAGCAGCTGTGAGGCTTTTAGAACACTGACAGTTGGTCCTTACTGAGCATGTCCCGTGTTATAATAGACTTCCAGCCAAAATTTCTTAAATTAATTAAAAATCAACCAGGCATTTTTTTAACTTTTAAACTGCAGTAGATGAAGGTCAGAGTATGGGGCAAGGTTAGTATTAGGATTACAGGTACTCTGTGAACATGGCTGATTTTTAATGAATTTCAACAGATTATGAGAACTCTGGCAGAAAAAAGTCCAAAAGGGCTCTGAGGTTTTTTTCTCTCTTTTTAGACTTTGAACTCTCAATTCTCTCTGTGTATCACCATGAACATTGAGAGGGTTGTTAAGCAAGCGTTTCTGAGTTCAGAACTATAAGTTTTGTAAGGTTTTGTTTTGAAATGAGTTTATGGGAAGCCTCAGAATGGCATGGGGGGATATTTTCCATTTAACATTGTGGAATGTGAAAAATCCCCGCTGACTATGGTATACAGCTACTCTTGTGGCTGTATAATATTTTTGCAAGCAGTTTCTCCCAATATACTGCACTGTTGTATGTTATTTTCACTAATATATTCATTTTTATGCATGCTCTCACCTAATATATGCAGTTTAGTAAATTTAGGTTGCTAGGTAGGATGCTGAAAGCCAGGACCTCCAAGGTGGCTTTCTCTGAAATGCTACCGGTTCCACGCGCAGGACCAGCCAGACAGGCCCAGCTTTGCAGTCTCAATGCGTGGATGAGACGATGGTGTCGGGTGGAAGGGTTTCGATTTGTTAGGCACTGGGGAACATGTTGGGACAAGCCGGGCCTGTACAAAAGGGACGGGCTCCACTTGAACCAGAATGGAACCAGACTGCTGGCACTTAAAATTAAAAAGGTAGCAGAGCAGCTTTTAAACTGACTGAGGGGGGAAACCCGACAGGAGCTGAGAAAGGTCCGGTTCGGAATAAACCTCCCCCCTGGGATAAAAACCAAAGAAATGATGAAATTTTAAAAGGGGTAGGCCTAGAAGTAGGCATTGTGAGAGCAGGGGCACAGGATATAAATTCAGAAGAGCAAAATTACCACAGGCCAAACCACAAGTGCCAAAGACACTTGAAGAGAGACACTGCTTACAAGTGCCTGTACGCTAATGCTAGGAGCCTCCGAACCAAGATGGGAGAACTGGAGTGCTTGGTCTTAGAGGAGAGCATTGATATAGTGAGCATAACGGAGACCTGGTGGAATGGAGAAAACCAGTGGGATACGGTTATCCCTGGATATAAACTATATCGGAAGGACAGGGAAGGACGTATTGGTGGCGGAGTTGCTCTATACGTGAAAGAAGGCATTGAATCCAGCAAGCTCGAAACCCCAAAAGAGGCAGACTCCTCCACAGAATCGTTGTGGGTGGTGATACCGTGCCCCAGGAGGGACTTAATACTGGGAACGATCTATCGTCCCCCTGATCAAAATGCTCAGGGAGACCTTGAGATGAGATATGAAATTGAGGAAGCATCCAAACTAGGAAATGTGGTAGTAATGGGTGACTTCAACTACCCGGACATAGACTGGCCGCATATGTGTTCCAGTCATGACAAAGAAGCAAAATTTCTAGATATTCTAAATGACTATTCCCTAGACCAGTTGGTCATGGAACCGACCAGAGGGACGGCAACCCTGGACTTAATCCTCAGTGGGGACCGGGACCTGGTGAGAGATGTAAGTGTTGTCGAACCGATTGGGAGCAGCGACCACAGTGCTATTAAATTAAACATACATGTAAATGGCCAATTGCCAAGAAAATCCAAAACGGTCATATTTGACTTCAAAAGAGGAAACTTCACAAAAATGAGGGGATTGGTAAAAAGAAAGCTGAAAAACAAAGTCCAGAGGGTCACATCACTCGAAAATGCTTGGAAGTTGTTTAAAAACACTATATTAGAAGCTCAACTGGAGTGCATACCGCAGATCAGAAAAGGTACCGCCAGGGCCAAGAAGATGCCAGCATGGTTAACGATCAAAGTCAAGGAAGCTCTTAGAGGCAAAAAGTCTTCCTTCAGAAAATGGAAGTCTTGTCCGAATGAAGAAAATAAAAAAGAACACAAACTCTGGCAAAAGAAATGCAAGAAGACAATAAGGGATGCTAAAAAAGAATTTGAGGAGCACATTGCTAAGAACATAAAAACCAACAACAAAAAATTCTATAAATACATTCAAAGCAGGAGAACATCTAGGGAGGCGATTGGACCCTTGGATGATAAGGGAGTCAAAGGTGTACTAAAGAACGATAAGGAGATTGCAGAGAAGCTAAATGAATTCTTTGCATCTGTCTTCACAGTGGAAGATATAGGGCAGATCCCTGAACCTGAACTAACATTTGCAGGAAGGGATTCTGAGGAACTGAGACAAATAGTGGTAACGAGAGAGGAAGTTCTAGGCTTAATGGACAATATAAAAACTGACAAATCACCGGGCCTGGATGGCATCCACCCGAGAGTTCTCAAAGAACTCAAATGTGAAATTGCTGATCTGCTAACTAAAATATGTAACTTGTCCCTCAGGTCCTCCTCTGTGCCTGAGGACTGGAAAGTGGCAAATGTAACACCAATATTCAAAAAGGGATCCAGAGGGGATCCCGGAAATTACAGGCCAGTTAGCTTAACTTCTGTCCCTGGAAAACTGGTAGAAAGTATTATTAAAGCTAGATTAACTAAGCACATAGAAGAACAAGCTTTGCTGAAGCAGAGCCAGCATGGCTTCTGC
The DNA here is from genome assembly GCF_030035675.1 of Rhineura floridana. Classification (NCBI taxonomy): domain Eukaryota; kingdom Metazoa; phylum Chordata; class Lepidosauria; order Squamata; family Rhineuridae; genus Rhineura; species Rhineura floridana. Next base: position 71,327,110 of record NC_084482.1, read on the forward strand.
AAGGGAAAGTCCTGTCTCAGTAACCTATTAGAATTCTTTGAGAGTGTCAACAAGCATATAGATAGAGGTGATCCAGTGGACATAGTGTATTTAGACTTTCAAAAAGCGTTTGACAAGGTACCTCACCAAAGACTTCTGAGGAAGCTTAGCAGTCATGGAATAAGAGGAGAGGTCCTCTTGTGGATAAGGAATTGGTTAAGAAGCAGAAAGCAGAGAGTAGGAATAAACGGACAGTTCTCCCAATGGAGGGCTGTAGAAAGTGGAGTCCCTCAAGGATCAGTATTGGGACCTGTACTTTTCAACTTGTTCATGAATGACCTAGAATTAGGAGTGAGCAGTCAAGTGGCCAAGTTTGCTGACGACACTAAATTGTTCAGGGTTGTTAAAACAAAAAGGGATTGTGAAGAGCTCCAAAAAGATCTCTCCAAACTGAGTGAATGGGCGGAAAAATGGCAAATGCAATTCAATATAAACAAGTGTAAAATTATGCATATTGGAGCAAAAAATCTAAATTTCACATATACGCTCATGGGGTCTGAACTGGCGGTGACCGACCAGGAGAGAGACCTCGGGGTTGTAGTGGACAGCACGATGAAAATGTCGACCCAGTGTGCGGCAGCTGTGAAAAAGGCAAATTCCATGCTAGCGATAATTAGGAAAGGTATTGAAAATAATACAGCCGATATCATAATGCCGTTTTATAAATCTATGGTGCGGCCGCATTTGGAATACTGTGTACAGTTCTGGTCGCCTCATCTCAAAAAGGATATTCTAGAGTTGGAAAAGGTTCAGAAGAGGGCAACCAGAATGATCAAGGGGATGGAGCGACTCCCTTACGAGGAAAGGTTGCAGCATTTGGGGCTTTTTAGTTTAGAGAAAAGGCGGGTCAGAGGAGACATGATAGAAGTGTATAAAATTATGCATGGCATTGAGAAAGTGGATAGAGAAAAGTTCTTCTCCCTCTCTCATAATACTAGAACTCGTGGACATTCAAAGAAGCTGAATGTTGGAAGATTCAGGACAGACAAAAGGAAGTACTTCTTTACTCAGCGCATAGTTAAACTATGGAATTTGCTCCCACAGGATGCAGTAATGGCCACCAGCTTGGATGGCTTTAAAAGAAGATTAGACAAATTCATGGAGGACAGGGCTATCAATGGCTACTAGCCGTGATGGCTGTGCTGTGCCACCCTAGTCAGAGGCAGCATGCTTCTGAAAACCAGTTGCCGGAAGCCTCAGGAGGAGAGAGTGTTCTTGCACTCGGGTCCTGCTTGCGGGCTTCCCCCAGGCACCTGGTTGGCCACTGTGAGAACAGGATGCTGGACTAGATGGGCCACTGGCCTGATCCAGCAGGCTCTTCTTATGTTCTTATGTTCTTATGTTTGGCTTACTAAATATTACAAAATATCACAAAATTCGGGTAAGCGCAAATTTTGAAGAATGACTGTCTTTCTGTTCTGATATATTCCCAGAAAATGCAAATTTGATAAATTCAGCTTTAAATATCAATGGAATAGAAGTCCTCCCCAATCCTTATTATTTATTTATTAAATTTCTATCTCACCCTTCCTCCCAGAAGGGCCCAGGGCGGCAAACTACCTGGGCAAACCACCTCACTACCTGGGCAAACCACCTCCCTACCTGGGAGTAAGCCCCATGGAATTTAGTGGGACTTACTTCAAAGTAGAAACATATAGGATTGTGCTGTTAGGCTGCAATCCAATATATTTACCTGGAACCAAGCCCCACTGAACTCAAGCCCAATGTATGTGATCAAAAAGGAGGTGTGTTCACAGATCCCCACAAAATACCACTTGAACTATCCTTGTAAAAAAACAAAACAAAACAAAGCCTCTAAGAAAGATGCTTTCACCCCTACTCTGGATGACTGGCTGCCTTTCCTAGCAGGTTTTACTCCACTGACAGCTTACCTTAAAGTCCCCTTTCTTTCTAGTGCTCTTTCCCTGTTCTCTCTAATTTTCTGAGGTGTTTTCTTTGTCATCTGTTTCAGATGTACTTCATTGTACATCTTCATTGAAACCCTTGTACAAATTCTTAAGTCTTTAAAAGCATCAGTGCAAAGTGGTAATGGTAAACTCAGGTAATTGAGGGCCTATCAGATTAGAAGTGAAACACTGGACTGTCTTAGAGAATGATGTGGGAAAAGATATAAGAAAATGTGGAGTAACTCACCCCATTGCTTAGAGGAGGAACTTCTGGGTTCACAGTATACTGAAGACAGAAACTCATTTACAGATCCCTTCTTTGAATGAGGGAACAGCCTATTATAACAGAATGGACTTCTCCATTGTTTTCAATCAGCAGCTTTGACTTCTGCCACAAGGAACTTCTGCCACAAGGACTTCCGCTGTAAGAAACAGGAAACTGGGCAGACTTGAGTGAGTCTAGCATTTATTTACACTGACATTTCTACACCGAGAGCCAGTGTGGTGTAGTGGTTAAGGTGGTGGACTACTACTGGGAGACCAGGGTTCAAATCTCCACACAGCCATGAAGCTCATTAGGTGACCTTGGGCCAGTCACTGCCTCTCATTCTCAGAGGGAGGCAATGGTAAACCCCCTCTGAATACCTCTTACCATGAAAACCCTATTCATAGGGTCGCCATAAGTCGGGATCGACTTGAAGGCAGTGCATTTCCATTTTGTTTCTACACCACTTTTACCTCTCTAAAATGAGATGGCCAAAGTGGCTAACAACATTGTTAATATCTCTGATGATGCGCATACATCAATAAAATAAAAACACAACAAAGAGGAATTAGAGCAACAGCAGAACAACATTCACAAGTAAAATACAAAAGCTAGTATCAGAAGTTAAGCAGCAGAAAAATCTTAAGCTTGCTGGAAAATAATATTTAAGCGATGGCAGGGAGGGAGAGAGCCTGACCTGCCATGGTAGGAAATTCTAACTGCAGGGTATCACTACAGAAAAGGTCCTGAATATAATGCATTGCCATCAGCTACTTCTCAGAAAGAAGTGGCACATGCAAAAGAGCCCTATCAGATGGCCACGGGACGGCAAAGGTGTAAGCTGAAAAGAAAAATGGAGAGCAATTAGGGAATTTGTATGGTTGAACCCCTTATAGCTTAGAGTGTCCTGGGGAGATGGATTTGGGTCAGGGGTATACATGCCATGAATTTAAGAACTCTCTCTCTCTCTCTCTCTCTCTCTCTCTCTCTCTCTCACACACACACACACACACACACACAAGTAATGTCTATGGCATTCCTTGATCCACACCAGGATTCTAGAAAGGTCTGGACTAAGCATAGACTAGTCCACCCCAGGAGTGACAGAGAATTCTGGAAGGAAGAACACCAGTCCATGTGTAACTGAGAGCAAGCATAACCACATTCCAGATTCTTATTTCCAAGAGTCCCAGGCCTCAAACACAACACTATTATATAGCAGTAAAGTACCCATTTTGGGAGCTGGCAGCTAGTCTTAAACGTGAACCCTTTACAACAATAGCAGAGTGAAGAACCTGTGGCCCTCCAGAAGTTGTTGGACTCCTCAGTCAGCTTGGCCAATGGTCAAGGAACTGTAGTTCAGCAACTGAAACCTCCTGCCTTCTACAGAATAAAAATGTTCCCCCTAAGGCCCCCTGGCCATTTTCCTCTATTGGAGGACTGAGTTGTATATGGTATATGGCATGTCCCCTAAATTAGCCTGCTGCCTCAGATGTTCTGGAAGTCACGATCCCTGGACCAGTGTTGAATTAAGATTCAAGCATTAGTCCAGCCTGCTTCTGTACATAGAATGGAGAGAGGGTACCATCTTGTCTTTCGCATCAGGCAGCAAAATATCTTGGACTGGCCCTGACTGTTGCCATTGTCACATATGCACAGCACAGGGAAGAGACTAGCACAGAAGGAGCAAGCTCTTATGCAAATACACAGCATGCCACATTGTGAAATCAGTTTCCTTTGCACACTGTTGATGACAAGGGCCCTGGATGACACAGAATCTGCTTACTAGATCTGATCTCTTTGGAATCCTTCTACCAAAGCAGGGATGGGCCAATTTCAGATTGTTGGGTCTATTTTGTGTTTTTTCCCCCCTAGAACCCCAAAATCTACCAATGGGAGCTTGGAGCAAATGACTTAGAATTAGAGAGCAGGGTGCCTCTGAGCACATTCTGAGCATAAGGATATGTTTTCTGAACTAAGCTCCCAGCCCTGTCACATAAAAGTCCACTCCTGTTTAGCTTTCTTAATCTCAGCAGCCTGCTGGCAAGTCATTTGGAGTCAGAAAACTTTGCTAATCTATTGCTAATCACCCAGAGATCTACTAGTAGATCCTGATCTACCTCCTGCCCACCCCTGCACCAAAGGAAAGGAAAAAATGACAGTCAGCTCTCATAACATAAAACGTCATTTGATACATGCACTGAAAGGCCCACATCATCTGGAGCTCAACAACAATATATTAAAACGACATGTGAGATATTTTATCGAAAGGACAATATTTTTTATTGTTTTGAGTCCCTTGGATGTCACTTATATTGATTCTAAGTTTATCTTGGGCATTTTGGTCCAAATGTTTTTCACCTATGTGTCTGAATTTTAATCCACCCTGTCTTGGGAAGGTTGGGCTGGGTGACAACATTTTAACTAAGCTGTTAAACCCTGCTGTTAAAATAATCATCCTTGGCCACAACTTGTTTTGCTTGCATTCAAAGATCTTGCATTGCTGCTGGGAGATACTCAGGTTGGGTTTTGTGAGGAATGCTGTTCTAAAGGGATGGCAATCACTGAGAAGCTATCTTCGTTATTTGACCTGTTTGCCCCTTTTCCTATGTCTGCTTATTCTATCTGCTCAGCCTCCCATGCAGCAATCTTTGAAGCATATACAACCCAGACAACACAACTATTCCCAAATTGCAGGAGTGGGGGAACCTGTGACCCTCCAGATGTTGCTGTACTTCAACTCCCATCATCCCTAACCATTGGCCATGCTGGCAGGGGCTGATGGGAGTTGGAGTCCAACATCAGAAAGGCCACAGTTTCCCCACTTTGGCTATCCTGCACAAGCTGAAGCTAATAGTTTGAACCAAAGTTTCTAGCTTAGCCTTCTCTCTGTTGTGTTTCCTTTCCATGGCAGGAAGATGTTCATGTTGGGCACTTTTAACCAAGCGCACTCCGACATGCATTCTTTCAGTGTGGTACAGTCACATGGAGAACTATAGTATGTGCCCTCCTGGATGTTAGAATCGCCTCTGTCTGAGAAACAGTGCACTCACCTAATTAATAGAACTACAGGAAAATAGTTGCAGCTCCTTTGTTCTGCTTATCATTTGGATGTCTGCTTTGCATGTTTCCAAGGATAAATTTGCTTAGACAAGCACCATGTTTTACGCAAATCTATTTCTGCAGAAAAATGCTGTTCAGTGTTTGGGGGATATTGTGGTACAAAACAAATCAGTGGGAAGAACAGATGGTCACACTACATGACTATTGACAAATGATTAACTTTGTGCCTTATACTAGTATCAGATGTGGCTAAGGTAGTCACATGAAAAAGAGGCCAGGGCTCCAGCATCTGTTATGGCTGTGTAGAAGAAGGGATTTTATCAGATGTAGCCTGCCATGCAAGACACACCTGCTGAAATTCCCTCTTCCTTATCATTATTAAAAGGTGCATGAGGTCTATCCTTTTCTCCATCTGCTGACCCTTGTCCAAGTCCTTTTGAAAGCTGTGGGACAAATTAGTCATGGCTACCTTATTCTGTTCATTTCAGTGAGACCAAGACATTACTTGCATTAGCTGGACTGAAGCCATTAAATCATTATTTTGTAACATGGAAGTCTGACTTTGTTTACATTTGCAAAATAAAAGTGTTCATAGGAAACACAAAACTCAAAGCCATGTATGTGTATATACACACACACACACACACACAAACACACACACACACACTTAAGAAACAATGAAAGGTCCTAGGAAGAAATCACTTTGAGACTGCTTATTGGAGCACAGATTGCCCCCTGTTTTGACAATGCTATGTAGATGTCTGGAGGCTAATTCTGTTGCTGAGTTGCTGTTATTCCTGGAGGATTATAGACAGAGCCTAGCCCATATGATGCCAATTCTTTAAGGCAGACTGAGGATGGACGCCGCCTTGTTTACATCTTTTGTCACTGGCAATTGCAGCAGGCTCTCTGCCAGTGCACATGGCCCGGAAAAACCACCTTCCTCCTTGTTCTACGCTTCCTTCCTCCCAGCATGAGCCCCCAGAGCTGATGGCCATGTTTGGTAATCCCCTTCAACTGGCAGTCTGCCAAGGAGTAATTCCCTTGAGCAGACTTGTGGGTTATGGGGAGCAGACCATGCAATGCTTTGCAGCTAGCATGCTGTGCATTCACACTATGATCTCACAACTCATGCTTTCTAGCAGCTGCACATTGCACAAGTTGAAGAGGTGAGAGATGTTCCTCTCTTGCTGCTGCACACCACACAAGAGAAACACATGCAGACAGAATTTGATATTTTTAGACATGGTGTTGTTAGCCCAGAAAGCCCAAGTGCTGGTTGCTAAAACAAAAAGGGATTGTGAAGAGCTCCAAAAAGATCTCTCCAAACTGAGTGAATGGGCGGAAAAATGGCAAATGCAATTCAATATAAACAAGTGTAAAATTAGGCATATTGGAGCAAAAAATCTGAATTTCACATATATGCTCATGGGGTCTGAACTGGCGGTGACCGACCAGGAGAGAGACCTCGGGGTTGTAGTGGACAGCACGATGAAAATGTCGACCCAGTGTGCGGCAGCTGTGAAAAAGGCAAATTCCATGCTAGCGATAATTAGGAAAGGTATTGAAAATAAAACAGCCGATATCATAATGCCGTTGTATAAGTCTATGGTGCGGCCGCATTTGGAATACTGTGTACAGTTCTGGTCACCTCATCTCAAAAAGGATATTATAGAGTTGGAAAAGGTTCAGAAGAGGGCAACCAGAATGATCAAGGGGATGGAGCGACTCCCTTACGAGGAAAGGTTGCAGCATTTGGGGCTTTTTAGTTTAGAGAAAAGGCGGGTCAGAGGAGACATGATAGAAGTGTATAAAATTATGCATGGCATTGAGAAAGTGGATAGAGAAAAGTTCTTCTCCCTCTCTCATAATACTAGAACTCGTGGACATTCAAAGAAGCTGAATGTTGGAAGATTCAGGACAGACAAAAGGAAGTACTTCTTTACTCAGCGCATAGTTAAACTATGGAATTTGCTCCCACAAGATGCAGTAATGGCCACCAGCTTGGATGGCTTTAAAAGAAGATTAGACAAATTCATGGAGGACAGGGCTATCAATGGCTACTAGCCATGATGGCTGTGCTGTGCCACCCTAGTCAGAGGCAGCATGCTTCTGAAAACCAGTTGCCGGAAGCCTCGGGGGGGAGAGTGTTCTTGCACTCGGGTCCTGCTTGCGGGCTTCCCCCAGGCACCTGATTGGCCACTGTGAGAACAGGATGCTGGACTAGATGGGCCACTGGCCTGATCCAGCAGGCTCTTCTTATGTTCTTATGTTCTTATGATGGTCCTCAGATCTCCTGTCCATTCCTCCACCCCCCATTTTAAAGCTTTTCTCCCTTTGCTTGCAGGACAGATGGACACACTGCAAAGTCTAGTGCCAGTGAGATCCCAGTCATCTGCTTTTTTAATTTGCCTAGAGGCACCCTATACAAATTTGTAATGGTCTGTGCCTTGAGTCTTTTACGTATCTAACACTCATCTTCAGATGGCTTTAAGTGTAAGCAATGCAGATCAAAAGCATATTATGCAGTGGTGTAGTGGGGTAGGGATGAAAAACCACTACCTATTTCACAGCTAGTACAGCTCGTATAGCACAGTGGGGAGGAGAGCCTGGCTGGGAGTCCAGAGTCTGTGAGTTCAAATCCCCACTCGTGTCTCCTGGGTGCAAAGAGCCAGCTAAAGATCACCCCCACAGTGAGTGGCTCAGGGGTTATGTGCCCTGCCACCTGTGCAGCCGTGGGCAAGCTGCATAGTCCCAAGGAGCCCAGTTGCCCCCCAGCTGGCAGTTGTGGACAAGGAAGGGGCTGGCTTGTGCAGCTGTGGCAAGCGGAGCAGTCCCTAGCCAGCTGGGGAGGACTAGCCTCAGAGGGAAGCAATGGTAACCCCCCACTGAATACCGCTTACCATGAAAACCCTATTCATAGGTCAGGATCGACTTGAAAGCAGTCCATTTCCATTTCCATTTCACAGCTGGGACTATGATGCTATCTCCTGGGGCGCTATTTGCCAATCCTCACAAGCCAAAGAAGCTTTTCTCAGAGAGAAAGCCACCAAATAAGCTAAGCAGAGGAAGAGGTAGGTTTCATGTAGCATGCATGGTTAAGGGTTAAACTGCCGCTTTAATTCTGCAAAATCCTCTTTATTGGGACCAACCACCAAGACTGTTCATCAGGCTGGATATTAAACAGAGTGGGAGGGGGAGCAAGGAAAAATGTCTTGAAGGGTTGTATTCAAAGTAGCGCTAAGGTGAACGTTCCATAAGCACAGTTCTCCTTGCGCAATGGAACATTTTCCCTCCCCCTTCCCCCTAAATCTATTCTAGGGATTTCCCCAACCCTCAGGAGCAATTTGGGAATTGTGTAGAGCACATGCAAGGGGAGGAGAAGGGGGAAATCCCCTTTTGCTAGTGCAAAATGTTTGCTGAATACTGCCCAATGTCTCCATTAGTCATAAGAAGAGCCCTAGTTGATCAGATCAAAAGCCCATGTACTCCAGCATCCTGATCTAACAGCCCACAAGCAGGGAGTGAGCACAACAGCATTCTCCCCACTGCTTCCAGTGCTGGGGTCAGAGCATAGCCATCATCACTAGTAGCCATTGATAGCCTTATTCTCCACAAATTTGTCTCATCCTCTTTTGAAGCCATCCAAGTTGCCAGTCATTGCTACATCTTCTGGGAAGAAATTGCATAGTTTAATAATGTGTTCTGTGAAGGAGTTCTTTCAGCTGACTGTGTGCATAGAAAAGAATTGTTTTTGAGAGGACATTAGGAGATGGGAAAGCGCTGTCATGATTAATCTGTGGTGGCTTATTCACACATGCACTGGAGGCTACAGTCCACAAAAACAGGCTCATTAGTAAAGAAAAAGATGTTTAAATATCTAATGCACATTTGAATGATAGAGAAGGTAGGAAAACCGCATTTGGTCAAACATCCTCACACGTTTGTAATATTCACACCTATCCTACAATTGTTTGGGATTGTGGTCTTACTCTAGGGAATTTGCTGGAGGAGGAGGAGGGTGTCCTATCAACTCATCAATCAATCTATTACAGTTCATGATCAAAGCATAATGAGAGCTACATAAAACATGTTCTTCCAAATAGTTCAAGGTTCTCATTTTGGTGTACAAAGCCCTATACAGCTTGGGACCAGGATACTGGAACGACCGTCTTATCCCTTATATACCAGGTTGACCACTGCGTCCTGCAGGTGAGGGCCTTCCTTAGATACCATCTTATCAGGAAGTTCGTTCTGTACAACATAGGAAATGGACCTTTAGTGTTGTGGCACCAAAACTTTGGAATTCCCTCCCCTTAAATATTAGACAGGCACTGTCTCTGTTATCTTTTCGGCATCTACTGAAGACCTTCCTCTTTCAACAAGCCTTTTAAGTAGAGACCTTATCCCAGTCTGCGTCTGTGTTGGAATTGCTTTTTAATATATTTTTAAACCTTCTTTTAAAAAAAAAATAAAATAAAATTAAAGCTTTTTAAAAAGAAAAATTTTAAAGATGTTTTGTTTTAATATGTTTTTAATGGTTGCTTTGTTTTAATGTATTTTAAAGTCTGCTTTTGTGATGTTTTAAAGTGTTTTTAGTGCTTTTGTTTGCCACCCTGGGTTCCTACTGGGAGAAATGGCGGGATATACAGTAAATCTAATAAACAAGCAAACAAACAAAATGTCAAAAAGAGTAAAATACTGCGATACAGCATAAAATAGATAAAACATATTTGTTTGAACAGCAATATTACAGAGCCATAATCATACTGCAAACTCCAGAAAAGGAAATTATAAGATTATAAAATGGCTAGAATTAATTCCTGATGCATTTTACATGTGGTGGCACAAAATTTAGCTACACTAAGAGAAGTGGCTGCATTTTGATCAGAGAGGAGTAAAAGACTATAACATGCATGTGATTGTCTTGGCAGTTTTAATAAAGAAGGTTCAATGAAACTTTTTGTAGATCATGGTAGAAAAGACAATATAGAAGAATATGGTTCACCGATTCACTCTCTTCAAAGTCACATGGACACTTACGTTCACAATATGGTGTGGGTTTGTTTTTTTTTTGTATTGTCCCTCCAAAATAGGGTCGTCAGGTCTCCAGTTTCCTCCCGGAGACTCCGGATTTTGGGGGTCCTTTCCAGGTCTCTGGGTGAGTCACCTTAATCTCCAGACTCTCAGCTTTCATTTTAAAAAAATTAAATTTCTAGGTGGTCTGGTTCAAGAGATATACACCAAAATGTCAGCCCTCCCCCGCAACCTCTGTTAAATGAGCTCATAGCTGGCTGCTCTAATCCTGCCCTTCCAGGTTTGTAGCCAATAAGTGAAGTCAGGGTTGTGATTGACAAGGCAGTGGCTAGACCCCATTGCAAGGCGAGAAAATGATTGTTTTTTCCTCCTTATCTGAAAATCTCATAAATTGAGTAAGTATATAGCTTTCAGTCTTTTTCTCTCTTGTGTGCAGGAGTCAAACAAGTTTACATTTTCCTGGGCTGTTGAAGAGGGCAGTGTTTGGAAAACCTTCCCAATATGAAGCTTTCATCCTATGTTTACTTTTGTGGGAGTAAAGCTGCAATGCTAATCCCACATACCAGGAGTAAACCCCATTGAATTCAATAGGACTTACTTTTAAGTAGACATGGTTAGGATTGTGCTGTAAATTAGTGGAACTTTTGAGTGAACATAGCAAAGAATTGTGTTTGTGTTGTGAATCTTTCTCTCCCTCTCCAATCCTATTTTAAAGCAATTAGGCAGGATTTACTTTGGTACCACTGCTTTTATTATGTAGGAAACTAACACTGCTTTTTTTTTTTAAATGTTCTGCAATGACCAACTGCTTTTACATGGGGTGTACCTATTAAGTAGATCCACACAATACATTTAAAGCACATTCAACTAGCATTTAAAGTGCATGACTTCTCCTGGGAAGAATCCTGGGAAGTGTAGTTTCCCTCTCACAGTTATAGTTCCCACCACCCTTAAGAAACTACAGTTCCCAAGATTGTGTGCTGGGATTCATGTCCTTCAAATGTGTATTGAATGTGCTTTAAATGAATGGTGTGGATCTTCCCTAACTATGATGTGCATTTATTTATACATTTAGGATGTATTTTTAAATTGTTTTTTTTGTTAAGTATTTTTAAATTTGTATATTTGTTTTTAATGTTTTTAATTGTTGTAAACCACCCAGAGAGCTTTGGCTATGGGGTGGTATACAAATGTAATAAATAATAATAATAATAATAATAATAAATAATTTATTAGTGAATTGAAAAGAATAATTTTAAAAGATACATTTTTAAACAGGGGACAGGTTGTAGCTCAGTAGTAGGGCATATGCTTTGCATGCAAAGGTCCAAAATTCAATTTCTGGAAAAGACTATTGCCTGATATCCTGGAGAGCCAATGCTAGCCCATGTCATCAGTACTGAGCTAGATCGTTCCAAATAACCTGAATCGGTATAAGGCAGATTCCTTTGTTCCTAAAAATTGAAAGAGACCCAAGGGCCACAGTGACTCCAAAATTTATTTATAGATTTTATTTACAACATTTATATACTGCTTTATTGTTAAAAATCTCAGAGCGGTTTACAGAAGGAATTAAAACAATAAAAATATTGGCAAAAACAGTTAAAGACATGCATTTAAAAGCATTCACAATAATAAAACTAACAATGAGTTAAAAACAGACAAAAACACAATAGCTTCTACATGCTTGAGTAGGTTTGCCTAAACAGAAATGTTTTTAGCAGGTGCCGAAAAGAGTACAATGAAGGTGTCTGCCTAATGTCAATAGGTAGGGAGTTCCAAAGTGTAGGTGCTGCCACACTAAAGGACTGATTTCTTACAAGAGCAGAACAAGTACTATGTGGCACCTGTAGCATGGAAAGCACACCTTGAACTTGGCCTGGTAGCAAATCAGCAACCAGTGCAGATTTCAGAGCACAGGTGTTATGTGCTGATAGGGCTTCACTCATGTCAGCAATCGTGCCACAGCATTCTGCACTAACTGTAGCCCCTGGGTCAGGTTGTGCTGCATGAGGATTTCTGTGACCTTGGCTGACTGGCTGCCAGGATTTTTTGGTTTTTGATTTTGGTTAGGAATTCTGACTGGTTGAGGGATGCTGAGTTTTCTGCCTTACTCACATGAATCTTGTTGTGGTTGGTATGGTATTGCATTTAGGAAAGCATCACTGTCTTTTTCTTTTTCTATTTGCATTTCATTTACTTTTACTTCACTCCCTTACATCCATAGAAGCAACAACAGTGGTCCCATGTGCTCAGCTCAACCCCCTTAAACCCACTGATGATGCACCTTGTTGGTTGCATGATGGGTTTGTTTCTTGCCCAATAGTGGTAAAAGAGAATTCACATACTGGGAAGTGTGGCTGCAATTGTTGTTCCCAAGCTGCTGCCTGTGAAGGTAGACCAAACCATATGTGTTTTCTCTCTGTCAATAATTACTCACTGGAATTGGGTTGGCTGTCAAAGTGAGTTTATAGCAGCCCATAAGGTAGACAGAAAATGGTAGAGCATCTTCTTACTTTTACTCATTTCTCAGACCTCTTTCTGAGGTGAAGGGTCAAATCTGTAAAGAAATCTGTAACATGGAGTAGCCATGTTAGAGGTAAGGGCAGGACATTCCAGGCAGGGGGTTGCCAACCCTGCTTGGATATGGATATCTTTGCAGAGGATCCCTAGTCAAGCTTTACCAACAACACAATCCAAATCATATTACTTAGAAGTAAGTCCTATTGAGTTCTATGGGGCTTAGTCCCTTAGTAAGTGTGTTTAGAATTGCAGCCTTCAGGGGCACCCATCTTTACTCCTGAGTGGTCCCATCTAACATCTCCACAACACTAGGCTCCTTTCTTCCTACAATGGCCTTCTGGTGACTGGGCTGGCTTGAGGGCACTTAAACCCTTCTTTCCAGAAGCAAGTAGGCTAGATTAAATGTTCCCTACCTAGGCTCCCATACGTTGGATAATGGAACAGACCAAGGAATTTCAGAAGGAAATCACCCTGCTCTTTATAGATTACAGCAAAGCCTTTGATTATGTAGATCATGAAAAACAATGGAATGCTTTAAAAGAAATGGGGGTGCCACAGCATCTGATAGTCCTTATGTACAACCTATACTCTGGACAAGAGGCTACTGTAAGGACAGAATATGGAGAAACTAATTGGTTCCTAATCAGAAAGGGTGTGAGACAGGGGTGTATTTTATCACCCTGTTTGTTTAATCTATACGCAGAACATATAATACAGAAAGCGGAATTGGACCACGATGAAGGAGGTGTGAAAACTGGAGGGAGAAATATCAATAATTTAAGATATGCAGACAATACCATATTACTAGCAGAAACCAGTAATGATTTGAAACGAATGCTGATGAAAGTTAAAGAGGAAAATGCAAAAGTAGACTACCTCTGAACTACAAGAAGACTAAAGTACTGACAACAGAAGATTTATGTCACTGTAAAGTTGACAATGAGGACATTGAACTTGCCAAGGATTACCAATACCTTGGCACAGTCATTAACCAAAATGGAGACAATAGTCAAGAAATCAGAAGAAGGCTAGGACTGGGTAGGGCAGCTGTGAGAGAACTAGAAAAGGTCCTCAATTGCAAAGATGTATCACTGAACGCTAAAGTCAGGTTCATTCAGACCATGGTATTCCCAATCTTGATGTATGGATGTGAAAGCTGGACAGTGAAAAAAGCGGATAAGAAAAAAATCAACTCATTTGAAATGTGGTGCTGGAGGAGAACTCTGCAGATACCATGGACTGTGGAAAAGACAAATAATTGGATGTTAGAACAAACTAAACCAGAACTATCACTAAAAGTTAAAATGATGAAACTGAGGTTATCATACTTTGGACACATCATGAGTAGACATGATTCACTAGAAAAGACCATAATGCTTGGAAAAACAGAAGGGAGTAGAAATAGAGGAAGGCCAAACAAGAGATGGATTGATTCCATAAAGGAAGCCAGGGACCTGAACTTACAAGATCTCAACAGGGTGGTTCATGGCAGATACTGTTGGAGGTCGCTGATTCATAGGGTTGCCATAAGTCGTAATCGACTTGAAGGAACATAACAACAACAAAACCTAGGCTCCATCTTTTAGCTAAGATTTCTATCTTAATTTCCTTTTTTTTTTTTTTTTTTTTTTTCAATAATTTTTATTCAGATTTTCATAAAACATACAAGACAAAATCATAAAACATTCAAAGACAAAAAAAAACAAAATCAAAAATAGTTAAACAAAAAGAAAAAAAGAAAAAAAAAACAAAAATAAAAAATAAAGAGTAAAATATTGACTTCCCATTTGTCAAAGATCAAATCAGTTATAAGTCTATAATATATAGCAATCCTGTCTCTTAAGTCATATTATAAAATCACTTTCCTCCAGTAGTTATCTTACTTAATCATCAAATCTCATAAACATTACTTTATTCTTTCCACAAAAAGTCAAAGAGAGGTTTCAATTCTTTAAGAAATATATCTATCAATTTTTTTTTCCAGATAAGCATATCGATTAATCCATCTCATTACTAATTATGATAATCTTATTGTCATAACCATAGTCAAAATAAACATTTCAATTAATCCATCACATCAGAATCTGTTAGGTTCAGTAATTTCAGTAGCCATTGTTCTATTATCTCTATTAGTTCCATTTTCCATCTTCCATCTTCAGTAGTCTTGTTAAGTCCAGTAATTTCAATATCCAATCTTCCATTATCAGTATTCCATAATAATCTTGCTGTCAAAGCCATAGTCATATAGTAAGAGTCTGATGGGAATTACCTCTATCCCAAATATTTTCTTGCCATCCATTCTGAATAGGTTGCTGAAATACTGCTGTAAAATCATGTCTCTGTTCTTTTTTTCAAAATACACTGGGTCATCTCTTAAAAGTTTTTCCATTGTCACATGGCTGCAGTTAATTCCATAGATTTTCTCTATATTGGGCTCCATCACATCATTCCAGTCCAGAAGATAATCCATGCCATTGATAACTTTATCTCTAGAATCTTCATTAATTTCTTCAGAGATAACATTGAGTTCCAAACAATAGATTTTATTTCTAAAGTCCATAGACTCCAAATCTTGTTCCTGTTCCACGTTTGTTCCAATCTCCGGGATCTCCTCTCTCACAGGGACCCCTATTCCAGTCTCCAGGGTCTCCTCTCTCACAGGGACCCCTGTTCCAATCTCCGGGGTCTCCTCTCTCACAGGGACCCCTTCCAGGGTCACCTCTCTCACAGGGACCCTTATATCTTTAATCTCCTGCTTCATTTTACTCAATTCAATTTTCGTTATCTCAATCTCATCCATTATTTTCTGAAACATAGTTATTTCCAGATTCTCAGCCACTTTCTTAATTGCCATTTTAAAAGAAAAATATAGGAAAACCACTTCTTATTTCAGCAACAATTGGGTTAATACTCCAAACTTGGTGACATCACAGTATAAACAGAGCAGACAGCCTTATCTCTCCAATAGTTAAGTAAACAAAATGCAGTTCCCAGGATCGAAACAATTAATGGCAATCGTCAAGAAACAGATTCGTCAAAATAAAATAGACCAAAAAGAGAGTAGTCTCAAAACAGTATAATATTTTTCAAAATAAAAATCTGGAATAGAAATCCCTCTTCTGTGTGTATCTTTAGAATGCAAATCCAGGACAGCTTTTTGCAACAAAAACAGAGATAAGCTATTAATTAGTGCGTAGCAGAGAGAAGTTACGGCTCCCCAGTGAGATGTCAAAAACCGATCAATCTGGCAAATCTCTTTTAAACAGCAACAATTTAAGTCAAGTAAAAGAAAAATATAGAAAGAAGGGTGCTTGCCTGTTAGTGCGTTCTCTCTTAGAAGATAAGATGAACGTTCGCTTTAACAGATAGAGCTTGCTGTTGAAAATCCGTCCCACCTTCGTCGGCTGGACCTCGTCCCATAAATTAATGAGATCTGGTCGTCCCAACAAAAATAGGCTTTGAGGTTAATCTCTTCGTTTCTCCCTACCCGGGAGAAGTTTAATCAGTCAAAAAAAAAAGAAAAAACTGACTGATATATCTGAATAAGCTTCTTTTGAGGCAGGAGCCCGTCTCAAAAGCAGGCACAGGCTAAGTCACCCTTCCCGGAAGTCAGATTTCTATCTTAATTTCCAATCAGAGAAATATTTTTGTTTGAATTGTATGCACCAAGCAACTGTGGTTGATGTTTAATGTGTCATGCATAATGACATCACTCAGACCCACCCCTATGACTTCACTAGGGTCCACTCCTGAAATCTCAGGGTTTGGGATGCTTCTGACCTGGCAACCCTTCTCCAAAACTGCCAAAGGAAGGACATTAAGGCTTGCCAAAGTGAGGGCTCTGCGATGCTTTTGGACTGAGAACATATAAAGATAGTTAGCCGGTTCATTTGGCTGGAGTGTTCTCTCCTCCTGCCAACTCTTTTGCGTGAGTTCACAGATTTGATATCCTGTTAAATCCTGGCCTGGAAAAAGGTACCAATAGGGCAGGGCTGGGGAATGTCAGGGCCAAACACCAAAAGTGGACCTTCAGGCCTCTCTATCTGGCCCTCAGGGTCCTCCCCAAGCCGCACCTGTTCTCCCAGGCGACACCCTTCACTGGTTCTTCATTGTACTTTTGCCTGTTTGGAATGTCTACTAGAACAACCTGGAAGGCTGCTCATATGAGAATGTGGCTTTGGGGCGTAAAAGTGTTCTCTTTTCCTGTGCAGCAGCTCTGACTCTCCCCATTCAGGTTAAGTGCAGTGATGCCATTGCTGGGCAGCTCTGCCCCACCACAGGGGCCCCTACTGTTCCCCACCCCTGCCCCCTCTTCCTCCCTGGAACAGTATATTCCCTCTTTCCCTGAGCCAGGGGAATGCCCCACTGTTTGTAAAGCTAATCTAAGGAGGTCCTAGTGTCATACTATGTACAGCACCAAACCAAACAAAAAGGGCTAGCTGGTGGTTCCACCAGAACATTTATTTTCAGGCTGCAATCCTATGCACACTGACCTAGGAGAAGCAATCCCAATGCACATCGTGCGCCCTTCCTCCCGACTAAATAAGCATAGGACTGCGCTGTAAATCGACCAGATTTCTCTAGCAGAAGTGAGCTTTTGCGTTACTGCATCCACTGACATTTTGAAATCAAAGGCGGGAAAGGAGGAAGTAATGGTTGGGTAACTCTGTTGGAAGTAACGAGGGGCGGGGAAGAGAGATAGCCAGAGTCTATGACAAACAACACCCCTCTCCCCTCATTGCCATTGATTCCGCGCCTCTCTTAAAGCCCTTAAACAACTTTGAAACGCGGCTCGGCACCTCCCCACGCAACCTGGCTTGTGGGCGGGGCTTAGAGCGGGCTTCTTCCCGCCTCTTCCCTCAGTTGTGGAGCTCTTAACTCTGCAAGTTTGCTGGCGATGGAAAGGTTAGCTCGCGCCTCAGGAGCCGCAACCCGGAGAACTTGAACCCGAGCAGATGGACTGCTAAAGGCCGGTTCGCCGCCAAGGATGGGCGAGGGAGGAGGTGCCGAGAGTAGGTAGGTGTGACGTCGCGGTCTCGAGCGGGCCGGGGAGGTGTCGGGGCTTGATCACTGTAGAGGGCTGCGGTCTCGGGGGCTGTGGAAACGAGGGGGTGCCCTGTTGCCTTTCCAATTCATAAGGCTTCATTGGGAAAGGAGCATTTGTACCCAGCAGCCACATAGCAAGGATGCTTGGCTGGCTTTAAAATGGGCAGCTGGCCTCGGACGGAGAAGGCGTGTCTACAGGGAGATGTAAGCCAAACTTAATCTTGGGGTCGCTTGCGCAGGCATCTCAGTTTCACAAACACATCCTGTTTGTTCATCATGACACTGTGCCAGACGGATGCTGCCGTCACCCTCGCCTTCAGGAACGAGGCAATACGCTTTGGAAAGAGGTGGCGCAACACCGAGAAGGGAACTTGGGGGTCATCTAGTCGAACTCCTGGTCAGTGCAGAAAACTTGCAAGAACAGCATCCCTGACATATGGTCCTCCAACCTCTGCTTAAGCACTTCCCCGTGTGTGTTATCAATGGCGACAATAGAAACAAACATTGTGGAGGGGGCGAAGGTCCAAAAGGGACAAAGGAACAGGGCGAGCTTTGTCTCGCATCTTAGATTTCTGGAAATAAATGTGGGGAGCGGATGAGGGCGAGCTGCTTGCCCCCCTTTGTGGTGCTTGCCTGTGATACTGGCTTGAAGAGAGCACTTGTTTCTCGTTAGGTTCCGTGGTGCTTCAAGCACGCTCCGTCGTTTTAGCTGCCGTGCTGTGTGTGCCGAGAATTAAAAACCAGAAGTTTGCGTATTGGGTGGGGTAAGAGTTAGGGTAAGGGGACCGGACAGGGTATGTGCGGATCAGCCGATCCAACTTTTTGGCCAGGAAAGGTGGAATTCTGTGTCACGAATAAATTCTGAACATTCAGCAAACGGGAACTTCTTTTTTTTATTTTACACCATTTTGCAATGTTTACTCTTTTGCATCACTTTATTCCGGTTGGGAGGAAAGAGCTATTCAAGGCACTGAAGGCCCACCCGCAAGTACCGGAACTCTTTTTCAGCCCCTCCCCTCTGTCTTCTGATATTTCAGTAGTTTGCCTACCAAGTTGCTAACATATCTTCATGGCCATAAGGGCTAGAAACTTGCTCTTTCTCTCCTTCCCCCTTCCGAAGGTAAGCTTCTTGGGAAGTTGAATTTTACTCCCAGTATCACAGCCTGTGCTGCACTCCTCTGGAACGGCAGCCTTGGTAAGAGCCCTACAGACTCTACTCAACACTTTTTAATTTCGTCTTCCAGCACACACGCCCCCTTTAGTGTGTTGCAAAATTAACATGGGGTGTATTTCTAAAGGAAAACCCCACAAAATATAGAAGTGCTGCTAAAATGGAAACAAACATGTGGATTCGGCTCAAGTGCAAAGAAAAGTGTGAAAGGTTCAGACTGCTTCACATACTGCATTGTCTGCTAGAAGGATCCTGATTATTGTGGGTGTGTACTTCCTCCCCCATGGTGAAAGGCCACTTATGTGGTGGTTCT
The DNA here is from genome assembly GCF_030035675.1 of Rhineura floridana. Lineage (NCBI taxonomy): Eukaryota > Metazoa > Chordata > Lepidosauria > Squamata > Rhineuridae > Rhineura > Rhineura floridana. The sequence continues at coordinate 71,346,474 of NC_084482.1, forward strand.
TTCCTCCTTCCATTATATCAGGATGTGGAACTCATGGCCCTCCAGATGTTGCTGGACTACAACTCATAGCATCCTTTGCCATTGGCTGTGCTGGCTGGAGCTGATGAGAGTTGGCGTTCCAACAGCATCTGAATTCCCCACACCTGCATTGTATGCTTCAGGAAGTTGATGCAGGTGGCGATTTCCAGTGTGTGTGTTAACAGCACAATCCTAAGATGCAAGTCCCATTTCCCCCCCCAACTGACTTACTCTCAGGTAAGTGTGTGTATAGGATTGCAGCCTAACAGTGCAATCATAACCATGCCAACTTGGAAGTAAGTCATGTTGAATTCAATAATTCCAGGTGATTGGGGTTAGGATAGCACCTTAAGTCCCTAACCTCACTGTGGCAATTATTTATGACTGGGGGAGGGGATGCGAACATGGCTTCCTTCCTCCCAGGGTTGTTGACACTTTGTATGAAAAATTAAATTAAACCAGAACTATCACTAGAAGCTAAAATGATGAAACTGAGGTTATCATACTTTGGACACATCATGAGAAGACATGATTCACTAGAAAAGACAATAATGCTGGGAAAAACAGAAGGGAGTAGAAAAAGAGGAAGGCCAAACAAGAGATGGATTGATTCCATAATCTTTCATCTTTATTATAAATTGCAAGGCCTTAGGCCGACACAAAATGAATCATACAGAATGGAATTGAGTTATAGAATTTAAAACAGATGAAAAGGAAAAACAGTTACTATGCATCTATTTCGTATGGCGTTCTAATACAAAGTTTCTTCGTAATTTCGGAGCTGCAATCGCAAACAGCGATACTTTATGAGTTACCACCGGGTTTAAATCAGAAATTAAAAATCTAAATGACAGAAATGACACTAAATTATCATTGCAGTAAATGTACTGTGTGTCTTCACTTGATGAGCGGATGAGCTGAAGCATCCTTCCCACTCCAGCCTGTTCAAGCATGGGACTCAGATGGTCGGTTGAAGAGGGAGGACGTCTCTTCTGGTGCTCCGTATCATTCCCGTAATTAATCCAGTTATGGATTTATATACCATCTACTTGCAACTATTTTGGTAGGACTGTATATTTGCTTATTTCTTCATCTGTAAATAACTTCACTTAACTCACCAGCTGTCCTTGAAGGAGGAATTTTATTATCAGCTGCCCTCTCCCTTTTCTCTCTTGCCAAAGGCATAACCTGGCTCCTTGCCTGTTAAGGAGGACTCACTAAGGAAGCTATCAGTACGAATGATAAACAAGTAACGAATAACGAATAACAAGCATCGAAAAGCTTGACTGGCTATCACTATTAGCAAAAGCCTTCAAGTTCTTTTCTGCCTTATCCGGCCATTCTAAGGCAGTAAATGGTACCCCTTCTATCTATCAAAAACTATCACATTAAAAGGACTTTCGGTTTAAAAGGAGGAATTCTCATTTAATTATCTAAGGTACTCACAGTGATTATATGGCACTAACGAGGAGTGTAAGGAAGGCTATGGGGGTCCCCCTTCAATCTTGCTCCTTGATTCCATAATGGAAGCCACAGACCTGAACTTACAAGATCTGAACAGGGTGGTTTATAACAGATGCTGTTGGAGGTCGCTGGTTCATAGGGCCACCATAAGTTGTAATTGACTTGAAGGCATATAACAACAACAAATGAAATAATAACGTGATGTGGCCCTTGGAAGCGAGGTGAGGACTCTGATGGTATTTAATGTTAAAATATACTCCTCAGTGCACCTGTGTGATAAAGAGAGGATAACAGCTTCTTTATTTTGTAGGAAACGTTTCTCATCTTTGTTCTCCCTCCCCACTTGCCCTTCACCATAAGGTGGCTTTTTGCAGTGTGCTAATAATGAAGATTAATATGGGAATTGGCTTTGTGAATGAACTCATTGTGCTTGTGTAAAAATACAGAAATGCTCTTGATCTTATAATGCATTAGTCAGTCTGTCTCCTCCAGGGTGTCAAGAGCTTGGTTTGCTTTTGCTGAAGAGGTTGTGAAATGCAGTGCAGGCCATTGTTGTTTTCTGGTCACAAGTGCTTTGTATAAATTCCACATTCATTGTCTTCTGTTGGCCATTCCCTTCTGCTCCTTGTCAGTTGATTATCACTTATCAAGATGTCAGTCCTCTACCATGACTCAGTTGTTTGTCTAATTTGAAATATACACAAATGCTCATTGATTGGTTGCAAGCCACATGGGTACATGACTTTAAATCCCAGGGATCCATTTTCATTGCTTCTGGTTTTTACTCCAGTCCTGCATAACTATTAAGGAATACAGAATGCTCATCCTGAGGTAAAGAAGCTTTCTGTGCTCTTTTAAAATCTTTTATTGTGCTTTTGAAGATGTGGCATGTTCATGTCTTCAAACTTCTTTCATGAAGCTATGGCGGAGATAATTTTTAATTCTGGCTCAATAATGGATCTATTTGCAACTTTGAGGCTACAACGTGATGCACTCTTTCCAGGAAGTAATCCCCACTGAACTTGGTAGAACTTACTTCTGAGTAAACAATTGTGCTGCAATATATTAAGTAGAGGTGAAATGCATTTAAGAAATAAACTGTAATAACAATTTCAGATGCTACAGTCTGAAGGCCCTCCCCAAAGGGACTCACCTTGCACCAGCGTTGCCATCTTTCTAGTGCCAAGTTAAGACCTTCCTCTGCCCCCAGGCATTTGGTGGTATGTGACTGGCCATTTATATTATTTTTTTGGCTGGTGATTGTAAATTGGTTTTATGCAAGTGATGTCTTGTGGATTTTTTATTTTTGATGGTGTATGAGCAGGCCCTAGCCAGTTGGGAGAACTAGCCTCAGAGAGAGGCAATGGTAACCCCCCATACCGCTTACCATGAAATCCCTATTCTTAAGGTCACCATAAGTTGGAATCGACTTGAAGGCAGTCCATTTCCATTTTCATGTATTCTATTTTTATAGTTATATGTTAATTTCTTTTTGCGTCTTTTGAATTTTTGCAGGTTGGCTTGGAACTAGTTTTCTGTAAGGGGCCTGGTAAAACAAATCAACAATACAATACAAAATGGTCAAACTTTGAATTTTGGTTTTCTACTTTGAGGGTTTCAGAAGAAAGCTGGAGTCTCTCTGAATCTCTGGAGTTTTGCCACTGACATTGGTTCTCTGAAAGCATTTTGCCATTTCAAATCCTTGCGATCTGATACTGCTCTCTTATTTTGACACTGGTTTTGTTTCAATTACTGCATGCTGTACTGGGAAGTTTGGTACCACAGAAGGTGCTGTGAGTTTCAGTCGTAGCTAAAAGTGGCCCTTTCATTAAGAAATGAGAAGTCGGGGGAAGGGGGAATGTGCCTGCAGTACCACTTTCATAATGAGACAATACAGTCCTGAAGAGCCCAGCTGCCAACTACTCATTTTGTGGCATAATTTCCCCATTTCTTTTTGTTCTTAGTTCTAGTATTCTCTTTGAAACCTTGATGATAAGACATGATTTCTGTTTTTGTCCTTCACAGAAGCGAATGAATGAAATGCATTCTCTATATGCTTTTTAGATATTCTGTTTGCAGTAAACCCCATCTTTTTACAATATATGTTTCCTCTGTAAGGAATGAAGAGTGTGGAACAGGGCTGGGGAAAAATCTACTAGTGTATCTCTAAATGGAAAAAAGCCTTGAGATCCAAAGAAGGCTTAAGTCTCAGAGTAGCCAAATTCACATGTATCTTTCTGAGAACAGTCATGGGAACAAAAGCTTCATTCATTTTAGAGCTGAGCTGGATGAATGTATGAGGGGTATTGATTTATGTCCTGCCTTAACCACCTTGAGCTTTACAGTGGGTTACAAAACCATTTATGATTTTTACATAAATGGGTGCACAGCCTAAATGACTGCTCATGTGAAGGAGCAAAGGTGGTCTACAAGTGAGAGAATCTTCAGCCTCTATGCAAAGCCTCTTTTTTCAACTGCCCATTTCCAGAGCCTTCTGTCCCATTTCTTCTCCCCACCACCTCTGTGCAAACCACAGGTGGAACAATACATTAATGTTGGATCCCTCCATGCCACTTTGAGACATAGATAGTGAAAAGTGGGATATTTTTTAAAAATAAATAATAAATAAAATGGTCACTTTGTGTGTTAAAATTTGGCAGCCACTGTTTTGAAGAGGGAATCAGTCTATTTGGGTGCTTCCTATCATGGAATGCAAAGCACAATTTGTATTTGGGGGTTTATTTCTTCTTCCTGCCTGTTTATCTCTCCCATCGTTCCTGGATCGTCTAGTCTCCATTCTTGAGCTGTAGAATCTGGTGGCCTGAAGAAGGCATCAGTCTTATGTATGCAATCATCAATAATTTAAGATATGCAGACGATACCATACTCTTAGCAGAAACCAGTAATGATTTGAAATGAACGCTGATGAAAGTTAAAGAGGAAAGCACAAAAGCAGGACTACAGCTGAACGTCAAAAAGACTAAAGTAATGACAACAGAACATTTATGTAACTTTACAGTTGACAATGAGGACATTGAACTTGCCAAGGATTACCAATACCTTGGCACAGTCATTAACCAAAATGGAGACAATAGTCAAGAAATCAGAAGAAGGCTAGGACTGGGTAGGGCAGCTGTGAGAGAACTAGAAAAGGTCCTCAAATGCAAAGATGTATCACTGAACACCAAAGTCAGGATCATTCAGACCATGGTATTCTCAATCTCTATGTATGGATGTGAAAGTTGGACAGTGAAAAAGGCGGATAAGAGAAAAATCAACTCATTTGAAATGTGGTGCTGGAGGAGCACTTTGCGCGTACCATGGGCTGTGGAAAAGACAAATAATTGGGTGTTAGAACAAACTAAACCAGAACTGTCACTAGAAGCTAAAATGATGAAACTGAGGTTATCATACTTTGGACACATCATGAGAAGACATGATTCAGTAGAAAAGACAACAATGCAGGGAAAAATAGAAAGGAGAAGAAAAAGAGGAAGGCCAAACAAGAGATGGATTGATTCCATAAAGGAAGCCACAGACCTGAACTTACAAGATCTCAACAGGGTGGTTCATGACAGATGCTCTTGGAGGTCACTGATTCATAGAGTCGCCATAAGTCGTAATTTATTTATTATTTAATTTAATTTAATTTATATACCGCCCTAAGCCCGAAGGCTCTCTGGGCAGTGTACATAAAAGGTAAAAGCAAGCACAATATATAAATACAATAAATACAATAACTCAAGAAACAAAAACACACAAACAATACGAAAACCAAACAACATCCAGAATACAACATGGTAATAAAATACTGTAAAAATACACTTTAAAATGCCTGGGAGTATAAAAAGGTTTTCACCTGGTGCCGAAAAGATAGCAGCGTCGGCGCCAGGCGCACCTCATCAGGGAGACCATTCCACAGTTCGGGAGCCACAACCGAAAAGGCCCTATTTCTAGTCACCATCCTCCGAGCTTCTTGACCTGAAGGCACATAACAACAACACCAGCACTATGGGACTTAACTTATGAGGAAACATGCATGTGAAGGAGCTGTGTGACTCAATGTGCATGAGAAATGCCTTCTACCAACCCACTAGTCCTATATATTCAAGAACTAAAACCAAAATCTTTAAAACACTCGTATGCCACAGATGTACATTGTCTCTTGTGCTCCATTACATATTTGTGTGTAAACTATTTGTTATTACTTTTCAAGTTTGGGTGTTAACAATCTTTAAAATGCCTCACATCAAAGGCAAATGTTCATTCTTTTTGCTTGATAATTGGTTTCCTTTTGAGGAATTCCTCCAAATCACAAGCATATAATATCTATTTAGATTTTTTCCTGGATCTGGAGCTTTATGTAAACAAGAGTCCTTCCAGGTGGCATTTCCTTTTATTCCCCCCCCCCCATTGTTTTTGGCCATCTGCATTCATGAAACTTTGTGGTTGTTCTTAAAAGTGTTCACATATCTTGAACAATGGCTTGTTTGGGACTCCCAATGCTTGTCCTTCCTGGGGTAGCAGTTCTTGGATTTATGGAGGCCAGGGTCCACAACTGGCCCCTGACATTTTTCTACCTGAAACGGAGAGACCAATGCTCTCCACCCTGCTTCGCTACAAAAAAAGCAAGGTGTGTAGTTTTGGGCTATTCTGTCACAGGTGGCCAGAAGCTGCTGTCTCCATCTCTGGAAGCAGAAATACAACAATAATAAATCTGTGATTTATCCATTTTCTGCCTTTTAATGCCACCCCAAATCAGCTGCCTGAAGCTGCCACCTTGCTGTGCCTGATGGTAGGGCCGGCCCTACTAGGATTTGCAATATAATATAATGTACTGCACTATATAAATCATGTCTTGATCAATGGCTTGTGATCAGTAGAACACTTTTGGTCCATTTTTGTACCACTAAACTAGGGCACATGGTCATATCTTACTGTCTTCAAAAGAGTCAACAGTGAACAACCTCCTGTGGAGGAAAGTTATTTGCAAGACATTTGCTGCCTGATGTTGTTGTACATTTTTTATGCTCTTAGGTTTTTTCACTCAGGCCCTATCTGCAATATACATTTAAAGCAATATTGTACATCATCCCATTTCTTCGTTAAACAGTCATTGCTTTCCTCAAAGAGTGAACTGTAGTTAAAGCATGCTGGGAGTTGTTCCCTTGCAGAGCTACAATTTCCAGAGCTCCCTGGGAAGACAAATTGATTGTTAAACTACTCAGGGCTGGGAATAGTGAATTGAACCAGGCTCATTCCTTTGCATTGACAGAACTGTCTATTTCCTAAATAGCTGGGCTATGTGCTTCATCTTCTTTTAAAGAGCTGGGAAAGTTACCATTCAGCAAATAGGTATGAGGCAGAATAGGAGTTAATATTTGAGCCATAAGACAGACTTTAGGCTTTCTGCCTAAAAGTTCATGCAAAGTTCAAGAATGAAGAAAAATGGTTGCTGATTACAGTTGTACCCATAATTACTGTGTAAATACTGCATGTTTAAAGGGCCTGACCAGACATGGACAATGATAAGGTTGCTCCTATACCCAGCAATGGCTATGATACAAAAATGAAGGTGATACAATGCAATGGAGAGGAGACAACCCTGGACTTAATCCTAAGTGGTGCTGAGGACATAATGTGAAATGTAAATATTGTTGACTTGACTGGGAACAGTGACCACCGTGCTATTAAATTCAACATAACTGAATCAGCAAAGCTAAGACAGTTACATTTGACTCAGAAGAGGAAGCTTCCCCAAAACAAGGGGATTTGTAAAAAGGAAGTTGAAAGGGAAAGTGAAGAGGGTCAAATTTCTCCATAATGCTTGAGAGGATGTTCAAAACAACAATAACAGAAGTTCAGCTACAACTTACACTGCAGATCAGGAAAGGTACCATCAGGACCAAGAGAATATAAGGATGGTTAATGAGCAGAGACAAGTGGGCTTCCTTCAGAAAATAGAAGTGTTATCCAAATGAAAACAAAAAGAACTCACAGAGTTTGGCAGAAGAAATGCAAATGGACAATAAGGGATGCCAAAAAAGAATTTGAGGAGTACATTGCTAAAAACAAAGAGCAACATAAACAAATTATTTAAATATAAGAAGCAGGAAACTCGCTAGAGAGGTGGTTGGATCTGTGGGAGAAAAAGGTTTGCTAGAGGAGATTTTAAAAAAGCTGAATGAATTCAGCTAACTAACCTTTCAGAGTTCTTTGAGAGTGTCAATAAGTGTATGGATAGGGGTGATCCAGTATACATTGTGTAGTCAGACTTTCAAAAAACCTTTGATAAAACATGTTACAAAAGACTCCTGAATAAGCTTAGCAGTCGTGGAATAAAAGGAGAAGTCCTCTTGTGGATCAGTAACTGGTTAAATAACAGGAAGTAGAGAGTAGCAATAAATGCACAGTTTCACAATAGAAGGATGTGAGAAGTGGGCTCCCCCAAGAATTGGTACTGGGATCTGTGCTTTTTAACTTGTTTGTAAATGAGTTAGGGGTAACCAGTGAGGTGGCCAAGTTTGCTAATGATACCAAAGTGCTTAAAAGAAATGGGGATTGTGAAAAGCTCCAAAATGATCTCTCCAAACTGAATGAATGGACAATAAAATTGTAAATAAGATTCAGTGTAAGCAATGATGAAGTGAAGCATATTGGGGCAAAAAATCTGAATTTCACATATATGCTAATGAAGAGTGAACATGCGGTGACTGGCTAGGGAAGAGATCTTGGAGTCATAGTGGATAGTTTGATGAAGGCTCTGGCCTGTTGTGTGGCAGCTGTGGAAAAAAGGAACAATCCATGTTAGGGATCATTAGGAAAGAAATTTAAAATAAAACTGCTAGTACCATAACACCCTAACAGAAATCTATGGTGACGACACCTGGAATACTCTGTTCAGTCCTGGTGACTGCACCTCAAAAAGATATTGTGGAGCTGGAAAAGGTTCAGAAAAGGACAAACAAAATTATCATGGAGCTGGGACAACTGCCCTATGGGAAAAGGTTACAATATTTGAGGCTTTTTTTTAGAAAAGAAAAAGATTAACTATGCAAAGTATGCTAGAGGTATCTACGACTGTGCAGGGTGTGGAGCAAGTGGATGGAGAGAAGTTTTTCTCCATCTCTCATAATACTAGAACTAGGAACATTTAATGAAGCTGAATGTTGGAAGCGACTGGCAGAGTTGAGGGATGTTCCTCTCCTGCTGCTGCACGTCACACAAGAGAAATACATGCAGACAGTATTGGATGTTTTTAGACCTGGTGTTAGAGACCGGACAGACAAAATAAAGGACTTCTTCATTCAGTGCATAAACTATAACATTTGCTTCCACAACATGTAGTAATGGCCACCAAATTGGATGGGTTTGGAGGGGTGTAGACAAATTCATGGAGGATAAAGTTATCAATGGCTACTAGCCATGATGGCTTTATGCTACTTTCAGTATTGGGCAATATATCTCTGAATACCAGTTGCTGAGGAGCACAAATGTGGAAGGTGCTGTTGCAGGCTTTCCATAGGCATCTGGATGGCCGCTGTGAGAACAGGGTGCTGGACTAGACGGGCTTTTGATCTGATCCAGTAGGGCTGCTCTTATGTTCTAGCCCAGCAGCTGGATGCAACTTTCCATTGCATCCAGAAAGCAAGCTCTTTTCCCTGCAAGAGCGAATACTTCCATCTCCTATAACTTATATTCCCGCACAAAGGTAAGTCAGGTGCCCATATCAGTAGTCTGTGTTATATATTTTGATTACCTAACTGCTATTCCAAATAGTTACTGATAGCAATGATGAAATGTTGAATTTCTCATTAGAAGTTTTCTTGATTTTAGTGGCTAGGCTGGTGAGGTTACATCCACCTTTCTTCTGTTGAGACATTTTGTTTTCTTTTTTTTGTGTCATCCTTAGGTTTTAGTGCCCTGCTTTTTTCTTTTACTAATTCTGATGTTGTATGGAAGGGGTGGAGGGTGAGCTCCAAAACAGACTTTTTTGACAGATTGATGAGTCCATCTGCCTGTCAATCACCTGACATCACTATATTGCCTGGTCACTCAACTTCAAAGGAAAAAATTGGAAGAATTTATTATCTTAGTATCATTATTATAGTACGCTGTAATCTCTGCTTTTTTTACTTGCATCCTGCCTTAAACTGCAAAGGAAGATCCTTGCCAAAACTAGGGATTGCCTGCAATAGGGAGTTCCCAGTCAGGATTTCGATAGTGCTGCCAATAGCTGCAGGGGTTGCTATCAGCTGTTCACTCCTTGCAGCCAGGGAACAATCAGGAATGCACTTTAAGACTCCCAATAGTTTCTTTGCAGCTGCATCTTAAGATGCCCAAACCTGATGTCACAGATGTGGAGTAGGTGCATGTGATTTGGGGGAAACAGTCCTGTGGGCCAAATTAGACCTGTGAGCCAGAGGGTCTCTACCATGTAGGGAATGAAAATACTGAGGTGGCTTTTAATTGGTGATAAGTATTGTGTGCTAATCCCTGTAGATCATGGCCTAATGCAGCCTTCCCCAAGCTGGTGTCCTGCAGATGGTGTTTGACTACAGCTTCCATCATCCCTGCCCAGTAGCCATGCTGGCTACTGTTATGGAAGTTGGAGTCCAAAACATCTGGAGGGTGCCAGATTGGGGGAAACTGCCCTAATTGTTAGGTGAAACACACTGGTATTTGTACATATGTGATTCTGATGTACTTCAGTTTTTTTCTGGGGTGTCAGTGGCTATGTGAGCAGGATGTTCCATGTGAAGTAGGAGGTGAAGGGGATTTTGGCCTGGCACACATCATGCAGTTTGGGGCAAGATCTGAGAAATATTTTCAGCATGCTGAGAAATTTCTCCATTCCTCCAGTGGTCTGGGGGTGGGGAAGTTCCCTACTTTCTCTACATCAAAACACTAAGTCTTATCTAGATCATGAAGAAAGATTAACAAAATAAGTCTGGAGGAAATACAGGTTTGCAAAATAAAAAATAGGAAGGCCTTCTAAAGACCTCACTCCAAATTAATTTAGGGCAGAGATGGGGAACTGGTGGCTCTCCAGATGTTGATGGACTCCAACTCCCATCAGCCCCAGCCAGCATGGCCAACGATCAGGGATAATGGTAGTGGCAGTCCAACAACATCTGGAGGGCTACAGGTTTGTCAGTACTGATTCAAGGAATAAGATCTCAGATTTTCAAAACTCTCATCTGTGGATAGCTGATGCTGCTTTGTAGAATTAGCATTGCCCAGTTTGTTTTGCTGGTAACTCAAAGGCAAGAAAACATTCTTGGGTGTAGTACAGTGAGGCTTTTAACAATGAATTTTGTGGTTCTTATGGACACCAGCAGGACAAAAAAAGCTTGCTACTAGCTTCTAAACACAAGATCTCAATCTTATTGCAAAGACATAGCAACCTACCACAAACAAATACACAGTTTACTGTATGTCTGCTCATGGTGATAATAGATATTTCTATTGCAGAAATTAAGTGCTAGCCCTACTGATACCTGCACAGCTGCTTCAATTCTTATCTGTGCTCACACCACGCTAGCTTGCTGCTGCTCCCATTAATAGACTTCTCCTCCGCCACCATCCACACCACTCTCTTCAGCCTTGGATAAAAGGTTCTGCAGCAGATCTACTAGCATATAGAATTTATTGACTCACCAAAAAAGTCCCAATGTAGTTTCCCATCATAATAAAACAATACAAAGCTTAAAACAAAATATACATTTAAAATTCTATTCCTTCCTTTCAGTTTTCCCAGGAAGATCTTGATCCATGCTTCGAGAGAGACTTGAGCTGTTATAGTTTAATGGGGGATGCTTCCACACTAGCTGTCGAGGATGGAATTACCTTGCTTCATTCACTCATTTTTTATGCAGCACCCACACAATGTCATTATCCTATCATCCTACATTTTCTCTGTAGCACTTCCATATTTTCTCAGACCACAGGAAGTCTGACTTTCTTCAGAAAAATGGAAAAGTAGCACAATCTCTGCCAGTGTAGACACCTTTATGATTTCTCTTGCATCTTAAGTCCCAGGAGGGACTTAATACTGGGAACGATCTATTGTCCCCCTGATCAAAATGCTCAGGGAGACCTTGAGATGAGATATGAAATTGAGGAAGCATCCAAACTAGGAAATGTGGTAGTAATGGGTGACTTCAACTACCCGGACATAGACTGGCTGCATATGTGTTCCAGTCATGACAAAGAAGCAAAGTTTCTAGATATTCTAAATGACTATTCCCTAGACCAGTTGGTCATGGAACCGATCAGAGGGACGGCAACCCTGGACTTAATCCTCAGTGGGGACCGGGACCTGGTGAGAGATGTAAGTGTTGTTGAACCGATTGGGAGCAGTGACCACAGTGCTATTAAATTAAACATACATGTAACTGGCCAATTGCCACGAAAATCCAACACGGTCACATTTGACTTCAAAAGAGGAAACTTCACAAAAATGAGGGGATTGGTAAAAAGAAAGCTGAAAAACAAAGTCCAGAGGGTCACATCACTCGAAAATGCTTGGAAGTTGTTTAAAAACACTATATTAGAAGCTCAACTGGAGTGCATACCGCAGATCAGAAAAGGTACCAGGGCCAAGAAGATGCCAGCATGGTTAACGAGCAAAGTCAAGGAAGCTCTTAGAGGCAAAAAGTCTTCCTTCAGAAAATAGAAGTCTTGTCCGAATGAAGAAAATAGAAAAGAACACAAACTCTGGCAAAAGAAATGCAAGAAGACAATAAGGGATGCTAAAAAAGAATTTGAGGAGCACATTGCTAAGAACATAAAAACCAACAACAAAAAATTCTATAAATACATTCAAAGCAGGAGACCATCTACGGAGGCGATTGGACCCTTGGATGATAAGGGAGTCAAAGGTGTACTAAAGAACGATAAGGAGATTGCAGAGAAGCTAAATGAATTCTTTGCATCTGTTTTCACAGTGGAAGATATAGGGCAGATCCCTGAACCTGAACTAACATTTGCAGGAAGGGATTCTGAAGAACTGAGACAAATAGTGGTAACGAGAGAGGAAGTTCTAAGCTTAATGGACAATATAAAAACTGACAAATCACCGGGCCCGGATGGCATCCACCCGAGAGTTCTCAAAGAACTCAAATGTGAAATTGCTGATCTGCTAACTAAAATATGTAACTTGTCCCTCGGGTCCTCCTCCGTGCCTGAGGACTGAAAAGTGGCAAATGTAACACCAATCTTCAAAAAGGAATCTAGGGGGGATCCCGGAAATTACAGGCCAGTTAGCTTAACTTCTGTCCCTGGAAAACTGGTAGAAAGTATTATTAAAGCTAGATTAACTAAGCACATAGAAGAACAAGCCTTGCTGAAGCAGAGCCAGCATGGCTTCTGCAAGGGAAAGTCCTGTCTCAGTAACCTATTAGAATTCTTTGAGAGTGTCAACAAGCATATAGATAGAGGTGATCCAGTGGACATAGTGTACTTAGACTTTCAAAAAGCGTTTGACAAGGTACCTCACCAAAGACTTCTGAGGAAGCTTAGCAGTCATGGAATAAGAGGAGAGGTCCTCTTATGGATAAGGAATTGGTTAAGAAGCAGAAAGCAGAGAGTAGGAATAAACGGACAATTCTCCCAATGGAGGGCTGTAGAAAGTGGAGTCCCTCAAGGATCGGTATTGGGACCTGTACTTTTCAACTTTTTCATGAATGACCTAGAATTAGGAGTGAGCAGTGAAGTGGCCAAGTTTGCTGACGACACTAAATTGTTCAGGGTTGTTAAAACAAAAAGGGATTGTGAAGAGCTCCAAAAAGACCTCTCCAAACTGAGTGAATGGGCGGAAAAATGGCAAATGCAATTCAATATAAACAAGTGTAAAATTATGCATATTGGAGCAAAAAATCTGAATTTCACATATACGCTCATGGGGTCTGAACTGGCGGTGACCGACCAGGAGAGAGACCTCGGGGTTGTAGTGGACAGCACGGTGAAATGTCGACCCAGTGTGCGGCAGCTGTGAAAAAGGCAAATTCCATGCTAGCGATAATTAGGAAAGGTATTGAAAATAAAACAGCCGATATCATAATGCCGTTGTATAAATCTATGGTGCGGCCACATTTGGAATACTGTGTACAGTTCTGGTCACCTCATCTCAAAAAGGATATTATAGAGTTGGAAAAGGTTCAGAGGAGGGCAACCAGAATGATCAAGGGGATGGAGCGACTCCCTTACGAGGAAAGGTTGCAGCATTTGGGGCTTTTTAGTTTAGAGAAAAGGCGGGTCAGAGGAGACATGATAGAAGTGTATAAAATTATGCATGGCATTGAGAAAGTGGATAGAGAAAAGTTCTTCTCCCTCTCTCATAATACTAGAACTTGTGGACATTCAAAGAAGCTGAATGTTGGAAGATTCAGGACAGACAAAAGGAAGTACTTCTTTACTCAGCGCATAGTTAAACTATGGAATTTGCTCCCACAAGATGCAGTAATGGCCACCAGCTTGGATGGCTTTAAAAGAAGATTAGACAAATTCATGGAGGACAGGGCTATCAATGGCTACTAGCCATGATGGCTGTGCTCTGCCACCCTAGTCAGAGGCAGCATGCGTCTGAAAACCAGTTGCCGGAAGCCTCAGGAGGGGAGAGTGTTCTTGCACTCGGGTCCTGCTTGCGGGCTTCCCCCAGGCACCTGGTTGGCCACTGTGAGAACAGGATGCTGGACTAGATGGGCCACTGGCCTGATCCAGCAGGCTCTTCTTATGTTCTTATGTTTGTTTAAAGGGCAGGGTTCTGACCTGGGCAGTGACCTTCTGGGAGAGTGCAGAGCTTGGAAAAGTTACTTTTTTGAACTACAACTCCCATCAGCCCAATCCAGTAGCTATGCTGGCTGGGGCTGATGGGAGTTGTAGTTCAAAAAAGTAACTTTTCTAAGCTCTGCACCTATCACTGCTCAGCAGACATTCATTATAACATTTGTGGTGAGTGCCATTTTATGACACACACACACACCCATTTGTGTTTTTAATCAAACTTTGAATTGTTGCAAAAATGCTTTTTTGGCTATAACTTTTTAAAAATGAAAGCAAGGTATACCACTATAACACCATCATGCTATAGCAGTGTTATAAGTGTCGTAACATTATAGCAGTATAATGCTATACCTTTTCTTAAAAAAAAAAAGCTAGTAATAATTAAAGGTTATTTTAAAAAATGCAATAGGTTGTATCCAATGTGAATGTTCCATATATGCAAGAATTTTTACTTCCACAATAGAATATTCCCCCTTTTCTCTCCTGTGTGCCCCTTAAATCTGTTCTAGGGGTTTCCCCCAACCCTCTGGAACAGATATGGGGAGGGGTGGAGCTGAAAGGGAATGCCTGTTGCATAAGGGGCAGGATGTGTTGGATGAATACCTCCTAATGAATTCATAAAATGGCAAGTACTGCCAGGATTAGAGTGTCTGTGTTCTGAGCTGCAAATGACCTTGCCTGCAGCAACTATATGATGCCCACTGGAAAAGCACAATAGTCCTGATAGTGTGGAGAGTTGGCAGCAATTCCACTTGTAGCTTACAAAGGAGGAACAACAATTGGGTAGTGTTAGGAGCCACCTATTTGGAAGCAGCTTGGGTCTATTATCAAGATGTGGGAAACTGCATGACATCTAGCTCTTATCCTTGAGTAACCCTGCATTATGGGAAACTATCATTTTCATGGTGAACCTGGTGGTGTGTGTTGTGGCCACTTTAAAAGGTGTCACTTTGGAGAAACAACAGACTTCTGTTGTTTATGACAACAGCCTCACTTCCCCATTCCCTGCCACACACTTCGTAATCTTGGTGCCCAGATGCTTATCTTGGCAATAAAGCAACAAATGTACTTGGTCTCGGAACCAAAAGTGGTGTGGTTGCTCCTGGAATCAAGTTCAGGCTTTTATGATGATGGCTTAATGTGTCCATATACAGGTGCAAGGAATGTGGCATAGCAATAACTGTGCTTTATATGTTCTATATATTAGTCTCCGCTGTATTTGTCTTGCTCCCTCTAGGGTTTTGTGCGTGTGTTAGTTTTACAGTCTTTCAGAATTAGAAATCTGGAAATTCCATAGTGGAGGTGAATATCTAAAACCCCAATCTGGGTATTTTCCTCATTCTTTCTGGTTTTTCCCCTTCTGCAAACTTTAAAAATCTTGATCTGACCAACTATTTCTGTTTTTACTCTTTTTTTTTTTGCAAACCAGTTTCCACTTCCACCTAGGCATGCATGCTTTAAATTCTCTTTAGTGGCTGCTGCTGTTAAGGATGTGTTCACTTGCATCTCCTGTATCCTAGAAAAGTGCCAGATAATTCTCTACAGCAGACTGTGTGGATTTTGGAACACCTAGGAAGGGAGCTGGTACCTTCCTAGAAACATTTCCAAGGCTGCTGAAACTGGGGATATTCATGTGGTTTGGAGGTGGGTCAGTGTTGTCACTAATGGCTAGGTGCTTGTGCTAGTTCACAACTGCAACCTGTACAGCAGTTGGGAATAGCAGTGCTGAAGAGGAAAAGAAATCACATTTCCCAGTGACAAAACACTTGAATTATTTTTCTGCAATATTGTGAAATATATTGAGGTCTCCCACCACAATGGCATGCAACTGTGTGTTTCTTTTTTTGAGGAAGCATGTCTTGGTCACCTCCAATAAGAGAGCAATTGCTGGACTCTGTTTCTTTACAGTATGAGATCAAAGTCTGTAAAATCCTTTGCGCTGCATAATCATGATGCTCCGAGTGTTCGGTGACATACAGGGTTAGTATGAAGAATTTGGTACATCCTGCGATTTTTTTGTTTCCTTGTTGCCTTGTAACTATGCTTTTAGATTTTAAGACTGAAAAGTTGTGGTTGAAAATGTGTGGGTAATGCCTGGTGAAGTGTGTGTGTGTGTATTTTACAGATGTGCGCACATTCAATTATTTACATTAGACTTGAGCAAATAGCTCTGCAGAGCAACACCAGAAAGAGAATCTATTTATTTATATGCCACCATTCGATAGGGATTTTCATTATTTATACAGTCTGTGGAATCTAGCTGGATTCAGTACAGAATTTGGACTCTGTAGGTGCAAAAATGATTAAAGTGCTGTGTACAGTATCCCTGATCAGTCTGTGTATTTCTTTGCTTTCCCTTATCTGATTTAAGATGAACATGTACTACCCAAGATAAACCATTTCCAAATACTTCATGTATGTGTCAGTTTTGCATGTCTTATGCAATTGTGGATTTCTGAGATCTCATACCTTCCAGTTCTTCACAGATGGGGAACTCCTTCCACACCCCTTTTTGTTCCCCAAAGATCTCACTCTGAATGTTTATCCTGCTCCCTCCTATAGGCTGTATAGTAATTTATTATGCAATATTCTGTATGATAGGGTTGAGCACTTGACCAATTGAGAAAGAACCAGTCAAATAGTGGTCAAGTATTTTAAGGTGTTGGACTATGACCTGGGAGACCAGGGTTCGAATCCCCACACAGCCATGAAACGTGCTGGGTGACCTTGGGCCAGTCACTGCCTCTCAGCCTCAGGAAGGCAACGGTGAACCCCCTCTGAATACCGCTTACCATGAAAACCCGATTCATAGGGTCGCCATAAGTTGGGATCGACTTGAAGGCAGTCCATACTACGTTCCTACAAGCTGCATATTTTGTGGCAGTTAGTAGTACATGGTCAGATGGCTATAATGGCTTCAAGAGTCTGGGGAGCCAGTGCTGCATTTGTTTGGATTGTTGAAAGGTGCTGATGTGAACAAATCCTTTAGTGTGAGGCATCCTGGGTCTGCAGAGCTCTGGGAATGTTTAAGTAGTAGATTGCTCTGTTTGTTGAGTCTTCTGTGTTGTATTAATGAGTAATGTTGGTTTTATGAGTGCTTGTCTGCTGTGGTTCCATCAACCAGTTTACAGATTATGACTATAAATTATTAAACACGTTACTTCTGACTTGCCTGTTCCCCTAAATCCAGCTGTAGGTCTTAGAACTTTTATTGGCGCTTACTATAACCAGCCTCTTTTCCATGTCTTAAGAAAGGGAACTCAGAACTCACCTCTTCAGATCAGTTGTTTATCTTAGGTTCCATTGCCCTGAAGTGGAGTAGGTTAAAAGGAAGTCAATCTTGCCATAGCGCATGTAATGTGGGACTCTGGCTGCACATAGTTATGAATGGGGGATGTGTATTGGAAGCCAATTGAGAAATAGAATTCTGCTGTCAACAGAGTCAGTGCACTGGAAATGAAAAACAGAAGTGGAGACAAAGAGGAACTGGATGTGTAAAATGTTAAATAATCATTTGGTTGATGCTGTTCAATTTCTACCCCCCTTCTCTTCCACACCATACACAAACATACTTTCCTCCTGTCTGTTTGTGAAGAGAAGTATATAGTGTTGACTGTTATAGGAGATGCCCAAGTCTAGCAGAAAATAGCGTAGCATCCAAGATGGTCAGAACCTGGATCAGGGCTGCAATTGGAGATCTCAATGCTTGAGGGAAAACATATAGAAGAAGCTTCCTTAGATAATGAGGACCTAGACCATTTTAAGGCTTTGGTGTCCAACACAGTCTCTACCCACCACATGTGGTGAATTGGTGCTTCATTTATACCACCTACATTTTTTAAAAAAAGTTTAAATAAAACTATCTTTTATATGTGCCAGTTCAAAAAAGTGTCCACCCCTCACCCTTAACAATCACAGATTCGTCCTTGGGTCCATTACACTTTTCTTTCTTTGAAAAGTAGACAATTGTTTTGAATTCATGAAAGATCCATTCACTTTGACAGCTACAGTTCTCAACTATCTCAAGAGCTTGTGAGGCTTCTTTCTTTGAAGAGGCACCTTTTTGAGATGGATGAGATTTTACTTCAAAACAATCAACCTTTGAAAGATGATTCAATTGTTACGATATGGACTTGTATTTTAAATCAAAATGAGTTTGTGGTTCCAAGTACAGATATTCCGAAACTCTTTTCAATTTTTGGTTCAGTATGGCTCTGTGAATCAACTTTTTCTGTGGTTAAAAATTGTAAAGTCAAAATATAGATTGCAGATATTAGATGAAAAATTGGAGGAATTGTGATGTATTCTAACTTATTTATGCCTGATTTCCCTCCACTGCTTAATGAAAAGATATGTCAGATCTCTCATTAATTCTATCAATAATTCAAAACATTATGGTGTATTTTTCTACCCTCAAAACACAGGTTAGAAAAAATTGGTCAGGTGGAGAAAATGTTAACACATTCACGACAATTTTGGCAAATATGAAAACTTTTGGACACCACTGATTTAGGGCATTATAATGTGAAAACCAGTACTTTGAATGGGACTTGGAAATGCATATGTCTTAAAATATGCATCACACACACTGAGTGCCTAACAGCAGTTGGGCAGTATCATTCTGTGCTGGATGAAGTTCCTAAATCACCTTCAAGGGCAGTTCCCGTATACAGCCCATTATAGTAATCTAAATGGGAAGTCACTAAGGTATGGATGCCAGTGGCCACATCTCTGCGTTCCAGGAGGAAGCTCAGCTAGAGAGTCAAGTAGACAAAACACCCTCAGGGCCACAGCCGTTGCCTGAGAATCAGGAGCAAGTCCAGGAGTACTCTGAGGCTATGAAGCTTTTCCTTCAAAGAGCATGCAACCCCATCTAGAAAGGCCATTTCTCCAGCTTACTGCTCCACTGAGTCCCCCACCATAATATCTTTTTTGTTTCAGCTTAAGTTTCAATTTTATTTACCAGTATTCAGTGTGCCTCAGACACCCATTCAGTGACGTCACTCCTACATCAGAGTCAGAAGAAAAGGAGAAATGGAGCTGGGTGTTATCAGCATGTCAAGGCAGCCACTTTCTCTCTTAACGGAACATATTAGAAAGGTGAAGTGCCCTTCCTTGCAGGGATAGGGGGCTGAATCCAAAGCTGATGGAATACCAGCAACATTGAAGCCAAGGTCATTGAGGACATTCAGTAATTTGTGGTTCAGTGTAATGTTTATGTCCTTTGAGCTTTCAGCTTTTATAGAAAAATGCTCGCTACTTGTTTATGCCATTCATTCATTGGCGATCACTTGTGGCCAAGTAAGATTGTCTTCCAAGATTATAACAGTGGGTCTGTAAGTGACTGTGGAGGCCAATTCTGGATCCACACAGCCTCCCACAGTGAGGACATAGGTTTCCAGATGGAAGATGGTCACGATGAGGATTTGTTTGATGTGCCTTCAGCTTGGCTCGTTTGTCCCATTCACCCTGTATTCATGCTTCTTCGAAGTCCACAGCATCTTTGATAATAGCCGACCTCCATTTGGGACTTTCGGTTTAAGAACATCTTTAAACCTCTTTTGCTGTCCACTGATATTCCGTTTTCCATCCTTAAATTGGGAGTAAAGTAGCTGCTTTGGAAGACTGTGATCAGGCATTTGAACAACATGGCCAGTCCAGCAAAGTTGTTGTTGAAAGATCATTGTTTCAACACTGGTAGTCTTTGCTTCTTCCCAAACACTAACATTAGCCTGTCTGTCTTCCCAAGTAATTTGCAGAATTTTCCAAAGCCAGCGTTGGTGGAATCTTTCAAGAAGTTGGGAGTGGTGTTTATAGATGGTCCATGTTTCACAGGTGTACAGTAAGGTTGGTAGTACAATGTCTTTGTAAATAAGCATTTTGGTCTCCCTGTGAATATCCCGATCCTCAAACACTGTACGCTTCATTCAGAAGAATGCGGCACTCACAGAGCTCAGATGATGTAGAATTTCAGCATCGATGCCAGCTTTTACAGAGAGATGGCTGCCAAGATAGGGGAAGTGATCAACCTCCTCCAGCATCAGACCATTAAGCTGGATTGATGGTGCTACAGAGGGACTAGTTTGCACCTGTTGATGAAGCACTTTGGTTTTTTTTAATATTAAGTGAGAGCCCAAGCTTTTCATATGCTTCTGCAAAGACATTTAGGATAGTTTGAAGATCTTTCTCAGAATGTGTGGAGACTACATTATCATTGGCATATTGATGTTTTACAACAGAGGTTGACATTATCTTACTTTTTGCTTTCAGCATCTGTTCAATATGATTTCCACACCAGTAGGAAGTTTCCCCTCAATAAGGTGTAGAATCATAGCAATGAAGATAGCAAATAAGGTAGGAGCAATGACGCATCCCTGTTTTATTCCTGATCCGACTCTGAATGGATCACTCTGAAAGCCATTGTTATCAAAAACTGTTGCTGTCATGTTGTCATGAAGGAGTCGCAAAATATTCACAAATTTATCAGGGCATCCAGTTTTCAGAAGGATGGTCCAGAGAGCGGTTCGATTCACAGTATCAAAGGCCTTAGTCAGATCAATAAATGCCATATATGAAGGTCGATTCTGCTCCCGGCATTTTTCTTGAAGCTGTCATGCAGTGAAGATCATGTCCACTATCCCCCTGGAAGGGTGGAAACCATTTTGAGATTGTGGGAGGACATCCTCTGAGATCGGTAAGAGGCGATTTGTGAGGATCTTTGCAAGGATTTTACTTGCGGTAGCAAGAAGAGAGATACCTCGATAGTTCCCACAATCTGTTCTATCACCCTTCTTAAAAAGGGTGATAATTATGGCATCCCTAAAGTCTTCCGGGATCTCCTCCCTCATCCAGATGTTTTTGATGAGCTTATGAAGTTGTTGTGTAAGTTCAGGCCCACCTTCTTTAAAGACTTCAGGAGGAATCCCATCAGGTCCACTAGCTTTGTTGTTCATTTGATTGATGACTTTACTAACTTCATCCAAACTAGGGGATACTGCAAGCTCATCTCTAGTTTGTTGTTGTGGAATTTGTGAGAAGACCTCACCAGCCACAAAAAAGTTATGATCAAGGAGGTCATGGTAATGCTCTTTCCAGCACAGTGCAATAGACTCTTTATCCTTAAGAAGTTTGTTACCATCCATTGAACATAAGGGATTTGTACCGTGATTTGTTGGTCCATAGATGGCCTTTGTGGCATTAAAAAAGCCCTGTGCATCGTGAGCATCTGCAAAGTGCTGGATTTCTTGAGCTTTCTTTATCCACCAGGCGTTCTTAAGTTCTCTAGTTCTTCTTTGGACCTCAGCCTTTGCACTGGCATAGCTTTTTTCTTAGCAGCACAGTTAATGCCTTTCTGCCATATCTGGAAGGCTTTCCTTTTCTTGTCAATGATATGTTCAATCTCACTATCATTCTCATCAAACCGATCCTGATGTTTCTTAGTTTGGTATCCAATAGTTTGTTCACATGCTGCAATAATGGAAGTCTTCAGTTTAATCCAGTGTTCCTCAACATTTTCAGGGAGTTCCATCGGTAGATGTTCCTTGAGAGTTGTTTGAAAGCAGGCTCGCTTAATAGGATCTTGAAGGGCATGGATGTTCATTTCTTCCTTGGAGTCTGTGTTGAGGAACAATATTAATGGCCATAGCAGATCGAATTAATCAGTGATCTGTCCAGCAGTCATTGGCACTCGTCACGGCCCTAGTGAGGAGTACATCACAACGATATCTGGCACGGATAATTACGTAATCCAGGAGATGCCAGCGTTTTGACCGAGGGTGCTTCCATTAAGTTTCACATTTATTTTTCTGGTGAAAGAGTGTGTTTGTAATAACAAGATTATGCTCTGCACATTTAGTCAGAAGTAGAATGCCATTCAGGTTGCTATTGCCAACTCCTTCTTTCCCAATGGTTTCTGGTCATAAATCAAAATCACGCCCAACTCTTGCATTGAAATCACCCAAGAGGATAATTTTATCCTCTTTAGGTATCTCTGATAAGATGGTGTCCAGCTGGTTATAAAAATTTTCCTTGATGTCTTCATCAGCATCTAATGTGGGTGCATAAGCACTTTGAATAGTTGCCTGCTGGTTTTTGGCAAGTTTTAACCAGAGAGTTGAGAGTCGTTCATTAATGCCAATAGGAACTTCTGACAAGAGTTTCACAAGATTATTTTTAATAGCAAAGCCTACTCCATGTATTCGTTCTTGTTCTGGCAGTCCTTTCCAAAAGAAGGTATAACCTCCTTTTTCTTCAGTTGTCCTTCTCCTGCTCTTGGAGTACTGCTATGTCAATATTAAAACGTCTCAACTCCCGTGCGATGATGGCAATCCTGCATTCAGGACGTTCACTATCTGTACTGTCCAGCAATGTCCGTATATTCCATGTTCCAAAATTCAACTGTCTTTTGCGACTGCTAAGTGGTGACCCCACTGGATGCGGTAATCCAGTGAGGGAGAGAGATGAGGCAGACTATGTTTAGGGCACCTTTTCTAGCCCCCTCCCCATATGGGGTGAGCAGAGTGGATCCTGAATAGGACTGCTCAGTCGTGGATTTAGCTTCTGAACTACTCAACTGCCTCAGTCCTTAAGCCTGCACCACTGAGTCTGTATCTACTGCCCATGTGCCGGTCCATAACTAGGGACTTCCGGATTTCACAGTCCTGCCCCCGCCGCCATTCATCAATCACCATGGGACTTTTGGTTTGGTTGGAAGATGCCTGTGTGTGAATTTGTTTTGTGTGGGGAGATCGGTGCACGATGATCAACACACAATCTTGACAGAGAAAGGCTTTGATCCAATGGCATGGATTCCATGACGATTGGAAGTCTTTTATCTGCTGCAGCTTTCATCCGCCTTCACAGCCGTTGTAACGTACACATTGTTATCCTCTGCCTGTTCTGCCGTTGAGGACTTTCTGGGATCGTTCTTTGTCTGGTTCCTCTCCCTTGACCTTACCACCATGGGTGACCCTGCTGGGAGTACATGACTCCTGACGGCATTGCTCACAGAGTTCATTGGAACAATCAAGCCCACTCACCACTACAAGGTGACAATCCAGCAAGGGGCCTTGTTTATGTATGCTTTGTTAGACACATGTACATTGAAATTTCCCATTCACTAGTATTAAGGCTGAGGGTGAGTTTTCTTTAAGCAGCCTGGCATACAAAACATAAATATATCCACTCATCAAAAGAAGATTGCCCCAATAAGTATGTCTTAAATCCTTGGCTTCCTACTTTTTTGGCAAATAAAGTTGCATATGACATTTTTTTAGTGTTCTTGAGAAAATGTATCATTGCATTGCCAAAGATAAGGAGATGGAAATGCACATAAATTCTGAATGGGTTCCCAGCATATCTGTTTGCATTGTCTCACACCCTGTGATTAAATATTGAGGAAATACATCTGACTGTATCAGAGGACTATAATTTTATTTATTATTGAATATTTAATATAAAGTGATGTTTGTGCTCTACCTAGAACGTCAAACTGAAGCAAATTCTTACACTACTCATACTTGCAATGAGGAGAGTGTCTGGTGTCAACCTTCATATTATCTTCTGCCTTCATATTACTCCATGTGGCATTGAAGCACGGTGACGTTTATGCTTCTGGAGGATCTTCGTGTGATTTTCCTCCCTTCCAAAACACATCTCTAAAAATTGGTTAACTTGATAAGTAAGATTAAGGCAACATTTATGTTTCTGCTAGGTGTCCTGCTTTGTCCTAATTCGGTTTTTTGTGGTCAGGTGCTCTCTGTGCTGGACAGCGCTCCTTCAGGGCTAGGAAAGCTCCATGTCTATTTGCTTAGGACTATAGCAATGTCATCATGGTGATCTCTGATTCTACAGCCTTGGTTTGTGGTACAGAAGTTTCCATGGGTTTATTGTTCCAATATGGCTACTATTGTGCTCAATAGAAGGAATATCTGGCAGAATTATATACCTGTTTGTAATGGCGGCCATCCTATTTTAGGCTAAATGATCGGATCTATTATGGGGAAAAGAGGGGATTTGAACCACATACTTCATATGTAATTGATGACTGTGGTAATTCTATTCTCCCAGTGCAGGGCTTTCCCTACTATGAATCATGGTAAGTCCCATGGCTCAGTGTGAGGGTCAGAAAGGGGAGGAAATTCTGCATCCCATCCACTGGATGCAGAAATGCCCACTACAACTGTAGTTGGCTGGCTGGTCACCACAGCTGCTGCTCCAACTCTTAAGCCTTCCTGCTGCCTCACTGCCAACATTAGTCCAGGTACTCTCCAAAGTGCCCATGCCTTGCCCTGCTCTGAGGAAGGATTCGTTTATCAGAGCACAGCATTACGCTCACAAGTGCTGCTGCTGCCAATGAAGGTAAACTGGAGGCGGGCAGGGTAATCTGACCACTTCAGGCAGCACAATCTCTTGTGCCAGGCCTGTTTCTCTGAATCTAAACTTCTTTCTTCTTGACAACAACATCTAGAGTAAGAGTGGGCAACTGGATCCAGCCAGGAGGTCGGATTCTCACCTCCTCATCCTCTGTGGTCCATGATTGCCAGGTAGGTGGAGCTGCACAATAACATCAGAGGACCCTTTTTGTGTGTGGTGCACTGGAAGCCCTAGTCATCAGCTTTACTTGCAAAGCCCTGTGCACATCACTTTGGAAGCCCCGACAATCAGCATGGTGCACAGAGCTTTGCAGGAGCTGATCAGCTGTGCCTGGAAGCCTCTGTTCAGCCCAGCCATGTCTTTATCTGCTCCACATCTGACAGGTGGGTGTGTCTTAGCCAAAATAGCCTGTTGGGCCAAATTAGGCTACAGGGTCCCCACTGCTAATCTAGAGTGATATATCTGCTCTCCTGTTCTGATTCCTGTGGAAGATACTTACGGCATTTGGTACCTTGATGCATTAATTTCAAACTGGCTACTTTGACACTCCACAGACTAGTATTGACAGTCTTGGAATTTTAATAAATGTGTGGGTCATCATTGGCCTGGTGCAATGGAGTTTCCAGTTGGTTCTTGACTGATGCTTAAGGGGGATGTGAAGTCACAGTCCAGATCAGGAAACTGCAACAGAAACTTCCTTGCACATAATCCAGTGCTTCCCCTTAAGGTGGTTTATGTGGGAGCAGTTGCTGAAAAAATACAGAAGTGTAGAAAGCTGGTGGGGCTTCACGGAAGAGTAACAAATACTTAATTTGATTCTGAGTGAAGGAATGTTCCATTGCTGTACAGCTTGTGGAAGATTTAGCCTGGATCTATAGAATGAAGAGCCAGTGTGGCAAAGTGGTTAGAAGGTTCAGATCCCCACTTGGGCTGTGAAGCTCACTGGGTGACCTTGGGCCTCTCACCCTAATCTACTTTGCAGGGTGTTGTGAGGATAAAATGGAGAGGAGGAGAACCATGTATGCCACGTGGAGCTCCTTGAAGAGAAGGCAGGATAGAAATGCAATAATAAATGAAAAATAAGAGTCAGTCTCTCTCTCTCTCTCTCTCTCTCTCACTCACTCACTCACTCCTACACAGTGTGTGTTTGCTCATAGTTTCTGGAACATATTCTCTTTCTCTTTTTATTGGAGGCTTCCCTTTGGTCTCTGAGGCAGATTCCAATTGGCTGGAAGTTCATTACATTCTTCTAGATCTGAATTTGTAACTGCTGCTCTACATGCAGTGTTTCTCTGTGCTACCTGTTAGAAAGGCGGGTGACAAAAAAGCTGAGATAGTTGCACTTGAAAATGAAATAAATTGCCTTCAGGTCCATTCCAACTTATGGTGACCCTATGAATAGGGTTTTCATGGTAAGCGGTATTCACAGGTGGTTTACTATTGCCTTCCTCTGAGTCTGAGAGGCAGTGACTGGCCCAAGGTCACCCAGTGAGCTTCATGGCTGTGTGGGGATTTGAACCCTGGTCTCCTGGGTTGTAGTCCAACATCTTAACCACTAAACCACAGTGGCTCTCCAGTGCATTTAGGATGCTCAAGATTTCTTCACTGTTACTGTCACTAAGGAAGACTGACAGTAGTCTGGCAGCATTTCCTCCTGGGGTTTTCTCTGATTGTTGAGTACTGTTTTTTCCACAACCAGCGCTATAGTAACATCACAGGAAAGTGAGTCACACAAATATATATCTGATGCTTGTGTGTTTTCTGGTGACTGGCCAATGTTGAATGTTGCCCAAAAAGTGGCATTAGGATTGCTGCTACTAGTATTATTATTATTTAGATTTGTTAGTTGCTTGCTACCCAAAGGTCAGAAGCGACTGACAACACTGTTAAAAACAAAAAATGTCACTCTGTAAAAACCCCTAAACAATAAAGGAGCAGCAACAACCACCTCATGCAGCCACAAAAAACTTTGGCAGCACAATAATAACGAAGTATCATCCTGGTCTATCAAAGCCTGGGGGAAAAAGGTAGGTGCTTACTAGATGTCAATGAAATTAAAAGGGTTGGTGCAAGAGATCCTGCTGCCTGAGGCAGAGGAGTAAATGCTGCCCCTGCCCAAAGAATCAAGGTGCACAATATCCAATGCAATCAATTCCATACCATTCTAGTGCCACTCAAGGCCATTCAAGTTTTTCGGCAGAAAATGCACAAGCACTTCTTCCGCACTCTGGCAGGAAGAATACAACAATAATAACCCAACAATTTGCTTCCTTTCATGACACTAGAAGATATCTGAAGTGGCCATCTCACTGTGCCAAATTCCAAGGCTATCATCTTGGCTCATTTTTTGTCCGTCGATGCTTTGGTCCTGAATTGATAACTTAATGGGAGTTTGATGTTGAGGTGGACCTCTTTTGGGGCACCGAGAGCCTTCTGTGATAACTGGAGGTGCTTTTGTTTATCTGCGAATGAATAGGTAACCTTCTATAATCTTTTCTTGTCTGTCTCTTGTGAGAGACAGGTACTTGGGAACGGACATAGCTCAGTGAGGGCATACATGCTTGCATGTGAAAGGGACCAGGCTTGAACCCCGGCATCTCCAGGTTAGGGTTGGGAAAACTCCTGCTTGAATTCCTGGAGAACTGCTGCCAGTCCGTGTAGACAACAGTGAGCTAGACAAAACAATGGCTTTACTTGGAGGAAACTGCCTTTCCCCATCTTTGAAATGTTTTGGACTTTCTCTAAACTACAGGGTTCTTTTTAGCCATATTCCATAATTCTTCCAACGATCTTGCATAACATGAACCTATAACTGTTTTAGATTGCTGCTGTTTTGCCACTGGTCACCAATTCTCTGCACATGACCAAATGCCACCTGGGTAGTGGTGGCGGCCTTATTCCATTGCTACAATGTTAACCCACTTTCCAGTCAACGTTTATATAAGAAATTAGTAGATAAAAACACTAAACTGCAGCAACCCTGTTCCATTTGTTGCCTTTCTGCCAGAAATTGGAGCAGAATTCACTTCTTTGTGGCAAAAATGACAGGCAAGCTGCTAAAATAATTTTTTTTATAAAGTCTTAATTAGATAGAAAAGCTTCCAGTCTGCCAAGGTAGGTTTTCATCCTCTTCTCATAGAAGTTTTCTTCTCATAGAATTTTTCATCAGTTTTCTTTTTAACAGGAAAGCTCTAGAAGCCTCTCTGCCTGAATGTTTCTGGGGTATATCTTCCCGTACCCACCTATCTATGTTGTTTAACCTCATTCGTGCTTTAGAAGCTTCATGGGTTGATAATCTGCCAATATATATTGCTTCTGAGGTACTCATGGCAGGATGCGCTGGTTACAGCTAGTGGTTCTTGTGGGTTAAATGCAATCTCTCTAAAGCTGTTTGTGCCTGTTTTTTTATTAAAAAGGTTTGATCCACACTGCTCAGCAATTATATGGAGAAAATTTGCATAGTAATGCAATCAGCTTCTAGGTTCTTTGAAAATGTTTATTGCCACACTGCTTTGAAACATCTGAGCTTCACATAGTCCCCAACAGTAAGTCCATCTCCCATCCTGGTTGTTCAAAAGAGAACTAAGCCATTGCGAGGCACCCCACTAAATGGATTCTTGACATCTTAATCAATATATATTTAACTTTTTAAAATATATATATATATTTTTTAAAAATTAAATTCTAGCTTCCTTTTCCTCCCTTCACATCTGAGTTTGTGGGTGATCTGTTAAATTGTTATTTTAATAGCACATATTAAGAATACAAAGCCCTTGGCAAACATTAATTCCTTCAGTTTTGTGAAATTGGTCAATACCGTTACCTGTTGCTGTAGACAAGAGATTGACAAATGGAGGGTGTGTGGCTGAGCTAGGATTTATGTCGATGTCTCCCACACTCTAGCATGCTAAAGTGAGCCATGAGGTCTAGTCTGGCATGGGGCTACATATCTGGATCTCCTGGGAAGGGAGTGTTAGGGTTTTTCTGGCTCTAGGGTGGCCATGTGTCTTACAGCACTCTTATGGAAAGAGTTGTGTCTGGTCCAAGACCTGTTTAAATATGAAGAACCCTAAGAAGGGAGAGCAGCAGGGAGGGCCTTGAAGTTCCCCATCAACCTTTAGCACCTGGAGAGCACACTGAGCAAGCACACAGGTCACCTGGTCAGTCTTTCCCACTATGATTATATGTATGGTATTTCTTTTTAAACTATAGCATTTCTAAATTTGTATCTCTGTGTAGCATATGCTGCTTTATATAAATCACATCCTCTTTTTGGTGATGTATTTTGCTTCTTCCTCCTTTTTTTTTTTTTTGGTAATGCATAACTGATCACTCTATCTGGCTTGGTGCCACCAAATCTAATTGTTAACAGCCCAGTTTTTGAAGGAAGGCACTAATACAGGTTTCATGGTTGCCTTCGTAGCCAGGCGTTAAGCCTAAGAATGAGATTGCTTGTTGACAAGCAGTGTCCAGTCCTTGCTTCTCATGACCAGTAGCACTCAATGTGGATCTCTGAAACAAAGTGCTGAACAAGGCTGCCTGCTGCCTTTATTTCCCCAGAATGTATCTGGGTCTCGCGATTCAACTCCCCATGCCAAAAAAGATTGCAGGGATCTGCTTCTTAATTCATTTCCTATCATCTTTTTTTCCTTTAAGTCAACAATGAATAGTAGGTTATTACTAGGGCTGTGCATAGCCCTCCCCAATCCACCCTGTGGCTCCAATCCAAGCTGCTTGTGAGTGCGCACCCTACTGTTCAGCAGAGGTATCCATCCTGTGTGGTACTGCTTTGCAAAATGCTTTCCTGAAGGAAAGCCACTTGCAAGCTAGCACCCACACCCCACGGGATTACTGCCTCTGTTCATCAGCTGTTTAGTGGAAGCAGCAATCCTATGGGGCGGTGCTCAGGCAAGAGAGCTGCATCGTTGAGCCTTCCTGCCTGATGCCCTGTCCCCTGACAGCTCTGGATCACTCTGGGCTATCCAATCCAATCTGTAATTATCTGGGTCTGTCCCACCCCAACTTGGCTGAGGCCCCCAAATGTCCAAATGGGCCCAATTTGGCTTGGGTCTCAGCTGAAGCTGGTGCATGGCCCTCGTTATTACTGCAAATGGTGTGAGCTATATTTTTTCTGTCTTGTATAAGATTTGGTTAGTTTTTAACTATTTCCTTTGTCTTCTTCAAGCGAGAGCAAAGGAAGCATAAGGATAAAACTGATCATGAGTGCAGAAGTTTGTGGCTCGCCATGCATTTCTAAGAAACTCTCATAGGCCTCATCCTAAGTTGGCCACAATTATGTTTGCACCGCCCCGTTTGGTTTCAGATGTGCTTGTGCTGTGTGCTGGTAAAGCAAATGCTGTTCAAAGTGTGTATGTTTTTTTAAAAAAAACTTGATAGTGTGGTTACAAATGAGAATGAGGCCATATGGAAGAATGTTGTTGTGTGAAGAATTTTTAGTGCAGCCTTGGGTTGAAACGGCAACCTTGTGGGGTAAATCTTTAGATTAAGGTCTTGAATGATCTTGCTGAAATCTCTTAAATTAGCCTCTCCCAATCTGGTGCCGTCCAGGTGGCTTGGACTACAACTTCCATCAGCCCCAGCCAGCACAGTTGAGCAAATGGGAATTGTAGTCCAGACTATCTGGAAGGCACCACGTTGGAGAAGGCTGGCTTAGATACTCCCTCTCTGTTGAGTTTCTTCTAGTGGTCTTCAAGTTAATTAGCCTAACCATGCCTCTCGATCCATGGTGAGTTGGAAGCAAGGTCTTAATGCTCCATGGCAAAGCAGAAAAGAGGCTCTGTGAAGAGGATAATGCACCTATACTTGCTGAAATTTTTCTCTTGCAAACTACCAACATTGTCTGTTCTGCCAAAGCTTGTAGACTATACATACATGAGAGTCACAGCTGTATTTGTTCAACATCAGGTACTTGCTCCAAGGTTTGAATGGTGGGGTCTGGCACCCATCCTTATATGAAGCTTTCTTATCTTTTTCACATATATGTATTTTGCCCCAACTCTTCAGCTGAAAAAAAAGCTCCTACAGCAATGTGTAAATATTAATAACAAGATAATTCCTGCTCTCAGTCTTACTATCCAAAAGGCACAACACAAGGAAATGGTATTGTGAGGGAAAAGGAAAAACAATCAAAGGTGATTGATGTGGACTTGTCCGACACTAGGCTTCTTGGAAGGTGTTGTCCCTGGTGCAGCCACATGAATGGAACAGATTGGTGTTGCTGGTAATATGTTTTGTAGTTGCTGCTGTTTGCAAAAGCTGCCGCAATCTCTGCTAATGCTCATTGTAGCTTTAAAAAAAGCCCGAACTTGTGCAGCTGCAGCAAGACAGTATTGAGGTGATGGTGCTGCCGCCAATATTTTACTTATTTCATTTAACATAATTTGTATACCCCTTAATTGTAAAAACCTCTAAGTGAACTCTAAATGGTATGTATTTTGTACATTCTAGCCTTGTTCCCAATCGGTGTAAGAAGTGCAGGCCAGTGAGAAGTGAAGTGATCTTACCCGTGTACTTACATTCCCATTATTATATGCCTTTAGAGTCACATTAAATCTTACTAACAAAGCACTGATGTGAGTGGAGTCTATGCCAGAGATGAACACATTTCTTTGGATTCAAGAACAGAACAGTGATTCCTCTCAGGGCAATAAACAAAGCCTGGTTTGTATCAAGATACTCAGTTTAATTGGTTTGTTTTGAGGCGGAAAAAGAGAGAAGAGGCTCTCCTTAATTTGTCTGCAGTAGTAATAACCTAGCAGAGACCGAAGATGGATTGCCGGCAGGTAAGGGGAAGAGGGAGAGTGTGTGCTTGTAGTCAAAAGGCTAATATGTTGCTTCCATGCTTGTCAATTTGTCTGGACTTGCCAGCTTTTCTTCACCTGCTTATTATAGAGAATTCAGAGCATCTTGTGGGCAAATGGCTGCAGTCCAATATCCTTCTGTTGGCATCTTTTTCCCCCCAAACTTAATTGGTAGGTCATTTGGGGTGAGTGGGAACCAAAGGCAATTGCGGTACCACACTACCTAGTTTGAACAGGCAAAGCATATCAAGCCTTTTCAGGGCTCCTGTTTCTTAAATTTAAAAGTTCCTGTTCTCAGGACAACTACCCATTTTTGGTTGTCCCAATGATCACACAGTGGATTAGGGGAGGATAGGGGAGGGGATGAAACTTTAATTGCAGCTGTGCATTAGCCCCCCCCCCTTTATTCTGGGCTCCTACTGGGAGGAAGGGCGGGATATAAGATTATATAAGAATTTTAAGATACCTTCTGACATGAAAATCAGGGTGCCCCTTTGAACATAGATTGTATTTTTCCCATATTAATAAAGAGAGAAAAAGGAGGGGAGAAAGCAGGAGTATTGCAAAAAGAATGCTCATGCTTTGCATGCAGAAGTACCAGGTAAAGTACTCTATGTAAGGCAGCGTCATATGTTTGCATGAACCTTTGGAAAAGGTTGTATGTGCTCTATTCCTGCAAGTAGCCCAGGACAAACACTCACTCATGGAGTCTCAAATCTACAATTCTACAAGATATTTGTCCTCATGAATCTGTTCAGTCTTGGAGCTCAATTTAAAAAGACTTAAGGATTTGTCCCATGGAGCACAAATAATATTAACTTTAAAAACTGAAAAATCTACTAGGCTACAGATCTGCTTGAAGGCTCTGCTTACCCCACCAATCTGTGCAGTTCCTGGAACAGTTTATATTGTCATAATGCCAGACACCCCCCCCATATGCTACTATTCTGTGGTTCTGGTCTACAAATCCATGTTGAGAGGAGTCTTATGAAACTAATTGTAGTCTTTCCATGGAGTCCATCACCGGATATGTTGCAGCATATTTGTTCTCAAAGTATGTTGACTGTTGTCGCTAGTGTCCTGTTAAGATCAGCCAAGCTAGTTGTAAGACAGCATTCAAGAAAAGCATAATATCTTGTTGGGGTGTTTGTACTGAGACTGCTTGGGTTAAGTTTCTCCTACTGTATTGTATAGCATATTCCAGTATTCTGATAATCTGGTGATAATGTTCCCCTGGAACAGGGGTGGGGAACCACAGGCTTGAGTGTTGCAGGTGGTCCTCCAGGCCTCTCTATCTAGTTCTTGGAATTCTCCCAGGCCGCATACCTCATTGTCCGTGTCCCACACCCTCCTTGAATGCTTTTATTGGGAGTGTGATGAAGATGTTTGCTTGCCTGGGGTGGGTGTGTTTAGAGGTAGCCAACATGTTGCCCTCCAGATGTTGTTGGGCCAGTTCCCATCAACCCCAGCCAGCATGGCCCCTCTTCAGGCATGATGGGAGCTGTAGTCCAGAAACATCTGGAGAACACCACATTGATTGTCCCTGATATGTATAGCAACAACTCAATTTTCTGTAGTTGGAATGTAGCCTACTGTAGAAACATAAGAGCTGCAGTGCTGGTCTGCTCACTTTTGCCTCTGGTCATGCCAATCATTGGCATGTGGCCCTTGGAAGGTTGCCCACAAGGAAATGTGGCCCTCAGCCTGAAAATGTTTCCTCATACTGCCCCAGAGACAATCTAGTTTGCCCTTGCAGAGAAGAGTCGGCCATTTCTTTTACTAAGCGAGTTTGACCTTTGCTGCTTGACCTGCCCAAATTACTGTAAGGAGATAACGTTCACTCTTTTAAGTGTTAAGAAATTGCCATCCCATGGAGCATGGCAATGTCTTATATATGCACTACTGGTTTGGCTCTTCAGTATTGCAGCTTCTTAAATAATTCGTTCTAAGGATTAAAATAAGGAGTTTTGGAGTCTTGCTGGTGTGTGTGTTTTTCCTTCCAGCAAAAGCAATTTATGTGGTGATGATATTTTCCTTAGCAGTATTCTGCTTCCTATTCTGTTTCTTCTTTTGAGTCACTTAAAGAACATGAGCTTTAATTTTGTAAAAACAGAAACATATTGTAGGGAATTAGGAAATAGATTGTGTTGATCATACACAAGTGCAATGCTATGCCATGTATAGTCAAAAATTACACTGCCAAACTGGTAAATATAAATCTCCAGTAACAGGGATAGACAGCAAGGCTTTGCCTGTGAATATTATGGCTTTTTCTAAGTTCTTTCTGGAAGATGAGATTTCAATACTGCAATTTAGGAAGAATCTCGAGTTCTCTTTAAGCCTATATTTTATGAGTGGAATAGGTTTTATGTTATGAAGTGTACATTTATTTAATCATCATGGTTTAAATCGGGGTGGTTAACCTTTGGCTCACCAGGTGGTGTTGGACTACAACTCCCATCATCCGTGACCATTACCTATCCATCCTCTTACATTTTTTCCTTGCTTGCAACAAGTGCATCTTAAGCAAAAAGGTGTCTGTTGATTTCTAGTGTGGAAGATTTCTTGTTTGGAGTTCACACAGGAGAGTGTTCTGCTTGACTTTTGTGGCTGCTTTGCATGCTTGGCATTGTGAACTTCTTAAACCACTATATGGTGCCATTATAGAGCTCCATTTAAGCAGTGGGACAACTTAATGGAAACTTTGCTCCCATGCAGTGGCCCTTGGGATTCTTCTTTGTGTGTCAGTCCATGGTACATTCACAATAAGTAATGGTGATGCATTCCTGGGCTGGATCCCAAAGCTCCATGTTTCTGCATTTCTGTTCAGTGTATGCTTTGGCTGTACCTTGAGTACAGTTCATAAAACATGGTTGTCAATGAGCCATTCTTTTGGGAAGAATGTTCAGCAGTTGACAAATTTACTGTGATGTAACTTTAGACTCTTGAGCTACTCTGTCAAAAACCTCTGAGTGTGCATGCGTGTAAATAAATTGAAATATTAAAAGCTTGGCTAGTTTAAAGTAGTTCTGTACGCATGTTACTGTGTTTAGCAAATGCCAATCCCCCTACAAAGGTGTGTGTATGTTGCCCCTGGAAAAGGCTTAGATTTTTCCAAATCTCCTTGGAAGAGAAAATCATCTACTCTGGAAAAGCAGCCAAGAATCCTTTTTGGCCCTTGTTGTTCAGTGCTTTCTGCATGAATGGGATCACAAAGAGCTAAACTTTAACTAATCTTTCTTTAGCTTTTGTGCTGTCAATGTTTAGTGTCTCACATTTTGTAATTATACGTGGCAGTGTGATAAGCTTCTCCATCTGCTGAATGGCCATGGAAATGAGTCCACAGAAGCTACTTGACCCAACAACAAAGAAAATTATATAATCTCTCAAAGGAGGATACATTTCACACAAAATGGTACATGTTTATTACATTGCCACACGATTGGAGCCCCCCCTCCATCCATGACTCTCTATGGAGAGATGTCCTTGGTTGAATAACCCTAGAATCATATAGACCATCCCTCCTCTGTGCCTCACCCTAACATTCTTTGTACCTCTTTTTATTGTGATTTAAATATTGTGTGTATATATATGTTAGATAGTGATATATTGTAATATAGATGTTGTTCACACACCTCCTTTTCCTTAGCAATGCCTTGTTCTGATCTATCTTCACTCTCTAACCTCTCTTCTATTCCCCCTTTTACTTTTCTCTCTTCCCTCTCCTCACTTCTTCCTCCTCTCCTTTCTTTACTTTCTTCCTCTCTTCCCTCTCCTCTTCCCACCCTCCCCTCCCTTTATTATTGTCATTATATTTACTTATTTTCTAATTGTATTGAAATTGCCTTTTTTGAATATTGGACATCATGTCCCCTTATTTCATATATTTGAAAACCTTTGCAATAAACAATTCGTTCAGAAAAAGCAGCAGCAGCTACTTGACATCTGACCAACATCTTGCTGCACGTCAGTGGCTTGAAAAAGGGGTGGATTCAGAGTGCCTCCAGATTGTCAGTACTTTGCAGAAGGGATTCAGGTTCTTTACCCAGGAAATTTAGGTTTGCACAATTACCTCCTGTCCTACATTAGAGAGTGGGGCGGTTAAGTGGCTTGCCTATTTAAGGAAATAGCTTCACAGTTGAGTTTATTGATGGATTGGACTTGTTTGAGCACTGCAGAAGGATGTTTGTCAAAGCTGGTGTCTTTTGAATCCTTTTGATTTAGCTGGTTTCAGGAGGTTGCAACCCACACCTCATTGTACCTTCTTGGTCTTCCTGTTTTTGTTTTATTTTACTATCAACATGTTTAGATGTACATGGGCCCCATATCTCCAAGAAGCTGCTCTGTGGCTGATCTGAAGATGTAACTCTTTTTCACTTTGCTTTGTTAGAAAGAGCTGCAACACCAGCACATAGAAGGTCTCAAGTTTAGTCCTGGGCATCTTTAAGTAAGGCTGGGAAAGGCTCCTGCTTGAAGTCCTGCTGCCAGTCATTGTAGACAGTACTGAGCTAGATGGGCTAATGGGCCGACAGTACAGTAGGGCCCCTCTAATATGGCGGGTTAGGGACCAGGCCCCCGCCGTAAAGCGGGGCCCCATAGACTATAATGGGCCACATTGTGCGAAAATGACATCAAAATGACGCGCAACAGAAAAGACCCGCCATATTAGCGGAACAAGCACTGTAAGAGCGGGGCCTTTCCCTAATTGAAAACCGCTGCATGAACGAAGCGCCGTAAAGCGGAGCGCCGTAAAGCGGGGCCCTACTGTATAAGGCAGATTCCTATGTACATAAACATTTC
This sequence comes from Rhineura floridana, assembly GCF_030035675.1. NCBI lineage: Eukaryota > Metazoa > Chordata > Lepidosauria > Squamata > Rhineuridae > Rhineura > Rhineura floridana. The sequence goes on from NC_084482.1 coordinate 71,382,737, forward strand.
TTTTCCCTACTTATCATTCTCTTTGCTATCATTTCAACACACAAAATAATTGCAAATGCAAAAAAAGAAAAGAAAACCAATATGCACAATATTTTCTAAATATAAACCATTTCTATTATAAGAAATACAATAATTGATAATAGTCATTGCATATATAGCATTTTTTAAAAAAAGATTAGCAGGAATAAGGATAAAGAAAATCAAATATTCATTAGCTTTGCTGAAATACAACATTGTAAAAGGAGTAAGTTCTTGCATATTCAAGAAAAAGGATGCCCTTTGTTATGAAATTATCTGATCATTGTCATTTTGCCTTTCTCATGTAATGCATTAATTTAGTCATAAAAGCAAATTCTCAAACTTTTCTATCACTTTTTTTAAGGTATAGTTTGTAATCTTTATATTTTTGCGTATAAGATTCTTGCTGTTTTAACATGTGCAGGATGTATTTCCTATGTTCCCAATTAATTAAGGCATCCATGTAGTTTAACACCAACACATTAAATTGGTTCAGGTAGGAGCTTATCTGATAACAAAGTTTTTAGGATATCTTTTCCCTTTGCTAACTGACACTCCCACCATATGTGACTGAACTCTCCTCTCTCTTTTCTGGCATTTGCAGGAAGTGGGAGGCTGATTTCTATATTATTACTCCTGCTGCTCCTTAATGTTGATTTGCACTTGTGTATTCTTGTTTTGACGTCTCACTGCCCAACATCTGAAATTACATGCAGCAATGGAAAAGCTCCATGTGAACTCTCCAGCAGTTTCACGCATGCAAATCTTTACTTGATGTTGCAGTCACTAGCGATAGTGTATATGCGAATCTATCCTTGAGGCTGCTTCCTACACAGAAGATGGTTCAGTAGTTTCTCCTGCCCTTTATATTCCTGAACTTACACCCTTTTCTCCTATATAAATCTCCCTTTAGTTTTAACAAACCGAAGTGCAAAACTGGTCAGTTCTCTTCGTTCCGGTAGCTTTGCCAAAAGCTTAAAAATATAACTCTTGATATAATACAGAGGAGAGCTAAAGAAAGCGTTCCTTCACTGGATTTATTTAAATAAGGGGTACATAGACTTGCTTTGCTTTCACCTATCTCCCTAGGCTGTAAAGAAAGGGACTGAGCAGGGATGGTTGCTTTCAGCTTAGCTACAAAATGAACAGTTGCCCTTGGTGAGTATTTAGTAACCTCTGAATGGTGCTGGGAGTAACTGGTTGGGAATTTATATGCTGCCAAATTCTGCATTGGCTGGAATTTGGCTGCAGAATTGAATTTCTGCCAATTTTAAGGAAGACCCGGAATGGACCAGGGACTTGCTGGAGTCTAGCACTTTACAGTCTGGCTCCGAGAGGTTTTTTTTGATGATGCAGGCTCTGCCATGGAGGCATGTTTATATTAGGCCCCTGTGATGATGTGACATGATGGTACTATGCCTCTTTGGCTTAGTAGGCTTCAATGCTGTCGCAGTGTGGACTGCGTTACTGGACTGGCATGTTTGTAGATTTTTACATGATAACGTTCCATGCTGATCCAGTACTACTTTGAAATGTGGAGATCACAGAGGAAAGAAATCCAAGGTCGCTATTTTTCATGTCACAATTATTTGCTTCTAGGTATTCATAAGCTCCTTTGGCTCCTCTCTGGAGTCGGGTGAGCGGTGACCAATTTGAAGTGACAAGCACACCACTTGCGTGATGTATGAACTATTGTTTGGCATCCATTGATAATTTTTCACATTCCTGTTTTTGCTCCTGAAATGATCAGGATGAAGAGTATAAAAATGGTGACTGGTGTGGTGAAAAATGGTCCTCCCACCCCCACAAGAATCCATGTGCCAAGTGCTTCCATATTTTGTCAGCATGATATCTGAATCAGGTACGATTCTGTTGGCAATGGAGATGGCACATGGTTCATTCCTGATCTTGCAGGTTCAGCATGCTTTGAGACTGCAGATGTGTAGTTAACAGCCTTCGACAATCTCTATGCAGTTCGCATGCCGTTTATTATTTATCCAGTTTATTAGTCACTTGCTAGGTAAAGAGTCTCAGAGTGACTTACAAACCTTTAAAGACAAAGTGTAACATAAAATCAGAAGGGGGGGGACATTATCAAAAGAAAAATTACAAAAATCCATAGAACAGACCCAGTAAAACACAGTGATAAATAAGGCATGGTTTGGTGAACATTTTTGATAATGGAAGTAAAACTACAAAGCCAAAGCAAGGGGCTTTTAAATTACAAGGCTTTAATATAGGTATATAGTTTTATATTTTAAGGCTTTCCTTTGCAATCTAAGTAGTCTCCTCAATGGGATAACTCCTGTGTAAAGGCAAGGAGTCTCTGGTGTTCTCTAGCGGTATGTTAGGAAATGATGACAGGCAGAATCTGTACCCTGTGGTTTTTGTGCATTACAGGAATGGCTTTCCTTCAAACCCTTACTCTACTGTCAGTTCTTGATTACACAATCAAGGGTTGTAAGTGAGACCAAATTTGCTCTAAGGACTGGTCAGACTTCCTGCCTGTGCAGGCCAATTGGGGAAGGAAAGCCTTCTGCTGATCACACTTTGTGGTGCCCTGTAAGGAACTGACATAAGAGAAGACTATTTCTGGGCTACCTTGAGGGTATGAATAATGCCCCTTGTTCAGTCATCATTGTCCTTGTGACATTTGCACCAAAATGTGATTAAGATGTTGAGAGAAATTGGAAATGAGTATATCCTTTTGTATTGATTCCATCCTGAGCCGTTTTGGGTACACATTATTTCTTCTGTAGCATTGCTGTCTTTGAGTAATGGCCTTGTTGTGAGCATGTGTAGATACCTTTAAGCCACCTGGGTGTGTTGGCTGCTAAACCTGTTGCTTTTTTCATAAGCAGCTCTTCTATGGAGATGCTCTTCGCTTAGCATGCACAAGTTGTTGATAATACTTTGGTGCGGTGGATCCTTCTAAGATGCAAGGGAATGAGCTCTTCACAGGTCACCTTAAAGATCCTTGTAATTCTGAAATTGATTCCATGAATTGTATCTGGTGAATTGGCTGTCTTGTTTTGAGCTGATGGGAGTTGTAGTCCAACACATCTGGAGAATCATAGGTTCCCAACCCTGGTGTAAAAAATGGGTGTGCATGAATGGGAGAAGGGTCAGGATATGGCAGATGTAGCTTGGCTGTGGATCCTTACCTCCTTTTATCTTGACACCTTTTTAACGTATAGGTAGAGGAGAGTTGTGGGATCTCACTTACCCTCTTGTTGTTGCAACCTTTCATGTTGGGTCATGTGTGGAATCAAAATGAAAAAAACTGTTTCCCTATTCTGGTTCATTTCTAGAATCTCTAGATCATGGGTTCTCAACAAGGGGGGAATTCCCCCCCGGGGGGGAATTTTAGGGTTCCAGGGGGGGAATTGGGACCACTATTCAGCAAAGTGTGATGTCCTGTAGATTATGTACAATCTGTAAAATTGTAGTTTGTTTTTAATTTAATCTGCGACATTCAATAAAGTTTATTGAATGTCAGATTAAAATCGATTCTTGAACATGCAGCATTATTTTCATTTGCAAAATTAAATTATTATTTAAAGACCAGAAAGTGCTTGAAGAAATTCTGTTATAATATAAACTAAGAAATTTTTCTCTCACGAGAAACACCATCGTCACCCGTGAAACGTCAACACGCTATGAGAGACTATCTTGGGAAGGGGGGAATTATATTCTGAACAATGGTGAAAGGGGGGAATGGAGCAAAAAAGGTTGAGAACCACTGCTCTAGATGATCAAGATCAGAAGGTGAAGGTAAAACAGGCAAGGCACCAATTACAAAAATTAGAGTGAACTCTTTTTTTTAAAAATGTCTGAGTTATATTTACCACTTGCATGTGGCTAACTTCCCCTTAATTATTTATTTTTGTGTGTGTGTATATATGTAGGAGATGAATTAAAATGCAGCACACAACGTGCACAGAGGACAGGATCCACCATGCACTGGAGAGGTGCCTTCATGGCCTCAGTAGAAGCACTTTCTCTACTAGCACTTGGACTGGTAAGTGACTAACCCCATCATCACTATACTAGGATGATTTTCTCCCCAGTCTTTTTCTGCCTTTTAGTATTTATGTGCTCATGGATTCCTATCACATTAGTCATGTTTGTTCATGTGTAGTCTATTAACCAATAGAAACAATTCTACGCTTAAACAATAAACTGCAGTTAGTCCTTTTTCTTACAAAAATTCTTTAATATCTCCTTCTTGTGAAAGCACTTGAGATCCCAAACAATCACCTTCTAGTAAAAATATCTCACTGAGAGCTGGCTAAATGAGGTGTACCTTGCAATGTTCCCAGATCCTTTGTTCCAGTACCACTAGCACATTGGCCATGTTTGCACATCATACTAAGCCAAACTATGGGTTCAGCACAAACGCGCTGGCTCCATAGGGGGAGACTGCAGCATTTTTGCTCTCCCCAAGCTTTTTAGGTCACTGCAGTGTGGCAACTAAGCCAAGATTTTCCTTCTTAACCAGGGAGTGTTTCCTCCTTAACCAAAACCTGTAACCATAGGCCAAAGCTTGGCTACAGATCATGGTTAAGAAAGAGACCTTAACCAAGATCCTGGGCTTAGATTACCTGTTAACTCATCCCCCTCACCTCTCTGTGATTTCAGGCATAGCAACTGGCCCTGCTAGCTAACATATTTTGTATGGGTGGTAAGCAGGGGTTTGCCCAACCATTAGGTAGAACGAGGTAGCCACCTCGGGTAGCACATGCTGGAAGGTGGGCAGCAGCAAGAGTTTTGCAGCTGTGTCAACCACGCTGCCTACTCTGTCCCTCCTCTGTCCCTTGTTAGCTTGTTGTCAGATATGGTGGAGGATGCTATTCCATTGCCAATGTCAAAGTGAGATTCAATTGCCAGTCTAGTCAGCTTCTGTATGAAGAACCAATGGTGATGATGGGGAGGACATCTTGCCCTTCACCTTGGACAGCAAAATATTTTGGTTCATTCCTGGTGGTGTCAATGTCTTGTCTTCTCTGGTGTCCCCCTCCCCCATACTTTCTGTGGTGCATAAACCCTCAGCCTCTTCATTCCACTCCTCCAGCACTACCCACAATTCATGTAGACAAGCCCAATGACTCTCCTGCTCATATAGGTGCTGGTAACAGAGGCAGGGGGAGAGATGTGACTGGAAGGCAGTCAATAAACTGGAACAAAGCCCACCCTTTTGCACATGCTCCCATCCACACTATTTGCTTGATACTTGCTGGCTACACCCGGAACTGCTTCCATGCCATCCAAGGTAGTGCTGTATTAAGTAGCCTTGAGTAGCTGTATATTAACCATATGAAGGTGCAAAAGTCCTCATATGGAGGCCCTTGCTCTTGAGTGTGTGCAACAGTTCTTGAATGTCTGGCAGTACTGTTGCTATGTTGGAGCAAATGGAGAAGGTGGGCCCAGTGCACCTACTTCCAGGAATCCTGACTGGCTCTGCATCACTAACTAGCAGGGTAGAAGAGTCAGCCTCCTGCTTCATTGTCTGAGGTTAGGCCAGTCTGAGACCACTCCAAACTGTCTGGTGGAGATAAATAAGAAGAGCCTGCTGGATCAGGCTAATGACCTATCTAGTTCAGCATCCTGTTCTCACAGTGGCCAACCAGCTGCCCATGGGAAACCCACAAGCAGGACCTAAACGCAAGAGCACTCTCCCCTCCTGTGGTTTCCAGCAACTGGCATTCAGAAGCATACTGCCTCCAACTATGGAGGAAGAGTATAGCCATTGTGGCTAGTAGCATTTGATACTGTTATCCTGTGCATTTGTCTAATCCTCTTTTAAAGCCGTCCACATTGGTGGCTATCACTCTCTCCTCTGGGAGTGAGTTCCATAGCTGAACTATGCTCTGTGTAAAGATGTACTTTCTTTCATCTGTCCTGAATCCTCCAACATTCAACTTCATTGGATGTCCATGAGCCCTAGTGTTATTAGAGAATGAGAAAACTCTTCTCTATCCGCTTTCTCCATGCCAAGCATAATTCTGTTTATGTCACCTCTTACCTTTTCTCTAAACTAAATAGCCTCAAATGCTGCAACTTTTCCTCATAGGGGAGTTGCTCCATCCCCTTGATCATTCTGGTTGCCCATTTCTGAACCTTTTCCAACTCTACAGTATCCTTTCTGAGGTGAGGTTACCAGAACTGTACACAGTATTCCAAATGTAATTGCACCATAGATTGCTACAAAGGTGTTATATCAGCAGTTTTATTTTCAGTTCCTTTCCTAATCATCCCTAGCATGGAATTTACCTTTTTCACATCTGGGTCAACATTTTCATCAAGCTATCCACTACGATCCCAAGGTCTCATTCCTGGTCAGCCACCACCAATTCAGACCCATGAGCATAATTGTGAAATATTTTTGTTGTTTTAAAGAGTTCTGGCATGGCATTGAATAAAGCTGGGACTGTGGGATGGAGAGAGAGGTATAGCCAGATTGTAGAGTTTTCAGAGGTTTGTTCTTGGTGCTGATGTCTTAGCTTATGGTCCCACAGTTTTGGGCTGAGAAGCAGTTTTTCAACTTTCCTGGTAATGGAGTAAATGACCTTTTACACATGTTGGCAATTAATCATGTATCATGTGTAACACCTTTTCAGTTCTCCTCTTGTGTGCAGCTAATTTGATTCCACAAGTTACTATCCTCCACACACACAGAAGTAAAAGTTGAAATGTTACATTTGTAGAATAGTTGTTGAGGTTCCCCCCATCACTGGCCCTCTCAACAAGGAATACATTTTTGTATGTATACAGAAGGCCCCAGATTCAGTCCCTGGTATCTCAGTTTAAAGGATCTTTGGTAACAGGGCTGGATAAGGTATCAAGTAAACACTGCCAATCAGAGTAGACATAGTGGGCTAGATCCCTGTGGTCTGACTCAGTAGAAGGCAGCTTTGTAGGTTCACTGTCCATTTTTATATTGGGCTGCCTTAGGGTTTGGTGGGGCAGGGTGGTGGGATTGTGTGGTTCACAGGTGGAGCCATAATGGTTACAGGCTCCCAGTGATGGTTTCAGTGCTTGTTGGTTGCAAACCATGAGCTGCCCTTATTTTTCAGAGAACTGAGAGAGGAAATGCTAACCACCAATGCCAGCCTAAGCTGGCAGCACCCACTGGAGAAGGCAAGCAGTCCTTGGAAGGGAACACACTGTGCTGTTCTGTTCTGAGAAAAACATCTCTTGAAGCTCACCTTAAGTTGCCTGTGGCAATGTGGGTGCTGCCACCACCCAGCTTTTAGGTGTGATGCTGCAGTGTGTTGTCATCCGGGTACAGCCTTGCAGTGTCAACTTCCTCTATGGCTGATTTTAGCACTATTTTGCTAAAACAGAGGTGAGGGCAAAGGTACCTTAAGTTAGGGAAATGACAGCAAGTAGCACAGACCACCTGTTCTGGAAAGTACCACCCATGCTGACTGGGCTAGGCCCTGGTCTACCACTGAGATTATCATCAATAATTTTTTAATAACCTTTAAACATCCTCCTCCTTTCAGATAGCTCAAGGTGGAAAGCAGGGTTCTTACCACCCCCTCCATTTTGTCTTTGCAACAACCCTGTGAAGTAGATTAGGCTGAGAGACAGTGACTGGCGCAGGGTCATCCCGCTACATGGGGGATTGAGTGGGGATTAGAACCTGGGTCTCCCCAGCCCTAACCACGATAATCAGTATGCCATCCCTGTGTGATCTGCATATGCTACATCGGTGTGTCAAACTCCTTTTTTTTTTAAAAAATCCTCCATCTGGAGCCACCCCTGGAGAAATTTAAATGCAAAGGTGCTTAACAGTGCAAAGCTGCACGACAGAACCTGTAGCAGTGGGAAGATGGGGATGATATTTTATATGGGCTGCAAAAGTTCTTTTTACTGCTTCATCTTGGGAGATTCAATGGATTACTTATACTATGGAGTACATATATTATTTTGGTACTTTGCCATAGGTAACATTGAGCCAGTTCCACCGTAACGTTTTGCACATGTGATTTGTTGGAAAAGTCATAGCTGAATGAAGTAACCCAGTTGATTCTCAGAGTACAGTTAGCTACTTGCTTGCTCTCTAATGGTAGCATTGATTGCTGCAGCTGCTCAGCCATGGTGCCATAAGAAAGGAGCTCTGGCTGGCAGGCCTATATCCTATCTGGTTCAGAATTGCCATAAACTTCTGCATTGAGGACCTTGAATGGTCTAGAACTTGTGACATGTTCAGAATGTGACTGTTTCTTCATTTTTGGCAGCTGGACTTTGTCTGAATTGTTGGAGTCTCCAAGAGCTTGTTAGTCGTGATGCAGGGAACTACCTCATCCTTCTGGAGAAAATCCTACAAAAGACTCACGAGGTAAATCAACGAGAGATAGGAAAGAATGTATGTGTAGATGCCATAGCCCTCTTCCCCATCTTTTTTTTTTAAGAACCTGCAATGTGTTCTGTATGAATATGAGTTAAAAGTGGCTGGTTGCTTTGTGCATCAGCCCAGCTTGCTGTTAATTTCAGTTTGCTTTTTTCAAAGTTATTTCCTCTGTATGGTGTTTCAGTTTTCAACCTGTTAAAGTTCTTTAAGGCAAGAGAGTGGATGCACAGTACATCCAAGAAGCATCAAGGGTACTTCTTTTCAAAATGGCATCAAAATGCCCTGGAGGAGGCCACCAATTTTTGAGGTCACTTCATACAGAGAGATAAGCTTCAAAAGATAATCTGGTGTTCCGGCCACTTTCACTCACAGAATCGCCTTCCATTTTTTTGCATCCTTTGAACCCACACACAAGAGGACACGGTTCACTTTTGTCAGCTTCAGTCCAACCAGTTTTCGCTTGTACTTGGTGTTGGTTGAATTCTGCATGGAGTCAACCCTTTCTTTAGAGCAGCAGTGGGGAACCTGCGGCCCTCCAGATGTTGCTGGACTGCATATCCCATCATCCCTGACCATGGTCCATGCTGCTTGAGGCTGATGGGAGTTGGAGTCCAACAACATCTGAAGGGCCACAGGTTCCCCATCCCTTGCTTAGAGTGAGGCATTAGGCCTCAGCAGCAGATGCTGGGAACTTTCGAAGGACAATAAACTGTCAGTTGGTTTGTTTTTGTGCATTCCTGCAAGGAATGGACACAGGACACAATCTGTAATCTCCCACCCCTTGCACCAAAATATCTTGAGCCAGTGCTGATCCTGCTGTTTGTGTAGCAGTGCAAGTACCTATGGAAGCCTGAAGTTCAGTGCTGGCAGTGGTGGCTGGTGCCCATTGGGATTGGTAGGGTGGAAGGCAGGAAGCCCAAACCAGCGGTAGAGCCAGAGCCAGTTAATTGTACTTCTCTCCCCATCCTCTTCCCTGCTTAGCTCAACAAGGGCAACACTGAGACTAAGGAGGAAGAGAAAACTGATAGGCAGTGCTACCTCTGGACTGGTTGTAAGGAAGGAGTCAGGTGGAGGTGGCTGAGGGCAGACTGAGTTTGTGGGGCAATGCCCTAATGGACCAGCCTCCACTGAGTGCTGCTGGGAAAGAAGACAATGAATGAGCCAGAGCACCTGGGTCAGCAACGCAATACTCGAGTGGAGATTTCCTACTTCCTGCTTTGAGCAACACCTCCCCCTTATGGAGTGATTGTCTCATGCTGGCACAGTGCATTAGGAGCCGTTGGGCAGATTAAGCTCCCTCCCTCCATTGTTTCCCAGCTATTGTGAAGGCAGGCCAGTGGGGAAGTGGAGAAGGGAGATCCCAGCTTTGTGGTATGAGAAGGGCTTTCAGTGACTCTGTTTGCAAAAGGGTCACAGCAAGGTTGCAGCATGGGGATTAATGTAGCAGATCTTCCTGTGAACCTGTTGGACAGAAACTGTTCTCCTCCACCTTCCTTTCTTTTTAAATTCCTGTCAGACAGTATAACTTCCTGGCTATTTTAATGGAGGGCCCCACCCTGGCTATTCTGGGTTTCTATTTCCTAAAAATAGCAAAGAGCACAAAACTGCAGAAAGTAACAGGTGAGAGTCTGCAAGAAGAAAGTCTCAGGGCTGCTGTGTACCATAGCAGCAACATGGGGCTCTTTAAAAGGACAGGAAAAGCCACATCATTGATGAAGGGTTGCTTCCCTCGGGGAGCTAATTAGATATTAGCAATATTAGTTAGATAGTATTAGTATATTTAGAGTTACATTTCTAACATGGATGATTATCTCTACTTGTTGAGCAACCTGACAGTTATTTTCTAGTGGCTGAAGTAAGGAGGCCACAGCACAAGGAATTTGACAAAGAGAGATCTTGATATCCATTCACCTATGCTAAGGCAGTGCTGGGACGCTGTTACACGGCATCTGTTGTATTTTGTTGTGTAATTTGCAGCCTATGCAGATGCAAATATATCAACATGCAAATATACCAAGTCCGGGTTTACTAGCTGAGCTGTTGTTTGGTTTCTCTTCTTGGCAGAGAGAAGCTGTGAGATTTCTATCCTCTTTTTCTTCTGTCTATAAGATCACACAATTATATTCCACTATTGGATCCTATTACCATATTGTTAGGAATCCTGGTCAAGGTGTTATTTAAGGAAATTCCAGGTGAATGGTCTAGAATGGCTTGGAAATAGTAACTCTCTTCTGAACTGTGAGGGCCATTATTTGGAAAATGCTATTTGGAGCCCTGCTGGATCAGGCCAAAGGCCCATCTGCTTCAGCATCCTGTTGTCACACTGGCTGACTGCATCGCTTTTCTGGGAAGCCCACACGCAGGCCCTGAGTGCAACAGTGCTCTCCCCACCTGTGAGTTCTAGCAGCTGGTATTCAAAGGCATATTTCTCTGACAGTGGAGGTAAAATTAAGAATTTGTCTGCCTGTAAGGGTGGGAACAAGCTATAAGGTGAGAACAAAAGAAAAGCTGCCATTTGGTACAGACAGAGGGATGGAGTGGAGGGCTGGCTTTGAGTTAATGGTGCCCACTGAAGTGCTGGTACCTCTCTTTGGGGATTAGGCATGAGGTAGTGGATTGGCTGTTTGTAGAAGTGCTCTGCTGATCTGTTTCGCCTATGGTCAACTTGGATATTTGTAAATAAACTCAAATATTTAAAAATGTTGTCTCCAGTCTTTAAAAATGGGTCTCTAGTCACCTTTCTTTCAAAAGGAAGCCTTTGGTGACAACCCAAATGTGGGATTCCCCCAATCTACCTTCTCCTCTATTCCTGTGTTGTGACTATTTGTTAGCAGTGTAATTCAGCGGTCTGAAATGCATGTGTGCCAGTGTGTGCGTTTTGCCTAAGAAAGCAAGCTTTTACCCTGCATTGAGATCACTGAGACTTGCGACTTAGTAAAATAAGAAAAGCTACTTTATTTATAGAAATACATAGTAGATAGGAAAGGCATATACCTAGTTCTAACTAACTAACTAAGTTGGAGGCGCAATGCCCAGGCTGGGGAGTCGCCCTCATGGCTAGGAGAGAGAGAGCAGAGACAAAGGTGTCTCCTGTCTCCCGGACAGTTGGAGAAGAGAAGAGAGGGTGGAAGGAGGAGGGGCAGATAAGCTTCCCTAAGCATATCAGTCTAACAACGGAAGGAAGTCAGTCAGAGCATGACAGGTAAAGGTAAGCAAGCCTATCCATCTGGAGGACCCTAACTCTATCTCTCTTCTGGAACATAAACAAAAGAACAAGAGTTGCTCTTGCCCTACTTCCAACAGTGACAGACTGCTTCTACACAATTATTCTCCTTACTTGGCTATAATGTCTACTTAGGTTTGTTATGTGGAGAGTTTTACATAGTAGACACCACCAGTAGTAATTAGCACAGAAAAGAAACTCTCCATGTGATCAGGAGGGGTCCATATCAAAAGCAACATTGGATTATGTTGCTGGGCTCAAAAAGTAACCATGGAGGAGTGACCTGTCACTGGAACAAGCGATGTGGGTGGGGAGTGGCCCTTACCTAGAAGTTAATAGGAATCTTGCTGAGTTGCGAGAAGCTCTGATCTTCAGCCTACTCTGAAGCTTCCAAGTGGTACGTTTTGGTAGCTTTTCTTTGAGTAGTCTACCAAAACCTCACTTCCCTATTGTGCTCCCTTTTCTTTTTCTGCAGGTCCAAGAGAAATGCAACTATGATCTCTTTGTTCCTCTGGCCCTGCTCTTCAGCTCAGCTCTTGTATGCGTAAGTATTGTTTCCTGTCTTCATCCAGCGAGGCATTTGCTTTGCGGCAGTTAAGGTTGAATATGAAATGTTTCTTTTCATATTGGTGGGAACAGACACTCAAATGGAGCTTGTATATATAAGATCAGAGTGTGGGTATTTCAGAAAGGGCGCAATTGGGAAAAGATGAACTGCTTACTGAAATAACACACATCCGCAACAGAGAGGAAGGAGGAGTATTGGGGGGGGGATCTACAAAGAGGACTGACTTGTAAAGCCCAGAGTGAACCAGGATTTTAGCGAAGGCTGGTTCCTTACCTTACACAGGAGCTATGTTTTGGAGGCTAGTATGATTCTAATCATCTACAGGGATGAATTTAAAAACATTATAGCAGCTTGTATCATACGCTTAAGTTGGCTTGTTACACAACAATTTGTGCTATGGGGAGGAGGGAGCACAGTGGACACACGCCATGACAATGCAAATGAAGCCCAACTGCATCATTGCCTATGATCCCTTTAAAATGCATAGAAGCAAGAGCCTAGTCCTTTCTCCACTACCTCTTGGGATGTATTTGTCACTTGCCCCTGTTTTAAAAATGTATGGGATTTACTCTTCACAATTGACATGATGCGCATGCAGTTTGTTCTCTGGTATCTCTTTCTAAATACAAATGGGTGCATGAGAAGCTGCCATTGGAATGCCAGGGGAAAAGAAGCCCAAATCAATTGCCCACCCCCCTTTTAAGGATAATTTCTTGATTCTTGTTTGAAGGGTTTGTTCAAGCTTCTCAGCAGTTTAACAATTTGATATGAATGAAGTAATACAAAAAGTGTAGCTGGTTGATCAGAGTTTACTGGAGTTTACTGTGTGTTGTGCAAATTATATTCTCACTATGATGTATGCATAGAAATTAAATATGCCTCTTAACAAGTTAGACAGTTAACAGTTATGTTTCTGTTGCAGTTCTTGGTACCAAATAAATTGCCAACCTCTGTGTACCTGATTTTAATAAGAATTGTTGTTGGTAGTTGGAATAGATTTATTTAGTGAGAGACTATGAGCCAGTTCACACATGCATGCTCATTTCATGATTTTTTATTTTTATTTTGTTGCATTTATATACCGCCCTTAGCAAGTAGCTCTCAGGGCGGTGAACAGCATAAGATAAAATACATACATCATAATATAAAATCACAAAACATACACAGCACAAAAACAAGATACAATTAACAAATATAAGAAAATAAAAAATCAGTGTTGCTATTTATTTTGTTGCATTTAACATTGACATGCCTCCCCTCCGCATCAACGATACACGCACCTCCTGTATATCAAACTAATCTTATAAACTCCTCTGAAGCTAAAGACAGCTCTCTTCTTCTCCTTCAGTGATGTTCCTTAGCTATCGAAGGTACTGGCCTAGAACAGCTACTGTGAACAGAAAATATTATTGAACACGTAATGATGTTTCACTCGTTCCAGTTAAGAAAGATGATATGAGAGAGCTAGGGCAGGGGGAAAAAACCAAACTCTTCTCCCTGTTCTGATGATGACTTTAACACTGGTTTATAGTTAACAGTGTCATCATCACCAAAGAACTTCCATATCCCTGGATGTCAGTTCCTGGAATTCTTCAACTGAGGCAGTTCAAACAGTTAGCTGTTAGCAAATTGAATGTAGAGGAAATCCAGTGATGGATTTTGTATGTGTGAACCTACTTAAAAATGTTTTTCTTCCAGTTCACAATATGACTAACAGTAAAGTCATAGTATACTTTAGATTCTACGTTACTGTGTTGCTTCCCTGTGTGGATGTGTGTGGGGATTGTTTGCTGCTTCCTCTCAAAGCAGTCAGCACTATTGGAGGCAGAATGCTATGAAGGGGAACCTCAAACCTGAGCCCATATAGTATTGACCCATCTTCTGTATCTCCTTGTCTGAGGATTTTACTGAAGTAACTTGACCACGGTGGTAGTAGCTGAAGCCAGGGAAGTGTTGATGGGAATGGATAAAGACTTTGAACATCTGGAGCTGAAAGGACATACGGAGATATTGGCCTCAAGCTCATGGCATACTTATGCCTTTGCTATTGTCTTTATAGATACCACACTTACCTTCAGATTCAGATTTCCTTCTGAGAGCCATGAGGACTTACCGTGACTTCCTCACCTGGCCTGTGCCATACTGCAATATCTGCCGGGAGCTACTGACCTTCATCAGCAATGAACTCAAAGCCCCAGGTAGGAATCTATCTGCTACAATCAGGATTCCTTCAGCCGTCTGCGGTGCTGACTCTTCCTTCTTGGGGGAGGTTGGTATTGATGAATGACTGAGATGTCTAAAGTTGCATCAACACATTTATAGGCTATTTGGGCATGGAAGCACACTCTGTGTTATGGACTGGGGTGAGCTGCATATGGTTATTGCCAAAAATGCAGTTATTGTCAAGGCATTTAACCTGAGAAATGATCTTAAAACACTCCTAGCCATATGTCTTCATGTGGAGGCTGCCAAAAGGAAATTACCTGTGTCAACACTCTCTGCAGCAAGCACAACATTTTAAAAAGATGTTCTGTGCATAGGCCTATGTGAGTGCAGTGGTTGCATGCTGTTGTATATCCCAGGCAGCAGGCCTGTTGGGATGCAGACATTGTGTGCAAATAGACCAGCATGTGGGTTAAGAGCCCCTTTTATTTTCAATAGGGCTGTCTCCTGATTAAAGAAAGCTTAATCCAGCCTTCACCAACCTGGTGCCCTTCAGATATTTTGGACATCAGCCCCAGCCAGCAGAGTGCTTGTTTTAGTAGTATTGGCTTTCAAGCAAGAAGCATTCTGTCTTTAGGTTTAGATAATCCATGCATGTGTCATATGTGCATCGTTTTGGGAGTCATTCTGTCCTTTGTAAAAAGAAAGGGTCATGCATCTTTAAAGATGGTGCTTCCCATCTGTGTTTTTTATGTACTTGTATTAAAAATGAATAAATCTGCTTCCTGGTTTAATTGGGAGCACCTTTTTAGCCAATTAAGTTTTTAAAAAAATCAATTTCATCTAACAATCTAGTCAGTTGAATCTTGTAGCTCTGCTTTTAAATGTTACATCCACATTGTGGAATGCAGAGTCCGATGAGCACTTTCTAATGGCCCCTATATGAGCTCTGTAAAATAGTAGATGATGGTGATGATGATGATTACTGATTTAATATATTTCTGCCCTGTCATTTTAAGGCAGGCCTTCACAAGGCAGCCTATAATGAAACTGTTAACAACAAAACTATTGACGAATGCTATAACAGAGACCAAAGGCCAAACAAGAGATGGATTGATTCCATAAAGGAAGCCACAGACCTGAACTTACAAGATCTGAACAGGGTGGTTCATGACAGATGCTCTTGGAGGTCACTGATTCTTAGGGTCGCCATAAGTCGTAGTCGACTTGGAGGCACATAACAACAACAAATACTGGATAGATTACGTGGGGCACAAGCAAACAAAAGTTGTCTTTAGTCCTTTATATAACTTCCAGGGAAGCATCCATGTTACCTTGCCAGGGCAAATACAAGTGGGCTGATGGACTGCACACATCTGAAGTAAAGTCTAGTACACGAAAGCGTACGCTACAAGAAATCTGTTAATCTTGAAAGTGCTACAGAACTTTGGTTTTAGCATTTATATCAGGGGCTGGGAACCTTTTTCAGCTGAAGGGCTGCATTCCCTAGAGAGCAGCCTTCCAGGGGCCATATACCAGTGATGGGTGTCCCCGGAGGCAAAAAGGTGGGTGGGGCAAGCGACATGACTTTTAAACCTTTGTACAATAGGCTACATTTCATCCATGCAAAAGGTGAAGGTTTCTACTCCTCTCATATGTGTGTGTGTGTGTGTGCATAGACACACACCTCTCCAGCCTGCATCCAGGCAAGCAAAGGTATTATTGCAATTCAAGGACACATTCTAGCCATGTAAAAGTGCTTGAGGAGGGTGTGGATCAGGACTACTGAGGGGTGTGGTCTATGGAAGAGGCATGGCTTAGCCTGAGAGTCATGAGGGCCAGGTGTGGCCCCTAGGCCTGAGGTTCCCCATCCCTGATTTATATTGTGCTTTTTTGGGTGTCCAAAGTTTGTTACACATATAATCTCAGTAAATCTTACATTAGCACTGTAAGGTAGGATAGTATTATTCCTTATGGTAGAGATTAGGGTTGACTGAACAGTGGCATGTCTAAGACCCTCTTGTGAGTTCATGATTTAAACCAGAGCCTGGAGAGCTTGCATTCTTAGGCTCCTTCAGTACTCTCAGCTGTCAGCTGGCCCACAGTTTCCATTCAAGGTTAGAACATTTCCTGCATAAAGTCATTTGCCTCACAAAATGGATGCGATTGCACCCCACTGCTCTCCCGCCCTCCACTTTCACTTGAGGGGAGGAATGACTCATCAGAATGCTCCAATAACAACACAGAATCCATTCAGATAGACTTGGACTTTGAATGGTAACTCTGTCAGATAATTTCCATGTGATACATTGGGACTTCTGGTCTCTTCTGTCAAACTATGGTGCAGCCAATGCTTAATGAGCTTGGACTCTGCTACTGTTGATTATCGCCACTCATAAGGGTTCTTAGGTTTTATGCAGTGGAAGCTTCTTAATTAGGCTGTGCTGGGAGCCGGCCTTCTGTTTCTCCTCATTAAGCAGTTTTCCCAATTAAATGGAGAGGCTTTTTAGAGGGCCTGGGTGCCCTGCATTGTGTTTCAACCTGTAACAGATTCAATGTCATGTCTACTTTGGAAGAGCCTATTAATGCCATTAGAGGAGAAACACAGCATGTCTGTTTTTTATTTCCTCATTAAGACTGATGATTCTTTCTTTCTGTTATCAGGCTTTCAGTAAATCTTCATAGTACTACTGTTCTTAGCAAAGCTTGAAGTGAGAGAGTTCAGCCCAACTTTTTTCATTATTCAACACCTGCAGTCATTAATCTGACTCATCAGTCAAATACCTGAGGATGCAAACACCTGGGCCCCAGTAGCCACTATTGCCTAAAAACAAAAACCTGGGCCTGGTTATTACTGCCTCTGTTGCTGAGGAAGGCAAATTAGACTGCACACCTTCTCTTGTGTGTGTTGCTGATTTCTGATGCCTCTTCCTTCCTGAGCCCCTATACACTTCTTCCCCTGACCCTTCAACCCCACCCCCACATTGAGTGCCGCTTGGCTTACTGTTTTCTGAAGCTGCCATGGAGATGGGTTAGCAGCAGAGGTAGGAGACATGGACACCACTATCTTTTTTTCATCTTGGTCCCTTCTAGCTCAGTGGATCCTAGCAGCAGTGGCTACTACAGAAAGTCCAGCCTGAAGATGTGTGATGACAGTATTATACAGCCACAAAAATACTATAGCCAGCATGGATTTTTCGCATTCCACAATGTTAAATTGAAAATACCCCCAGTGCTATTCTGCTGCTTACCATAAGCTCATTTCAAAACAAAACCTTACAAAACTTATAGTCCTGAACTCAGAAACAGTTGCTTTTCATTGCAATACACAAAACACTCAGAGAGAATCTAGAGTTCAAAGTGTAAAACAAGAGGGGAGGAAATCCAGACCTCTGTTGGACTTTTTTTCCTCAGTGGTCTCATAATTTGTTGAAATTAATTTAAAATCAGCCATGTTCACAGAGTACCTGTGATCTTATTACTGGCCTTGCCCCGTACTCTGACCTTCATCTTCTGCAGTTTAAAAGTTTTTAAAAAAATGCCTAGCTGATTTTTAATTAATTTAAGAAATTTAATATTGGACTTTATGATAGTGTAGGCATGCTTAGTAAGAACCATCTATCATGTTCTAAAAGCCAGACTCAGAGCTGTTTGGCTTGGCTAATCAGACGCCCGACATTTATTCCATTTAAACAGTCATAGCTTCTCCCAAATAATTCTGGGAAGTGTAGTTTGTGAAGGTTTAGGAGATGCCTATTCCCCTAATAGAGCTCCGGTGGCCAGAATGGTTTAATAGTCAGCTCCTCTTCTGGAGATGGTAGCTCTCTGAGGGGAATAGGGCATCTCCTAGCAACTCTCAGCACTCTTCCCAAACTACACTTCCCAGGATTCTTTGGGGGACGCCATTACTAACTAAAGTGGAATAAAGGTCTGGTGTGGATGTGGCCAGGGACAGATTTGGTTTAAATTTGGGTGGGAGAGTACATGTGCCTGGTATAGAATAAAAAGGTGCGGGAAACCCTGAAAAATAATGATGATGTTCACAATGTTTTCCTTTTGGAAAGGAAAGATACTTTTCCTCTGCCCAGTGCCCACACACCCAGTCTCCTCCCTCCCTACCCTTCTTCCCCTTGTCTGTCCCTCCCCCAGGTCAGTTACACCTATCCTAAGCACGATTGTACAAAAGAAAATCCCACTTAACTCAACAAGCATGCCAATGATCAGACCTGCCCTCCCCTTCTCCTGCATCTCAGTTCTCTGGTTCTGTAAGGTCCTGGTGAACAGGGGAGGCCACTGTTGCATTTAACAGCTACTTCTTTCTTTAACAGGAATTTCATATCAGAGGCTGGTTAGGGCAGAGCAGGGACTACCTGCAAAAAGCTGCGAGAGTTCCACTGTGTAAGTATCATGCAGAAATAATACCTGCTTTCTATTAGCAATGAGAGGAAAAGAGCTTTGTGGGATGCTGTTCTTTAAATTTTCCTAGGGCCTCCATTACTCAGTGCTTGGCTTGTACCAGGGCTTGGTTTGTACCAGGACTTAGCCCCATTTAGTTTTAAGTAATAGGTCATCTCTCAACCATATGAAGAGAAAATAAATTAAATAGGCCGCTGAGCATGCAGAGTGCATTTCCCTCACCACTAAGTAACTTGGAAAAGTCACCGCACAAGAGATGGGGCTCCCAGACCTGTGTGTGTGAGAAAGAGAGAGGGACTCTAGGCAGACTTGAGACCTAGCAACTCTTATTTTAGTTGTAGCCAGGAATGATGCAATGTCTTACGCACTGTGTAAGGCAGGCATGGGGAATATGTCCCCCCCCCAAAAAAAATAATTGCTGGACTCCAGCTTCTGTCATTCCTGGCCAACCATTGGCCATGCTGGCTGGGGCTGATGGGAGTTGGAGTTCCAAGATCATCTGGAGGGCACTAGGTTGGGGAAGGCTATTCCAGAAGTTAAGTGTCACTGCCTCCCTTTAGCCAGGAATGGTGCAATGCTTTAAGTGTTGTGTAAAGTTCATTCAATGCTTTCCTTGGTTTGAAACCTGTATACAGATAGGTATGTTGGTGTGAATCTAATAATATATCCCAGTTCTGTAATGCTTTAAAGGAATTATTAAAGCACCTTCTGAAAGTTTCTTTCTGTAATTTCTCTCATTCATGCTCATCTACTAGTGCAAGATTCTCTCTCTGATTCCACTTACTACCTCTCTACCAAGGCAGAGCTTTGCAACAGAGCTTCTCATGCCTCAGCTAAGCACAGTGCAAGTTGCAATGCTGTGGCCACAGTTCAAACTGGAGGTGCTTTATACTGTAGTGCCTTGTCTGAACAGTCTCCTTGTGAAAGTAGTTTAGTAATGATGAGTGTTCTCCCACCCAGATCTGATGGTCAATAATTTGGAAAGTCAGATTATTTTTGCTAAATGCCCTTCAGATGTTCAGCAAAATAATCTGGACCCTGCATTGTTTCTGATGTGGGGTGGGTGTTTACCTGTGGCACCCCAGCAAGAGCCCCCATTTTTACCCCTTTTCCTCATTTTAGTGGGTGTGACAGCAGAGAGGATTAACTTTGGGTTATCTGTAGCAGGGGTGGGAAATGGACCTGGCTGGCAGGCTGAAATCCTTATCTCCCACGCCCCACCATGGGCCAGGTTTGGCACGTTGGTTGTTGGGACATATAAAGAGCTGCACATGGGGCTTTGCAGGTGCAAACCCCTTTGTGGCCCAGTCATGTCATTACCTGCCCCACACCTGACGTAATAGATGACATCAGATGTAGGGCAGGTGGGTGTGGCTTGGCCAAAACTGCCTCACAGGCCAATGTGGAGACCTGATGGGGTTAATTGGGTCTGCAGGCCTGAGGTTTCCCACCTCTGCTGTTTAGGGTGATGTCCTATGTTACTCATACTCAGAACCGACCTATTGAAATGATTTTAATGGGCCTGTTCTGAGTATGACTAACATTGTATATTGGCTGTTATTTTTATTTTATTGATTAGAACAATTATATCTCATCCTTGTGGTGCAAATACAGCACCAAGGCAGCTTACAGCATTACAATAAAAACAGTACCAAACAATTGCAAAAGAGAGAGGGTCAGCAGTTGAAAGCATCAAGCTCTAGATGCTGCCTTTCATGCTTGTGCGATGGAGCTCTGGTGGCCTCTTTGCCACGCTACTTCATCGAGGTGAAGTTGAGAAAGGAAAATTGGTGGTGATATGGGAGGCATAGTTCAAACTGGATACATCCAGGATCAGCCCAACATCTGAAGTGGCCTGCATCGGATCCTAAATTAATCTGGGTGTGGTGAGATGCGGACCTGCAAAGCCTATAATGGCACTCTCCCATTTCAGTCTCCAACCCCACTGGTGATGGATATCAGTTCCTTGTGGCTAGGAAAGGAGGGAGGCCTAGTGGTTGACAATGGTGTTTTGGACCATTTCTCAGTAATCTCTTAACACTAGATTATCAGAACAATGTCAGTATCGGTGAAATTGACTTTTTCAAGCCATAGTGATTCATAAAAGCAGGTCCACATGGTGTGGGAGCAGGTGCAGATGAACAGAAAAATTGGGCCATCTGCTGGTGCTTTTATGTGGATTAACTGAAGTGTGGACCCACTATGTTTTTTCTCCTGTCCTCCGGAGCGGTCAGTGAGCCCATAGCAAGTTCCCAGCCACAAAATGAGTTCAGCCTCTCCATTTCTGAGTTGGCTGTTAATGCCTTGATGTCCTGTTGTCTCTCTCCTCGCCTCCCCTCCAGAACAGTCCTGTTGCTGAACCCTTCAGAGGTTGATGGGGAATTCATATCAGTTGCCGAAAAGCTGAGCACAGCAGAGCATTCACAGCACATGGTACTAGTGACGCTCCTAGAACATATCTACCAAGCCAACTTTGGGACCAAATGTGACCTGAAAAGTCTACGTCAAGTTCTAAAGGTAGAGAAAGCTGTGTGGCTCAGGCCTTGAATGTGTCAGGGTGGGGTGGCCTCAGTCTTAATGTATGTAGCTCTGTGAAATGATTACTGAGTGGTCTTTTTAGCTCCAGGAGTATTCAGTCTTGAAGTAACAGCCATTTTCATGAAGATACCCTCTTGAATGAAAGGGTGAGAAAATGAAAAGTACTGAATAACTTACCTCTTGTTTGCACTGCCCAGGTTGACATTCTTACAGCTATTTGGATCAGAAAGCAGATGTGCCTCCCACCCACCCACCCAAAACCACAGCAATCTTTGTGTGCCCTTGCAACATTGCATGATACCTACATAAGACAAGTGTGACAGCTGGCTAGGCTGATGGCATTGGAGCCCATCACATCTGAAGGGTACCAGGTTGCCCACCCTTGACCTAATACTTCTATTTCACATTAAGAAGTTGTTGCTTGCATTGGTGTCTCTGTCGAGAGGCTTACAAATGTGGCTGTGGCACATGACATGTAAAAGTATTATGATATCCTTTATGCTGAGTGTGAAGATGGTCCACCTAGCCTAGAACTGTCTGCCCTGATTGGCAGTGGGTCTCAAAGCCAACTCTCCATCCAGCATCCCAAGCAGAAGCTTTTCTTTCTTGCCACTGAGATCCTTTAATTCAGGATGTCAAGGTTTTGTACACATAACAAGAATCTGTGACCTTAAACTGAGGACCAGAAGAGACTGATCAAAGAATTCACATTATTGTTGGTCCATAGGACTTAAAGGCAAAACTTTTAAAGTGCTATCAACTATGTTCCTGCACTTATGCCATCTCTACTAATTCATTCATTGCAAGGAATTCCTAACTTTCATGTATTTGATTAGCTAGTGTAAAAATTGCTCTCCCCTGCTCAAGGAGATCGCCAGTCATGAGTGCTGTTTGGATTGTGACTTTGTGCAGGTCACAAGCATCTCTTGGCCAATCTCCTGCAATATCACTGTGACCTGTGACAACCTGTGCCCCTGCCATGTTAATTTATTAAGTTTGTTATATTTAATGTATTCAGTCCCTGAATTAATCTTCACTGTATTAGTCTTGTAGTATAACTTGTGTAGCTTTAATGATTAAAAAAAAAAGACACGAAGACATCAGTAAGCCTACCCTTCCCCATTCTGATTGCATGCCTCTGGCCTGCCCTCCGTCTCACCCCCTTCCAGTTCCAGGCTGTATATTCTTCTACTGCAGTGATGAAGTGAAAATAAAGACTGCATTAAAGTACCAGTGAGCAAGAAATCTCCCAGCAACTTTAGCACTCTTCCACCCCCAGCAAAACTATTTCTACATCCGATACTTGTCCCGATTCTGTGCTAGTAATCGTCAAGTGCTCCTTTAGTGAGAGAGATCAACTTTTTGATGTTTGGATAAACCTTTCGACTTGTGACTTTTAAAATAATGCAATAGGGTCAGGAGACAGATCATGCTTGCTAGGCATATGGGGGCTGGTGTCCCTGCCACCCTTGTGTATAAAGTGTACCGTGTGAAATAGCCAAGGTGGCAAAGATGCCAACCAGATCTTCTACTGACTGTTTTTTCTCTCTCTCTGTAGATGAAACCTCTGGAAGAGCTCATGGAGATATTTACCAGCAGCACAGAAGCCCAGGAGATGGCAGCTCTGACCAGCAATGACCCTTCCACAGCTAGGGAACAGCTGGAATCTGCTTTGCTGGAGATTGCGGAGGCAGCTGGGCTGCCTGAAATCACAGGTGGGAAATTGCTGAAGGCAGTTTTGCTCTTGCTTTCGCTGTATGTGTATGTTTGGATGCTGGTAGTCCCATGCCATCTTGATGGAGCATGTTTTCTTCTTAACCTTGGTTATTATCTCTTCAGGGGAAGCCCAACCATGTAAGCTCCAACTGATCCCCATCCCTGTTGCCCGGTGTTACACCTACAGATGGGATACAGATAACTTTGGTAAGCTTGAAACATGTAAACGAGTTTGGCTTGATTCCAGGTGATGTTTCTTGGCTCCATCATGGCTTATCGTGAACAGCTGTGTACATTATTTTTTTGGAGGACAGCCAGGGTGATAAGCCTGTTAATCTCAGTGTAATCTAGTTGGACTCTTGTGCCTTACTTCATCTTCAAACTGGAGACTGATCTTGCAATGGATATCATTGGAGCAGAGTATATAAGAGTAATCTCAAATATGATGGTACCTTTTTAAATTGTATTCATTTTTCTGTTCTCTTCCTAATTTCTGTCTTGCATCTCTGTCCCTCTCACAGACATCTTGAATGAGGTACTAGACAAAGAGGGGGACTTCCCAAAGCCAGTAGTTTTGGAAGATGAGGAGGAAGAGGAGGCTGACAGTTGCTCCCTAGAAAGGGCGTCTTTGTTGTCCTCTCTGGCTTCTGTCTCGAAGGATTCTGTGTATTCAGAGTTGTTGGAGGACAGCCCCCGTGACTCGCGGGTGTCTGTCATCTCCACTGTTTCCAAAGACTCTGAGCTCTCATTGGCCTCTAAAAAGTCCTTGAAGTCCTTTGTCTCTAGCCTGAAAGACTGCATGGACAGCGGCTATGTGGAGGACAGTGATGAAAGCTCCCTAGAGCCGATGGGCTGCTTGGATCCAAAGGAGGAGAAGGTATCTCCCAGGCATCGGCATCGCCTGAGCAACAAGATCATGAAGTTGTTCAAGAGCAAGAGCCAGCTGATCCTGGGCAGAGATCTCAGGGACGTTTCTGAGATAGCGTCATTGTCGCTGCCACTGCGCAGAGCAGAGAGCCTCTGCAACCCTGTGGCCAAGGACCGCATCCCAACACGCTCCCGGCGGGCACACTCTCTGCCACAGCAAGCACTGAGCACTACACTTCTGCAGAACCGCATGCCACAGAATGCCTGTGTCCAACGCCGGCCCTTCTTGAGCTGTGACGAGGATACTAAGATATCCACACTGCGAGTGGTTGTGTTCGGCTCTGACCGCATCTCAGGGAAAGTGGCCCGGGCTTACAGCAATCTTAAGTGAGTGGCAGACCATGCAGCTGCCTCCTGGTAATCTCCTCTCCCTACCAAGTTCCTATGGGGGATCAGCTGGCAGACGTGGGGTTTCTCTAACATCCTGCTACCTACCTTTGACCCGAGGGGTGTGTGCGCTAAGGTTCCCTATGGAGTGTCATGCCATTACCTGCACCCACCCCCAATATCCTTTATTACTCTTTCAGGCCAACATATCATGAAAATGGTCTCTGAAATTCATTCTGAACTTTGAAGTGTACAGTATACCTAACTACAGTGTCTGACCCCTTCTTTAAACCTCTTGATTGCTAGCAAACTGCAGTGCAGGCAGGCTGGATCCTTATC
The DNA here is from genome assembly GCF_030035675.1 of Rhineura floridana. Lineage (NCBI taxonomy): Eukaryota > Metazoa > Chordata > Lepidosauria > Squamata > Rhineuridae > Rhineura > Rhineura floridana. The sequence goes on from NC_084482.1 coordinate 71,407,331, forward strand.
TCACCCACTCCCCGTTTTGATAAGTAGGCATGGCCCCTCACTTCTCTGTCACCTGATGTCACAATGGCATCAGGTGACCCATTTCCCCCCCATGCGGTTTGAAATCAAACTGCAGGCAGAGATGTAGGGCTGTGCAAGCCACAGTGTTCAGCTGGTTGCAGGGGCTTGGAAAGCCCTATGCGCAGTGCTTTGCAGGTGCCTACAACCCTCCTTTCGGCCCAGATGCTTCTTTACCTCACACCTGATGCCATATATGACGTTGTACGTAGGGCAGGTGTGTGTAACAAATGGGGAGGTCCGGTGGGCCTAATTAGGCCTGTGGGCCAAAGGTTCCTCACCCCTACTGTGGCAGAATGGGCTCCATCCTGCTTTTCTTCAAATAGCTGCTCTTATATTCCTTCACTACAGATCTCAAGAAAGCAGCTGCCCCTGGCTGACTCGGTACTTCAGACTGCAGTTCTACTATGTCCCTGTGAAGAGGAGTGGCCCTACCCCATTTGCACTGACCTACCCTCCTCCTTCTCCGGGAGATCCTCCTTCCCGTGCCTGTGGAACAATGGTATGCATTTGGGGCATGGCACGCTGCCATGTGGCACAAGCTCTGCAGTTTTCGCTTTTGACAATAGGGCCGTGCGTCGGTTTTGGGTGAGACCTGAGCCAAATTGGTATGCCTTGGGAATCATTTGTTATAGTACAAGGCAGGCTACATCAGCCCTTTCCTTGTACAGGGCGGAGCTCCCATTCCCAGGGCTTCCCTTACAAGTACCCGAGCAAGTTGGTGTAAAAATAAATAAAGCAAGCAGCTAGAGGGACATTTGCTGTTGGCTGTCAATTCCACACACACCCTGTGGGGGCTAGAAGGGGAGGTTGTATTTTTATTGACAGGTATTCCTGCAAATGTAGGGAGGAAACCCATGGTTGGGAGAGGGGGCTTTGCTGTTTTTTTCTCTGCTTGGCTCATTGGGTTTCTCCGTAAGTTCTGTCCAAGCAGAGTGCTTTGGAGAGACTAGCTGTTCCTTGCAATTCTCTTCCAGGATCCTAAGAAGCCTATCATTGCTTCCTCTTTACTTTTCTTATTCCTTTTTAATTGCTTGTTTGTGGGCTTTTTTGAAATGATTTAGGTAGCTCGGCAATGTTGTGTTCCCATTTCCTGTCCCCTCCTCCATTTTGGCCCTTTTCTTCTGGGGATTATTGTGTGTGAGAGTGTGTGTTAGTACAGCTTTTATGAAGGTGATTTTTCCTAAATTTAGTTTAGAAAAAAAACTTCATTTTTTTTTAAAAAACTCAAAGGAAGGAACAGGGCAAACACCAGAGCATGGGAACTGGTGTGACTGAGCACTCATATCCTTTCTAAAAAAAATTGAGAAAAAGCTTAAGGTGCTTAAGGTAGCTAGCATGAAAAACCCCTGGAGCTACCCACCTGAAATCTGGCATGGGTAGTTCCCTTTGTAGGGGCTACCATGTCCCCAAATTTCATGTCACTATTTGCATATTATCTCCATAGTGCTGCTGGCCTATGCCTGCCTGATACTACCTATCTGTGACTAGCAAAAAAATAAACAAAAATCTCCCATGTTTTTTCAAGATCTCAGAGGAAGGAACAGGTCAAACACAGGAGCATGAGAATTGGCATGATTGAGCACTTAGTTTTTTTTTAACCTCTTTTTGAGAAAAAGCAAAATTTAAAGGTATCTAACATGAAAAGCCCTGGAGCTACCAACTTTATTAATTTATTTAACACAATTTATATACCACTTGAGTGTACAGACCTTTAAGGATTAATCTCCTCCATAGGGCCTACCATGCCTCTAAATGTCATGTGTCTATGCAAAAAAACAAGAAAGTTATGGCCATTTTGGTTTTGCGATGCCGGTGAATGTAATTTTTGGAGATTTGTATTATCTGGATCATGATCCGGTAGGATCATGTTGGAAGGAGTTTAAATCTGCCCAGATTGGATTGCACCTGATATAAATTTATAAACTGGAGCCACAGATTGAATGGGGAGGGTGTGCACAGTCCTAGTTGAGAGTGCCTGTTGGTTGCCCTCCTTGGAGGGAATCTTCTTGCTTGTGGCATTATCTGATATAGTGGGGGTAGCCTGGTCCCTAAGAAACAGGGACTTGCATTTATAGCACAGTGGGAATTTCAGCCTGGATCTCTCTGGACAATGGGAGTAACTTGGACACTCTCCTACTAGGACTGTGGTATAGCAATAAATTGGCTAATGGAGGGTTCTTTTTTGTTCTGTTTTGTTTTAATTTCAGGATCCTAGTTTGACAGGGATGGAGAGCAGCACAAATGATCTCTCAATCTACATAGGTATGCTGGATCCATGGTACGAGCGCAATGTTCTTGGTCTAATGAACCTTTCCACAAATGTTCTATGCCAGGTACGTCCTGAACTCTAAAGCTGCAGAGGCCTCTCCTTTTCCAAGATCTAGTTCTCATGGTATGGCAGTGTCCTATGCGCTTGCATTTGATCATTCTTCTCCCCATCCTTAAGCCTTACCATGAACCATGTGCAACTTGGCTCAGGTGGTGAATTAATAGGGGCAGAAGACCATGCACCATCGCTGCTGCCATCTCCTCAGCTAGCCAGTTGGGCAATGCAGTGGCTGCTTTTGTTGCTACCACGCACTGCTGTCAGCGCTGGGCTCCTCTGGGCTCTCCAGAGCACTTACCCCATCCACGTGCCTCACTCTGCAAAAAGAGGTCCTTCCTCAAAGCTGTGAGAGTGCTTGCACTGCTGTCATGATGGCCCAGAATTCTGTTTGTGGCAAAGTGGTGATACAGGTGTTGTCCTGGCCTGCCTGGCTTTGTTCTGAGGAAGGATCCCTTTCCCAGAGTGCAGCAGAGACCACCAGCACTGTCAGTGCAAACACTACAAAATAATTAAAAAATAGGGAGAGAGGATGCAGAAGAGGAGAGACTGCCAGCACTGCTGCTACTGATGCAACCACAAAACAATTAAAAAATAAGCAGGGGGGAGGCAGATCTGTCTGCCTCAGAAGGCTCAGTGCCTTGCTCCATCCCTGCCGATCTTCCGTTGCCTATGAACTGGAAATCGATCAAAGAGTTGCGCCAGAATGTATAGAGAGCAAATTGCAAGTAGGGGGAAATGTGTCTTCTGCTTTCTGCTGTTGTAGACAATGTAATGAAAAGAGCAGGATGGTTGACAAACGCCTATGCACTTGACACTTTTTTTAAAAAATATTGCTTGCAACTAACATGCATGACTTTTGAACTTAGGATTTTGCATTGACCTGCAATGCATCATAGTCTTGGGGCCCCAGCACTGCACTTTTTTGGGCTAAGAGCCTGGGGGTGCTCAAATGTGGACTCCTTGCTTTCCTTGCCATAGTTCAGTGGTAGAGCATCTGCTGTGCATACAGAAGGTCCCTGGTTCCATCCCCAGCATCTCCAGGTAGGACTGGAGGAGACTCCTTGAAACCGTGGAGAGCCACTGCCGGTCAATGTAAACAACACTGAACTACATGAACCAATGGTCTGATGTGGGATAAGGTTGCTGTGCCCTTATAGGGTGAGGAAGGAAACGATTACTGGAGTAGGTGCTGGGATTGAATCGCCAGGCTTACATCTGGGCACCCTTGAGTGTTTGCCTAGGACTGAAGGCTTGTGTGAATGAGAGGTCTGCACATTTTTGTTTTTGGTCTTCCGTAGCAATCTGCCAAACCTGAGAGTGAACCCCTAGAAGAAACAGCAGAACAGCTTCCCATCCTTGCTGACATGATTCTTTATTACTGTCGCTTTGCTACCCGCCCAGTGCTGCTGCAGGTCTACCAGACAGAGGTGAGTTTGGTTGGGACCGATGCTTTCTACGGTCCCATAGGATTGGCCAAGCAGCTAAAGGCTCACTTTCTATTTCCCTGCAAGACAAAGAGCAACCATGCATAATTACTTGTTTTGTGCTTGGCTAGGTTGGGCCTCCATGAGCTGAGCCACTACTTTCGTGTGGGAACCAACACATTTGGTAGATATAGATAACTTGCAACATGGTGGCCCCCGTCAACTGTCACACACACACCTGCCTTAAGATCTACTAAAAATATTATTGGTGCTTTTAAGACAGGAAAATTGGGAGCCAGCGTTTCCACCCCACTCTGGTAACAAACAGGGCCTGCCAGAGAACAACTTTCTGCTGTCGGAGAAGACCCAGTTGGGATGTCATAGCCAAACTATATTTGGGTTGCCAGAGTTGTATCTTAGGCTCATGCATCTCGATTTCCACCTCTGTTCAGGCAAATCACAGCTCATGTGCAGTCCAGAATTGGAAACCCAGCTCAAAATGTTGCTTCCAATTCTGGTTTGGAGGCAATCAGAATGGTTTGTGATTATCATAGTTTGCCCGATTCAGACATGATGACAAACTGTGACTTATTGTGAAATGAGAGATGAAAAGGTGCCTGTGTATAAGTGCCTGATGGCAAAACCACAGCCTGAACTAGGCCATTGTGTAAATACCACTCAGCTGTCTGATAGTCTTCTCCCTGTGGTTCCTCTTGTTACTGCCTCACAACACTGTTGCTGGTTCCCTCCCTCCTGGCCTATTTATTATATTTTGTATGGCAACTTCCTTAGCAGCCTATGACTCTGGTCCTTCTGTTCTTTTCAATGGTGCCTTTGAAAAGACTTGGGCTGTGCTTAAAAAGTTGTGTGTCAGTATTCTGTAAATTAGATTCCCCCATTTTAGCTCCAAGCTACTAAGTTGCTCTTGGAAAACAGTGGACCCAAAGAGAAGGATTATTTCAATAGTGTCTTAGTGTGTCTCAGATCCCAGAGAAATGCTAAAGGGACCTCTTCCTTCTGCAATTCTGCAGTTCACCTTCATTGGAGGAGGGACAAGGACCGAGATCTTCATCCACTCCCTAGAGCTGGGCCACTCAGCAGCAATACGGGCCATCAAAGCCTCAGGTAGGCATCTGAACCATGTTAAAAGGAGGTTCTCTGTGATCTCATTTCATGTCATTTTTGCGGCAGCAAAGTAACATGGCTATCCCTTTGGGTTTTGTGTTGATTACTATAACTAGGAATATTTGCTCCTTGTGAAGAGGGAGGGCAGGGACAGAGGAGGGCTGGAGAAATCCAACCCTTCAGCTATAGGAAGGAGCTACTGGAAGATTTGGACAGCATGATAATCTGCTGGAGGGTCTTCTGTTAATACACTGCTAGGATTTGGCACTGTAGAAACTCTCAGTGAAGACAGACATAATATAAGAAGAGGACTGTTTGCAATTGAACTGACAGGCTGGCCTTCCTCTGCTTGAGGCCTGTTGCCTGGCCTGGACTCACCATCTGGACTCTGCTGCCGTCTCCTCATGCTGGGGAAAGTTTAACAAAGCTCTGGGCAGCTGCAGGAACGAGACGATCGCCCACTCTGTCTTCTCCCCCTGCGCACACACCCCACTCTGCAACATGCAACAGATTGGAGAGAGGGAGGCATGGCGAGTCTGGTTTCTTCCTCAGTGCTTCAAAGGATGAGGTGTGGTGTCCTCCTTTCTCAGACATCCATGTAAAATAAGACAATCAGTCATGTGGGTTACTTTATCTCTTCCAGCTGAGATGGGGAATGTTAGAAGTGGCAGCAGCTGTAGCAGCAGCCGTGTATGGGTAGCAAGCCCAAGATATATGCAGCCTGTCCAAAGTTTTGAGGGAGGCAATACTGATGACTGGGCCAGCTTTCTGTTTCTTGCTTTGTGCATCTCTTGGTTCCGCTGCAAAGCCATCCATGTTCCGTTGCTGAAGAACCTGCTGAGAGTCCTCTTGTGTAATGTCTGCCTTCACCTTTGCTGTTTATAATGTCCTCGGATACATTGGAAGATGCTCTGAACCACATAGCCCTTGCCTGTAGCAAGACACTATCTCCTCTTTCCTTTTTTGGTGCAGGTCCAGGTAGCAAGCGGCTGGGCATAGACGGAGACAGAGAAGCAATCCCACTAACATTACAGATTGCCTACAGCAAGGTAATTCAGAGGTGGTGGTGGCGGCGGATGCTGCTGAAGAGTGCCTCTAATATCCAGATCTAAGACTTTAGCTGGACTGGAAAGGAGAACACTTAGGAACATAAGAAGAGCCTGCTAGATCAGACCAATGGCCTATCTAGTCAAGCGCCCCATTCTCCTGATGGTGAACCAGATGCCTTTGGGAAGCCCAAAAGCAGCCAATAGTGCTCTCCCCACTTGTGATTCCCAGCAACTGGCATTCAGAGGAATACTCCGCCTCTGATAGTAGAGACAGAGCATAGCTGTCATGGCTGGTAGCCATTGATATCGTTATGTTCCATGAATTTGTCTAATCCTCTTTTAAAGCCCTCCACTTGCTCAAGAGAGACACAATTCAGGGAGTTAGGAGACCACGTGAGAGTGAAGTGCTTGCGCTCTGAAAGCACTTTTGGAGATCTTTTTAATTAGATTGAGCTGTGAGCAGCAGTCCCCCTTTCTTGCATGCTTTCCCAGAACCTAGAGAGTAATTAGGATGCTCTGTGGTCCCTCCAGAGAGCTGTCAGTGGAAGGAGCTGCTGGAATGACATGGAGAAGGTCTGCACGACCATCAACCTCAGCAAGACTTGTAAGAAGCAAGAAGAGCTTGGTGAGTGTTTGGGTGGGTTGGACGTTGGGGTGGAGAGGACTCTTGCCACCTTCTCCTAGCACTTGTGTGCAGAATGGGCCAGATGATTTAGAAAGGTCCAGCCTGTGCAACAAGAGGCAGCTCCTGATATGTGATAATACTCTCTTCTCAGTTCACTTTTGTGCTCCTGCCTGTGCACACGTGCATAAGTTGTGTACAAGTGGGTCTCTTGCATACCCATGTGCATTGACATCTGGTCCTGACAGTTCCTCATGGAGCTGAAGAATAATGAAGGGAAGCTGCAGGCAGACACATGGAGTTATGGCAGGCAGGGGAAGGGTGAAGCAAACGCAAAATCATCTGTGGTTGTTTTTCCTCTTTAAAAAATTGGAGCTCTGTTGCATGTGTAGCTAGCCCCAGACCCCAAACAACCATCACCAGTTGGGTTACTATGTGCACATATTATATTTTAGCCTGTGGTCCATGAATGGGTTTCAGGGGGTCTGAGAACTGGGTGCAAAAAATGTTTTTAAATGTAATAAAATTTTATTTTTTATGGGGGTTCATAGCTTTCATTAGATTCTCGGAGAGGTGCTTGACCCCAAAAAGCTTAAGAATCGTTGTTATATTTCTGCTGACCAAATGCTGCAACTTCCTGTCCACAGCTCCCTTTTTAAAAATAAATGCTTGACAGCTAACTTTGGAGCTCATCTGCCAGAGTGATGCAGTAAATATTCGTGGCCACTAGGTGTCACAAACCACCTGGCTGATGCTGCAAAGATGCTGGTTGTTCTTGTGCACAAAACTCAGAGTTGGCACTGATCCAGCTCTTGTAAGGAAATTGTTTTTTAGCCTGCTGGAGCAATTGGCTTTCAACTTGAAATGCTTTTAATTGCCTGCTTAGATTGAGTAGGAATACGTTTTAGAAACTATCTAGTATTACATCACAGGTTGGTTCTTGTATTTTGTAAGGTAGCTTTTGGGGTGGGGGTTAGTTGGTCAGGTGTTTGAATTGCACCTGTTTGGAAGGGGGGAAACAGGGAAACATGAGATTACAGGGTGGAAGAGGTACAGAAACAATAACCGATAACTCTGCCGAGTCACGAAGCCCCATCTTTTTACTACTGAAAGGTCTGTCCAGTACCCACTGTCCTCTCCCACATGCAGATCATAAGAACATAAGAAGAGCCTGCTGGATCAGGCCAGTGGCCCATCTAGTCCAGCATCCTGTTCTCACAGTGGCCAACCAGGTGCCTGGGGGAAGCCCGCAAGCAGGACCCGAGTGCAAGAACACTCTCCCCTCCTGAGGCTTCCGGCAACTGGTTTTCAGAAGCATGCTGCCTCTGACTAGGGTGGCAGAGCACAGCCGTCATGGCTAGTAGCCATTGATAGCCCTGTCCTCCATGAATTTGTCTAATTTTCTTTTAAAGCCATCCAAGCTAGTGGCTATTACTGCATCTTGTGGGAGCAAATTCCATAGTTTAACTATGCGCTGAGTAAAGAAGTACTTCCTTTTGTCTGTCCTGAATCTTCCAACATTCAGCTTCTTTGAATGTCCACGAGTTCTAGTATTATGAGAGAGGGAGAAGAACTTTTCTCTATCCACTTTCTCAATGCCATGCATAATTTTACACACTTCTATCATGTCTCCTCTGACCCGCCTTTTCTCTAAACTAAAAAGCCCCAAATGCTGCAACCTTTCCTCGTAAGGGAGTCGCTCCATCCCCTTGATCATTCTGGTTGCCCTCTTCTGAACCTTTTCCAACTCTAGAATATCCTTTTTGAGATGAGGTGACCAGAACTGTACACAGTATTCCAAATGCGGCCGCACCATAGATTTATACAACGGCATTATGATATCGGCTGTTTTATTTTCAATACCTTTCCTAATTATTGCTAGCATGGAATTTGCCCTTTTCACAGCTGCCGCACACTGGGTCGACATTTTCATCGTGCTGTCCACTACAACCCCGAGGTCTCTCTCCTGGTCGGTCACCGCCAGTTCAGACCCCATGAGCGTATATGTGAAATTCAGATTTTTTGCTCCAATATGCATAATTTTACACTTGTTTATATTGAATTGCATTTGCCATTTTTCCGCCCATTCACTCAGTTTGGAGAGGTCTTTTTGGAGCTCTTCGCAATCCCTTTTTGTTTTAACAACCCTGAACAATTTAGTGTCATCAGCAAACTTGGCCACTTCACTGCTCACTCCTAATTCTAGGTCATTAATGAACAAGTTGAAAAGTACAGGTCCCAATACCGATCCTTGAGGGACTCCACTTTCTACAGCCCTCCATTGGGAGAACTGTCCGTTTATTCCTACTCTCTACTTTCTGCTTCTTAACCAATTCCTTATCCACAAGAGGACCTCTCCTTTTATTCCATGAATAAGATCCTTCTGAAGTTGCCTGCATTTTTTTTTTTTTACAGATTTTTCTGGACTATTATGGAAGCTTGCTGTCCTTTTTTTGCTGCTGATTTTCTTCTTTAGTAAAAGCTTTCCGTTTCTACACTTCTGCATAAGTCACTGCTGACGGTCATATTACACACTCCAAGGTGCAGCTATGCATGTTTCTAGCCCCTTTGGTGAACTAAGGGTAGGCAAGGATGTGTGCGTTCAGCATGTGCCCTTGCCCCAAATTCTGTGTCAAGGAAAAGGGCTTGATATTTGTTACTGTGGTAGTGACAATAGTGGTACAGAACAAGGAAGGATGGGAGATAAAAATGTGACAGGATTTGGAGTCAAGGGAACCAGGAGAGAGTTGTCACGGTGCTGCAGAAGTTGTAACCAGTGGATTGCACCTTGCACATATTGCTTCCTTGCCTACTTCAGACTTTTGGGAAATGGCCATGGTGGCCATAGAGTGTGGCTTGTTTTTTAATGGGCACTAAAGGTCCCTTCAAACTGTTTTTTTAAGGGGTATATTCTGCCAACATGTCATTGATGTAATAATAGGATATCAGTGGTGGATTTATGCTGGATCATCCACACATCTTTCTACTTTGTTAGTAGTTCTGTGATGCTTCCCCAATGTTACCACATTATTGCCATTTGGGGGGGCACTTTTGCATTATAGCACAACCAAAGTGGGATACCCCACCCCATCCTAAAAAACTTACAGGATTTCAGCAGAATGCTGTGGGACATGCACAGTGAAAAGTATGTCCACCTCTCAGCTTCTGCAGTCACAAACAGTACTGAAAGAGGAATCGCATATAATCACCCCGATACTATCAGGAGCACAAATAGTCAGGAATGCACAATAAAAAGGGTGTCTGGCGGAACCTTAATTTTCTCTGCTGTGAGGACAGCTACCGTTCTCAAAGTTCCATATAGCTGTGTCACTCTTTTCCTTTTTGTTCCAGATTTGAAAACCGAATGTTTGACCCTCACTGCCACAGAGGTAATCAAGAGGCAAAGCTCCAAGTCTAAGAAGAGTTTCAATCAGGTAGCCTGGCCTCTGACTTCACACTCAGTAGATTTGTCCTAATCTCATGGCATTGGTGGGTGGGCAAGCGTGTTTTAATACTGGTGAAGTCCCCCCGCCCCTCCACTACTACCACCAATAAATTGATTGTGCAGGATGTTTCTCTTGCAGCAAATCAGTGTGTCCCAGATGAAAGTGGACAAGGTCCAGATCATTGGAGTGAACTGTTCTTTTGCGGTATGTCTGGATCAGGATGAGCGGAAGATTCTACAGAGTGTCACCAGGTAGGGGAGACTGGGCAACATTTTCCTGTAGTTGTAATCAGGCTCCGGTGTAATGGGTAATGGGAACTGGATACCCCTGGGTCCACCTTGGATTACATTTGGTCCAAAGGAGGCCAAGACACTTACTCTAGTTCCAAGGACTCTGGCCCAAAGATGGGATACTGAGACTCCACATTAGGGTAACCCTAACATGAGAATCCAGCCTGACAATATTTGGGGCTCTAGGCCTGGCAGCACTCTGGTGTTCTGAATCTACTTCTGTTGTCTCCACCAGCTCCTACCTGGATGTCACCTATGTAGGGTTGTTATGTAGCCCTGGAACTCTGTGCGCTCCATCCTTAGCTAGGTCAGGTGAAAGGGGATGGAGCAAATTTATTCCCACTAAGATCCAGCAGGTTCTGCAAGAAGGTTCAGTTGGTTTGGGAAACTTATTTTATAATCCTCAGTTGCTGAGATTGCTCAGGGTGACCCTAGCAGCTCTTTAGTGTTATTTTGTTTGGGAGTAAGTCGGGGAAGCCTGTCAAGGCTCCTACATAAGCATGTGCAAAGCACTATAGGGTCTCTCTAGACACTTTGAATAAGTCCATTAAAAAGTGTATAGTGTTGAATATTTTTGTGGATAGCCTTTGGGCTGGACTACTTGTAAAATTTGTCCAGCAACAGTGTTTTCCTTCACTCCCCAATATGCACTGCAGTGCACAGTCAGAACCGTTCTCATAGGAGACCCCTGCAGGGAGGATCTTGAGAATCCAAGCTGGTTGTCATTCACCTTGTGTACTCGAGGGGACCAAACATCAAGGTTGTGATGGTGATCAGAACTTCTGATCCAGGATAAGAGCCATCCAGATGAACTCCTAGTGTGTGGTGAAGCTGAGTCTACTCAGTCTAGGTCTTCCAAGCAGAGCCCACGCAACTGCAGAGTCAATCTGCAGATAAGGGGCCAAAGAAAACCTGCCCTGCCTATTTCCACCTAGTTGCTGCATCGGTATGCCCAGTTATTGACTGAGCAATATGCTGCAACTTTGCCCAGGGTTAGTAATACACAGCCCCAAGAAATCAATTTCTGCAATAATATTTTTGCCTGGGCTGGTTTTTCCTTCGGTTCTGAATGAGCTGCACTGCTGCAATCTTGGTATCCTGCTATTTTCACAGGTGTGAAGTCTCTGCATGCTACAAGCCCAAGATCAGTGAGCCCTGCATTAGGGAGAGACCCTCTTCATTTTTGCCATCCCAAGATTCCTCTGACTTCTGCTCTCTTCTCTGTTTGCCCATTGCCACTTTCAGTGGGGCACTGCCCTAGGGAAGCCAGAAAGGATGGAGTGAGTGATCCACTTCTGCCTCTCAGTGCTGAGCAATGTTGCTCCCAGGCATCCCATGGATCTTAACATCATCTGGAAGAGGAAAACCTCCGTGCATGTTTTTCCTCTGATGCTGGATGGCTTCAGTTCAGGAGGTTCAGGACACAGTAGCCCTCCCAGATCTGGCAAACAATCAATTGATTATCCTGGAATGGAAGGCTTTGGCTTCTTACGGGAAAGCATAATAACCACCATCCTTGTTTTTTCCCATGAGTGCTGTTGAGAAGATGTTACAGATAATGGCATGAAGGTGAGAAGAACACATCTGAAATGCAGAGAGTGGGGGTGGGAAAGTTTGTCTGGCCAATTTGTGCTGAAGTGTTGAACTTCATTTGGTGTGAGAGAATTGCAGCTTTCTGCTTCCCTTTTAAACAGGGCATCCTTGACGTGAGTGGTGCTTACCACTCTACAAACTAGCCCATGTCCAGAGGTGTTTTTGACAGTCGGAGCTGAACGGAGCTTGTGGGCTTACACTTTGCTGCCATTCACAAATTGCAGAGACTGCACACTGGCTTTTTCCTCTGATAAATTTGCCTGATGCTTGAGCTGTTGGTTAGGGTTGCCAGGAGCCAGAGTTTGGAGATCTTGGGGAGGCGGGGTGGAGAGAGGCAGGAAAGGAACTCATTGAGCCATTTGCCCTATGCTCCTTACCAATTATGTGCCTGTGTATGCACTAAGTGAAACTGAACAGCAAATTGGAACAGGGAACAAGGAGCAAAATGCTTTCACATGGAATGGCATCATTTGATGATAAATATTAGATTATGCAGTTGGCTTCTCTGTATAAAATATTGGAAAAGAAAACACTAATACCCACTTTTATAGTGGTTGGTGTGTACCCTGCCCCTTAGAGGTGGGAGGGGAGCCTTTGAAAGAAACATGTTCTGTTTGTCTCACTTCCCACAGGATAGTCAGCTCTGGGTGGTTCTTACTTACCAATGGTTTTGTTCCAGGTATGGGAAACTTTTGTTCCTTTCAGGTGGAGTTGGACCCTGCTTCCTGTGGGCCTCAGCTAGTATTGCCAGTGGTCAAGGATGATGGGAGTTTGGAGTACAACATCATCTGAATGGCCACAGGTTCCCTATTCCTGGTATAGGGGAATACAAGGTGTTGTGTGCTCTTGCATTCCAGATTTGTGACACCCAAGCAGAATTGTTTCAAGAGACACCTTCACAGAATCGCGAATGGGTGATTGCTATAACTAAAGAAGCCATAATCAAGAACTGAAAAAGAACTACTGTGGTCTCTCATGTTCTGTAGCAGTGATGAGAAACCTATGGTCCTCCAGAGGATGTTGGATTCCAACCCCCACCATCCCTCATCATAAGCCATGCTGGGTGGGACTGATGGGAGGTGGAATCAAACAACACCTGTCAGGCCACAGGTCTATAGTGAGACCACTTTGTTTCTGAAGGAAACCAATGTCCACCCGAGAAATGGAGATGGCACTGAGGTTCATTTTAATTATCTTCTTACTTGAATTAAGCCATTTTAGAAATGTTTAATAACAACGCATGCTGTTTACTTGCTTGATTTTGAGGGAAGGATGCAAATGGACAGAACACATACGTGTTGCCCAAATGTATAAAAGAAAAACTCAGGGGTGTGTGTGTGGGGTGTGTGTCTAATGATCTTTTTATTCTTATTGAAAACACACATGATCATTTTGCATAATAGTTCTAGAATCTTTTCTCTGGAGGTGGAGGGTGAGATAGATGAAAAATCCTACTTGCTTTAGGAAGAACCCAGGGCTAGGTGCAATGTAGCTTATTCAGAACATCAGCTAGTAGTTCAGTTATCAAGAAACATGAATCAAGAATCGGGGGGAAATGTCAGGTCTCAAATTCTCCCCTAGAAAGCTGCCAGGAAGCCACGCACACACAAGCCATCTGGGATACCACAAAGGGATGCTTTTAAGAGCAGTGTGTTTTCTGATTGGGGAGTGTATGTACTCGCAAAAGCACTGATTTTATTCTTTGGCTAAGGAGCTGTTTTCAAGTTATAATCTTAACACCTTACCCTCTCAAGATGACCACAACATATCTGATATAAATAGTCTGGCTGTAAAGCAATTTGCAGCAATAAAAAGCAGCATGATGCACTGTGGTTGGCAGTAGCTGCTTGTGAGTTAAGAAGTTTTTGGAAACGGAAGTGTATGCATTATAAGTGCCAAGGCTTCCACTGAAATTGGGTAACTTTGTGTGTTGAAGCAGTTCCTTATTGAATGCAAGAGTTGCTTCCTGGGGTGAAGCTGTACATAACCAGCCGTGTAAATGTCATACCATGACCTAATTTTATAAAATATTGTTAAGATATATTTTAATGGAAATTGTAAATGTATTTGAAATAAAGCCACATTTTCATAAATCATGACTATACATTAAAAACAGCTGGGTTGTTTTTATGTGTTTGCATCTCATTTGAACATTCAGGCTGCTCTTTAGGGGAAGAGATCAAATTTCGTTAAAATTTACTAATAGGCAAAAAACCTTGTGGTTTAAGAATGTACCTATAGCCCAAAGATATTTCTATCCAACTTTAAAAAGCAGGAAAATTGGGCAGCTATAGTGGAGCTATATATAGGGGAGCAGGAGACCTGACCTCCTCTCTGAGATATTGTACTGCCCTACAAATTTGTCAAAATGCAAACACAATTTGGGTTGGTCTTTCATAGTCCAATCCACTTTCCGTGTAGCTTGGAAGAATTTGGTAACGTGCCTCTGAGCATATGGTCCAGGAGGTAAGAAATATGATCCTGTGCAACCTTGCTGAGAATGGATTGATCATTTGCATGCTTATTGAGTTCAGTGGGATTTTCTCCCCTGCAATCATGCTTAGGATAGGTGAAACTGACCACAGGGAATGGGAGGAGAGGGGAGGAGGAGGAAGAGAAGGAGGGAGGGGAGGGAAGGCAGAGGGGAGGACTGGGATGTGAGCAGGCAGGAGGGGGAGGGGAGGAGAAGGACAGGTTTGATCATTTGCATGTTTATTGAATTCAGTGCGATTTACACCCATGCAATCATGCTTGGGATAGGTAAAACTGACCGGGGGGGAGGGCTGGAGTGGGCAGGGGAGGAGGAAGAAGGAAGAGGGGTGAAGAGGAAGGGAGAGGAGAGGGGAAGGAGGAGAAAAGCAGGTCTGATCATTTGCATGCTTATTGAGTTCAATGTGATTTACTCCTATGCAATCATGGTTAGGATAGGAAAAACTGACCATGGGGGAGGAGGAGGGGGAGGGAGAAGGGGAAGGAGCATATTGAAGGGGGGCAAAGGAAGGAAGGGGGAGGGGTGGGAGGGCAGGTTTGATCATATGCATGCTTATAGAGTTCAATGGTATTTACTTCTGTGCAATCATGCTTAAGATAGATAAAACTGACTATGGGGAGGAGGAAGGGGAGGGAGAGGGGAAGGAAGGGGAAGGAGGAGATTGGAAGGGGATGGGGAGGGAGAGGCAAAGGAAGGGGGAGGAAAGGGGCGAGAGGGAGGGGATACGAGGGAGAAGAGAGGGGGGATTGATCTAGGGTTGCCAGGCTCAGGGCCTGAAAATGATTCTGTATCTTTAAGAGAAGAGAAAATTCAGTCAAGTACAGGTTTTCTTGCAACATTGTAATGGGAAAAACCACAAGGTGCAATTCTTCCTTTCCCCTGCATAACTTTTAAAGATACAGAACACCTCTTGGAGGCTGGGCCTGGAAACCCTAGTTTGATCATTTGCATACTATTTGAATTCAGTGGGATTTATTTCTGTGCAATCATGTTGGAGAATGGAAATGGACTGCCTTCAAGTCAACTGAACTTATGGCGACCGTTTGAATAGGGTTTTCATGGTAAAAGGTATTCAGAGGTTATTTTACCATTGCCTGCCTTCCTCTGAGGCTGAGAGGCAGTGACTGGCCCAAAGTCACCCAGTGAGTTCCATGGCTGTGTGGGGATTCGAACCCTGGTCTCCCAGGATGTACTCCAACACTGACCTGGGTGAAGGGCGGGGAGGGAGAGGAGAGGAGATTGGGTGGGTGGGCACTGGGCAGAGGGGAAAACCCTTTCCTTTCCAAAAGGAAAACATTGTGAACAGTATCATTGCTTTTCAGCGTTTTCCCCACCTTTTTATTCTACAGCAGGCACATGTAGCCTCCCACCCAAATTTGAACCAAAGCTGTCCCTGGCCACATCCACACCAGGCCTTTATTTCACTTTGGACAGTCATGGCTTCTCTCAAAGAATCCTGGGAAGTGTAGTTAGTGAAGAATGCTGAGAGTTGCTAGGAGATGGCCTGTTCCCCTCACAGACCTTCAATCAGAGTGGCTGACTGTTAAACCACTCTGGCCACTGGAGATCTCTCAGGGGAATATTTTATTTATTATTATTATTTTATTATTATTATTATTATTTTATTATTGTTGTTATTATTGGAGTCTCCTCTCAGCACCCTTCACAAAACTACACTTTCCAGGATTCTCTGTGGGAAGCCATGACTGTCTCATGTGAAATCAAAGTCTGGTGTGGATCCCTGATTAGCCAAGACCAGCAGCAGTGAGGCTTTTAGAACACTGACCGTTGGTTCTTGCTGAGCATGCCTGACGTTATAACTGGGTTCCAGCCAAAATTTCTTAAATTAATTAAAATTCAGCCAGGCATTTTGTTAACTTTTAAACTGCAGAAGATGAAGGTCAGAGTATGGGGCAAGGATTACAGGTACTCTGTGAACATGGCTGATTTATAATGAATTTCAACAGATTATGAGAACTCTCAGAGAAAAAAGTCCAAAAGGGCTCTGGGGTTTTTCCCCTCTCTTTTTAGACTTTGAACTCTCTGTTCTCTCTGACTGTTTTGTGTATCACCATGAATATTTAGAGGGTTGTTAAGCAAGCATTTCTGAGTTCAGGACTATAGGTTATGTAAGGTTTTGTTTTGAAGTGAGCTTATGGGAAGCCTCAGAATGGCATAGGGGATTATTTTCAATTTAACATTGTGGAATGTGAAAAATCCACGCTGGCTATATTGTACAGCCACTCTCGTGGCTAATGAAAGCAGCTGTAAAAATGAAAAATGTTGCCAGATGGCGCCAAAGAACCCTATACAATTAATTAGCATCTATAAAGACTGTCTTCTCCATAAACAGAAAAGTGATTCTGATCCTCCTTTGCTGCCTTTATGGTGTGTGGACCTGCTTTGTTGGATCAAGAGTGGTGGTGTGTTTGTAATGCTAAAAGACAGAAATAAATAGGTTGGGAAATGTTTTCAGTTCTCTGTCATGTTCAAAAGCAAATTAAAGGGCCAGTGTGATGTAATGATTAGAGTATCAGTTGAGGACTGGGGTGACCCAGCTCCAAATGCCCACTCATACATAAATTTCACTGGCTGCCTTCAGGCTAATTAGTATCTCTCAGCCTAACCTACATCACAGAGTTGTTAGGATAAAATGGAGGGGGGTATATATGATACAGCAAGGAGGGGGCACCTTTGGTTCTCTAGTTATTCCAACCCCCATAATCTCTGAGCATTGGTCATGGTTGCTGGGGCTGATGGGAGGTGGAGTCCAACAGCAGCTGGAGGGCCACAGATTCTCTATCCCTGCTATATGCCTTGAGCATGTTAGGGGCAGTGTTGGCTGGTAGCTTCATGTCAGTGGGGTGGTGGAACCTGCTCTTGGCTTTTAGTCCAAATTTTCAAGGAGCTGTCCGAGGTGCTTAGAGGAAAAGTGGGATATAAATGCAATAAACTGCCCTAGGCTCCTACTGGGAAGAAGGGAGGGATATAAATCAAATAAATAATAAGCATATTAGAGCAGTGCCATGCAAATTTCAGAGCAGAAAAAGGTATACTATTGAACTATTCATCCGCTTCACAAACAGACATGCAGAACGCATCATGTTTCTTTGTACAAAACTATTGTGACCTTTTTGACCACAACTGCAGGCTTGTGTATTATTTGCGCCAGTCAGTAGTAACAGAGGACTCTTGGATTAAAGTGCTTTCATCTTGTCACAGACTTCAATAACTCTAGAGAATGCTACTTGACTCTGTCGAATGAATTAACTTGTAATTTGTAAAAATGAGAATATTACTTATCGCCCAAAGGCTCAGTAAGGAGCACTATCTGGCTCCAAGGATAATGTTATATTTTGCCTTATTTCAACAAGTCTAGATCACTAACACATAATTTCCAAAAACAGTGAAATTGGCTTTTTAATGAAACCTGTCCGTAAAGGTTCCCTGCTCCCATCTAGTATTGAAATGCTTAGCCAAATAAAGTAGCTTTGTACCTCTTGAGCCTAGCTGGACCTTGGGAAGAGCCAGGTTCCCAGAGCTGGGGAAATTATCATGCTCCTGTTTTGTTCTTTTGTTTATGTTCCAGAAGCGAGATAGAGTTAAGGTCCTCCTGATGGCTAGGCTTGACTACCTTTACCTGTGATGCTATGACTGGCTTCCTTCTGCCATTAGACTGATATTCACTAATAGGCAAAAACCCTTGCGGTTTAAGAACATACCTATACCCCACAGATATTTCTATCAAACTTTAAAAAGCAGGGGAATTTGGCAGCTATAGTGAATGCACCAGGGAAACAGAAGACCTGACCTCCTCTCAGAGATATTGTACTGCCCTACAAATTTGTCAAAATGCAAACACCATTTGGGTTGGTCTTTCACAGTCCAATCCACTTGCTGTGTAGCTTGGAAGAATTTGGTGACATATGCCTCTGAGCATATGGTGAGTGGTGGCAACACCTGCCATCTCCAAAGATGGAGAATTATATTTTTGTATGTTTGTTGGTGTTCCTCTTACTTTGCTTCCTACCTGTGTTACTAATGTTTCTACAGAGAATCTAATCTAGAAAAAATTATTTCCCTAATCATTCATCCTAGAAACGTGTTAAATTTATTTTCATTAATTTCAAAGCCTTTTTATTGGTCAGTGTCAGATGATGGTGAAAATAGCCTTTTGGTTTCAAATGAGAGGTTATGTTCTATTTCTATTCTGGGTGCATAAACAATTGAATCTGAAACTGTAGTTTGATGTAAAATCAGACTGATTACAATATGTTGCTACTTCAGCAATGACTCTAGCTGTTGGAAAAAGGATGCATGTTTTCCACCTGCTATGTTTAAACCACTTCATTTAAGACAAGGTGGACACGGTCAATTAAAAACATAGAGCACACCTAGAATTTTGCTAGAATATATTTCACCTCCCACTGTTTTATCTTGTGCAAATTGAGACCCTCATGATGTCCACTGGAGACTATTCTGCAGAATAGTCAGTGACATTATTCCACAATTATGTTTGGAGTTTTTTAGTGTAAATTTTGCAAAGTGTTGCTGTACTTCACATATTCACAGAAAAAGAAACAAAAGAAAATGATTTCCTACGGAAACTTCACTAAAATTGCAAAGTAAATCAGATATTTCAAGTGACCATCTGAATTATATAAACTGTCTTAATAATGTTGCTTCCTCCCTGCTAAAACAAGATTAGCACAGCACATGTCGTCTTTCTATTATTTGGGCAGATTGCAGGTGTTGCCACCACTCACCCCATCCTCAGAGGCACATGTTACCAAATTTTTCCAAGCTCCACAGCAAGTGGATTGGACTGTGAAAGACGAACCCAAATTGTGTTTGCATTTTGACAAATTTGTAGGGCAGTACAATATCTCAGAGTTTCTTGCTCCCCTGGTGCATTCACTATAGCGGCCCAATTTCCTTGCTTTTTAAAGTTTGATAGAAATATCTGTGGGCTATAGGTACGTTCTTAAACTGCAAGGTTTTTTGCCTATTAGCAAATTTCTCTGCTTTTTAATCTGGGAGGTAAGAAATGGGTTTCTGTGCAAGTTTGCTGAGAATGGATTGATGATTTGCATGCTTATTTAGTTCAGTGGGGTTTACTCCCCTGCAATCATGCTAGGGATAGGTGAAAGTGACCACATTGGATGGGGAGGGGGGGAGGAGGAGGGGGGAGGGGAGGAAGGGCAGAGGGGAGGAGGGGGAGGGGAGCAGGCAGGAGGAGGACAGGTTTGATCATTTGCATGCTTATTGAGTTCAGTGGGATTTACTCCCATGCAATCATGTTTATTTTATTTATTTATTTATTTAATTTATTAGTTGCCCATCTGGCTGGTTGTCCAGCCACTCTGGGCGACATACAAGATAAAACAATACATTAAAATTTAAAACCATAACAGTAAGAAACCTAACCCACCCCAAAAGCCTGCCTGAAGAGCCAGGTCTTCAAGTCCCGGTGGAAGCTTATCATAGAAGGGGCATGGCGGAGATCATTTGGGAGAGGGCCACTATTGAAAAAGCCCTCTCTCTAGTCCTCACCAGTCTAGCTGTTTTAACCGGTGGGATTGAGAGAAGGTCTTCTGAGGCTGATCTTGTTGAGCGGCATCCCTGACGATGCTGGAGGCGCTCCTTCAGATAGACTGGGCTAAAACCGTATAGGGTTTTAAAGGTCAAAACCAACACCTTGAATTGGGCCCGGTAAACAACCGGTAGCCAGTGCAGCTCCTTCAGCACTGGAGTGATGTGATCTTGCCGGCGGCTGCCTTTAATCAGACGAGCCGCTGCATTCTGTACCAGTTGCAGCTTCCGGACCGTTTTCAAGGGTAACCCCACGTAGAGCACATTACAGTAGTCTAGGCGAGAGGTGACCAGGGCATGTACTACCGGAGGGAGCAGATGGTTGGGAAGGCAGGGGCGCAGCCTCCGTATCAGATGCAGTTGATACAGCGCCGCCCGGCTCACAGTCGAGACTTGAGCCTCCATGGTCAGCTGGGAGTCAAGAATGACCCCAGGCTGCGGACCTGGTCTTTCAGGGGCAAACATACCCCATTGAGCACCAGGTCCACATCCCCCAGCCTTCCCTTGTCTCCCACAAACAGTACCTCAGTTTTGTCAGGGTTCAGCTTCAGCTTATTCCTTCCCATCCAGCCACTCACCGACTCCAGGCACTTGGACAGGGTTTCTACAGCCAACCTCGGTGAAGATTTAAATGAGAGATAGAGCTGCGTGTCATCCGCATACTGATGACATTGCAGCCCAAATCTCCTGATGATTGTCCCCTGCGGCTTTATATATATGTTGAACAGCATCGGGGAGAGGATGGAACCCTGTGGCACCCCACAAGTGAGAGGCCAAGGATCCGAAACCTCATCCTCCAATGCCACTCTTTGGTACCTACCAGAGAGGAAGGAATGGAACCACTGCAATACAGTGCCCCCCATGCCTAACCTCTTCAGGCGGTCCAGGAGGATAACGTGGTCAACGGTATCGAAAGCCGCTGAGAGATCAAAGAGGACAAGGAAGGTGCATTAGCCCCTATCCCACGCCCTCCTCATATCATCTACCAAGGCGACCAAGGCTGCTTAAGTCCCATGTCCAGGCCTGAAGCCCGATTGAAATGGATCCAGATAGTTCGCTTCCTCCAAGTGCGCTTGCAACTGTTTTGCCACCACCCACTCAATCGCCTTGCCTAAGAATGGCAAATTTGAGACTGGGCGAAAGTTGTTCAGATCTTGGGGATCCAAGGAGGGCTTCTTTAAGATTGGTTTTATTACTGCCTCCTTGAGCGATGATGGCATTACTCCCTCTTCAAGAGATGTATTTACCACCATCTTGATCCCCTCACCCAGTCTATCTTTGCAGCTCATAATGAGCCACGATGGGCAAAGATCGAGTAAGCAAGTGGTTGGCTTTAAGGTTGAAAGCACCTTGTCCACTTCATCAGATGGAAGAAGCTGGAACCGATCCCACACCACCAGAGCACCACTGGTCACCTCTGGCTTGCTCACTGTGTCCACAGCGCACGGAATAGCACTCTTAATACGATCAATTTTCTCTGCAAAGTGTTGAGCAAACTCGTCACAGGAGGCCTTAGCATGTTCCATTGGTTCCGGAGCAACTGGACTGACCAGGCTCCGGACCACTTGGAACAGTCTCCTGGGACAGCACTCTGCAGATGCAATAGAGGCAGCATAAAAATCTTTTTTTGCTGCCCTTATTGCCACATGATAGGCTGCCGCAGCCGCTCTAACATGTGTCCGATCGTCATCAGAGCGAGATTTCCGCCACCGGCGCTCTAGCCATCTCACCTCCCGCCTCAGAGTTCGCAACCGTGGGGTGAACCACAGTGCCGTCTGAGTTCTATTCAGGAAGAGGGGAGAGGAGGAGGAAGGGAGAGGAGAGGGGACAGAGGGGAAAGGCAGGTCGGATCATTTGCATGCTTATTGAGTTCAATGGGATTTACTCCCATGTAATGATGGTTAGGATAGGTAAAACTGACCAGGGGGAGGGGGAGGGGAGAGGAAGGGGGAAGAGGGGATATGGAGAGGAGGAATGGGCAAGAGGGAGGGGATAGGAGGGAGGAGAAGGGAGGGTGGGTTTGATCATTTGCATACTTTCTGAGTTCAATGGGATTTATTTCTGTGCAACCATGTTTGAAAATGGAAATGGACTGCCTTCAAGTCAGTCGTGACTTATGGCGACCCTATGAATAGGATTTTCATGGCAAGTAGTATTTAGAGGTGGTTTACCATTGCCTTCCTCTAAGGCTGAGAGGCAGTGACTGTCCAAGGTCGCCCAGAGTGCTTCACAGCTGTGTGGGGATTTGAACCCTGGTCTCCCTGGTCATAGTCCAATACTGACTTGGGGGAGGGGCAGGGAGGGTAGGAGGAGGGGGGAGGTGATTGGGTGGGTGAGTGGGCCCTGGGTATGTGGGTCCTGGGCAGAGGGGAAGCCCCTTTTCCAAAAGGAAAACATTGTGAACAGTATCATTGTTTTTTAGCATTTCCCCCACCTTTTTATTTTACAGCGGGCACATATATCCTCCCACCCAAATTTAAACCAAAGCTGTCCCTGACCACATCCACACCAGGCCTTTATTTCACTTTGGACAGTCATAATTTCTCTCAAAGTATCCTGGGAAGTATAGTTAGTGAAGGGTGCTGAGAGTTGCTAGGAGACGCCCTTTTCCCCTCACAGACCTTCAATCAGAGTGGCTGATTGTTAAACCAGTCTGGCCACTGGAGCTCTCTCAGGGGAATAGGAGTCTCCTCTCAGCACCCTTCACAAACTACACTTCCCAGGATTCTTTGGGGGAAGCCACAACTATCTCACGTGAAATCACAGTCTGGTGTAGGTGTGGCCCCCTGATTAACCAAGCCCAGCAGCTGTGAATCTGGCATTTAGAATACTGACAGTTGGTTCTTACTGAGCCTGCCTGACACTATCATTCAGTTCAATGCAAAATTTCTTAAATTAATTAAAAATCAGCTAGGCATTTTTTTAACTTTTAAACTGCAGACAATAAGGGTCAGAGTATGGGGCAAAGTCTGTAATAGGATTCCAGGTGCTCTGTGAATATGGCTGATTTTTAATGAATTTCAACAGATTATAAGAACTCTGACAGTTCCTTATTGAATGAGAAAAAAGGTCAAAAGGGCTCTGGGGTTTCCCCCCTCTCTTTTTAGACTTTAGAACTCTCTATTCTCTCTGTTTTGTGTATCACCATGAAAATTGAGACGGTTAAGCAAGCGTTTCTAAGTTCTGGACTATAGGTTTTGTAAGGTTTTGTTTTGAAATGAGCTTATGGGAAGTGTCACAGTGGCATGGGGTTTTTTTCAGTTTAACATTGTGGAATGTGAAAAATCCACGCTGGCTATAGTATACAGCCACTCTCGTGGTTGTATAATGCTTAGAGAAACTTATGTGCCCCTCCTTCTACCCTTTCCTCCTTCTTTGAATGTCTGAGAGAGAGGAGACATCTTTGTCTTTCCTCTCTCCTGAGCCATGAGGGCAATGCCCACATCTGGACAGTGCGCTTCCAACTTAATTAGTTAGGAAAGGCATACCTAGTTCTAACTATCTAATATGTATTTCTATAAATAAAGTAGCTTTTCTGAATTTACTCAGTGTTCCTAATGCAGGGTAAAAGCCTGCCCTCTAGGTAAACACACACACTGGCACACACGTATCTCAGACCGTTAATGATCTCTGCTCATTTATACAAATTTACATAACTGTAAGGATAGAATATGGAGAAACTGATTGATTCCCCATTGGAAAGGGTGTGAGACAGGCAGGGCCGGCACCAGGCATGCCAGGGCCCTTGGGCATCAGCTTGCCCTGGGCCCCAGCACCCACATGCATGCCTTACCTACCTACCTTCCGCAGCAGCTGATGCCTCTGCTGCCATCTTGGTTGATGGTATGCATCAGCCTTTAGGAAAACCTCGGCCACCATCCTGGTTGATGGCAGGCTTGAGCCCACAATGCAACCAGCATGTATGTCAAGGGAGAGGTAGGTGGGGCATGCAGGTGAGCCTAGTGGGCCTGCGCAGCAATAGGGGGGTGTTTGGGAGCTCCCTCTTATGATCCATGGCAGGGGCAGGAGCCAATGCTGCCGCAGATCACGGAAGGGAGTGCTACCCACCCAGTCTAAGGAGGGGCCCTTCAGGGGCCCCTTGGGACCCAGGGGCCCTCAGTCAGGGCCTGACCTGGCAGCCCTCTGGTGCCAGCCCTGGAAACAAGAGTGTATTTTATCACCCTATTTGTTTAATCTATAAGCAGAACATATCACACGGAAAGCGGGATTGGACCAAGATGAAGGAGGTGTGAAAACTGGAGGGAGAAATGTCAATAATTTAAGATATGCAGATGATACCATACTACTAGCGGAAACCAGTAAAGATTTGAAACTAATGCTGATGAAGGTTAAAGAGGAAAGCACAAAAGCAGGACTACAGCTGAGCATCAAAAAGGCTAAAGTAAGATTTATATAACTTTAAAGTTGACAATGAGGACATTGAACTTGTCAAGGATTATCAATACCTCAGCACAGTCATTAACCAAAATGGAGACAATAGTCAAGAAATCAGAAGAAGGCTAGGACTGGGGAAGGCAGCTATGAGAGAATTAGAAAAGGTCCTCAAATGCAAAGATGTATCACTGAACTCCAAAGTCAGGATCATTCACACCATGGTATTCCCAATCTCGATGTATGGATGTGAAAGTTGGACAGTGAAAAAAGTGGATAAGAGAAAAAACTCATTTGAAATGTGGTATTAGAGGAGAGCTTTGTGGATACCATGGACCACAAAAAAGACAGATAATTGGGCGTTAGAACAAATTAAACCAGAACTATCACTAAAAGCTAAAATGATGAAAATGAGGTTATCATGCTTTGGACACATAATGAGAAGACATGACTCACTAGAAAAGACAATAATGCTTGGAAAAACAGAAGGGAGTAGAAACAGAGGAAGACCAAACAAGAGATAGATTGATTTCTTAAAGGAAGCCACAGACCTGAACTTATCAGATCTGAACAGGGGGGGTTATAACAGATGCTATTGGAGGTTACTGATTCATAGGGTCGCCATAAGTCATAATCGACTTGAAGGCACATAACAGCAACAATCTAACCAGTCTGTAATTCTTTTTATTCCCATGTTTATGTATAGACACCAAGTGCTCATGTCTGCCAAATGCTTCTGGCTATGTTTTCCACCACCTGTGTGGGGCTGCGCCTGTGTTTATATGCTTTCCACAGTCTATGCATTTATCATATGCATTTCTTTAGGCAGAAATGGGCCCAATATCATCGTTTACTATATTTTTATCCTACTTTTCAGACAATTCTATTTCCCAGATAGATTCACATCAACTAATAAAAATGAGGTACATACCGTGGATCAGGGTCCTATCAATTCCAGCTTCCTATTCTCCCAGTGACCAACTAGATGCCTGTGGAAAGCCCACAAGCAGGACTTGAGTGCAACTTGTGCTCCTTAGCAGCTGATAATCAGAGGAGTACTGCCTCCAGCAGAGGAGGCAGACAACTGCCATCGTGGCCAGTAGCTACCCCATGAACTTGTCTAATCTTTTGAAGCCATGCAAGTTGGTGGTCATCACTACTACTTGTTGGAGCAAATTCCATAGTTCATCTATATGGTGTGTTTAAGTACTTTCTTTTGTCTGTCTTGAATCTCCAACATTCAGCTTCATTGGATGACCACGAGTTCTTGCTCCACAACATCCATTATCTTATATCCCTCAATCATGTCCGCCCCTTACCTGAAGCTAAAAAACCTCAAATGTTGTAAGATTTCCTGTATGGGAGTTGCTCCACCCCCCTGATCCTTTCAGTCACCTTTTCCTGAGATTTCTCAGCATTACAATATACTCTTTGAGGTGAGATGACCAGAACAGTGTGGTCTTGCCATAATTTGTATAGTAGCATTATGATATTGGTGGTTTGATTTCTTTCTGTCTTTTGCATTTTTCACAGCTGCCACACAATGGGTTTTATTATCAAGCTACAACCCCAAGATTTCTTTCTTGGTCAATTTAGACCCCATGGGTGTATATGTGAAATTAAGATTTCTTGTCCCATTGATCACTTTATGGTTGCTTACACTGAATTTCATTTGCCATTTTACTGCCCATTCACCCAATGTGGGGAGATCCTTTTGGAGCTCCATGTAATCCGTTTTTGTTTTAACCAGCTTGAACAATTTTGTATCATCAAATTTTGGTATGTCACTACTCACCCCTGACTCTACAACATTAAGGAATAAGTAAAAAAGCACAAGTCCCACTGCCAATCTTTGGGGGACTCCTCTTTCTATATGCCTCCTTTAGGAGAACTATCCATTTATTCCTGCTCTCTGTTTCCTGTTATGTAATCAGTTCCTGATACGCAAGAGGACATCTCATTCCATGACTTCTTAGCTTACTAGACCTGGTAATTCATCATTTTTTAAATTTCTTAATAAGGCCTAGAAATTTGTGTCTCATTGCTGTTTGCTTCAGTTCCTCAGACTGCCTTCCTGTGAAAGTAAATTCAGGCACTGGAATCTGCCCTAAATCTTCTGCTGTGGAAGACAGATGGAAAGAACTCATCCAGCTTTTCTGCCATCTCCTTTTCCTCCTTTAACATGCTTTTTTACTCCTTTGTCCAAAGGTCCACCTTCCTCCATTACTAGTGGTCTCCTCTTACTTACTGTAGTTAAATAATTTTGTTGTTGCTTAATGTTTTTAGCAATGTGCTCCTTGAATTTTTTCTTCGGCATCCATTATTATTATTTTTGAATTTTTGAATTTCCTTTCACATATGTCTCAAGGCAATATACTGACATACCATAAAACAGCTAAAAATAGTTTTAAAAACAGTACAAAAAAAATCTGAAGTTAAATTTTAAAACAATACAAAATGAACGTCTAAGGCAGAGACCTTTTCATCCAGCTGGAAAAACTTGTTGAAACAAAAATGTCTTCAATTCTTTCTGGAAAGTACTGGTTGTGGGCACTTGTCATAGTTCAACAAGGATGCTCTTCCACAGAACAGGGACAACCAATAATCGCTCTGAGTTCCTGTGGAGCAGTCTTCTGATGTTTGGGGGACTTTATCTCAACTAACCTGACCCTGGACTGTATAGGGCTTTATATATTAGTCCCAAACCTTGAACTTGGCATAGTAGCAGATTGGTAGCTGTTGCAAATCTTGCAATCAAGGAGTTATATGCTGGCAATATTTTGCTCCCACAAGCACTAGCTGCAGCTTCCAGGCCAACCTCAAGGGTAGCCCCACATAGACCACATTGCAGTAATCCAACCTTGAGGTTACCAATGCATTGGCAACAGTGGTTAGGCTATTCTGATATAGGAATGGGAAGAACAAGAGCCCTATTCCAAAAGATTAGAGAAATGAAAGGGAAATTTAAACCACGAGTAGGGATGTTGAATAATCAACAGGGGAACACACTGACTGACCGAGATGAAATAAAAGGAAGATGGAAGCAATACACTGAAGAACTCTATAAAAGAGATGCCAGGATGACAGATTCATTCATGGAGGAACCATATGATGAAGAACCAGAAATTTTAGAATGTGAGGTGAAAGCTGCTCTTAAAATACTTGGAAGAAACAAATCACCAGGAATAGACGGCATACCAGTAGAGTTGCTACAAGCTACTGAGACTGAATCAGTCCAAATTTTGACTAAAATCTGTCAAGAAATATGGAAAACTAAACAATGGCCCACAGACTGGAAGCGTTCCATATACATCCCAATTCCAAAGAAAGGGGATCCCAGGGAATGCAGTAATTATCGAACTATTGCCTTAATATCCCATGCAAGTAAAGTAATGCTCAAGATACTACAACAAAGGCTCTTGCCATATATGGAGCGAGAAATGCCAGACGTCCAAGCTGGATTTAGAAAGGGAAGAGGTACCAGAGATCATATCGCAAACATACATTGGATAATGGAACAGAGCAAGGAATTTCAGAAGAAAATCACCCTGTGCTTTATAGATTACAGCAAAGCCTTTGACTGTGTAGATCATGAAAAACTATGGAATGCTTTAAAAGAAATGGGGGTGCCACAGCATCTGATTGTCCTGATGCGCAACCTATACTCTGGACAAGAGGCTACTGTAAGGACAGAATATGGAGAGACCGATTTGTTCCCCATCGGAAAGGGTGCGAGACAGGTGTATTTTATCACCCTATTTATTTAATCTATACGCAGAACATATCATACGGAAAGCAGGATTGGACCAAGAAGAAGGAGGTGTGAAAATTGGAGGGAGAAATATCAATAATTTAAGATATGCAGACGATACCATACTACTAGCAGAAACCAGTAATGATTTGAAACGAATGCTGATGAAAGTTAAAGAGGAAAGCACAAAAGCAGGACTGTAGCTGAACGTCAAAAATAAAGTAATGACAACAGAAGATTTATGCAACTTTACAGTTGACAGTGAGGACATTGAACTTGTCAAGGATTATCAATACTTTGGCACAATCATTAACCAAAATGGAGACAATAGTCAAGAAATCAGAAGAAGGCTAGGACTGGGGAGGGTAGCTATGAGAGAACTAGAAAAGGTCCTCAAATGCAAAGACGTATCACTGAACATTAAAGTCAGGGACATTCAGACCATGGTATTCCCGTTCTATATGTATGGATGTGAAAGTTGGACAGTGAAAAAAGCTGATAAGAGAAAAATCAATTCATTTGAAATGCGGTGTTGGAGAAGAGCTTTGCGGATACCATGAACTGCAAAAAAGACAAATAATTGGGTGTTAGAACAAATCAAACCAGAACTATCACTAGAAGCTAAAATGATGAAACTGAGGTTATAATACTTTGGACACATAATGAGAAGACATGATTCATTAGAAAAGATAATAATGCTTGGAAAAACAGAAGGAAGTAGAAAAAGAGGAAGGCCAAACAAGAGATGGATTGATTCCATAAAGGAAGCCACAGACCAGAACTTACAAGATCTGAACAGGGTGGTTCATGACAGATGCTATTGGAGGTCACTGATTCATAGGGTCGCCATAAGTCGTCATTGACTTGGAGGCACATAACAACAACAAGCCACTGGGGACACCAGTGCCCCCGGTGACAAAGCTGGATTTGGGACCACCATCAGACTATGCACCTGCTCTTTTGGTGAGAGTGCCATCCCCATCTGGGGCAGGTAATTTACTGGCTTCACAGAATAATTGTCTGCTTATATTTCTTTTGCTAAAGTTTGTGTCTTGTTCTCATTTGGGCAAGACTTCCATTTTCCAAAGGAAGCCTTCTTACCACTGCTTCTTAACTGCACTGACATCCTCTTGGTCCTGGTAAGTACCTTTTCTGGCCTTCAGTAAACATTCTAGCTGAGCTTCTTATTGTGGTTTTGAACAACCCTCAAGCATTTTGGAGAGATTTGTTCCTCCTGACTTTCCCTTTCAACTTCCTTTTAACCAGTCCCCTCACTTCTGTAAAGTTTCCTCTTTTGAAGTCCAGTATGACAGTGTTGGATTTTCTTGGCAACCATCTGTTTATATAAATACTGAATGTGATAACATTAGAGTTATTTTTTCCAACCGGTTCATCAACACTTAACATCTTGCATAAGTTCTTGGCTGTTAAGATTAAATCGAGGCTTGTCCCCTCTCTTTGGTTCCTTGGCCAGCTGTCCTAGACATTGTCATTTAGTATGTCTAGAAAGTTTATATCTTTATCATGACTGGAACTCACATGTACCCAGTCTATGTGAGGGTAATTGAAGTCATCTGTTAAGGCAACACTTCCTCCTTTGGGTGTCTTCTTGTTTTCATTCTCTGCATCTCAAGATCACCTTGGGCATTTTTGTGGGGGGGGGCAGGGGAGATGATAGTATGTCCCCAATACTATTTTGGGTTTGAGGGCTGGTACTGCCACCCACAGTGATTCTGTGGAGTCTTCTCCTTTTGGGGTTTTTGGGGGGAGAGCAGGCACCTGCAGACGGCATCCACCCCAATGTTACCACATGCAGAGTTCCTGATTGTGAAGAGGCTTGTAAGTGTGCTCAGCTGAACACACTTGTAAGCCCCCTTCGAACCTTCAGCCTTCTGTGAGGCAAGGTTGAAGTTGGAACGGGTGCACCCACCCACTTCTACCCCAAGCCCTTGGCCATTATTTTGCAGGCCATTATCCTGAATTGAGCATCCCAGTTTAATGAGCATTGAGCAGACCCACAAGCTAGCATAGTTGGTGTTGTGTGTGAGTGATGCTGACTGGTGTGCATGTGTAAAAATGAGGACTGGGGGTGGGAAGAGATAAGAATGGAAAGAAGGCAGGGGCAAAAGATGTCCTGAGCTATAAGAGTGAGGTAGTGTGCGAGAGAAGACAATTTTGGTTGAATCATCATTAATGGACATCAGAGTGATAATTATTTTCTTTAGCAGGTGGTGGGTTTAGTACTATCTTGAATTGTATCTATTTTAAGTCCATTTCTGTATGGCCTAATATAAAAAATTCCTATATGCAGTGTAAAACTCAAATATAAAATGTAAATGCCCTGTCTTCAAGTTGATTCCGACTTATGGTGACCCTATGAATAGGGTTTTCATAAGGCTGAGAGGCAGTGACTGGCCCAAAGTCACCTAGTGAGCTTCATGGCTATGTGGGGATTCGAACCCTGGTCTCCCAGGTCATAGTCCAACATCTTAACCACTACACCACACTGGCTCTATAAAATAATCACTTTTCAGACTTGTGCACCAAATTGCTTGAGCCCCAGCTGCAGTGACCTCCTGGCACTTATTTCCAGTGGTTTCACTTTCCTCTGTGTGTGTGTGTGTGGTGTTAACTTGGGTGGAAAAGTCCTTCATCTATAGCAGTCTGAATGGCTCCTGGTATTCATGTTCTTCCTGTGGCTCAGCTATCATTGTATGCCCCTCCTTCCTCCCCCCCCACAGGTTATTTGTTCAATGGTTAAATCCTCCATGCTATTAACATTCCCAGATGAAGGACTAAAATTCAAATTCAAAGTTCCTTTGTGTGTTTGGACATTAAACCTCCTACATTGTTCAAACGACCCCCTTCTGGGCATGTAATGAATTCTTTTTGAAGCACATACACTTTCCCCCAGGCATTTTGTAGAGGAGGATTTATCAGAATTGCACATGCAACATCATAAGCCATCTCATCACTTTTATTACTCAGGGTAACAGCAAAAAAGAAATCATATTTATCCTAGAAATGGGCATATGCTGCAATGCTAAACAAATTTCTGTGTATGGCTGTACTGAGTTTCCTTTTGCTGTTTAACAGGAAGAGCAACTGCTGTGTTTTATTTTTAAGTTTTATTTTATTTGTTTTAAGAATGTATAGACTGTATAATATAAAATAACTAAGCAGTGAACAAGAATATATGAAAATACAAAAGATCAGTCATAAAATTAAAAGCATATTTAAAAAACCATTTATTGTAAATCGTATCAGCTTCAAAGTAAAAACAATAATTCAGCTGGGGAAGGCCCAAGTAAAAATAGTATTGTTGTTTTTTAAAAAAACGAACAGTACAACCCTTTGTCCCCAAGAAATCGAAGAGCTCTTGATAATGAAACACACCAAGGCCCAAAGAAAAAAAATGTGGCTAGAAGACACCAACTGTATGCATTTTGCTTTGCTGGTGGGTTGTGTGCATTTTTGTAGTAGTAGCCCAAGACCAGATACAGAAGCAGCACACAAACCTAAAATCTAAAGCTGGTTGGACAGAGGCCCAAGTAGTGGCAGAGCTGGCAATGGCAGGTATAGTGACTTACAGACTCAGGTATTTTAAGTTGTCATAGAAGGTTAGCTTTCTCTGTTGAGTGTTGTTTCCTGCCAAAGCCATTGGACTGTCTTCTAATTAAATGTTCTTGAAATGATCAAAGGGTTGGAGCAGTTTCCCTACCAGGGGATGTTACAACATTTGGAGCCTTTCAGTTTAGAAAAAAAAAAGGCAGGTAAGGCAGAGAGAGGACATGGTAGAGGTGTATAAAGTCATGCATGGAATGGAGGAAGTGGACAGAAGTCTTTTTCCTTCTTGCATAATACTAGATGCCAGGAACATCCAGTTAAGTTGAATGTTGGAAGATTCAGGACAAAAGGAACTAGTTCTTCATACAGTCCACAGTTCAAGTATGGAATTTGCTTCCACAAGATGCAGCAACGCTACCGATTTGGATGGCTTTAAAAGGGAATTAGCCTTACCCTCCATGAGTTTGTTTATGTGCCTCTGGATGCCAGTTGCTGAGGAACACAGGGATGATGGTGAATGCTGTTGCACTCCTCTCCTGCTTTCGAGCTTCACATAGGCATCCAGTTGCCCACTGTGAGAACATGATGCTGGACTTAGAAGGGCCAGCAGTGCTCTTATGTGGTTAAAGGTACATGTGTTGTTCAGGGCTGGTCCTATCATTAGGCAGGGTGTAGGAGCCACCACAGATGCCAAGTGGAGGATTTGGAGGACTATGCTTTGTCTGCTAGGGGCCTGCCCTAAGCTAGCCTGCCACACTCAACTATTTACAGTGTTGAAGTGAGATTCACCTGCCAGTCTGGTTGGCTTTTCTCTATGGAATGGGGAGTGGTGCCATCTTATCCTTTGCTTTGGACAGCCAAATGTCTTGTTCTGGCCCTGTTGCCATTTTAACATACCAAATGAATGTTATGTAAATTTGTATAGATATTAGCAGAGATTGTCAACGGTCTGAGATGTGTGTGTGCCAGTGTGTGCGTTTACCTAAGTGGCAGGCTTTTACCCTGCATCAGGATCATGAGACTTAAGACTTAGAAGAATAAGAAAAGCTACTTTATTTATAGAAATACAGAGTAGATAAGAAAGGCATACCTAGTTCTAACTAACTAAGTTGGAGGCACAACGCCCAGGCTTGGGAGTTGCCCTTATGGCTCAGGAGGGAGAGAGCAGAGACAAAGGTGTCTCCTCTCTCTTGGACAGTCAAAGAAGAGAACAGGGGAAAGGGTGGAAGGAGAAGGGGCAGATAAGCTTCCTTAAGATGTATCAGTCTAGATGGAAGGAAGTCAGTCAGAGCATCACAGGTAAAGGTAGTCAAGCCTAGCCATCTGGAGGACCCTAACTCTATCTCCCTTCTGTAACATAAACAAAAGAACAATGAAAGAGGAACAACTATAATATGCAAGATGTAATGTTCTCTTTAAAAAACACATGCACACATACATGCTATATATCTTAAAATCTTAGGATGGGGGATAAGTTAAAAGGTTGTGATCCTCAGTGTGTATTTGCTCCCAGCTGCCGTTTCAACTCTGGATTTTAAAAGCAAACTTTGTCATAAAATCTCTTTTCAAGGAAATTAGGGTAATGATTTGAATCAGGAAAATGGCACGGGGGGGGAGTTAGACACTGTTCCTTTCCTGATCCAATTCCCCCTCACTCAAAAAAAAAAAAATCAAATCTTGAATCAATATCTCATTTTGATTACTGCTAAAGGATGCCCCCCTGCCATCTTGCTTTTCCCCAAAAAAAGCATGACTGATCTCCCCCACTAGCTCATTCACAGGGCTCCATGCTCTAAGCTCACCAGTTCAAAGGGGCAAAGAAGTTCCACTCAGGCCTCTGTCAGCCTTGTATTTACTTCCTAGGGAACCTCAGCTGTAACACATTTGTAATTTTGCACTTTAAAGGAGGCAGATGTATGTCAGATTAACAGTGGGGGCATCAAGGGCAATGGAAGAGGACAAGAATATAATTTTCCTCCTTAACCATCTCTCAGTCATCACCAATTGCTAGAGAGGGAGGACAGGTGAGAGATCACTCCCCTGCTGCTCAGACCCATTGGGTGCAATCCAGCCACTGTCTGCAGTGAGGAACCATTCAAGTCTGTGCAGAATTAGGTGTGCGGAAGTTCTTCCAGAGCATCTGATTTGCAATGAAATGTCAACCGTGGCTGAGATTTGCCAGACTTTGCCCTCTCTTCAGAGTTTTTGGTAATGACCAACATCCCAGGCAGAACCCTAGAGATTCTCTGGATCATTGCTCTGAAGCCTTCTGGCATTTCAGCTGGAAGAGAAACCACCAGGGGGTTAGTAGCAATGGAGCTTGGTTCATTAGGGTGAATGGGGTTCCGGCCCTTCGACCTTAGTCTACCCTCAGCCAGCCCCTGCATGCCTTCCTGCTTAGAACCAGCCAGGGAGTTGCTCTGCTTGGCATTTGCTCTGGGACCACCTACTTGTGTTCTCCCTGCCTCCCGCCCTACCACTGGATGGTTGCTTCCTGCAGAAATGGATGCCAATTTGTGTCTTTACTTGCAGTGTGCCCACCCAGGTGGTGAAATCCCAAGTGGCCCTTTGATTTTGTGTCTTCTTTTGTATAAATTCTTCCTTGCCTTTTTAACCAGTCTTGTTGGTCAAATTATCTGCAGGATATTTATTTAATGAAATCATTTTTATCTTGTTCTTCAGCAAAAATAAAACAAAACAAACTCTTCCAGAACTGTTTAGAAATGTCAGTGATAAGATCGTTCCCACCCTGAGGCTTAGAATAAAAAAGGCACAGCAGAAAAGGAAAAGTGACAGTGAGGCAGTAAACTCCAAGCACCATTTCTTAGTTACAAAGTTTGTTTTGTTTGCCTTTTAAAGCTCAGATACAGACATCTGATTTCATGGCACTGCAAGTACCCTCTTGAAAGGCTTCCTGCTTTCTGCAGGAAAGTGCCTCTGGTAAACATCTAACCCCACTAGGGTTTAAATCAGCCTGTATAAGGATCCTGTTGTCATTGCTCTTTTCCAACGTGATCACAATATATTTCTGTGGAATCAGGATAATGCTGGGACAGACCACTGAGCATCTGATCTGGAATAAAGCTAGGCATCTAAAGAGAGTTGACATGAAGCCTCACTTGGACCTGAGCCTCGAGTGAAGTGAGCCTCTGAGGAGCTCAATAGCAGCTGTGGACAAAGGTCTGGGGGGGGGATTGGCTCTCTAAAATCAGGCAGAGAATGCTAAGATTGCTGGAATTTGGAAACTGGAGCAGCTTTAGTGATTATACCAGACATTGGTGTTGAGGTTCAAGATAATCTTTCTCTGCTCTATGATCATGACCAGTCTTCTTAATTGAATGTTATTTATTAGTTTTTTTCATCCCCCTTCCACAGAGTAGCTCAGATTCCCCTCTTCATACCAGTGTGCATAGTTCCCCTCTTTTAGTCTCACAACAACCCTGTGGGGTTGTTGAGGCTCAGAGGTGGCTACTGGCCTTGAGTCAGCTTCCTTACTGAGCAGGGCTTTGAACCCAAATCTCTCCAGGCTATGTCCAACGTCCCATTCACTGCACCCATATTCTTCAACCTTGGGTCCCCAGAAATTGTTCAACTACAGCTCCCATCATCCTCAGCCAGCTTAGCCAATGGTCAGGGATGATGGGAACTGTAGTCCAACTATATACCAGGACCCAACTTTGAGGAACACTGTGGTACACCCCCCACGGATATTGTGCAAGATGTTGATTGGCTTTGGGGATGAAGACTTTAGCACTGCCAGTCTTTCATTTCTAACAAGGGAAGTGTCGGGACTCAAGGTTGCGGGGAGGTGGTGGTATGAAAACAGAACGCTGGGTTTCATCAGGCGCCGTTTTTCTTAAGCCTGCAAAAGGATGGTGTGCCTGTAAGTCAATTCCACGAATTCAATTTCTTTTGTTAAAAAAAGTTTGCAGTTTTAGGAGAAGGAAACTGATGTACAGGAAATACGCGACGATATTGAACTGGGCCTGGGAGCGAGAGAGGGGATGAAATGAAAGCGCCAGATCTTCCTTTCCTGCCAAGTGTTGCTAGAAAGCTAAGTCAGCCGGATAACCGGCTGCGGCCGCTGCCAGGAAGCCCTTGGCGAGGGCGAGCAGCTGCCCGCCTTCCTGCCTTCCTTCCTTCCCTTCCATGGCGACCTTGTTTGTGTCCGTCTCTTTATTTAGCAGAGCCCTTTTCCTAGTCTAGATGCCAGGGCAGAGGTGCCCGGCGCAGCCACCTCTCGCCTGGACCGAGACACCCACACGCACCTCAAGGTCCGGGCAGCCTCCCAGCTCGCCCGGTGACTCATGCGCTAATTAGCTTTGGCGGCCGCGGCTACTTCTGCCTCCGCCGGCACCTTTCCACGCCACTCCTCGACTTCTTCGGGGGCCGAAGAGCAGCAAAAGGCTGCAGGCAGCTCAGCCGGTCCTCGGCGCAGGCCAGGCAGCAGACGGGACCGACCGACCGAGCGAGGAGGAGGCGGAGGCGCTTCTCGCGGTTGGGCGAGAGCAAGTAGTTTCCTGGCGTCCTGGCGCAGCAGGGAGAGTTTTGCAGCCGCGGAGCTGCGCTCTGGACCGAGCGAGCGAGCGAGCGAGGAGCGGGCGCCCGGCGTCTTCCGGAGCGATCCGAGCCAAGGCGACGAGAAGTAGCAACCAGACCGACGCTGCTGGTGGAGTTGTGGTGGCGGGACCCCAGAGAGACGCACGAACTCCCGGAGGTAAGCGAGCGTTTCCTGCGCGAGACTGCTGTCCCCGGCGCGGCTTCGCGTCAACTTTCGATGGTCCCCTTTCGGTCCGAGAAGGGGCACGGTGTGAACGCAACCTCGAAAGCCGGTTTGGGTGGTGGTGTTTTTAATGCATCTCGGGGGCATCTGAGCAATCCAAGCCGAAAAGAAAAACCTGCCTTAGGGATTAAACTAGCACGATTCCCTCGTTCTTTGGTGGCTTGCGATGTAACGTTTTAGGAGAAGTGGCTTTGAAAACTCGTCTTCCAAGGAGCCCTGCTCTAGAGCCCAGGAAACTTGGGAGGATCTGGGCGTCCCCTTGCGACATCTCTTTGGCCGGGGTCCTTCCTAAACTGCACGGGAAGACCATCGTGCCCTATGGGGTTGCAAGGTAAGGAACAGGGGCGCGTGAGTAATATGAGAGGGCAAGGAGGAGAGGATGCGTATGTGAGAGAGGCCGCCCTAGCTCTGCCAAAGAACAATTTAGGAAGGAAACGATCCCAACAGGATATGGATGCTTCCTTTTCCTAAGTCAATGTCATGTGCAAGGGAGGTTATTATTATCATGATGGGGAGGGTGGGCCGGAGAAGTGCATCCGGGCAGAATGAATCCCGGCGAAAACAACTGCAGAGGGAGCAGCAGCGCTTGTGCCCAGATGCTCTTCAACAGGTGCTCCCCAACGGAATCGGTGCCAGCTCCCGCTCCCAAGGGCGAGGAAGAGCTGTTTATTCTCCCGATCGGCCCACTCAATTTGCTGGCAAAGGCCCTTCAGACCGGTTTCCATACGATCTGGGACAAGAAAGACCGGGAAGAGAAACGCGGGGAAGGTTGCCGCGGCCTTTCGGGAACAAGCACTCCTCAGATACTTGCGCAATCGCTGGCTCGCGTTACAGGGAGTTTTCATCCCGAAGCACATTTTGTTGGACTGATGTCCTCTTGCTGGCATGCCCAGATTGGCAGCTGCTCCTCCTCCCAGTTCAGCTCTATTTATACTGCACTTAAGGGCCTGCTCACAAATATAGTTGGCTGGCCCTTGATTTCTCACAGGTAAATGTGTGAACTGGCTCCATTGTAAAACCTTATGTTGGAAGTTAAAAATTCTGTCTCTGCCCTTTGGTCTGTGTTTGCGGATTCACACATGAAGATCACCTCTTTATGCTTCAGCCACTGAATGAGGAACATGCCTGTATGGACCAAGCTAAAGATGACTCTCTCTCCCTCCCCCTCCCCCTCTCTGAGATCACCATGAGATTGCACTGAGTTTGCTAGGCTGACAGTCCTGCTGGAGGAAGGGGAGGAGGGCATCGAGAATAGAATGTCCTAAAGTCTTTCCATTAGGATCCAGTTCAATGTGAGTGCAACTGGTCTCCAAGATATAAAAATGCACAGACATGCTTTCTGCATGAATAATGTCAGTGAGGAAAAGGCACTGGGATATCATCACACTGATATTTAGCAACTACAGGTTTACTTTGCACCATAGTGGCTTCTTACATTGGCTGCAGATGCATGAAGAGAGAGTCAACAACAGTGTGAGGAGATGGCCAGGCCTGCTGCTTTACCATGTTTTTGCATGTGCTGTCTCAGTTTAGTGGCTGCTCTTTTGATGAACAAATTTGGCCACAAGTGTTGGAATTCTCTCCCCCCCCCATTGTTTTTCTGAAGCCATCCCTGGAAATGGGAGGGGAGATGGTAAATTATAATGGGCTGTTGCTTCCTTAGAGCCATTTTCTTTTTCCTAAAAATCATTAAATATGACGTGCTGGAGGAATTCTCTAAAGAATCATTAATGTCCAGACACCAGTCTACACATCCTTCTCTGGCTATAGAAATAGCCCTTGAAAAGCCTGTTCACAGACAACAGCTATTTTGACACTATGTGAAGAAAAAGTATATTAAACTGTCAACACTCCTGGTATTCAAACTTGCAACTCCCCCGATGCCTCCTCACCCACCTGGCAATGGATCTGGGGCATGCTGCCAGATCCCAGAGGGACCTGTCTCATCTCTTGTTTAAACATTCATAGATTCCGCTGTCGGTCAGCCTCAGAATGGACAGCTTCAAGATCCAATCTCTTCAGCCATTGCCCCCCCTTCCTCACAGCATGCTGTTCTATGATGTCACTTCTGTTTGGTC
Organism: Rhineura floridana; assembly: GCF_030035675.1. Taxonomy (NCBI): domain Eukaryota; kingdom Metazoa; phylum Chordata; class Lepidosauria; order Squamata; family Rhineuridae; genus Rhineura; species Rhineura floridana. Next base: position 71,445,920 of record NC_084482.1, read on the forward strand.
GCTAGGCCTGAGAGTGGGAGGAGCTGGCAGCAGACTGACACCAGTGTTCAGCAGTCATTACAATTGGGAAATGCTACAGTTAGACTCTCTCCTGGGAAAAGCAACACTTATGGTGAACTTTCTAACTTTATTAACCATGGGGCTGTGAATCAAGACAAATTATAAATTAAACTCAAAGCCCCCATACTCCCTTCTCCTTGCACTGTCCTTGTCTCCTGCAAACCTTTCTCCATTAACTCAAAGGTGTTGCTAGGTACTAAAAGGCTTAGTACACAGGCTCGTGGGATAAATTTGTGTTATGCTAATTTATAGAGATGGATGCCTCTGGACAGATTAAGGTAACAAGTGGCTGGGGTCTCACTAGCACTGTGCTTTGCAGGGTGTCCATCCAATGTGTAAGCAAAGTTAAAACAAGAGGTTTGGGGCCCAGCACAACAGACCTGGGGCTTGGCCATCCCCTAACATCACTTCTGCTACTAAAGTTCATTCCCGTCTTGCAAAAATAAATATCCAGACATCAACACAGCAAATGTTGCTAAAGTTCCTGGCTGTATAAGGAAGGCCTATGTGGTGCTGGTAGTATAGTCATAACAAGCCAATTTGTGGCTGGCTTGTCTGTGTTTCTATTCTGGTTTCATGTAGAATGGAGCCCACATCTTCCTCCTTTGGGAAACATGCCTTGACAGGTCAGCCAGTGAAGGCTATGGTCCCACAATCATCTGTCAAAGCAATTATCACTCTGTTTTGGGCCAACCGTCATAGACTTTCCTCTGCAGTTTTCATGCCAGTATATTGTAATGCATTTATTTGGTCATTTGGAAGGACAAGAATTTGTCTGGATTTATTTTGAAGTTGTAATTCTTGCCAAGATTGTTGTCAGGTCTATTCAAATAATGTGTGCTAACCAATACCAAAATGGTGACGGGGAAGGAGAGTGGGGTTGTAAGCATCCTGGGGCCTTTGGGTGGGTGGATGGGAGTGTCTGTGTGTGCATCAGTGAGTGATAGAGGCAGTTCATATAAATCATTGTTCAGTCTTCCCCAGCCATCTCAATGCATTCACATTCCTAAAGCCATTGCAAATCTAGTTCCTTGACAGTGAAGCCTGCAAGCAATTTAGCAGGATCCAAGCTATCCCTATGCATTTTTATGGCCATTTAGAAACTCAGTTGGTCTTTACCCAGATGACAATGGAAGGAAGGACTGGCATTCCTGTGGTCATTAAGAAATTCAGCTGATTAACACAGCAGACAACAAAGCCTTCAGACATTTTAGCAGGAACAAAGCTATCGCAATGCCTTCCTTACTGTCATTTGGAATGGCAAGTAGCTTTATTATGAGGGCTTCAGTTCAAGGTGCAAGATCCCAACTCATCGCAATGTATTTTAGTGGCAATTCAGAAGGGCAGTTGTATCTCTCTTTTTCTCTGTCTCTTTTTTTTTTAACTATTGGAGACAGTCTCTAAAATTAATCACACTGACAAATGATTTTTGGCTTATGCATTCCAATGGCCATTTGGATAGAATCAATTGGTGTGTTTCAATGGTCAGTCTCATCATTTGTCCTTGTGGTCTTATCTCATTCTTCAACTACCAGCCAAATAGGTGTTTTTTTTTAAAAAATATCACAAGCTGACCTGTTGCATATATTGCATATTTAGGGAGGTAGGAGACAGCTCCCCTCCCCCATGTTTCAGAGCATGTGTGATTATACCTCAAGAGCACCTATATCTCTACTCATTGTAAGGCATTTTAAAAAGGTAACCACAGCAAATATTCCTAAAGCAGCTTGCCATTATATTTTTGCAATTTAATCTTGAATATATCCAAGAGTACATCTTTCAACTCATTTGTAAATATCTCCCTCCCTAAACCCCAATATGGTACCCTTGAATGTGGGGGTGAGGACAGAGTAAAAGTCAAGTAGCTTGGTTAGGGGTGTGTGTGTGCTTCATTTACCTTGTAAACTAAGCAGGCTGTGGGCAAAGTCAAATCAAACACAATCCAATCCTAAATATATTTATTTGGAAGTAAATTTCAGTTCTATCTATGAAACTTTCAAGTCAATCTGCTTCTTGGGAGCAATGGGGTCCCCCATGCATTAGATTCGGCACATGTGGTGAGTGGTCACACCACTTCCCAGCAATTCAAATCAAGAACAACTGACACTAATAATCCTCTGGATGGATAGCTGAGCTTGAGCCTTTACAACCATTTAATAGACAGTAACTCCAGTGCCTCCTCTGCTCCATATAACTAAGAGAATGTGATAAATGCACTTTGCTTTTTTACTTCATTTGCAAGCCAACATAACTGTGGAATTACACTGAACTAAGAAGTTGTTACTTTGGAATAAGTCTGTGTGAACAAGCCCTGATGTTCCAGCTAACAGAATGAGTACTAACAGTGCACCTTGTGGGGAAAGTTGCACAGCTTGGAAAAGTTACTTTTTTGAACTACAAATCCCATCAGCCTCAGCCAGCATGGCCACTGAATTGGGCTGATGGGAGTTGTAGTTCAAAAAAGTAACTTTTCCAAGCTCTGATGTGCCATAACTCAATGGCAGAATACACACTTTGCATGCAAAATATTCTAAATTCATTCTCTAGCACCACCAGGCAGGACTGGGAAAAACTCCTGCCTGAAACCCTGGAGAGCTGCTGCCTGTCAGTGCAGACAGTATTCAGCTTAATGGGCTCAGTGCTGGTCTGACTCAGCAAAGTGCAGTTTCCTGTGTTTCCACATATCAACCAACTGGGAATTTTACAATTGAGAGTAACCATTTTAATGGAAGGAATGTGCACCAGTATTATCCATGTACGGTATGTGTTTGTGCATGCGCATGGGCATGGAAGTATCAATCTACTATTACTTCAGGGAGCCAATAAACCCTTAATGTGGCCATAGCCGGGGTTACACAGGAAATTGTTAGTTTGCTTATTCATTAATTTCCCCCCAGCCACATTTATACCTTAATATTGGGCCTACAGCTCCCTAGAGCTATTTTCCCCCCATTCCAAATTAAAACACAATTCAGCGATTTCTGATTTCCCAATCCTTCCCATTTTTAAAAAAATATATTTTATATGTCCTAAGTTTTGAGGAAAGAGTTGGGAATCAGTTCCTGTTGTCTTAGTAACACACACACTCTCTTTTTACTTTGTAGAAGTTCTTTTTTATTGGCAAGAAATAAGTCTAGCTTAGGGGGAATCTGATTTCTGTAACTGTGGCCAGATTCTAGTAATGGAGCCTGAGTTCCTATGCCTTCATTTTGTAATGAATATGTGGTAGAGAGGCTTGTCACCTGATCCTTATTTCAAGGAATGATTCCTTATTTATGAACCTTTGTGAGATGCACTGCAACTGCAAAAAGCAACTTTAATTTCATGTTACAATAGTATATTTTGCTGAAGTACTGTTTTGACCCACATAATGCATCACTTTCTTATGGTCTCACAATGTGTCCCTTACTTTTGAGCTCTTTAAATGGCAACTTTCAGAGGTAGACCCCAGCAAATAGAAACATCTTTTCAGCTGGCTATTCTTCCTTTAAAAAAATTGTGTGTGAGCTGCTTGTGGCTGTAATGATCACATTGGTGGGTACCAGTGCTATTGTGTTCATGTTCATAAGATGGTTTCTCTGTGAGTGCTGAATAGGGATGGAAAGATCTGTCTGTTTCGGTTCTCTCAGTTGCTCATTTGTCCAGTGTTAAATTCAGTTCTCTACATTTCTACAGCAATCTGTGAATTTTTTAATAAAAATTCCTCATGAAAATTCTCCACCATTTTAGTGTGATTTTCTCCAAATGAACACATTTTTGTAGGCAGTTTTTGACAACGGTACACATTTTTGCAAACCATTTCTCATCATTTCCTGCCTTTTTGCATGTTATTTTCAATCATGTATTCATTGTTATGCACCCTTTCCCCTAATATATGCATTTTTGTAAAGGTTTCACTTCCCTTGTTGCCTTTGCCCTCATGACCTTGATAAAGACATTCTGGTTTATTAAACTAGTTTTCTATATTATCCAGTGTAGGAAACTGATATAATCTTCAAATCAGGTTCAGGTCAACTGATAGGCCGTTTTTGCAAGTGAAGGCAAGTTGTTCCCAATACTTGCTGTTCTTTTGGGATGTTGATCAGCAGCTGCAATTTCACTTTCTTTGAGATGGAGGACTGACACAGGTAGAAGGGGCAAGCTAGATATGAAAGAGGCAATCTTGTACAGTGGGTATGTGTGTGTTGCAAATTAAAATATAACATAGCATAGCTGAGAGCCAATGTGACGTAGTGATGAGAGTGTTGGACTAGGACCTGGGAGAACAGGGTTCGAATCCCCACACAGCCACGAAGCTCACTGGGTGACCATGGTCCAGTCACTGCCTCTCAGCCTCAGAGGAAAGCAGAGGTAAAACCACCTCTGACTACCACTTACCATGAAAACCTTATTCATAGGGTCGCCATAAATCAGGATTTACTTGAAGGCAGTACATTTACATTTATTAGTTGGCAAACTGCATCCCAAAATTCAAATAAATGCTAATTTTGAAGAATGTCTGTGTTTCATTTCTCATATTGTTTTGGAAATTGCAAATTTGATAAATTCTGCTTGAAATGCGAACTGAACTGAAATTCTCACCTATCACTAGTGCTGACACACTCTGACTGCCAGGGTCACTCAAAAGAACAACTGAGCCCTTTTGCATTTACTATGATAGTGGCTAGTCACAGATGTTCAAGAAGCATAGAAAAAAATAGATCAATTATGGTATCTTCTTTCTTCCTTGTCATTTATTTATTAAGTAGACAGAAAAAGTCACTACCCAAATTTGCAAAGGAAAATGTAAAACACTGTGGCATGCAGCTGAAATGAAAGCTAGCAAAACAATAAAAATGAGCACAATGACTGTGAATCATAGAATATATAAATATATTGAGAGGCCCAAAACATGGGGCCTGAAACAACAATATGTAACTCAAATTCTAGCAGCCAGCCTTGACTCTCCCACAAATATCTGTTTAAAACATGAGAAATTTTACCCGCATGTAAGTCTATGAACAGTAAAGGTATTCAAACAGCAACAGAATTGCTGCCCATTTGTTCTTAAACTCCTGGTCAGTGTTGAAAAGACCTGGACTTTTGTTAATCCTTAGACCTCTAGGAATGCAGGCTGCTGGAATTTGAGTATTATGAATGTCTGAAGAAGCATTGAAACAGTTTAACAATCTGGAATAACTGTCATCTTTGTATTATTGTGTCATTTTCCTTTGCCCGGCATTATTGTATATTTTTTTATGTTACTTATATTCACTGTGGCAGTATTTTGCATTGTTACATACTGCTGTTTCAGGTCCCATGTTTTGGGCCTCTCAATATATTTATCTATTCACTAATAGGCAAAAAAGTTGTGGTTTAAGAACATACCTATAGCCCACAGATATTTCTATCAAACTTTAAAAAGCAGGGAAATTGGGCAGCTAGAGTGAATGCACCAGGGGAACAGGAGACCTGACCTCCTCTCTGAGATATTGGACTGCCCTACAAATTGGTCAAAATGCAAACACAATTTGGGTTGGTCTTTCACAGTCCAATCCACTCTCTGTGTAGCTTGGAAGAATTCGGTAACATGTGCCTCTGAGCATATGGTGAGTGGTGGCAACACCTGCCATCTCCAAAGATGGAGAATTACATTTTTGTATGTTTGTTGCTGTTCTTCTTACTTTGCTTTTTTCCTATGTTACTAATGTGTCTACAGAGAATCTAGTCTAGAAAATTTTATTTCCCTCATTCATCCTAGAAATCTGTGTCAAATTTATTTTTATTAATTTCAATGCCTTTTTATTGGTCAATGTCATATGATGGTGAAGACAGCCTTTTGTGTTTCAAATTGGAGGTTGTGTTCTATTTCTATTTTGGGTGCATAAACAGCTGAATCTGAAACTGATTCCAATATGTTGCTACTTCAGCACTGACTCTAGCTGTTGGAAAAAAGAGGATGCATGTCTTCAGCCTGCCTTGTTTAAACCACTTCATTTAAGGTAAGGTGGGCACAATCAATTTAAAACATAGAGCACACCTAAAATTTTGCTAGAATATATTACACCTCTCACTGTTTTCTCTTGTGCAAATTGAAACACTCCTGATGTCCACTGGAGACTATTCTGCAGAATAGTCAGTGACATTATTCCACAATTATTTTTGGAGATTTTTAGTGTAAATTTTGCAAAGTGTTGCTGTACTTCACATATTCACAGAAAAAGAAATAACAGAAAATGATTTACTATAGGAAACTTCACTAAAATTGCAAAGTAAATCAGACATATCTAAAGTGACCATCTGAACTATATCAACTGTCTTTATAATGTTGCTTCCTCCCTGCTAAAACAAGATTAGCACAGCACATGTCTTCTTTCTAGTATTTGGGCTGAGTGCAGGTGTTGCCACCACTCACCATATGCTCAGAGGCACATGTTACCAAATTCTTCCAAGCTCCACAGGAAGTGGATTGGACTGTAAAAGACCAACCCAAATTGTGTTTGCATTTTGACAAATGTGTAGGGCAGTACAATATATCAGAGAGGAGTTCAGGTCTCCTGCTCCCCTGGTGCATTCACTCTAGCTGCCCAATTTCCCTGCTTTTTAAAGTTGGATAGAAATATTTGTGGGCTGTAGGTATGTTCTTAAACTGCAAGCATTTTTGCCTATTAGTGAATTTCTCTGCTTTTTAATCTGGGAGGTAAGGAATGGAATCCTGTGCAAGTTTCATTGATCATTTGTATGCTTATTGAGTTCAGTGGGATTTACTCCCCTGCAATCATGCTTAGGAAAGGTGAGACTGACCACAGGGGATGGGGAGGGGAGGAGGAGGAGGGAGGGGAGGGAGGCCAGAGGGGAGTAGGGGGATGGGAGCAGTAAGGAGGGGAGGGGAGGAGGAGGACAGGTTTGATCATTTGCATGTTTATTGAGTTCAGTGGGATTTACTCCCATGCAATCATGCTTAAGATAGGTAAAACTGACTGGGGGGAGGGAGGGCTGGAGTGGGTAGGGGAGGAGGAAAAAGGGAGAGGACAGGGGAAGGGGGGAAAGTTAGGTCTGATCATTTGCATTCTTTCTGAGTTCAATGGGATTTACTCCTACGCAATCATGGTTAGGATAGGTAAGACTGACCATGGGGCAGGGGAAGGGGGAAGGGGAAGGAGTGGATTGGAGGGGGGCAGAGGAAGGGGGAGGGGAGGGCAGGTTTGATCATTTGCATGCTTATAGAGTTCAATGGTATTTACTCCCGTGCAGTCATGCTTAAGAGAGGTAAAACTGACCATGGGGAGGAGGGGGAAACGGAAGGAGGGGATTGGGATGGGTTATGGGGAGAGAGGGGCAAAGGAAGGGGGAGGGGATAGGAGGGAGGAGAAGGGAGGGGATAGGAGGGAGAAGAAAGGAGGCTGGGTTTGATCATTTGCATACCTTTTGAGTTCAATGGAATTTATTTCTGTGCTATTATGCTTGAATATGGAAATGGATTGCCTTCAAGTCAATCCCGACTTATGTTGACCCTATGAATAAGGTTTTCATGGTAAACAATATTCAGAGGTGGTTTTACCATTGAGAGGCAGTGACTGGCCCAAGGTCACGCAGTGAGCTTCATGGCTGTGTGGGGATTTGAACCCTGGTTTCCCAGGTTGCAGTCCAACAATGACCTGGGGGAGGGGCAGGGAGGGTAGCAAGAGGGGGAGGAGATGAGATTGGGTGGCTGGGCACTGGGCAGAGGGGAAGCCCCTTTCCTTTCCAAAAGGAAAATATTTTGAACAGTATCAGTGCTTTTTAGCGTTTCCCCCACCTTTTTATTCTACTGCAGGCACATGTAGCCTTGCACCCAAATTTAAACCAAAGCTGTCCCTGGCCACATCCACACCAGGCCTTTATTCCACTTTGGACAGTCATAACTTCTCTCAAAGTATCCTGGGAAGTGTAGTTAGTGAAGGATGCTGAGAGTTGCTAGGAGATACCCTGTTCTCCTCACAGACCTTCAATCAAAGTGGCTGACCACCCTCAGGCCACTGGAACTCTGTCAGTGGAATAGGAGTCTCCTCTCAGCACCCTTCACAAACTATACTTCCCAGGACTCTCTGGGGGAAGTCATGACTGTCTCATGTCAAATCAAAGTCTGGTGTGGGTGTGACCCCCTTCTTAGCCAAGCCAAGCAGCTGTGAGTCTGGCTTTTAGAACACTGACAGTTGGTTCTTACTGAGCATGCCCAACACTATCATTCAGTTCAATGCGAAATTTCTTAAATTAATGAAAAACCAGGCAGACATTTTTTAACTTTTAAACTGCAGAAGATGAAGGTCAGAGTATGGGGCAAGGTCAGTAATAGGATCACAGGTACTCTGTGAAAATGGCTGATTTTTAATGAATTTCAACAGATTATAAGAACTCTGACAGAAGAAAGTCCAAAAGAGGGCTGGAGTTGTTTTCTTTCTTTTTAGACTTTGAACTCTCTATTCTCTGACTGTTTTGTGTATCGCCACGAAAATTTACAGGGTTGTTAAGCAAGCGTTTGAGTTCAGGACTATAAGTTTTGTAAAGTTACATTTTGAAATGAGTTTATGGGAAGCATCAGAATGACATGGGGGTATTTTCAATTTAATATTGCGGAATGTGAAAAATCCACACTGGCTATAGTATACAGTCACTCTCGTGGCTGTATAATTCTGTAATTCACAGTTATTGTGCTCTTTTTTATTGTTTTGCTAGCTTTCATTTAGGCTGCATACCACAATGTTTTACATTTTCCTTTGCAAATTTGGGTAGTGACTTTTTCTGTGTATTTTGTAGTTGCAGTAGCAACCCTCTCCTTTTGGTTGGCATTTATTTATTAAGGTCAGGAGTGAGCAGAGCCAGATTAAGATGTGCTGCGGCCCTAAACTATGTCAATGTTAAGAGGCCCCATAGCATTACCAAAAAAGTATAATTTTCTAACAAAGAACAATGAACATAGTAATAAAAAACTTTTAAAAACTAAAACATATATCTTGCAATAAGCCTATTTGCATATGAAATACTATTAAATGAAGATGATTTCTTACTTAGCACATATGAAAACCATATTATAGTTATTTCTGCACAGATTTATAAATACAATATGACAAATAACTGTGTAGTTATTCAGTGTATTTTTGTCCTATCAGAACAATGATGTGTGTATTAGAGTGTTTTCCCTGTTTCCTTTATTTTGTAACCAATTATGTAAAACTTGAAATTTAGTAATGTTTTGGTTTTTTGAGGCCCCTCATAATCTGAGGCTCTAAACTGTAGCTTACTAGCTCCCATCAGGCCCAGCCAGCATGGCCAAGGATCAGGGATGATGGGTGTTGTAGTCCAACAACACATAGATGGTCACAGGTTCCCTACCCCTGATTTAGGGATTTATTTATCATCTTCAATGTCATTTTTCAGAATTGTTATTTTTTTTTTAAAAAAAGAAATATTTTCTATGAAGCAAGGGTATGGTCCAAGACGCGTAGCCCCTCTCTCTATATTTCCCAGTACATTTTTGGAAATGCATAAGAACATAAGAACATTAAAACAGCCTGCTTGATCAGGCTAGTGGGTCATCTAGTCCAGCATCCTGTTCTCACAGTGGCCAACCAGATGCCCATGGAAAGCTCACAAGCAGGATCTGAGTGCAAGAGCACTCTCCCCCCCCCGTGGTTTCCAGCAACTGGTATTCGAAAGCATACTGCCTCTGACTGTGGAAACAGAGCATAGCCATCATGGCAAATAGCCCTTGATACCATCATCCTCCATAAATTTTTCTAATCCTCTTTTAAAGCTGTCCAAGTTGGTAGCCATCACTGCCTCTTCTGGGAGTGAGTTCTATAGTTTAACTATGCACTGTGAAGAAGTATTTTCTTTTATCTGTCCTGAATCTTCCATCATTCAGCTTCATTGGGTGTCTTATAAGTTCTGTATGAGAGAGGAAGAAAAGCTTTTCTCTATCCACTTTTTCCATGCCATGCATAATTTTATACACTTCTGTCATGTCACCTCTGACTTGCCTTTTCCCTAAACGAAAAAGTCCCAAATGCTGCAACCGTTCTTCATGGGGGGAGGGTCACTCCATCCCCTTGATCACTCTGGTTGCCCTTTTCTAAATCTTTTCCAACTCTACAATATCCTTTTTGAGGTGAGGCAACCAGA